>NW_006288615.1:15967768-15984650 GCF_000327345.1 Myotis davidii | reverse complement strand
GAAGAAAATTAAATGGAAAAAGTTCACAAGGAGAAAAAATAGTATATAAAATGTCCAATAAAGATAATGTTCATCTATTTTTTAAATAGATGATGGTGTGTGGGGGGCAGGAGGTAGGGGGGTAAGAGATCAACCAAAGGACTTGTATGCATGCATATAAGCATAACCAATGGACATAAGACACTGGGGGATAGGGGAGGCTAGGGGACTGTCTAGGGCGGGGGGAAAAAATGAACACATATGTAATACCCTTTGTAATAAACACTTAAAAAAATAAATTACAGTTGACATACAAAAAAAAAGAAAATGACATCCTTCCTTTATTAAATGCAATGTAGAAAAACATACTTCAGTATCTGGGGAAAGATGAAATTACATAATATTGCTCACACCTTCAAGGAGCTTAATAGTCTAGTTGGAGAAATAAGACAAGCATATGTAACTAAATCATGGCTATATGAAATGTTACATACAAAAGAGAGCTCCTGATCTCAAAGATAGGGAAGAAAGAGCAAAAGGGTTGAGTAAGGGAGTAAGATCACAGAGGACATGGACCTTAGAGAGTAATACTTAGCTAGAGGTACAGCAAAGACAAGGGTGACATGAATAAAGTATATTCAGAGCACAAAGAACAAATCCATTTGAGAAAAATTTAGAACAGAAAAGAAAGCACTGAAAAACATACTAATGCTTGACAATGAAAAGCCCTAAGGACTAGCCAGAAAATGGAATTCCCAAGGAAGGTATGAATGTTGTATAAGAGGCAGTAACATAACCAAATGCCATGACTCACAAGCAGTGATACATCTCATTTTTCAATGTCTATGTCACCAGTAAAAGTGATATGCCAAAAATGTGGTCCTCTGAAATACTAGCAATATCTCCCTCTTCTTGCCTCATACCAGGCTATGAAGGTAATGCTTCTTACTTAATAAATGAATCCTAATGTATCCATTATCTTGTGGCTTAGAATCAGCATAATAAAAAATGTAATATTCACTACAATATTCAGCTACTGGTAGGTTTTTATTTGTGCATATTTTAAAACCATAGCAAAAATATATACTTCTAAATAACACTGCAATGTTATTAAAACATAAGTAGAAAATTTAACAAAATGCACGCAATTATTTCCTGCTTTGTGAAAAATAGGCATTGTTTTCCCCCTCTATAGTATAGGACCCAAATGCTTGGACATAGTCACTATGAGGCATAAGAATGGTTGAGAACCACTACTATTGAAGGAAGAAACTAGAGAGACTAAAACAGTGATTTTCAAAAATCTCCCAGGGTACAGATAATTTACAGCCACCTCCATGATTCTGGATCACTAGGGTACTGCTTAGAATTCTGTATTTTAAACAAAACATGTCTGATGCAGGTGAGCCCAGGATGACACTGATCAGCAGAAAGAGAGCCCCAGCAAGAATGTATTACCAAGGTCAGTGATAATGCATAATAGCCTGAACTAAGAAGCAGTAGTAGAAATAAAACGAAATAGAAAAAGAAGAGAAGTACTTCTAGAAAAACAAAACAAAACAGAATTTGATGACCAACTATATCACTAATACATATAAAGTAAATCATTATTACCTCTAAACAAACGTATGGGTGCCTACTTAGAAACCTGATAAAAAATATAGATACCAGATGACTTTTAACTTGGAAAAACAATTTTCATTTGGAGACCAGAACTTCATTTAACCAAATAAACAAAAACTGTTTAAAAATAAATAATACAATACAAAACCTTTAAAACATGGCATTTAATAAAGTTTTAGATTTATACCCTGCCTTTTTTCATGTAGACACTCTTAAAATTTGTACTAACCAACATAGGGCACTATGAGGAGGCTCTATCTAATATCATTCTGCTTTGTCTGATAATCCCACAGAGTAACAGATCAGTTTCACTTTCATGAACAATAAACTTCACCACATATTTAATGAAGGGGAAACATTTTTATTATGACTCTAGTTATGAAATTTCATCAGAATTATACTGTTTTGACTCAATAAT
Source organism: Myotis davidii (assembly GCF_000327345.1). Classification (NCBI taxonomy): domain Eukaryota; kingdom Metazoa; phylum Chordata; class Mammalia; order Chiroptera; family Vespertilionidae; genus Myotis; species Myotis davidii. The sequence goes on along the minus strand of NW_006288615.1, from coordinate 15,982,630 downwards.
GAGATGTTTTAAACCAGTATTGAGGTATTAGCAGGAAAAGATGATACTTCTCAGTAAACAATCAAAGTAAATAGGTTCCTCAAAAATTTTAAACATGAAATTTAACAGGCATTTTTTCTCTGTTCCAAATTAATAGAATTGTAAATAATGTTCAAGTTTGACACTGAAGCATACACATTTGTTGTCAGCTCTCCAACCCCAATCTATATCCTCTTCAATCCCCCCACCCCTCCCAATTATTTTTTAGGGTTTACGCAGTTTCATGTTACATTATTCTATCTGCCCACAATGATCAAGAATTAAGCATGGTCCAAGTAATCTAAAGACCTTTTATTGGAAGGCTAGGCCAAAGTCACTCTTTCTTCACTAATGGATGTGAACTACAAACCATATGACCAGTGAGATGCTGGAAGCCACCTTAGGATAAGATGAAGTTGGTCAAGGCAGAGGGCAGACATAAAAAAATTAAGTTCTTAGGGACAGTTCTGAAAGTATATATTTTATCTGCGCAGCAGTACAAACTGGTAGATTATTTTTAAGTCATTTCAAAATGAAATCGTAGTGTAACTGGAAATATCACAACTCAGAAATTATGCTTCTACCATAAGCATAACATTGTAATAATGAGTATCTATTATCACATATATTAAAATTAATGCATCCAATTGGTATAAAATATCGTGGAAAGGGTATGCTCAGGCCAACAGTCCTGGCTTCGGAAATTGTCAGTTCTACCATGAACTTGACTAAGGTCATGTAGCTGTAACAATTTTCCCGACTCCTAGATTACTCATCTCCAAAAAGAGATATTATCTATTGAAAAATTGTGTAGCAAAATCTCGATACAAAGAAGGTACAAAACAAATGTTGATGCTATTCCCTTTTCTGGAAACTCCATGCCAAGGATTCTTGCTCCTTTTCATCTAAACCAGGGGTCCTCAAACTACGGCCCGCGGGCCACATGCAAATACAAATATTGTATTTGTTCCCGTTTTGTTTTTTTACTTCAAAATAAGATGTGTGCAGTGTGCATAGGAATTTGTTCATAGTTTTTTTTTAAACGATAGTCCGGCCCTCCAACAGTCTGAGGGACAGTGAACTGGCCCCCTGTTTAAAAAGTTTGAGGACCCCTGATCTAAACAAAGCCTATCCAGTTCAAGTTTTATTTCTTCCTTAAACAAAAATGATCAATTTAAATGATCTTTAAGCACTTATCGATCATATGCAAGAGTACCACTTATGAAATTAACTTGAGGGGCGATGGTGAGCAAGGGCAGAAAAGGGATAAGGCGAATTTAAAGAGAGGCAAGGGCCAAGTCATTCCAGAGCCATTGCCGGCCATGATATGCTGACCTTATTTCATGGGGAAAAAAGACTTTGAAGGAAAGAGGCATGATCTAATTTACATTTTAAGAGACCATGCTACTAAGTCTCCATCACTTTGTCAGTTATCAGTTCTGTGTTTTTTTACTTCCATTCTCTGGAATATTACGTGGCTATCTAAAAAAGAGAAAGAAGAAAATATTTTTTAAAAATCAATTAATCAACCAATAAGAGAAAGGGAAAGAACTATATATTGACCTGAAAGAATGTCCGTGATATATTAGTAAAGAATAAGTAAATGACAACATGATATATTTATATATAATGTAAGCCATTTTTTAGAAACAGAAAAGAACCAATAAAAAATATTTGAATAAAAAAAGAAATTATATTAGTCTGTCAAATTAAATCAGTAATGGAGGAAAAAATGTACTTTATAGATACTGAGAATATCTTTCCTCTTTTCATTTTCTAGAAAATTATTACTCATAGCTCAAATGTTACTTCCTATAAGCTTTTTATGTACCTAATGAACATTTTACTTTTGACCCAACTTTGGGAATTTCAATTTACAAAGGAAAAGTAAGCCAATGTAACTTACAAGTGGAACCTAAATTTGCCTCTTGTGCAGCAGAAAGATATAACAAACCCTCTGAGAAGCAGTTTCCTAGGCAGACTGAAGACAGCTATCACTCTATTAGTTATGAACCTGTAAACACAATAGAGGACTAGGAAGCTCTGACAGGAACCGCACTGAGGGAGTCAAATCCCCAACCTGGGTATGTGCCCTGACCTAGAATTGAACCTGCCACCTTTTGGTGTATGGGACCATGCTCTAATCAACTGAGCCATAACTGCCAGGACTCACATAATATATATTTGATAAAGAACTTGTATCCAGAACATATAAAGAATTCTTTTAGCTCAAAATGTCAAACAATCCAATTAAATATAAGCAAAAGACTTGAATAGATACTTCACCAGAAAAGATATACATATGGCAATTAAGCACATGATAAGGTGCTCATCACTAATCATCTGGAAAATAGAAATTAAAGCCACATGAGAAACCCTATAGAGAGTCTAGAATGTCTAAAGTTTAAATGACTGACAATATCAAAGGTTGGAGAGGATGTGGAGTACCTGGAATTTACATATTGCTGGTGAGAAAGCAAAATATTACACCCATTTGGAAAACAGTATATGGCAGTGTCTTATAAAACTAAACACACACTTAGCAGACACTTCAGCAATCCCACTTCTAGGTATTTATAAAAATAAAAATAAAAGAAACATATTCACACAGAGTCTTGTACACAACTATTCATTAGTAAACTGGAAACTTGAAATTCAAATGTCCATCAACTAATAAATGGATAAGCAAATTATAATAAATCCATACTATTAAAGGCTACAAGGCAATAAGAAGGGATAAAATATTAATACACAAATATGGATGAATTTCAAAAACATTATGCTAGGTAAAAAAAAAAAAAAAAGCCAAACACAAAAGACTACATACCATATGATACTCTATGAAATTTTAAAAATGATAGCTTTTATAGAAAGCAGGTTAGGGTTGCCAGAGGACCAGGTTGGGGGAGGGGATCAACTACAAGAGAATATGAGGACGCATTTTAGAATGCTTCAAACATTGTATTTATCGATTGTGATAGTGGACACATAACTATAAAAGAAATTCATCTTACAATTCTTATTTAAAATGGATGACTTTACTGCATGTGTCTCTCTCACATTGATATTTCTCCTTCCCTCCTCCTCTCCCTCCCTTCTTTTCACTCTCTCTAAAAATCAATGGAGCCCTGACTGGTTTGGCTCAGTGGATAGAGCATCGGCCTGCGGACTCAAGGGTCGCTGGTTCAATTCCAGTCAAGGGCATGTGTGCCTTGGCTGCGGGCACATCCCCAGTAGGGGGCATGCAGGAGGCAGCTGATCGGTGTTTCTCTCACATCGATGTTTCTAACTTTCTATCCCTCTCCCTTCCTCTCTGTAAAAATATCAATAAAATATATTTTAAAAAATCAATGGAAAAAATATCCTTGGGTGAGGATTAAAAACAACAACAATAAAATGTCTGGGGAAAACTCCATTATCTAGAAAAACTTGGTATTTAAAATGATCTACGATAAGGTTTCATACTTGATTATTAAAGCTCAACATTATAGCCTTTTAAGATATTAAGATTGAATTTCATCTATTTTGAAATCTTAATATGGGAGAACAGCAGTTTACAATGATTTGCCATCAATTCATTTCAAATTTCAAATTATTCTGGTCTCAGGTTTCTTAGAGAAAAAAAGGGGGAAGGTAATAATTAAGTTAGTAAAAATAGAAAAAAATATTTTTAAAATATCAATTTCAAATATCTGTTGCCACAAACACTGAATAATGAAAATTTGAGGGAACAATCCCTAGAGGGGGAACAACATGCTACTCCTAATGCTTTAGGAATTTTCCTGGATTCTCTTCCCTATGATTTTGGAGCTTTTCTAAACTCCTGCTTAAGATATATTACTTAAGATATTAAAAACTGAACATTTCACCAAGGTAAGGCCCTAGACCTAGAGAGATAAAGAGCTTCTTATCACAAAACGGGGTGGGGGGGGGGTATTAAAACAAAGAAAACAAAGCATGTTTCTGTAACAACTTTATTTTCAAAAGGAACCATTTTCAGATATCAAACTCATCAATGCAAAATTTTGTTTTTCAAAAAATTTCCTCAATGAAGCAGTTCATTTCTGTGCTCTTCAGTTCACAGTATTTTTACAGCACCATGCTGAGCAAACCATGATTGAGAGAAGCCATCCTATGCACATTGCTGTTGTCCCACATGATTCAGAACAAACCTTTTTAGATCGTTAACTACCACAGGAGTGCTGATTACACAGGCACTAGCAATTTCCTAACCAATGACCACCTGAACAATGATGTGTTCAGCTTCTCAGACCCTGCAGCCTTTCAAAGGTGAATCATTTCACAGTTTGGAACTAGATCTCCATAGCAACTTCCCTTTGAGGGTTTTAGAATCACCATCCAGTAATTCTATGATCATCAAGCTCAACCATTCCCAATGGTTCTTTTCACAGCAGATGGAAAAGGAAGCCTTGAAATTTTACAGTCTATTTCAAGCAATTCATCTGGCAGCCTATTAGAATTCAAAATATTTCGACCTTCAATCACAAAGCATGTTATCTGAAGCTGTGGTGATCTCAAGTCAAGACAAGCAGACATTTTAGTCTAATCATCCATGATGAGAAGAGACTGACAAAAAACTCTTAATTCAACCACCATCAAAATGCTTATTTTAACTGCATGAAAGTCTTTCAACAGGCAATGAAAACATACCATGTACCGTTTTATCACAACCTTCTGTTCAAGGAAAATGTGATTTCTGAATATTGACATGAATCTTTGCACTTCTTAGACTGCTTGGAACAAATACGTTTCTTAAAAGTCAACATAAATCTAATTTAAGTGCAATATTATTCTCTGCTTGCAAGAGCCAGAAACCATAAGCAAATGGCAATAGACTTTTGATAAACTCAGTTTAATAAAATCAAGTACATTTTGATCGTTTAAATTTTGGGCAAACCCTGACATGCTTAATCAGAAAATAACAAGTCCCCAGGAAATTAGTACCAGTTAAGAGGGAAAGGCAAACCTTAAAACAAAAATCTTAATGTACAAAGAGTCATTGACTTTTCTCCAATTCAACCAATTCTCCAATGGTTTCAAAATATACTAACTTCTTTCTTTAGAATATTGAATTTAATCACATAAAAAAGCTATACCTTTCAAACTGCTAATAAACACACTTACGACGTTTTTTACAAACCCTTTCATACTTGAAAATTAAAATATGTGCAATAATTCATTAAATAAATAATTTTCAGAATTATATATAAACAAAATATAGGTATTTATTTCTGTATTTCTTACAGATGTTTAGTGGCATATTACTAATCAAATCAAAACATAGCTCCCAATGAAGAGCTAAACTAACTTTAAGAACAAACTAAACACTGGTAAAACAAGACAACTACAATCTATTAATCACTAAATCAATTCAAAGCAGATGATAATTTTTAAAAACATCAGAACATAAATATTAACTATTTTTGCATAACCTCAAATATAAAATAGACCATGGAAATATACATGGCTTTCTAAATGAGACCACCTAGTGTCTTCATATAGTTAATGACTGCTGAACTAAGCCAATTTTAATTTATGAATCCACCTCCTTCCACAAAGGAGTACTATAAACAAGCAGCAGTTACACAGCCTCAGTGCTCTGGAAAAAGTAAGATCTAAATTTAATCATTTCATGAGCAAAATAAATTTTAATATTTATTCTACTTCCTTAAGACAAAATTACAGAGACACAGATATACACACACTTCATATGCACAAACTGTTATTACTTTCTGCATAAATTGTGCCAGCTAATTTAAATTGTCTTTATATAACGCTAAAAAGTAAGTTTATTTCCAAATGCATATATATTTTATTTCTGCCTAATATCTTTAACCTAACCTTTATATTTGGTTTTAATGTCTAATCACAAAAAGAGAGGATAGCAAAATTATTTTATGTTGTAGAATCAGTTCCACAAAACTGGTACAAACTAGATAAATTCCTCACTTTTAAAAACTAATTCAAATTTTTTAAAGAAATATAAGCAATTTAACAATTATTTCAAAGACAGCAAAATTAAGCTTTCCTCCTTGGAAATATCCCCTTACTTTCAAAATTTCTACCAGGATGTATAGAAGAGTAGAGTAAGGATGAAACCATAACATCAAGCTTACCTGCCTTATTTTGGATTCATTTAGTTTATAATCTGAGCTATCTAACTTAAATTTAAACCAAAGATATTGCTCAAATTAAAAGAATAGTAAGAAGAAAATTATATATATATTCATTCATGCAGTTTCTAGTTTTAACTGTAAGTAATATTAAAAAAAGAGATAACAGCTGAACTGGTTTGGCTCAGTGGATAGAGCATCGGCCTGTGGACTCAGGGGTCCCAGGTTTGATTCTGGTCAAGGGCATGTATCTTGGTTGCGGACACATCCCCAGTGGGGGGTTTGCAAGAGGCAGCTGATCGATCTCTCATCGATGTTTCTAATTCTCTGTCCCTGTCCCTTCTTCTCTGTGAAAAATCAGTAAAATATATTTTTTAAAAAAGAGAGAGAGACAACAGGCCCAAAATGGAGTCCCCACATTATCAAACCAAGATTTAAGACTTAAACTTAACCAAGTTTCAGCCTCCCAGGAATGCAATCTTAACCAGTCAACATGGAATTACCTGGTCAGCAATACAGCCCAATAGGCCCCTTCTCTTCCCTTTAGGAGGGCAACCCTGCCTGAAACAATACATTCTTTGCTGATAACTTCTTTTTCTCTGACCCCTTTCCACTTTTAAAACATTTCCTTTTCTACAGCATGGTGGAGACCCTTTCTATTTGCTAGATGGGATGCTGCCTGATTCATGAATTGTTGAATAAAGCCAATTAGCCCTTTAAATTTTACTTGGTTGAAATTCTGTTATTTAACAGTAGTTTATTTTACTCAGATCCAGTGGGCTAAAAGTACAACCAAGGGTATCAGAAAAACAAACAAACAAAAAACACTAGTGAAATTTCACTAATTCTTACTCAAAGAGCAATTTAATAGCTACAATTTGACATCAAAGTGAAAAAATGCTGGCTATTAAGTTTAAATAAACAGACTCTTCTCAAAATAGTTATACATGAACGTTCTTCATAAAATCTGAGTTCAGTTTATTAAATATTCCAAATTTCATGCCCAAATGCTGGATATTCAAATAAATATCTTTGTTGACGTATAAGGCTCTTTCATGGGCACCCTTATCTAAACTTAGGAATACTTAAAAATTCTTCACTATCAATAATTATAAAGCCTATAAATATTTGTGCTCAATTATCAGTAAAACAGAGACTCATATGGGATGGCCTGACAATAATAAAGGATATATGGACATTTATATTGGTGGTAACATGACAATAAACTTTCTAAAACGACATACCACTTAGAATACAAAGCAGATTCACCTATTTCTGAGTTATGAATTCCATCATTAGTCTTCATTCTCCCATTTGACTGTGAACTTTTAAAGGACGGATATATTACGCATTTTACTAACCCAGACCTTAGGACTTTATATCTGAAAGTGTAGGCACTTAGTAAACGTTTGTTATCAATTACTAGATAGCAGTGATGGCTGTCATTCAAAACCTCCCTGTTCCGGAGACATTCTGGGCTGGTATCTACACTTACGTTTCAGTGACCAGGGAGAACCAGAAGTGGAAAAGATTAATTTACTGAGAACGCTAATGAAAGAAAATATCCTGCTATTTCTTTATTTTTTACTTTTAGCTTCCCCTTCACTCTCAAAATGTACAAGAAACCTGTTCCTAACAATAAGTTTATATTCAACTACTGAGTTTAGCAGCCTAGGATAAACTTAAGTTTATTTTATAACATATAATCAAGTAACATACTATAATTGAAGAACACTGAAAACAGCCGTTACTAGCTAATTAACAATGGCAGAAACATTTCTCTCAATAAAGGAAAAAAATCCAAAGAATACATAATAAAATATACTTTGTTGTCATATGTCAAATGGGACACGACTTTACATTCAGTATAACACAATGATAATTATAAAATGTGTCCATTTGGGGTTTCTTTCAGATTTTTTATTCATTTTTAGAGAGAAGGGAAGGGGGAGAGGGAGGGAGAGAGGAAGAGATAGAAAGAAATATGGATGTGAGAGGGAAACATCAATCAGCTCCCTCCTGCACACCCCAGGGATCAAGCCTGCAACCTGTGCATGTGCCCTGACTGGGAATCTAACTGGCAACCTTCCTGTGCCCAGGATGACAGACAACCAACTAAGCCACACCATCCAGGATAAATGTGTCTATTTTTATTCTTATCAATACCTATGCCTACATTTTTACTACAAAATACTGGGAACATGTAAGTAACTCGACTAGACTAGACTACTCAACTTTTAAGTCCAGCATCAGAAATTCAGCCATATAATCAGAGGACAACTTGCGCGCACATTGTGTGTGTGTGTGTGTGTGTTTGTGTGTGTGTGTGTGTGTGTGTGTGTGTGTGTGTGAATGCTCTGTTTCTTCAATATAGCAAAAGTGTAGTTACCACAGTACTTGACCTCAGATTGGGACAGCAATTTAAAAGAAAGCACCTCTAGTAAATGTGTTATTCCTCAGATAATACAGCAGAATGTAGTATAATGGCTAAAATCTCTTTCCTAAAGACAGTAATGCTGCTTCCAAGATATTCTAAGTCACCAATACTCTGAACACAAAACTTCAGGCAGGCTCTCTTCTATTAGAGTATCTTGCCCTGACAGAATATTAAAATATGAAATTCCAAGTTATACTAGAATTCAGGCATATATAATTTGATCCTGGCAATCTGGGAAAAGATAAAATCTAAAATAGTAAAAGTATTTCAGAGGTATTCGCAATAAATGCTAAAGCCTTAAAAATAAATGTTAATTGCATGTTTTCGTAAAGAGGCAGTTTACTAACAAGTAGCAAAAGCCTTTAAAATGCATGCATCCTTTAACTTAGTAATTTCTACTTCTAGAAATTTTGCCTAAGGGAAAAGATATCAGATAAGCGAACAATGGTGCACATGAGGTATGGACAAGGAGGTTTGTGGCATCACTCATCCACACATTCAACAAATACTGAGGAGCATCCATGTGCCTACAGTCATAGAACTTACATAATAGTAGGGAGAAATACCTACTAAACAAGAAAAGAGAAAAATGGCTAATATTTAACTAGAGAGGATGAAAAAGGAGCAACTGAAACATGGAAGCCACTGGTGACCTAGACAAGAGCATTCTTAAATGTTTTTTTGGTGGCAAAGCCTCACTGGAGTAGGTGAAAACAAAAAAAGAATGGAATATGAAGTGGAGATAATATAAACAACTTTTTAATTTTGTTGTGAAGGAGAACAGAGAAAAGAAGCAATAGATAAAGGGGATCATTACATCATGCTTGCATGGTCATGAGGACAAATCAATCGAGGAAACATGATACAGGAAAGAGAGGGCATGGCAGCAGGATCACGTCTACATGAGAGAGAGTGAAGGGGTTGGCCTTGGCAGGGACAATTTACCTGTCACACTAACAGGAAAGGTAGAGTGTATGAAACAGGTGGATGTAGGATGAAAGAACTCAAAAACACCAGGCCCCACTCGGCTTCAGGGCCCGTGCATCTGCTGTTGCTTCTGTGCCCAAACATTTACATGATTTGATCCCTTACCTCCTTCAGTTCTTTACTCAAATATCAACTTCTCAGTGAAGTCACTCCTTTTGTGTTTAAAATTGCACCCTAACACTTACAATCCACTTTGCCTACTTTATTTTTCTTAGTATTACCATCAACTATACAACATATTTTACTTTTAAAACATTTTATTGTTTATAACAAACATCTAAAGATTCCACTAAAGAACACTCGACCATCTCTTTAATAAAATGGGACACTACTTGAACAAAAATCAAAAACATCAATCTTTGCTATATGACTATTACATCTGCACATAACTTATTCTCAGGAAAATCATGTTTATTTAACTATTGTCAGTTCTGAAGGGAGGAATCTATACATATAAAAGCCAAGCGACCAGAACAACCAGAATGACCAGTCGCTAAGACGCGCACTGCGGCCAGCCAACCGGCCCAATGGGGGCTGGGCTGGCCGGCCAACCTCCTGCGGCCCCTCCCCGTGGCTGGCTGGCCCCAATCAGGATGGGCCGGGCAGACCCTACCCGTGCATGAATTCGTGCACTGGGCCTCTAGTTAGTTACAATGCTTTGGCATACCAAGATTATAGGTTAGCAGAAAGTGACTGGCATCAGAATAAACTGACCTGTAGCAAAGTCAAACTTGATAATCTAGCCATCAGCTATGCAACAGTGAGCTGGAACTGAAACCAGGGGAGTCCAGTCTTTAAGGGTTACTTCAGATACTTAGTAAGCATACACTAGAACTGAGAAGACAGGGTTGGAGGGTGGAAGAGGCTTATGATCTAAGCAGCATTTCTCAACCTGTGGGTTGTGACCCCTTTGGTGGGCGAATGACCCTTTCACAGGGGTCGCCTAAGACCATCCTGCATATCAGATATTTACATTACAATTCATAACAGCAGCAACATTACAGTTATGAAATAGCAACGAAAATAATTTTATGGTTGGGTCACAACATGAGGAACTGTATTTAAAGAGCCAGAAGGTTAAGAACCACTGATCTAGAGGAAGAGAGAATCCTAACCAGAAAATATAATTACATCACATAGCATTCTCTCTTCATATTATCTGTCAGGTACACCAAACAGCTATATATCCCTCTATTTAATGTTAACTATGTTTGTTCTCATCGATGAAGAGATAAAAGAACTGGTGGCACTGTGATGTATAAGAGGACAAAAAGGGGGGAGGATAGTTTTGATCTGGATACTACGACTTACAAGTTGCATGTTAGCAAGTCAGACTCTTAAGTCTCCGTTTTCCTAATCTGTAAAATGCAGATAGTATCACTTTTCTCTTAGGATTATTCTAAAGATTAAATATAATTCATGTGAAAAGCCTACCACAGTCCTGACACCAAATGAGACTCAATAAATGGTACTTAGTAAGCCTTCTTCCCATTAATACTACCAGAAATATTCAGATCTCCAGAGACAGGGAATTTAACTTTGATTTCCAGACCAAGATGACTAATAGAAAAAAACAACAACAGGCATTTGGGGAGGGACACAGGTATATCTCTGATCCCATTTTTTCCTCTTTTGTTCCTAACTAGTAGGTTATGCTCAGTGCAACTAAAGAAGGAAATTCCAGCCTGCTTCCATGCTCACTAGTCAGATGTCCATAGGGTCAAAGCACAAAATTTCAAGTATTCAAAGTTGGTCTGGTGGACTCTCAAATACACTATAAACACACAATAACACATAAATACATTACTACTATTTTTGCTTTAGACAGTTATCATTTAGAGCAGAGGTGTGTCAACTATAGCTCATGGGCCAAATCTAGCACATACCTATTTTTTAAAAATAGTTTTATTGGAACACAACCATTTCCATATTTCACACTACAATAGCAGAGTTGAGTAGATACAAAAGATTATATAAACTCTCAAAGTTTAAAAATATTTACTATTTAGCTTTTATATAAAAAGTTTGCTGACCTTTGTTCCAGAGAAACTAAAAATAAGAAATTGCTTTTTTTCCATTTTCAGTGGTCTTTGTGTAGATCAGCTTTATGTAGATCACGTTCTATCTGAAGAACTTGCCTTAACACTTTTTATAGAGTAGGTCTGCAGGCAATGAGGGCTTAATTTTTCTTTGTCTAAGAAAAACCATCTCTTTCATTTTTGAAAGATATTTTCCTTGGGCATATATTCAGGTTGAAGGTTTTTGGTAGGGGTTTTCTGTGGGGTTTGTTATGGGTTTTTTTCATTCAGCACTTTAAAAATGTAATTCCACTTACATTACTTTAGGCTCCCATACTTTCTGACGAAAAGTAAGCCACAGCAAAATTCCTATCTTTGTTCTTTATATGTAATGTTTCTTTTTTCTCTGGGTGCCTTTGAGATTTACTCTTTGAATTTTCTTTCCAGTAGTCTGAGTATGATATGTATGTATATGTGTATGTGTTTGAGAGAGAGAGGGGCGAGGGGAATTATGTATCCAGGTCAGTTTTCTCTGAGCTTCTTGAATCTATGGTCAGTCTCATTAATTTTGGAAAATTCTCAGTCATTATTTCTTTTACCCCATTATCTCTCTTTACTTTCTGATATGTTAATTATGAATATGTTAGATCTTTTGATATTTCCCTACTGGTTCTTATTTTTTTAAGCTGTCTTCTCTTTGTGTTTAAGTTTTAGTAATTTTTAAAATAGTTTTTATTTTTACTGTTGCCACTTTTACATATGTCCCCCATCCCCTCCCACTTTTGCCCACCTCCACCCTAACCCAGGCCTTTACCATGTTGTCTGTGTCCATGGGCTATGCATATATGTTCTTTGCTTAATCTCTTCCTGTTCCCCAACCCTTCTCCCCTCTGAGAACTGTTAGTCTGTTCAATGCATCCATGCCTCTGTGCTGGGAGCCAGTCCATCCTTGATGTTTCAAGGGACCTGGCATATAGGGCATACTGTTCTTAATATGTTTGCTCACCTTCTTGGCGCTGTGTTTTAACCAAGGTCACCTCTCTGAGAAAGGTTGTTTCCCCAGGTAGGGATTTTCCCCTGAAGTTGGGAGGGAATTAAAACCCACTGGAGAGAACATGGCAAAAGATCCTGGACAGAACCTGGCTACAGAACTTGGTTGGAGAACCTAGACAGAACCTGGCTGAAGAACCTGGAGAACGTGGCTGGAGACCCTAGCAAGAGAACATGGACACAGAACTTGGCTGGAGATTGTGGCTAGAGATCCTGGCAAGGCTGCTGATCAACTGAACGCTGTTTCCGTGTCATTCCTTCTTCGCCAACTCCGTCCACACCTATGGGGAACCCCTGGACCTGCTGGGGCTGGACCCCAGCACCTCTGGACCTATTTTGTTCATCAGTTTGTTTTACTCATTAGATTCCACGTATAAGTGAGATCATGTAATATTTGTCTTTGTCTGGCTTACTTTGCTTAGCATAATAATCCCCAGGTCCATCCATGTTGTTGCAAAGAGTAAGAGATCCTTCTTTTCTATAGCTGCAGAGTATTTCATTGTATAAATGTACCACTGCTTTTTTATCCACTCATCTACTGATGGCCACTTACACTGTTTCCAGATCTTAACTATCTATATATATAAGCCTAAGACCATTCGATCAGTAGCTATGATGCTTACTGACTAACAGGGGGCAGATGCTCAATGCACAGGCATGGAAACATGGAAGAGACTGATGAATCTCAGAGGGAAGGGGGAGGAGGTAGGGAGGTGGGAAGAAATTAATCAAAGATCTTCTATGCACACTCAAGGCCGGGTGATCAGATAGGTGCACCGGTGGGGTCCCTCAGCCTGGCCTGCGGGATCAGGCCAAAATCAGCAGTTGGACATCCCCCAAGGGGTCCCAGATAGCAAGAAAGCACAGGCCAGGCTGAGGAACCCCACCGGTGCATGGATTCATGCACCGGACCTCTAGTTATAAATAATGCTGCTATGAACATAAGAGTACATATTCTATTTGATTGGTGTTTTGGGATTCTTAGGATATATTCCATTACTGGGACAAATGGCATTTCCATTTTTAATTTTTTTGTTCATTTTTAATTTTTTAAGGAAACTCCATACTGTTTTCCACGGTGGTTGCACTAGTCCGCATTGCCACCAGCAGTGTACTAGAGTTCCCTTTTCTCCACATCCTCACCAACACTTGCTGTTTGTTAATTGATTTATTTTTATTTTAAAGATTTTTCGATTGATATTTAGAGAGAGCTGAAGGGAGAGGGGGAGAGAAAAATTGATGTGAGAACAAAACATTGATCAGCTGCCTCTTGCACGCCCCCTACTGGGAATCGAGCTTGCAACACGGGCATGTGCCCTGATCAGGAAGGAACCAGTAACCTTTTAGTGCACAGGATGATGCCTAACCAATTGAGCCATACAGGCCTATGCTGTTGGTTGATTCATTGATGGTAGCCATTCTGGCAGGTGTGTACGTTTTGGTAATTTCTATTAACCTTTTTCAGTGTACCACAAGCTGCAAATTCTTATAGAAATATCCTATATTTAAGATGGGAGACTGGTTTATCAGAGTAATATCTAGTCTTTTCTGAGTTTAGGTCTCTCCTTTGCACTGTGTCTCTTTGTCTAATCTTTTCCTCTTTTGTAGTTAACCCAACAGTATTCTGCTGTTACTTGTTATTAGAAACGTCTTAGTTTAGTGGTAGGAAATAGTTGGGGGAAGGAGCATCCTCTGCTGTTCTGAGCAACTCTCAGCCTTCGTCATATATTGTATCTCTGGATCTTGGGGGGTAGCTTTTTCAGTTCTCCATCCCTCTGATCTAACCCCATAGTTGTGGGCTCGGCATATTCCTGAAAAGTAGATATACCACCAACTTCCTTCTCCCAACTGCAATGAATTTCAACAATGTTGTTAAGGCATTGTCTCCTGCTCTACCTCTCCCACTTTTCTACAAATAAAGGTTTCTGTTATGTAGTAGAGAGAGGGGAGCAGGATCACTTCCCTAGGGTTTGTACCACACTGGGTACTTCTTAGGACCCATCCCTATCTCCCATCTCTTGGGGTTCTTACTCCATGTACTGGGATTAGTGGAAAAAGAGCACATAAGAGGATACAGGGTTCTCCAATTTGGTGTCCTCACAGATTTCGCATGTTCTTGCCAGCCCGTACTTGGCCCTCACTAATTGGACCACAATTCTAGCTGAACTCTTCTTACTGGTGCCCAGCTGTGTCTACCTCAGGTGAGTATGTTCATGTC
>NW_006288615.1:15966543-15967731 GCF_000327345.1 Myotis davidii | reverse complement strand
CCCTGTAGGCACTGTTTGTCCTTATATTTTGAAGTTAGTCAGATTCTTTTTCAAGGTAAGGATGGGAGTAACACTCCTTCCAGCTCTCTACATCCAGGACAGAAAGTAAAAGACCTGAATATTTTTTCCCACCCTCCTTTGGAATAAAAATATTTCCCAATGACTGTTCTATATTTCCAAGATTTAAAAATCCCAATGTGTAAATTAACATGTGCTCAATTTTTATCTAAACCTCACCCTAATTACATTTTTATTTTTCTTGTTAAAAAGATTGGTTCATTGGCTATGCATACATTTTCTCTGGGAAAAGGGAAAATTTCTTCTACTTTGGATCGCACCCTTTAGAGAGAATTAAATGTGATCATAGAATTTATCTTCTGTGGCTTGTTGATTATAAAGAATAAAATATACATACATGTATCACAAATATCTGTATGTCATCATCATCTGATATTCCATAATGTGCTTTTAGGACTTTTAACCTTGTGTAAATGTATAAACATGCATATATACCTTCCCTCCTTTTCCCTCCCCTGCTTCTGGTGACAATTTTAAAACTATAGCAATGTTCCAGTTCAGAAGGAACCCAAAATATAGGCTTTTGTTTTAGTTAAATATCCTATCTGAATCCTGCTGTGTTTCAGGTTCTATTTAAATTTCTCTCCTGTTATAGCATCAGTATTTGCAAGATAATTTCCTCTGGTAAGCATTTATGAGTCTGTAATGTAAAATCCTACCATAAATAACCATTTTAAGACATGTAAAAGTTTACTAGGTGTACCAGCTAATAATGCGGATTTTTTTCAATAGATGGAGTTACACATATGTTAATATATATGCGATTTGATATGTATGCTATTTTGTTGTATTGACAGCAAGCTTCAAAACTTCATATGTCAAATTTGCTGAAGGTGTTAACATCATAGATATCTTTACACTTAAAAATGTCGAATTTCGTGGCAAAAAAGAGCATTTACGGGAAGTTTTAATTCTTTACTTTATTTTACAGAAAAAGTTATCATATACTTCGAGAAGCTCATAGTGAACATGCTCCATCTCAAGATACTCGTGTACACTGGTTTAAACACTTTAAAAGTGATGATTTCAATGAGAAAGACAAAGAACGTCCAGGTCAACCGAAAAAGTTTGAAGACCAACAATTACAAGCATTATTGGATAAAGATGCAT
>NW_006288615.1:15939962-15963966 GCF_000327345.1 Myotis davidii | reverse complement strand
CCAGTCAGAGAAAGATAAATACCACATGATCTCACTCATTTGTGGATTATAGAGAACAACATAGACTGATGAACAGGGACTGATCCAAAGACAGAGAAGCAGCGGTCAGACTATCAATCCAAAGAAGGAAAATAGGGGAGGGAGGGGGTAAGGGGAAGAGATCAACCAAAGGACTTTTGCACATGCATATAAGCCAAACCAATAGACATGGACAACAGAGGGATGAGAACATGAGTGAGGGGGGTGGGAGGGAGTTTGGGGGTTAATGGGAGGATGAGGACACATTTGTAATACCTTAACCTAAAGAAACTTTGTATGCATGCATATAAGCCAAACCAATAGACATGGACAACAGAGGGATGAGAACATGAGTGAGGGGGGTGGGAGGGAGTTTGGGGGTTAATGGGAGGATGAGGACACATTTGTAATACCTTAACCAATAAAGAAACTTAAAAAAAAAAGATATTGTCTGGGAAGTATTAACCCACCCGCTGTATTCACCAGACCTTGCTTCTTCAGATTACCACTTATTCTGATTGATGGCACATGCACTTTCTGAGCAGCACTTCATAACGTACGAAGAAGTGGAAAATTGGGCCTCTGAATGGTTTGCCTCAAAACAAGAAAAGTTCTATTGGGACGGTATCCACAAATTACCTGAAAGATGGGGAAATGTGTAGCTAGCGATGGACATTACTTTGAATAAAGCACTTTTGTTGTTTCTCTTGAAATTATCGTGTTTTCTTTGATTACAAAATCCACCATTATTAACCAGTACACCTAGTATACATTTATTGCTATCCCTTAATTATTGCTATGCTAAAAAAAAACTAATTTTTTATTCAGATATCACAGGCATAAATATTTTTAGTTGCATGCATGAAAAGAAGTTTTCTTCAGTATGGCTGCCTTCATATAGTAACTAATCAAAAATAGAAAACTGTCCTTGCACCAACTCAAATATCAGGGACAGATGTACTGATTAGAGACTTAAACAACATAACTTATGCTGTCTGAAAGGCTTTCTGAGGCAGATGTTCCATCTTATGACTCATCTAGTCATTTACTTATATACTAATGTCCACTATATTATATCACTTATATCAGAACAACCAAGCAGTGAAAAAGAAACGCCAAATTTTGCTCCTGCAAATATAAAGTTCCCATTTAGATTTAGATTGTACCTGAAAAGAAGAAAAACAGTCTTATTTATTAGTTTTCTGCTTTTGACTCACAGGACTCATGTAGGGTGCCTGGCCAGTCTGGGTGAGGGGCTGAGGGCTGTTTTCAGGCTGACTGAAGCTCCCAACCGCTCCTTTTTTCTTTTCTTTTTTTTTTATTCTGGGCCAGCTTTAGCTCTGAGACTTGGCTCCAGCTCTGAGGCCTCAGCTGCTGAAAGTAGGTATCTGGTTTGTTTCGGTTCTACAATCGAAACTCTGTATGAACTCCAGCTCTGAGATCCCGGCTCACTGAAAGCAAGTTTCTGGGGTTTTGTTGAGCTTCTATATTTGTTACAATGTTCAAACTGCAGGCTCAGAGGCCAGCAAGGCAGGCGGGGAACGTTGGAGTCTACCGTCACTGAAGCAAGCAAGCCTCATGTTCAGTTTAAGCTGCCTGGCTGCCGGCCGCCATCTTGGCTGGCAGTTAATTTGCATATCTCCCTGATTAGCCAATGGGAAGGGTAGCGGTCGTACGCTCATTACCCTGTTTCTCTTTTATTAGATAGGATACCAAATAGTGACGTTCCTAAAGCTTTTTACAAAGCACAAGATAAATCTGCTTTAAGTGAGTAATTTTATTCTATTAGTTCTGAAACATGTTCACTAAAAAATGTATCTCAAGAAAATACTTAATTGAAATAATGCCAATATATTAGTGTTATTAACTTATTTAAATAAATTATAACAGGATTATTAACAAGACACTGCAGGGAAAATACTCAGATTCCTTAGAATCCATTGATAAAGTTCTCTAAGAACCCAGATTGCCATGCAGAGTTAATGTTACCGTAAGCATAAAAGAAGTTATCTAACAATCTAAATATTTATTCTAGTATCAATCTTAAGTCTTAATCAGTTATACTTTTCATTTTTAACAGAAGAAAATGAATAAAAATGACTGTAAAATCCTTTTAACTGGGAATTTAAAAATTAGAACAATACTATTAAAGTGATCATGAATGTATCATGTTAGGAGCATTAAACTTCATTTGAAAATCAAATCGTATAATTGAAGGATTTTACACACACAAGGGGTTTTCTACATTTTATCTCTTAATGTAGTATTTATTAAAGGCAAATTTTAAAATTGAGAAAAACCCTTAATAATATAAGCACCTCTTTATTTGCTATGAAAAGAAAATTTTTATGGAACTGTCATGTTAAATAGTAGTCAATAGCTGCATACAATCAGTAAACAAATTCAGTTCAAGGCAAGAAGAACTATATTTCCATTTAGTGGTTGCAATTTAGATTATTCTAGCGTGTAATACTTTAATTGTATAAAACAAAGCTGATGTCACAAATACAAAAGAACTTCTTGCAAAGCAAGTACCACAAGTAATTTCTATGCTGCCAATGATGGCTGACAAGTGATGAGCACTTTGTTCAAATGTATACACTGCACATGAGACAACAGGTGGTTTATAAAAAAAAATACTGAAGAGAAGCTCTTAAAATTTTCATAATCAACATTTTATAATGCCTTGTCAGAATATCTGCTTTGATCTTTGAATAGCTAAAACACTTCTTACACAGGAAAATATACTATTCTTGCCTTGACATTTACAAAAGGAGAAGCTATACCAGACAAACTAGGATTAATACTGGGCTAAAAATATTTGTAAGAGACAATGTATTACTATAATGCCAATGTGTTGATATTACCAATGTATTTCATAATTTAGGTTAAAATATTTCCAAAAATTTAAAAATATCTATCATTATGAATTGACATCTGGATACTATTATTCAGTGCTGAAGAAAAAAATATCCCCATAAAAGCAAACAAAGAAACACCCAAGTTCTTTAGGCCTACAGTCAGCAGTGTTAGAGGTGTTTTCTCACTGATGCAAATAAATGAAACAAATGGCCAAAATGACTAGCACTCCCCACTACAACTACCACCTCAATCTAAACTTTTTTATTTTTTGTTAATCCTCACCCGAGGATATTTTTTCCATTGATTTTTAGAGAGTGGAAGAGGCGGAGGGAGAAGTAGATAGAAAAAGAGAGACAGACAGACAGACAGGCAGACAGACACATCAATGTGAGAGAGACACATCAATTTGTTGGCTCCTACACACGCCCTGACCTTGGCCAGGGATCTAATCTGCAAACCAAGTACATGAGGCCAGGGCTCAATCTAAAATTTTAATAAAGCACTACAATGTATGGGGTTTTTAATGTTGTTTTTAAAAGAGGATAATGCAAAGTCAGAATGAAATAAAACTTCAACAGTTTGAGACATAGGCCATCACTCCCAACCCCCTACTCCAATGCACTAATCACAGAGAAAAAACCTGGATTAGGAATACATAATGATTAAAGGATTCTTCCCACCCCTCAATCCCAACTATTCCTAAACACAAGGAACACTTATTTGTCTAAAATAATTTTTTCTAGCTGAAACAGCAACGGAGGATGAAAAGGGTACACTTAAGCCACTAAATAATGAGGAAAAGTGAGTCAGCAAGTGTACTCTACAACTTCCCTTATAGTCAGATTACTACAACTAAGGAATATTTAATTATAACTATGAAATATTAAATTATCTCGAAAACTCACATTACAACTGCCTAATTCTGAGGTATATGTAGGGATGGGCTAAAGTAGGCTTTCAATTACACATATGTGAATACACAGAGTTTACTATACTATTACTTATTAATTATTGTGTTATTTTCCATATGAACTGTAAACCTAGTTTTGCCCACCCACCCCTGTGTAATTTTAATGTATGCTTATTTTTTACAGGAATTTCATATGGAAATATACATAAAAAATATATGAACTATAAATTTTTAACAGTCATGATACAAATCAATGGTGAGGAAAACTGTCGGGATCTTAGCATGACTCAAAGTAGTGACAACAAACTATACTAGGTATCTCTGAATTCTTGACACACAAAACAACAACAATCAAGTTTCACTTAAGAATGTCTATGCCTGGCCAGTGTGGCTCAGTGGTTGAGTGACGACCCATGAACCAAGAGGTCACTGGTACGGTTCCCAGCCAAGTAGGGGGCATGCAGGAGGCAGTCGATTGATGCTATTTCTTTCTCATCCATATTTCTATTTCTCTTTTTCCCTTTCTCTCTCTCTAAAAACCAATAAAAATATATTTTTTAAAAGAGAATGTCCTTAATGAGACAGTAAAAAATATTAATTTTATTAATTCTCAACCTTAGAGTACAGATCTTTTTATATGCTGGGCAAGGAGACAGAAGTAACACTTCTGCTGCATACCAAAGTATGATGGTTTTAAAGAAAAGCATTTGAATTGCAAGGTGACTAGCCATTCTTTTTGTGGGACTCCATTTACACTTGAATGACCAACATTCAAACCACAGTTATTTAATCTTCATTATCTGGCAGCCATTTTATTGTAAAC
Source organism: Myotis davidii (assembly GCF_000327345.1). NCBI lineage: Eukaryota > Metazoa > Chordata > Mammalia > Chiroptera > Vespertilionidae > Myotis > Myotis davidii. Next base: position 15,959,353 of record NW_006288615.1, on the reverse strand, counting down.
TAGAGGCCCAATGCATGAAATTCATGCATGGGTAGGGTTCCTAGGCCTGGCCGGCAATCAGGGCCGATCTGCGGGGCGACCAGTGGGATGACTGGGGGCCCCCGCTAGCACCCACCTTGGCCAGCCTGGCGCCGCTTGGTCACTGGCCCCACCCCCACTGCCAGTCGCCTCTCTCTGTGGGAGGAGATCAGGGGATGGCGCCAGCCCACTCGCCAGCCGGCCCCACCCCCCACTCACCAGACGCACCCTCCCCATCGCCAGTCAGGGCAACCGGCAGGGAAATTGGGGGGCCCCCGCTGGCACCCGCCTTGGCTGGCCTGGGGCCTGCAAGCTGGGCGCAGCTCCTGCGTTGAGCGTCTGCCCCCTGGTCAGTGCACATCATAACAACCAGTCATTCCTCCGGTCGTTCTGCTGCTCAGTCGATTTGCATATTGGGCTTTTATTATATAGGATAATAAAATTCAAGCTTATTAAAAGCTTGAATTTTGGAAAACTAGTATCTGCCTTCAGGAGCTTGATAGCTTCCCAATATTTAAATATTTTTCTTACAAGATCTGTGGTGATAAAAGATGTGACTTTATAATATTGCATAATGAAATGTGTCAACTTAGAAAATCTGCATCACTCTCTGAAAATTAGTATTTTCCAAATGATTAAATTCATACAGGGGTAAGAAGAGACATTCAAAGTTCAAAAAGAGACCAATAGACAACAGTAACAGTTCAAAATGTCCATTGCTATTCTAGTAGTTGCAGAGTCAAGTTTTGATGTAGTAGTAAACAATATTCACAATTTTTGAAAAAGTTATTAAAATATTCTTCCTTTTTCCAACCATGTATCTGTGTGAAGCCCAATTTTTTTCATATACCACAACTAAAACAAACTATTGCAAAATATTATTACAAAATATTGGATAGTGGTTTTAAAAGGAAGGACTATAGATCAAAGTACCCAGATTCAACTCCAAGTTCTGTCATTTACTAACTTGAGCAAGATACTTAACCTCTCTAATTGTTTTTCTAGTATGAAAAACAGGATTAGTAATATATATTTCATGTAAATATTGTGAAAGATTAAATGAAGTAACAAATTCTTTAGTATACTGCCTATAACATATTAATCCTCAAAAAATAAAACTTCTGGTAATAGTACTTGTTACTAATATCATGTAAAGGGAAAGAAAAGGAAAACTATTGGCAGAACAGTTCCTTTCACCAAACATCAGTGGATAGCACCATCAGTCCAGTAAAGGTTGGCTATCATTCTGCCTTTAACTGGTATGGGAAAGTTATCAAAAAAAATGTCTATCTATATAAAAGCCTAAGCGACCATCACAAGCGAACTGACGACTGAACAGGCTGCGTGGGGCAACCAAGCTGGCAGGGGGGTTAGTGAGGGACGACCAAACGACTGAGCAGCAGGCTGAGTGGGGCAACCAGGCCGGCAGGGGGGTTAGTGAGGAGCAGCCAAATGATCGAGCAACAGGCTGAGTGGGGCACCCAGGCCGGCAGGGAGGTTAGTGAGGGGTGATCAAACAACCAAGCAGCAGGCTGCGTGAGGCAACCCAGCCAACAGGGGTGTTAGTGAGGAGCAACCAAAGAATCGAGCAGCAGGCTGCATGGGGTGACCCGACCGGCAGGGGGGTTAGTGAGGGGTGACCAAATGACCAAGCAGCAGGCTGTGTGGGGCGACCAGGCTGGCAGGGTAGGCAGTTGGGGGCAACCAGGCCAGTGGGATGGGGGGGGGCTGTTGGGGTGATCAGGCCAACAGGCAGAGATAGTTATGGGTGATCAGGCTGACGGGGGGCAGTTAGGGGCAACAAGGCCGGCAGGGGGGCAGTGAGGGGCAATCAGACTGGCAGGCAGAGGAGGTTAGGGGTGATCAGGTTTGCAGGGGGGACAGTTAGGGGCAATCAGGTAGGCAGGCAGGTGTTAAGGAGCCAGCAGTCCAGAATTGTGAGAGAAATGTCCGACTGCTGGATTGGGCCTAAACCAGCAGCTGGACATCCCCCAAGGGGTCCTGGATTGGAGAGGGTGCAGGCTGGGCTGAAGGGACCCTCCTCCTCCATGCACAAATTTCATGCACCAGGCCTCTAGTAGAAATATAATACATAAACATGTATATATTTTCACAGACACCACATGTAAGTATACTATATGAAAGAACATTAACTCTGTTTCCTTTTTTAGATTTCCTAGTAAAATGTTATCCAAGTCATTTAGTGGAAATAATAGTGGGGGGTCCCTCAGCCTGGCCTGTGCCCTCTTGCAGTCTGGGATACCTTGGGGGATGCCCACTTGCCAGCAGGGAGCAGGCCTAAGGTGCAGTCGGTCATCCTTAGCGCTGTGCTGGCAGCCTGGCTTGTGGCTGAGCAGAGCTCCCCCTGTGGGAATGCACTGACCACCAGGGGGCAGCTCCTGCATTGAGCATCTGCCCCCTGGTGGTCAGCATGTGTCATAGTGACCAGTCATTCCCAGTGGTACTGCTGTTAGGGTCAATTTGCATATTACCCTTTTATTATATAGGATAGAGGCCTGGTGCACGGGTGGGGCCCGGCTCATTTGCCCTGAAGGGTGTCCCGGATCAGGGTTGGGGTCCTGCTGGGGTGCCTGGCCAGCCTGGGTGAGGGGCTGAGGGCTGTTTTCAGGTGGGTCACACCCCCTTCAGAGTGGGGGTCCTCACTGGGGTGTCTGGCCACCCTGGGTGAGGGGCTGATGGCTGTTTGCAGGCTGATCAAGGCCCCCTGCGGGGACCCTCACCCCATGGGGGTGTGGCCAGCCTGGGTGAGGGGTTGATGGCTGTTTGCAGGCTGGTTAAGACCCCCAGTGGGGACCCTCACCCCATGGGCCCACCTGGGTGAGGGGTGAGGGCCTTTTTCAGGCTGCCCACAGCCCCTAAAGGATGGGGGAGTCCCGCTGCGGTGCCTCCCAGCCTGGGTGAGCGGCTGATGGCCACGCCCCCCAATGAACCAAGCTCCCAGCCTCTCCTTTATTTCTTTTTTGGGCAGGCTGGAAGCCGGTATTTGGGATTTATTTATCTTCTATAATTGAAACTTTGCAGCCTTGAGCATAGCCCAGGGCCAGCCAGGGCAGGCAGGAAGCTTGGCTTCCTCCCTCGCTAGGGTCAACCCAAGCCTCCTGCTCACTCCAGCTCTGTGGCCGCCACCATCTTAGTTGGGTTAATTTGCATACTTACTCCTGATTGGCTTTTGGGCATGACTTGAGCATAGTGGAGGGATGGTTAATTTGCATGTTTCTCTTTTATTATATAGGATAATCCTTCTATGTATATACTCACTACAAACCTTCTATTTACAAGTAAAATAGGCCAGTCTCCTAAGCCTCTCAAATCAGATGAAGTAAACTTTTAAATTCTCATCCATTAATCACAAAGTTAGAAAAGAAAGGCTGACAAAAAGAGCAGAAAGAAATTACCACAGAGAAGGATTAAAATTATAGTCTGGTCATAATTTACATCAAACTTAACTCAGAGATCAACTGCAAAATCCTGCCAAGTACAGCAGACCATGTACAAACCATCACCCTAATGAATTCCAGGGCATTCAGATTTCTCTATTCTCTCCCAACAACTGCCTAGCTATATAGGCTTTAGAAATAAGTCTCACTTTTTGGACATCTCCAGGTGTTTCCCTATGCAAGTCACCCAGCTATTCTCTTACTCTCCACAGGGTAAACAGTTATGAGGTAATCTTATTTCACCAATTTATATACATTTTAAGTTGTTCCCAATATATACTGTATAATTTACATTCATAGTTGCTTAAATAAGGCATGGTAATTCTGCTAAAACCAAATTCAAGAATTCCTTTTGAAAATCAACATGGCAATGTCTAGCAAAAGTTAAATATATGGTAAAATAAGTAACCTTTGACTCAATTTCTTCTTTAATAAATACTTGAAGAAATAATACAATAAAGGCAAAAGGATACATAATAAAGTCATTCACTGGAGAATTATCTATCATAACAAAATAACTAAAAACATATTCCAATATTCCCAGAAAGCTATAAATTAATGTATAACCCATAGTTTCAGTTCTTCTATCCATCTGACAACCTGGCATGAGAGAGAAGACCAACTGGCCTGAATAGAAGGTGGATACTGTTGTCCCTTTCATCTCAGGTTCGAGGGAAGAGGAACAAAACCACCTTCCCCTGAGCCAACTCCTTACCTATGTAAAGTGCAAAATATCAAAAGGTCTGGTGGCACAATGGTGTGTTTAGGTACTACGGCAAGAGCTGAGGCAGTCAGTCTAGGCCAGCCAGGCAGTGCTCCTTCTTCCCTCCCACAGAGGGAGCAAGGACAGCAAAGACAGATCTGGAGTGGAGAAGGTAGACCAGGAAGAGGATATCACAGATTAGACAAGCAAATTCAAGACTCAGAGCCAGTCTGGGAGTTCTGAAGGGACGACTTGACTTCACCAATCAGAGGAGAGGAAACGTAACGTTCTAAAGGACCAGCGCTGCTATACAGCCTGTGGCCCCACCTTTCCTTCAAATGCCTGAGCTAGCAAGTTACACTACCAAACCACAAGCTCAAAATTATGTCATTGATGTACAAAAACTGTGTCCAAGATACAATGGATGGTTTAAGGGTATCAGTGTAAAATTTGCAAAAGGACAAGTTTGAGGAAATTGAAGGCTCATGTAATAAAACACAAGTGCTCATCTGATTTCATTCATGCAAGTTAAATGTAACAATGAATGCATTGGTTTTTCAAAACCAAATCAGTCTCAATACTTACATTTTTAACTTAACATAATGACAGTGTTTTGACAACTAAGAAAAATACGGTTCAAAAATTCGATGCTTAAAGATCAAGAGACTCTCCAGGACCTTAGAAGTTGCCCTCACATCCCTAAGTAATTTCAACTCATTAGTGAGAGAAGAGGTTTAAAAAGAATCCATATAGTTGCTATTTTGAGCAAAGAGGGCAGGACACAAGATCTCTAAAACATGTCAGAAAAGACATTCAAGAAAAAAATGAGAACGCTTCATGTACCTAAAGTAGATATAAGACCACTATGAATATGAGGATATATTCAAGCAATTAAACTGGAAATAGCTAGTAGATTAAATAGCTTCATACAATATTACAATGCAAAGTAGAAGGAACAGTTTCCTACTGCTACAATATTTCCCATAGTAAGCAGAGTTGGTTATTAGAATGCATTGTATATGTAGATGAGAACCACTGCATAATTACTTAATCCATTGAATTTGTACCAAAGAAACAAAGAAAACATATGCTTTTTGGTCAGATTGTTTACTGCAATCCAATACTAGATTAAATTAATAAATACTGCTGAAAAAGAAAATTACAGGACCCAACGAAAAAAACTCCATTATTTTAGGATACAATCAAAGACAGCTTTATATTGGCAATTTGTGTCTATGCAAAAATGTGTGACTCATTTTAAACTTTTAAATGACTGTGCTTATCAGAGAGGGAGGTGGGCTCTTGAAAACAGTAATTTATGTTTGTGGTAATTAAAGGTGATTTACAAAACATATAAACACCCAACTTAACCTAAGAGGGGGTGGCAATTAAATGAAGGCATTTTTACCTTTTCATTTAGCAGTTCAATAAAGTTGTAGTGCCTGGAGGGCTCCAATTCCATATAAACAAGAAAGGCAACTTAAAACCTATTTCTTCCATCAGTGCTACCTTCATCTCTTTTTAGCAAACACAGGCAACAAAAAACTAAAGGAGCTCACTGGAATCTTACGTTAAAGCTCTAAGCAATTTAGATATTTAAATTCAAACAGATACAGAGGGACAGTAATATAAAACAGAATGGAAATGCATCTGTCATTAATAACAAAGGAGAAAGAAGAAGGACTTTTATTTTTCCTAGCCAAAAATTCTAACCATCTGCACAGAAATCATCTACATAGATTACCTTAGCTCTCTATGGGTAAGAACTTGTCGGCCCAGTTTAAGAAGTGTGAAGGCTGAGATATAAGTAAAATCAATGAATAACTTAAAATCATATTGGGGGGCTCAGGAGAAGACAAGTATTTTCTAAGAATTATAAAACTGGGTAGACCTTTCAAAACAAAAAGAAATGACATTAAAATCAAACAGTACCATTAGCAGTTATCCCAAAAACTGAAATGCTCTATTTAATAGACTCCTTTTTCTAAGGAAAATAAACATTGAAGGTAAATTCAAAAAGCAACTAACTTCTTCCATATAATCAATAGAAGAAAATAAGCATATATCCTTTCTGATTTTTTAAAAGGAAACACAATTACTTCTGGAGACTGGGAACAAGGGACAAACATGAAATTTTACTTGAACAACTGAATTATTTCCAATTTGTTCATAATAAGCCTATATCATTAATTTTTATATATAATGAATATTTTTAAAGTAACAACATCTGGCCATTTATAATTAAACTAGGGGCCCAGCACATGAAATCGCACAAGACCCAGGACCCAGAGTCCCGCAGTCGCTGCAGGAGGTGGGACCCAGAAAGAGTCCCTGGGCCACCACCGGCACGGCGCTGCAGGAGGCGGGACCCAGAAACCCACCTGCGCCTCCAGTCAAGTACTCCAGAGTCAAGTCCCCACACACCTGCGTGCTCCTCGCTGCGCATGCAGCCCCGCCCACCCCACCCCACACACACAGCCTCCTGCTGATCAGCCCTTATGGTATGATGGTGTGATGACCACAGGCTTTTTATATAATAGAAGGTAGAGTGAAATCTGATAAAAAACAAAACTGTGTACTCATAAGGTATGAAGGGATGGGGTACAAACACATAATTAAATTATAATTTTATATGCACTATGGTATGATACTCGTTTTTTCTAAGGCACAAGTTTTTGTACCCTAATTGCATATAATTCTATCTATTATAAGGGGACAGTTTTTGATATCAAGTAGATGGCTACTGATTATATTCAAACAACAGAGTGTTGGAATGACTAGCAATCGTTTCCCTTTGCTTTGACAAATCAGCAAAGGAATTTTGTTTAGGTGACTTTGCATTGTGCATATTAAAACAATTAGTATAAAGACAATAAAATTGATAAGAATATATTTAGAAGATCATGCTTCTTTTCCTATCATCATTCTTAATAGTGGGGGTGGGGGTGGGAGGAAAGGATGTAGATGAAAATAATCAAATTGCATTTGAAATACTTAATTCTCAATGACAGTCCCTCAATCTTTTCATCTTTCAAAGTCCAGCTTAGGTTAGGTGGCCAAAATAAGGCTCCCTCAGTCAGGCTCCCAGAGTGAAAAAAGAGGAAGCTGGATAATATCCCCTCATCAAGAAGACATAGAATGGGGAAGAGATAATTGCACACAAAAATATGAGTTATTAGGATAAAGAGGTATAAGGACAGTTCTGCCTTCCCTGCAGCCTCCCATCTACCCTCAACAGGCATGCGCTCACTAAGCCATCTGAGAAATCGAAGGATCACTTTGTGGCAGGAACAGACCATACAAACAATCTGTGAGAGCAATCAAGGAAGTAACTTCTTTAACAACAAAACCCACTAATTTGCTTATGTGAGCGTAAACTCCTACACTAAATCATCCCAGCAGAGCCATTATGACTTATCCAGCTTAAAAATCAAACATTTTATAGAGATAGAAATAGATCACTGACAACTGTTGAATCACAAGAGTCTAAGCAAATGCCATCTCCTCATTGCTTTAATACAGAACTCTTGAGAATTTTATTTGAATCATTTGTAAGCACTTTATATTAGTACTTAAATTGGAAATTTTTGTCTTAAAAGTCAGAATATATATTCACTTTTAAAAAAAGCCAAGAGTCTAAAGTAAAATCAAAAGTCACCTGTCTCTCTCTCCACCACAATTCTATTGTCCAAAAATCAATCAATGATTTGATGTTTCTTCAAATTTCTTTCTATGAGTATAATGCAGAGCTGAGCTGTCCAATACTATAGCAACTAACCACCTGTGGCTGTTAAGTACTTGAAATGTGGCTCATTCAAATGGAGATCTATTCTAATTGTAAATTACACACCAGATTTCAAAGACATGTTACCAAAATATATCAATAATTTTTATATTGACTAAATGTTGCCATAGTATTTCTGTTATATTAAGTATGTTATTAAAATTCATTTCACCCCTTCTTTTTACTTTTTAAAAAATATCGCTGGCTATCAGAAATATTTAAATTATACATATAGCTCACATTTATGGCTCACACTAAATTTCTGTTGGTCAGCACTGGTACAAAGGCTAACAGTGCAGATTTTGGAGTTAGATTTACCTGAATGATACTACTCCTAACTATACCGTCTACTAGTTGTGTAATCTTGAACAAATTTCCTAACCTCTCTCTACCCCACTTCTGACATGTTCTGAGAATTAAATAAAATTCCTCATATAAAGCACTTAGCACACCTAGCACATAATAAATGCTCAATAAATATCTGATGGCAACAAAAGAACAAAAACTATAACCTAATTCTTTTAAAATCATTATACAGCACCTATCTCTTCAGAAGTATCTCCTGATATATGCCTCAAGGCCACTATTGTGCACAGCAGGTATTCTCTGAAAAACAATATACACCAAGCATTTTAATTCTCTCCCTCTCCCCACCCCCCAACACACACACATGAATCTTAAACATACTACACATTCAGATTTAAAAATGTACAAAAGCAGTGTAGTATAGTGGGAAGACTGGAAAGAGAAAGAACTTTAAAAAAGAAAGATAGGCTCCCAATTTACTAGCTATGTACCCTAGGAAAATACTGAACCTTTCTCTCTCAATATCCTCATCTGTACAACTGGGATAACAACAATCCTGCAGAATGTTAAGGTTAAAGAGAATAATATATTTGAAAGAATCTACCATAGTACCTAACATTTACCAGTTGCTTAATAATCATTTCCCTTCTTCTAGAAATCAAAATAAAATGCTAACTATTCAGAGACACGCTATTATTAATATTGCTGGGCCATAACTGCAAAAGCCTGTTCATATCCAGAAAAAGTAGCTTAAAAACATGCTAACTACATAGTTATCTTATCCCCTGTATAAACTGGAGCTATAAGTGCATACTACTGTATACCCGTATAGGTAAATACTCCAGAAAAGATGAGTACTTCAGGAAAAAAAATATCTAACTCTATGCCCTCTGTTTTTATTAAGTATTATAAGAGGAGTAAAAGATTGCTTCCAAATTACTGCCTTTTATGCAAGCTAACAGAAAACACTATACGCTGGGTTGTGCCTCAGGCCTCTGCTACAAAAAATGCAATAAGTTTCAATTTAGAGCTAAGAAAGTGTTATCTCTTCTGATAGATATCAAATATATATGAAATTAGACAACTCATATTTTATTCTCTTTGCCTTGGCTGCCACAATGCTCAGTAGTAAGGTTTATTCTCAATTTTAACAATTTTATTTGGTATGGATTATGTGTTACCATATACTCATGTTCCTGACCATCCATTCTCTCCACTCCCTTTAATTATCACTCTTCATTAATGCACTTACATTTTTTCCTGTTATTTTAATGTATTTTATTGTAAGACAGTTAAAATTCCTTTTAGAAGTCAGCAGAGCAAAATAATAAATGCAACTGAAGTTCACACAAACAGTTCAAAATAAATCCACAGGCAGAAAATTTAACTTTAAAAAGCTAACTAGAATAGAACTCAGGAAAAAACAGGGCAGTATATCCCATACTCCCACCATTACCACCAACATCCCACATACAATACACACATGTGTATACACACACCAACCTAGCTGAAAATAATCAAGTTGCATTTGAAATTCTGTTTTTTACAACTATACATAATTATAATTATCCTATATAATAAAAACCTAATATGCAAATTGGCTGAACAGCAGAACGACTGGTCCCTATGACACAAACTGACCACGAGGGGGCAGATGCTCAATACAGGAGCTGCCCCCAGCCCATAGGCCCCAGGCCAGCCAAGGTGGGTGCCAGTGGGGGCCCCCTGATCACCTCGCCAGTTGCCCCACAGATCAGCCCTGATTGCTGGCCAGGCCTAGGGATCCTACCCTTGCATGAATTTCGTGCACTGGGCCTCTAGTATACTTTATAATGAACAGTTCTGTAAATCTGAACCTCCTATATGTTTCTAAATTGGTAACAAAACTGACCCATAGCTCAGAAAGCAGAACTCTTATTTCTAGTCTACATGGTCATATCTCTAAGTACATGTTGAGAAACTTGAACTACCTTTATCTATAAACTAGAGGCCAGGTGCATGTGCACCGATGGGGTCCCTTGGTGTATCCTGCGGGGATCGGGCCGAAACCAGCAGTCCAATGCTGTCTGCCACTCCTGCCTGCCGCTCCTGCTTATCTCGGCCCTGTTGCATCTGCTGCCGCTGCCGCTCAGTAGGCTCACTGCTGCTCTGCTGTAATCTCCAGGCTGCAGCAGCCAGCCATGAGCCCTGTGTCTGGCTCCTGTCGGTCAACTGAGCAGTACTCCTGCTGTGGGAGCGCACTGACCACCAGGGGGCAACTGCTACATTGAGTGTCTGCCCCCTGGGTGGTAAGTGTGCATCATAGCGACCAACTGAGAGGTTGTTCAGTCGGGCAGGCCTTTATATATATACACTAGAGGCCCAGTGCACAAAATTCGTGCACGGGGGCGGGGGGTGGGGGGTGTTGTCCCTCAGCCCAGCCTGCACCCTCTCCAATATGGGACCCCTTGGGAGATGTCTGACTGCTGGTTTAGGCCCTCTCACAATCTGGGACCGCTGGCTCCTAACCACTCGCCTGCCTGCCTGCCTGATTGCCCCTAACCGTTTCTGCCTGCCAGCCTGATCGCCCCCTAACTGTTCCCCTGCTGGCCTGATTGACACCTAACTGCTCCCCTGCTGGCCTGATGGCCCCCAACTGCCCTCCCCTTCCGCGACCCGCCCCCTCCACCAGGACCTGCCTCCTCCTCATGAAATGACGGAGATGCCGGGACCGGCCTCCTCCATGCCATGCAGAGCCGCGGGACCCCCAGGCCTCACCACGCGGAGTGGCCTACGGGCCCTGCCTCCACTGTGCACGTGGCCATCTCGTGGCGGCCAACTTGTGGCGGCCATCTTGTGGGTCACCTTGTGACAACATAGTGCGTGAGGGTGCGAAAACCACCTAGACTTTTCTTAGTATAGATAGTGTGACAGTAGATACAGTAAAACTGACAAAGGTGCTGTCCTTCAGATAGCACACAAATGCCTTCACTTCCTGTTAAAATACCACCTCAAAAATTCTAATGCCATCTTCAAAAGGATTCAGTGAAATCAATAACCCCATCATGTTCAAAGCTTTAAAAATCTAACAATAGGAAATTATATTTCTTCTAAAAAATCAGTAAAAACAAGTCACATTGGCCCATTAAACTCGAGGAAAAAAATTAATCATTTTCTAAATAAAAGATCTATTACCAGAAGTTACTGCAGGTATAAATTTAAAAAGAATTTTTTCTTTCCATAATATGGTTGTTATTTCCCTATTCTGTATTAAATCTGTGGCAGTCTTATTTGAAGAGAATAGGAGATGTTTATAAGAGATGTAAGAAAGGCCTATCATGATATAAGAGATATAAGAGATGTAAGAAAAGCCTATCCCTTCTTTACAATGACTCTCAAATTTGTTTTTCCCTTTGACTGCCATGGACATTTCTACAAAATCCAGCCCTCATTATTTCCTCCATGAAATGCTACAAGAACCTCCTGGCTGTTCTTTTTGCCCCATACTTCTTCCCACTCAAATCCATTCACAGTGTGTTGATATATAGTTGCTAGAACATCAACTCTGTTAACTAAACAGCATAACCCTAAATATCAACCATAAAATGAATAAAATCCAAATTTCTAATTTCACAAAATACAAATTATCAATACCAGTATACACAATAGGGATGACTCTCATCATCATTACGTTGAAAGGAGGAAAGCACAAAAGAATATAGAATGTATGATTACATTTATATGAAGTTCAAAAATAAGCAAAAATAATCAATGATAATATAAACCAGAATAGTGATTACCCTGAGTAGGGGCTGAGTGAGAAGAGTGACAGGAATGTTCTGTATCTTGATCTACATGGTGATTACACAAAAGTACACATGTGTACAAATGCATCCAGCTGTATGTAGGCTTCAGATTTGTGAGTTTTATGAACTTTACTATTTATATCTCAATAGAAAAATAAAGAAAAATAAATTTAAACAGTTGTGAATATTTACCTGATCATGTGGAGGATAAGAACTTTCTAAAAATAGAAGTACATAAGATAGACATCTAAGGAAAAGACTGATAAAAATATTTTCAACAAGGATGACACATAATACATTCCCATGTGCCTGTACTACATGAAGAAACTTTAGATCAGGGATCAATAAATAAGTCTTATGTCCTATTTCTATATGATCCCAGAAATAATAATGATGCTTACATTTTTAAAGGATTTCAAACACACACATACACACACACACACACACACACACACACACACCACACCACACCACACCACACATACACACACACGGAAGAACATGCAACGAAGCAAAATATTTACTATCTGACCCACTAAAGAAAAAGTTTCCCAACCGTTGCTCTGAAAAATAACGTAAGAAACTAGTAAGTGCCATCACTTATAAATGCAAAACAGAGGAATCAAAATGTGGGTAGGAACAAGATTTCACAATGTACACTCCAATAGTATATCAATTTTCTTTTGTAACCATGTAAATGTTTTATCTATTCCAATGTATGATCTATCTAAAATTACTAAAAAAATAAAAATTTAAGATATTAATATTGTGATGGCCGTATGTTCAGTTAGGAATTATGTTACAAGGAATGAAGGAGAGAATGGATATTGGACAACTGTATAGTCTGTCTGAACACTCCAGAACTTTCCCAGGGGAGTACTTGTCTTGTTTAGTTGATATTTCTGGGAATGTGCTTTGGTTGTGCCTACAACTTGTCTTTTATATGCCACAGACCAATCACAGACTCTTTTTTCCCATATTGATGATATTTATTTATTTATATTGCAATCACAGATTCTTATTTTCTTTTTTAATGTATCTTTATTGCTGAAAGTATTACAGATGTTCCCGTTTTATCTCCCATTGACCCTCTCTACCCTGCACCCATTCCCACCCAGGCCTTCACCCTATGTCTGTGTCCATAGGTTATGCATATCTTATACATACAAAAGCCTAAGCAAGCGAACAACCGGTCGACGAGTCACTATGATGCGCACTGACCACCAGGGGGCAAACACTCAACACAGGAGCTGTTCCCCAGTGGTCAGTGCGCTCCCACAGCCAACCTTCCACTGCCAGCCAAATGCCCGTGGTCCCTCCCCCTCGCCGACCAAACTCCCGCGGCCTCTCCTCCCCCCAGCCGGCCAAGCTCCCACAGCCCTGATCACCAGGATCACTGGCCAGGCCGAGGGAACCCACCCATGCACAAAGTCACGCACTGGACCTCTAGTATGCATATAACTTCTTTGGTTAATCTCTCTCCACCCACGCCTTCCCTCTGAGATTCACCAGTCTGTTCCATGCTTCTCTGTCTCTGGATCTATTTTGTTCCTTTCTTAGCAATATTTTTTTCCTTTCTTAAATACCTTTAGCCTGACTGAAATACAATAAAGTATGTATAATCCTAACCAAATTCTTTTCCCCTTGAGAGTTAGGAAAACAAGTCAGATAAATATTATACAAAAGACAATAAAACCAAAGATTTGATTACATTTATTAATGGTTTCAGGCCATTATCAGGATCTTACCATCATCCTAAATTGCTCCAGCACTTGAAAATTTAAGTCAAATATCCCTCTCTAACCACATACCCCCTTTATACCCAGCATATCTGTTCTTGAAGCTCATCAGGAAATCAGATCAATGAGCCTTCCACCTTTCAGTCCTCTCCTATTTTCACTCCTACCCTGTGCTAAGCTCTACTCTGTCAGTTTAATCATGCTCACAGCCAAACCTTCAGTTCTCTTGCCCCAAATTCCTCACACCTGCCCTATCAATCCTACATCCTTATAGACATCTCCCATATGGATGTCCTAGGTATACAAAATCAAAAACACTGTCCAAACTGAACTTATCAACTCTCTCCCAAGACTTGCTGCTTCTTCTATATTTAATATCTCAGTGAATAACATCAAAAATCATTCCACTGGCCCAGCCCAGAAACCCAGGTGTCACATTTGATTCCACCCTCTCTTTGAAACTCTCATATGGGTCACCAGAACCAATGAAAAAAAACAAAACAAAAAACAATCCGTCAGAAAATCAGAGGCTCTCGCCAATGTACATTACTCTACATAACAAAATTTCCACCATCTCCACCTCACCCATAACCCTATTCTTTGCCTGTATCACAACCCTTCCAGAAGATGTCTCCATTCCTTCCAAGGTGAAGCTACCTAGATCAGTGCTTCTCAAACACTAGTGGCAGGCTTTTGTAAAATACAATAAAAATGAATTACTAGGCAAGTGAATTTTTTTCAAAAGACATACAAAAAAAGAGTACAACTTTATTAAATCCAAATGACAAAAAAATTAGTCAAACTGACATATCTATTTCTAGATGTTCATTTTCAATTGCTATAGGTATATAGTCAAGGACCAGTAACAAACAAAAACACTAAACCAGACCACAGCTGGCCCCTACCTCTAATCTGTTTCCTTTGTTTGCATTAATTTTCTCATTATAACACTATTCCCTAACTAACGTGCAGCCTTAACTTGAGCCTTAACCTAAACCTTTCTATTCTATCAGAGATTTACTTAACATGCATTTAGCTCACTTTAGTGATCAAAAGAACACAAACAAACACATACTTCTACCTGTTTTCTCTCTGCTTTATATCCCTCTCTCCTTAATCTCCTCATTTAATAACTTGGGCGCCCTTCTCCCTCTGAAATAATGGAATCCACTCCTCTATCAATTCCACCTTCTCGGCACATGGAAAAGCAAAAATGCATAAAAATTCAACAAGAAAATTTCAAAATGTCTCTACAATTAACAAAATTACTTTCACATAAAAACTTCTCAATGAATCTAATCCAAAACAGGGGACAATATTAAATTAGAATATAATATCTACACATCATACACTTGCTATGGAATAAGCACTCTCATATGGAGATTATACTAAATAACATTAGAGTCACATTAACAGATGAATCCACAATTATATATTGTGAAGTAAAGCAAATCTTCTATTAAACAGGCATTTCTAATTTTATTTGAGCAATAACGGAAAGAAAACATTGATCATAATGAAATCAGCCAAGTATATAAGCAATTGTACTTACGTGTTAGATGAAAGATTCCATCACAGGCACTAATATGAGATAAAAAGGCATTTCCCAGGCCTTGTCCTTGGTGAGCTCCTTTTACAAGACCAGCAATATCCACTACATTTAGAAAGGCAGGAATTTTACTGAGAAAAAAAAACAAAAGATGGTTTTATTGTAAAACAGTACTAAGAACCTATTTATGATTACCCTGGCAGGTGTGGATCAGTTGGTCAGGCATCATCCCATGCACTAAAAGGTTGCTGGTTCAATCCCTGGTCAGGGTACATGCCTGGTTGCAGGCTCTATCCCCAGCAGGGGGTGTACAGGCAGCAGCCAATTGATGTTCTGCTCTCACATCAATGTTTCTCTATCTCTCTCCCTCTAAAAAAAAAGAAAAAAAATTCAACAAAATTACATTTTTTTAAAAAGAAACCTATTAGTTAACCAAATGGATTTCCCAAACATTTTACATGAATTAAGTCTTTCTTTTCTTTTTTAATTTCTTATTTATTGATTTGAGAGAGACAGTGAGGAAGAGAAAGAGAGATAGAAACATCAATTTGCTGTTCCACTACTTATACATTCATTGGTTGCTTCTGGTATATGCTCTAACTGGGGAGTGAACCCACAAGCTTTGCGTATTGGGATGACACTCTACCCAATTAAGCCACCTGGCCAGGGCCTAATTCTTTCCTTTCTAAAATAATGTTTAGAAGACTCTTAATAATGATTTAATAAATAAATAACAAAAACAAAACAAAAAAGAGATAATTTTTTAGTACTTTAGGACTTTCTTACCTAGGTAAGTGTTATAAAGCAGAGTAGCTGTTTTTATTGTCTCTAAAGATTAAAACATATTATCATATTCTAATTGGCATATACACCTGCACATGCACACACACGCGCACACACACACAGTAGAGAACGTTTAAAGAGTATACTGATTCGATGCAAGGTAATCATCATAGAATAAGCCACCGTACCTTGTGTCATGCATTGGACTAAATGCTTTACATGCATTATCATTTCAATGTTCAAAACAATTCTATCAGGTAGGTGTTATTTATTAAGCCTACTTTACAGATGAGGAAATTAAGCCTTAGAGCAATTAAGAAACCAGTTGTGGGGATTCAAACACAGGATATCTGGGTTCACATTTAATCACCATATAGATTATATAGCCCAAGCTGCATGTAATGATGTGATCCACTTACCATAGTAATAATCCAGTTGTTAATAACAGCAACCGAATTAAACAGATACACAAAATAACCTTTGCTTTGCTCAAAGTAAAGTCACAGTTAACACAAATCAGAAACCAAGTTAGGAAAACCAGTCAGCCACGTAGAAATGGAAATTAAGGTATATGAGTAAATAAAGTTTTCAACATCACATGACAAAGGTGTATGCTAGAGTTGTATGTATTATGTATTCTCTGTCAATTTTTAAAGAGTATCCATTTTTTAGAATGTCAGTTTCACCATACGATAAAATACAACATGAAAGTTCCACAAAATACTTCCCTATTATCTGCATGGAAAATGAATCCTTTAAAAGTAATTGTTCCATAAAAAATTTTTATACAGATAGTAATTACTTGGCAATTGTTATCAGCAAATCCACAAGAAAAACACACAAAATGTGGTTAGTTTTTTTTGTTGGATATTGTGGTTGCCTCCCCAGAATCCTTTGCTCCTTCTCTTGGTAACTATATTGATTTTCATTTGGCTAGCCAAACCTCCCCAAGGTAACCCAGAGCTTTGGAGAAGCTGGCTCTACCCCTACCTCTAAAGGGGTGGCATATACTTTAGGCCTATACCAGGCAGTTTAATCTCCTCCCCTAGGCATGATTAATGATTCTAAGACCTTCACCTTGCCCCATTTGCCTAGAAAGACTTAAGGAGGTTTGCCAATGGAGCTTAGCAGTGTTCTGGCTCATGAGTCTTCTGAGAGAGCTTCTAGAAGCAAACCCCTCATCCTCCACTCTGAATGAACATGGATGAGAAAGTATCCAAGTCCAAGATTTGAGAGGTAGCCTGTGACCACAAGGAGGAAGCAATCTTATGATCAAGCTGATAAAGAAAGTAAAATGGAAAGAGAAAAGACACCAATTCTACACAATTGAGTTACTGAAACCAACACTAAACATCATGCTACCTATTATAAAACAACTAGGGGTCCAGTGCATAAATTCGTGCACCTTGAAAGGAACTGTAGGCTGTGAGGCTGCAGTGGGCACAGAGCCAGGTCTCAGCCCACCCTCCATGCCCCCGCCCAGCCCCCAGTCCCCTGTCTGCCAGCAGCCCTGCTCCCACCGCCACCACTCCCACATGCTGACAGCGCCAGCCCCGCTTGCACCCACTGACAGTGTGGAGCGATTGGGGCCGGCGCCGTCAGCACGTGTGAGCAGAGGCTGCTGCCCCAATCACCCCTTAGGAGAAGGGGGAGGTGGAGAAGTCCTCAGGAGTGATCGGGCTGGCACCCGCTGACAGCGCCGAGCAATCGGGACTGGTGGTGGGCACCAGCAGCGGGTGCAAGCGGCAGCACTAGCTGTGGGTGCGAGTGGGGCCAGTGTCGGCTGTGGATACAAGCGGAGGTTCTGAGAACCGAGCAGGATCACGATGCGCAGGAGCAAAGAATTTTCAGTAACCACCAGAGGCTCACCCGGATGACAGTGACCGGCGCCCTCGCTCACCTACTCCACTATCCCACCACAGCCACTACCTGCCATGCTCCGTGCGCACCCTTTAGTGGTCAGTGCACCTCATAGCAACCAGTTGTTTGGTTGTTCAGTTGTTCCACCATTCAGTCTATTTGCATATCAACCTTTTATTATATAGGATATGTTGAAGTCAATATGTTAAGTACAACCAAACTCATCCTAAGTGATATTTCTAAAAATTAAAAACAACCATATGATAAATATAAAGTTCAGTAGCATAGATATGAGTGAAAAGGCACTGAATTTGAAATGAGAAGCCTTGGGTTCTATTCCTGGTTGACATTAACTACGTGTAGCCTTGAGCAAATCATTTCACCTTTCTGGGCTTCCTTTTATAAGGAAACTAAACAGGACAATCTATAGTTCTAAGATTCTATATTGTAATGAAAATTAGTTTCTTAATTCTGATTCTAGATTTAAGGTTTAAACTAGTAACACAACATCTAAAAACAAAACAAAACAAAAAAAACTGGCCCTAGCTGGTTTGGCTCAGTGGATAGAGTGCGGATTGAAGGGTCCCGGATTTGATTCTGGTCAAGGGCACATGCCTGGGTTTTGGGCTCAACCCCCAGTAGGGGATGTGCAGGAGGCAGCCAATCAATGATTCTCTCTCATCATTGATATTTCTCTCTCTCTCTCCCTTTCCTTTACTCTCTGAAATCAATCCTATATAATAAAAGCCTAATATGCTACCTGTCCGGTCATCCATTCAACCAAAGTGTAATATGCTAATGATATGGTAAGGCCACTGAACCTCTTGCTATGATGGGCACTGACCACCAGGGGGCAGACAGTCGACTAGTCGCTATAATGTGCACTGACCACCAGGGGCCAGATGCTCCGACTGGTAGGTTAGCTTGCTGCTGGGGTCAGGCCGATAGGGACTGAGAGAGACGGGCCAGCCATGCCCTAAAGCCCTCCCGCGGTCCCTGTCTGGCTGGCCAACTTCCCATGTCCCTCCCCAGTCCCGATTGTGCACCAGTGGGGGTCCCTCAGCCTGGCCTGCACCCTCTCACAATCTGGGACACCTTGGGATGTCAGAGAGCCAGTTTCAGACTGATCCCACAGGCCAGGCTGAGGGACAACACTGGTGCACAAATTTGTGCACCAGGCCTCTAGTAAAACTATTAAAAAAAAACCAGAGAAACAAAGATGGCGGCATAGGTTAACGCCGGAGATTGCTGCCTTAAACAACCAATTCAAATTAAGCCTGAAACAGGGAACGGACAACATCCAGAACCACAGGAGGGCTGGCTGAGTGGAAATTCTACAACTAGGAGTAAAGAGAATATCATATCCAGACTCAGAGGAGGCGCAGTGCTGAAGTGAAATTCTCAGG
>NW_006288615.1:15935181-15938382 GCF_000327345.1 Myotis davidii | reverse complement strand
GGGGAGTGTGCAGGAGGCAGCTGGTCGATGTTTCTCTCTCATCGATGTTTCTAACTCTCTATCTCTCTCCCTTCCTCTCTGTAAAAAATCAAAAAAATATATTAAAAAAAAAAAAAACAAAAAACTTGAGTACTAATTCAAGGATATTTGATGACTATATAATTTCATGACTATTTGAGCAAAATAATGTTCTTATGAAACTTTCTTGACACTAAAACCGGGGTCCTCAAACTTTTTAAACAGGGGGCCAGTTCACTGTCTCTCAGACCGTTGGAAGGCCAGACTATAGTTTAAGAAAAAACTATGAACAAATTCCTATGCACACTGCACATATCTTATTTTGAAGTAAAAAAACAAAACGGGAACAAATACAATATTTGTATTTGCATGTGGCCCACGGGCCAGTTTGAGGACCCCTGCACTAAAACAATAAAGCTAAAAATCTTTTTAATCACTATAACATAATGAATGCAGAATACTAAAAATATTTATATGTTTTTCTTCAATAGAAACAGGTTGAATAGGATATTCCTTCATTAAAAAAATTTAAGCCCTGGCCAGGTGGCTCAGTTGGTTGGAACGTCATCCCATACACCAAAAGGTTGAAAGTTCAACTCCCAGTCAGGGCATATACCTAGGTTGCAGGTTAAATCCCTGGTCAGGGTGTATATGGGAGGCAACTGGTCAATGTTTCTCTCTCTGTTCTTCTCTCTAAAAATCAATAAAAACATATCCTCAGGTGAAGATTTAAAAAAGAACAAAAAACTAAAATCTTACAATATAGCAGAGAAGTTTGGGGTGGTAAGAAAAAGTAGTTTGAATCATTGTCAATTTTTTATTTGCTTGACCACAGAGGCCAAAATCCATAAAGGTATTTAGTCAATGTTCATTACTGAAGAGAAAGTCAGGGGAAATTTTAAGAGTTAATTTCCTCACTGCCAAAAATTTCAATAAATTTTAAGTCCAAGAGCTTAAAAATTATTCTCTTCATATTTCTGAAAATTTTCAGCAATGTCACAAGATCACACAGTCTGGCAGTGGCAAGGGCCCACACTGCCGGGAGCCGGTCCATCCTTGCTGTTTCAAGGGACCTGGCATATATGGCATACTGTTCTTAATATGTTTGCTCACCTTCTTGGCACTCTGTGTTTTAACCAAGGTCACCTCTCCGAGAAAGGTTGTTTCCCCAGGTAGAGATTTTCCCCTGAAGTCAGGGAGCCTAGAGACAGAACATGGCAAAAGATCCTGGACAGAACCTGGCTACAGAACTTGGTTGGAGAACCTAGACAGAACCTGGCTGCAGAAGCCGGCTACAGAACCTGGCGACTGAACCTGGCCGGAGAACCTAGCGAGAGAACATGGCTACAGAACCTGGCTGGAGAACCTGGCGAACCTGGCTGGAGAACCTAGCAAGAGAACATGGACACAGAACTTGGCTGGAGATTGTGACTAGAGATCCTGGCAAGGCTGCTGATCAACTGAACGCTGTCTCCGTGTCATTCCTTCTTCGCCGACTCTGTCCACACCTTTGGGGACCCCTGGACCTGCTGGGGCTGGACCCCAGCACCACACAAAGAGAGAGACAGAGTGCGGAGAGAAGGCAGCAAAACAGTAACTGGGGCACTATCCAGGGTCCAAATCAGGAGACAACCCATTAGGATTAAGAGATTGGCTACATTATAAAGCATATTATTGGGACAACTGGAGAAATCTAAATGGAACTGGTGAATTTAGATGGTAATATGCGATCAATGTTAATGTCCTGATTTTGATGGATTTACTGTGGTTATGTAGGAGAGTGTCTGTATTTCATAAATACAAACTGAAGAACTGAAGTGCAATGTGGCATCAAGTCTGTGACTTATTCTCAAAGGTTTGGAGAAATATACATGAAGGGTATATAAGCATTCTAAGTGTAATTCTGTAGCTTTTATATAAATTTGAAATCATTTAAAAATAAAACATTTTTAAAAAGGACACCAAAGTTACCTTAAGGAACTAATTTGAGGGATATAATTTGAGCTCAATGACTGTGATAGATTGTAACTGATTAACAGTGATATGAATAAAGAGAAGAAAGCACTTCCTTATAGTAGAATGAATGCCAACTAATAAATGAAGAAATTATAGAATTACAAAATCACTATGTGACAATCATCAGAGTAATAATCAAAAAATCAATTAATGCTAAAACTAGTGGATGGAAGTTGGAGAAGTAAATGAATTTGGTATATATTTTGTAGTTAGAACTCATAGGAATTATTAATAGATTGAATGTAGGGGAGAAAAAAGAGGAATCAAGGATAAATCTTTGAGTCTTGACTTAAGCAACTAGAAAAATAATAGTACCACTTAATGAATTACAAAACTCTTAAGGAAAAACTATTGTAACACAGGTAGAGTGAAATCAAGAGGTCCATTCTGGACATGTCAAATCTGAGGCACCCAAGTGTCAATTTCAAGAAGGCAGTTAGATACATATCTGGAGTTCAGCAGAATTCAGAGCTGGAGTCAAAAACTTGGGATTTAGTCAAAATAATGCAAAGCTAAAATCAAACTAAATTCTCAATAAAAGGGAAAGATAGTGTATGTTTATATAGTAACTAGAGGCCCAGTGCACAAAAATTTGTGCAATGGGGGGGGGGCGGGGGAGATCCCTCAGCCAGGCCTGTGCCCTCTCGCAGTCTGGGACCCCTCAGGAGATGACCGCCTGCTGGCTTAGGCCCACTCCCGGGGGACTGGGCCTAAGATGGCAATCAGACATCCCTCTGGCAGCCCGGCAGCCCTAGGGGGATGTCCACTTGCCAGCGGGGAGCAGGCCTAAACTGCAGTTAGACATCCTTAGTGCTGCTGAGGAGGTGGGAGAGGCTCCCACTACCACCACTGTACTGGCAGCCATCAGCCTGACTTGTGGCTGAACAGAGCTCATTCCATGTGAGAGCGCCCTGACCATGTGGCAGCTCCTGCATTGAGTGTCTGCCCCCTGGTGGTCAGTGTGTGTCATAGTGACCAGTCATTTCCAGTCTTTCTGCTGTTAGGGTCAGTTTGCATATTACCCTGTTACTATATAGGATAGAAGTCTGGTGCACAGGTGGGGGCCAGCTAGTTTGCCCTGAAGGGTGTCCTGGATCAGGGTGGGGGTCCCGCTTGGGTGCCTGGCCAGCCTGGATGAGGGGATGATGGCTGTTTGCAGCTGGTCGC
>NW_006288615.1:15923977-15934981 GCF_000327345.1 Myotis davidii | reverse complement strand
TCCTGGCTGGCAATTGAAGCTCCCAGCCTCTCCTTTTTTTCTGTTTTTATTTTTTATTTATTTATTTATTTTTTTATTCTGGGATTTATTTACCTTCTATAGCTGCCACTGGAGCTGAGAGCCGGCTCCAGCTCTGAGGCCTGGCTCCAGCTCTGAGTCTGCGGCTGCTGAAAGCAGGTATCTGGAGCTTGTTTAGCTTCTATAATTGCAACATAGTTTCTTAGTGTGCAAGCCCAGCAGCGGCAGGCGGGGAACCTTGGCTTCCTCCTTCACTGGAACAAGCAAGCCTCCTGTTCGCTTCAGCGGCCTGGCTGCCGGCCACCATCTTGGTTGGCAGTTAATTTGCATATCTCGCTGATTAGCCAATGGGAAGGGTAGTGAAGTTACAGTTAATTACCATGTTTCTCTATTATTAGATAGGATTATGGTTTACTTCATGTTTTTAAATCTAGAAAAAGATTAATAATACCCCAAGTAAAAAAGTATCCTATTTCTGTAAGTACATGTGCACACATTCAGGGGAAAATGGAAAAATATACCTCCAATGTATTTACTATATCAAGGTAAAAGTATAGGTGATTTTTATTCCTCTCTTTATACATTTCCATATTGTCTGAACCTCCTACAAGAAACTTGTATTATCTTATTTTTTATAATTAAAGAAATAATTCATACTTGTTATAAAAATTTCAAATACAGAGGAATTTAAAAAATGAAGTAAAAATCACCTTAAAATCCCATTACCCAGAGATAACCATCAAGTAATTTTTGATCTTCATACATTTTCCTATGAATATACACATATATGTATAATTTTACATAAATGAGATCATATAAGATTAATTACTCCCTCTATTTCATATTCCCTAGAAAAAATAACTGCAATTGTTAACAACCAGATGTATTCATTTTCACCCTTGTCCATGCTCTGCTTTACTTTGCAACCCAAAACAATACTGCTATATTAATTTTGAGAAATAAAACTTTCTACATGATTTTAAATATATCACTAACAGTTACTTAGTCAGTTTATACAGGGCAACCAAATAAAAAATGGCATAAAGATTTTCTTACCTTACTGGTTTGTGGTACTGGCAAAGAAAATCAAACCTTTCATCTGGCACAGGTACTCTGCTCTCATTGGGGTCAATAGTGCAAAACGGGAAGTTCTCTGCTGAAGCCTGACTATTGGTTAATACATTGAAGAACGTAGATTTCCTAAAATGAATAAAAAGAATTGAATCAATTCTTAGGCTAAGACTGAGAAAAAATTATCTAATTTCAATGCTCAAATAAGATTTATGAGGATTTATACAACCAATCTGGGATGCAGGTAAGGAGAAAGAATAAAATTTTTCTAACAGAAATTAATGAAATTTACAACAATGCCGCTCATGATGTATAATTAGGTTATGTTCCTATCTCAGTGTATTTGGAACTTGAAAAGCATTTTCCCAAAGAATCTTTGTTATAAATGATAGCTAATCCCATATCACACCACAAATCTATTTAATTCCTAAAGTACCTGGTAGTACCAATTTATCACTTCCCCTATATCTAATATAATCTTCTCTAGCATAAATGTAGATAGATGTGTATCTAGTTAGGTCAATCACTTCCTAAGCATTCTGAATTGAGAACTAGGTGCTAATTGTCTAATAGGAAATGGGAGATTAGAACTTGGACTTCCTTCTAATTATTAGTACATAACGATTACTGCTAAGTCTAGAATTGTGAATTATGAAAGTCAAAATGTGAATTTTTTCAAGGTATAACAACTTTTAACATCTATTAATAATGAATAAATTGGTTGATAATTTTCTAATCATCTGATTTTTATCAGGTAATACATGCTCAGAGAATGCCAACTCTTATCAACACCAGCCATTGATGAGAGAGGATCATTGACTGGCTGCTTCCTACACACCCCACACAGGGGAATGAGCCCACAACTCAGGCATATGCCTCAAGCAGAAATTGAACCACAACCTCCCGGTTCATAGGTCCACACTCAACCACTGAACCACATTGGCTGGACTACACCAGCCACATTTTTAAAAATATGAGCCCTGGCCGGTGTGCCTCAGTTGGTTGAGTGCCATCACATACACCGAGAAGTTGATGGTTGGATTCCCAGTCAGGGCACATGCCCAGGTTACAGCTCGTTCCCCAGTAGGGGGCTTGCAGGAGACAGCCAAAAGATCTTTTCTTTCTCATCAATATTTCTCTTTCTCTCTTCCCCTATCTCCCTTTTTCTCTCTATAAAAATCAATAAAAAGTATTTTAAAAATAAAATAAAAATATAATTGCAATGAGAAAAATCAGATTAAAATTTTTAAAAATGGAATTTTAAAGGTTTGTTAATCTGTTTTGTGCTACTTTTCAATTTCATCAGTAATACAGACACATTATAGTGACTTTTCCTTCCTTGCTCCAAAAACAGAACACACATGATAATTTAAAATAAAAATTAGTATCATATAATTTTTATTTAACTGGAGAAATTGAGAAAGTAAAGGATTATATGAGAATTGTGAGACTGGTGCTTGCTAACTCCAGCTAGACATGATTATGTAAAACTGTTTGCATATAGCCAAAACCGGTTTGGCTCAGTGGATAGAGCGTCGACCTGCGGACTGAAGGGGCCCGGGTTTGATTCCGGTCAAGGGCATGTACCTGGGCTGCGGGCACATCCCCAGTAGGAGGTGTGCAGGAGGCAGCTGATCGATGTTTCTCTCTCATCGATGTTTCTAACTCTCTATCCCTCTCCCTTCCTCTCTGTAAAAAATCAATAAAATATGTTAAAAAAAATGTTTGCATATAGACCAAATTTGTTAACAAAAGAATATTCAAAAGTAAAATGGTTGTGCTAGGATGGTGGGATTATGGATAATTATTATTTTCTTTTCCAAAATTTTTAAGGTAAAAATGTCTAATATGAGATCTAAGCCTACCAATACATTTTCAGAAGAAATTAACTCACACTACAGTTAGCTCATTTGATTGAACTTTTAAACCAAAGAATCAGTCCTTTTTTTTTAAACTGAGAATCTTATAAGAGAGTAAAGAACAAAAGGTAATAATCAAAGCTTATCTAAACACTACTGGTGAGAAGCATGTTTGGAAACAAGATACTTACAACTGCCTATAGGTCTTTAAATATTGCTCTTATTGCTTCTTATATCACATTCAGACAAAACATTTCAGAAAAATGTAGAAACGATGGATAAAATAGCCACATAAATCATAAATCATTGCTAGTTGCTTAGAGCACCATTGGTCAACCAGTAGCTTTCAAATGCCTGCCTATAACAGAATCAGCTGAGAATGTAAAGGCATGCCATTACCAGCTTTTTCAAGATCTGGTGTAGGCCCTAATATTTTTAAAATATCTCAGGTGATGCATATGTAAAGTCGGGTTTTGGAACCACTGGGCTAGATTCAGACTCAGCTAACTACCCACTCAAATAATATTGACTGTTGTAGAATTTATACTGGCAACCTCTAAGGGCCTGGTAACAATTCCAGAACCTTAGGAATGATAATTTAGATGACATCACTTGTTTCTATAGAGCTAGATTGTTTTTAAGCATTGGACTCTTTATATATTACTAGATGCCCAGTGCACGAAATTCGTGCAGGGGGGGGGGTGGTGGTGGTCCCTCAGCCTGGCCTGCCCTCCCCCTCATAGTCCAGGAGCCCTCAGGGGATGTCCTACTGACAGATGTCCTCTGCGGGAGGCAGCCGGCTGATCAGGTATATAGATACTTTCTGGAGGCAGCACAGGCTCCTTCTTTATTACTTTCCTCTGTGGTTGGAGAACAGTGGACTAAAAGGTGGAGACAGAACTGTGGCCAGGTCTGGGGCTTTTGTAGGCAGCAGAAAGAGGGAGATGGCTGGGGAAAGTCTAGACACGTTTCCTTCGATTGTCCTCCCTTCCTCTGAGCCCCTCCCTCCGTTTTTTCCTTCTTGTGGTGGATGCTTGGGCCTCAGACCGACGGGAACCCAGCGATGGTGGTATTTAGCCCCCTCACTTCTCATCTGAATGTACAGCCGCCTCGCTGTTTTCAAGTGACTAAAGTGCTGGGAACCAACAGCTCCCAGCCTTTCTCCTCTTGGTTTTCTCCTTGGGTCGGTTGCAATGTTCACCAAGACAACGAAGCAGCTCTGCCCTGGTAGTTCTGCACTGGCCACCACCCACGCCCCGCCAGAAACTCTTCCTCGAGTCTCCAGGTTCACAGTCTGTGCTTGGGGAGGTTGTCCATAGGCCATGCCCCCAGGCAGATGGGGCAGGGAGGCTAGCTTGGAGAGCTGGAGGAAGATGGCAGAGTAAGTTGGTATGAACAGGAATCTGCTCAGCCAGACTTCCTAAGCACCCCACTGGGCCCAGGCCGGGCCCCTTCCCAGTGCCAGGAGGACCCCAGCTGAGGTCCCCTCCTTGCACCCAGCGTCCTCCTCCCCGTTCCACCACCAGGGGTGGGAGCAGCTTGCCCATGACACTCTGATCCCTGCCCACCAGGCAGGCGGCGGCACAGGCAGTGAAGCCTAGGGCACCGGCAGCCGCAGCTGGCCTGGTCGCCCCTAACTGCCCCCCTGCTGGCCTGATCACCCCTAACTGCCTGCCTGCTGGCCTGATCGCCCCAACAGCTCTCTCCCAATCCCCTGCCGGCCTGGTTGCCCTCAACTGCCCACCCTACCAGCCTGGTCGCCCCACACAGCCTGCTGCTCAGTCGTTGGGTCACCCCTCACTAACCCCCCTGCCAGCCTAGTCACCCCACTCAGCCTGTTCAGTCGTCCATTTGGTTGTTTCAGATGTGACGGCCCCTGGCTCACTCTCTCTATATAGATGAGTCCCAAATGATTTTTCCCAAGGGAAAACAAGGAAATTGTTAAAGGTCTTAGAGTCCTATCAAAAGCACTCTCTAGCCAATTTGAATAGGCTTGCTGGCCAAAATGGATCAATCTGAGCATCAATAAAAATAGCTACAATAAACAGTAACAAATCAATTTTCAATCCGAAGTTGGGTATCTGCATATACAGAGGGCCAATTTAAATTAGAGGCAGATTTTCAACTGTGCCATGGTGGGTCCCTCTAACCATGCCCACCTCCTCAGACCCTTGTTGTTCAAGGGTCAACAGTAACTTTATATCCATGAATTGTTAATAATCCTTAACAAACAAAACAAAAACCCTCTCTGACCACCTTTTAAGGATGCTAGGTGACGCTATACTTTTACGGTAACAAAGAGTTGATAGTGATATTATTTTATAGACATAGTCTAGGCAATAAGTGAAAAAATAAAAAACTTAGACTATTACCATTCTGCAACCCCTAAGGAATTAATGGAGCTGAGTAATGATCACCAATGATAGTTAATACTGCAAAAAGAGGGGTAAAATAGTATCTCCTAACAATACAAGTATATATATCATCATTCATGTACTCTTGACAAAATTATCCAATCAAAAATTATCTGATATTAATCTGATCAAGCCTTTACTAATAGATATTACTACCACTTTACAGGAAATAAAGTGGACACAGGAACATATTAAATGATACCACATAGATGCAATCAACAAAACTCAGACTTTGGAAAATTCTGTAGGCAAATAACCAGATTTTTTAAAATATTGGGGGAGGGAAGAAATTCTGCTTCTGGGTGAGATGCAAAAGCTAACAGGAGATTAGAATTCTCACCCAGAACTACAAAAGCCATATACATGCAGAATACAGAAGCCACCTGAAGGGGCTAGAAATCTGAAAATGTTTGAAAAAAGTCTCAAAGAAGTGCTCTGACCTCCACAGCCTTTTCCCTAGAAACCTTATGCCCATTCTAGGCAGAAAAAGAGGCTTTACACTCATGGAAAGCAGATTCTGGAGGACAGAGAACCCAGCAAAGAATTCAGAGGAAACTTAAGAGGACCTTAAGAACACAACCAGAATCCTTAGGATATTTCTCCCAAGAGGGAAAACTACAAAAATGTGAAGTAAATGGTGACATAAATGGGCCCACTCTCCATACCTTGTTCCCTTCCCACAAAAACAAAAAGTGATACTTAAGTTGCCAGAATAGTCCATGGGTCCTTACTTATATATTACTAGAGGCCCGGTGCATGAAATTCATGCACTCAGGGTGGGGCGGGGGGGGGTCTCTCAGCCAGCCTGTGCCCTCTCGCAGTCCAGGAGCCCTCGGGGGATGTCTAACTGACAGCTTAGGTCCCCTGGCAGTCAGACATCCTTAGCGCTGCCACGGAAGCAGGAGAGGCTCCACCACCGCCACTGCGCTCACCAGCCATGAGCCCGGCTTCTGGCTGAGTGGTACTCCCTCTGTGGGAGCGCACTGACCATCAGGGGGCAGCTCCTACATTGAGTGTCTGCCCCCTCGTGGTCAATGTGCATCATAGCAACCGGTCGTTCCACTGTTCGGTCTATTTGCATATTAGCCTTTTATTATATAGGAGAATATACCTGTGATGAAAACATTACAAAATAATGTTACAATAAAAGTACTAAAATAAAATTTAAATATATTAATTAATCCAAACACTTATAGAACACTTGTGCCTTTTTGAATGAGGGAGGGGACAAAAAAAATGTAGCTGTATTTTTTTATATTACAGTTTTTAAAAAACTGCTCTCTGCTATTACCACAGTCATAGTAATTGCAATGTAAAAAGACTGTAAGGAATTTATGGAGTTATTTTCAAATTTAGGGCTATTATTAAGTACTAGAAGCCCATTGCATGAAGATTCACGCAATAGGCCTTCCTTCATCCTTCCCCTGGCTGCTGGCACCAGTTTTCCTCCAGCACCCAGGATCCAGGCCGCAGCAGAGAAGCCAAGCCTCTTCAGTCTTCACTCTGGCAGGAGCCTTCAGTCTTCGCTCTGCACCTGCGTATGCAAATTAACCGCCATCTTTGTTGGGTTAATTTGCATCGTTGCTCTGATTGGCTGGTGGGCGTAGCAGAGTGACACCAATTTGCATGTTCCTCTTTTATTAGTGTAGATAGCAATTTTTACTGTCTACATGGACAAAAATGTTTTATTTTTTTTTATTTTTTTAAATTTATCATTATTATTGGAAGTATTACAGATGTCCCCTTTTTTTCTCCATTGACCCCTTTCATCTCTTTCCCACCCTTCCCCAGGCCTTCACCGCACTATTGTCTGTGTCTACAGGTTATGCACATATGCATATAAGTTCTAATTTGAAGTTTTCATTGTTTCTCTGAAACTGTACATTTCATTTCAGTGATGAATCCTGGCTGCCCGTTGGGATCACCTGGGGAACTTTTTAAATTCCTGATGTCTGTGCCTCATCCCAAGAGATGCTGATTTCATAGGTCTGGGGAGCACCTTGGACATCAATGTTTTTTATTTATTTATTTTTTTTTTATTACTTAAAGTTTATCCCTTCAAACATATCATATGGTTAAAAAAAAAAAAAAAAAGTCCCATTATCTCTTAGGCCGAAAAAATTCTTACATACAAACTAGAATGGAAGACAAATCTCCATTTTCACAGATCATCTAATCTTGGACATGGATTTTAAATTTCATAAAGTCATCTATACCTTCCAATAGCTTTGTAAGTACAAAAAGGTACAAAGAAATAAAGAAGAAAAAAAAGGAAATTTTCTAAAGATTATTACTATAGGCTTCAGTGGTAAGTTAAAACATTTTGATCTATTCAAATCTATTAAAGAAAAGCCTTGCAAAAGCAAAGAATTTGAAAGTTTTGGCCTAAGCCTTAAGTGTTAAAAGCCAATAAGGCTTTTTGTGAAATGAGGGTTTTTCACTCACACACACACACACACACACACACTCACATTTAGATCAGGTAAAGTCACTTTTTTCCTTAAGATTATTATTAAAACTTGAAAGTAGGAGGTTCAAAATTGTAGATATCTCTCTTTTGCAAGAATGGGTTTACATAAATATTATTTCAGCAACGATAGCATTAAAAAAAAGTGGCTAGATAATGTATGGCCCCTCCATTTAGGACCTAAATCTTTATTTTTGAAATTGCATATTTTACTGTTATAAATAAATCTGACTAAATAGGTGTTTTATAAGCTTATGCAAAATTATAATATGTATTAGGAAGTCAGGATACCAATGCAAATCCACAGCACTCTGAGTTAACCATTTATAGAACACACATCCAAAACATGAAAAAAAGTATAATGTTCTTTCAATATGTTTTTAATTTGGTTACAACTAAACTGTTAAGGAAAAAAAGTATCTATCTGCTAGATACAGAAATAAATAGCATTATGTACATGCATGGGTTAGTATAACCACATTATATGTCCTAACAAGTGAAAGGACCAAAAGCAGTACAGCAGCACATATCATACCTAGAGCCTGGATCTTAGTTTCTAACTACCATTCTCCAGTAAAAGAAACCTGGCTTCCCTGGAGTCAAGGCTGGGACAGGAAAAATACAATGTAGTTTGAAACACCTTTTAGTGTCAGAGAGTATAAAAGTACTTTAAAGAAGGCGGGGGGGGGGGGATGATGGGGGTATGTCAAAGGGCTATAAGAGGCAATATTTGAATAGCCTCAAAATATCTTTCCCCCACATATTAATTTACTGTAGTGGTTCTAACAAATGTCTACAAATTCTTTGATATTTCTTCCTTCAGGAAGTGGAGCTTAATTCCCTTCCCATTGGATGTGGGATGGACTTAATGAGTTCCTTCTAAGGAACAGCTCCTAATGGCCAAAGCCAGAACAATTTCAGCAACAAAATAAACAGTACCAATAGTATTGGGTTATAACCCAAAGACTAAAACAAAATTCAGTGAGCCCAAATACAACTATATAAATGATTGAATAAATAACGAAATGTGAGGTGAATAAATAACAAAATGTGGGAACAAGACAAATCTTCCTCATAGAAGAATTCCAAATAATAAATGTAAAAACAAATAAGGGAATTAAAATATCACCATTAAAACACCACTAATAATTGTTGCAGGCAAAATCCATTCTGAGGAATGATAAAATTTAGTAGGGGAAACTTTAAAGAAAAACAGGATATTTGAATAGCCTCAAAATATCTTTCTCCCACATATTAATTAATTTATTGTAGTGGTTCTAACAAATGTCTACAAATTCTTTGATATTTCTTCCTTCAGGAGGTGGAGCTTAATTCCCTTCCCATTGGGTTGGACTTAGTAACTTGCTTCTAATGAACAGAGTTTGGAAAGGGAAAAGGGATAATTTTACAGTGAAGAAATCTGATATACACCACCTTAACCAAGTGATCAAGGTTAATATAACCAGTAATATGTTGTGTTGGTATCATATCCTTCAATTATAATGCAACAAGAAAAGGCACTTTACCTCCATGGTATTCTTCCCCAAAAGTCTACAGCATGAATCCTGATATCAAAACATATAATAAAACTATAGTAATCAAAACAGTGTGAAACTGGCATAAAGATAGACACATAGCCCATTGGAATAAATAGAGCCCAGAAATTAAGCCTCCCATACATGGTTAAATGATCTTTAAGAAGTGTTCCAAGACCACACAATGGGGAAAAACTGTTTCTTCAACAAATGGTGCTGAGAAAACTGGATAGCACATACAAAAGAATGAACTTGGACCCTTACCTTATACCATATGCAAAAGTTAACTCAAAATGTATTGAAGATCTAAACACAGAATCTAAAACTATAAAATTCCTAAAACATAGGGGGAAAGTCATGCTATTAGATTCTTAGATATGATATTAGAAGCCCAGGAAACAAAAGCAAAAATAGAAAAATGACACTATAACAAACTTAAAACCTCTGTAGGAAGCAACCAAGTAAAAAGGCAACAACCTACAGAATGGGAGAAAAATAACTGCAAATCATATAAGCTCGCCTAGAAGTGCAACTGTGACAATATGATCTGCCTCAACTGTTTTGCCCATCTGCACCCCAGTGCTGTCAACTCCCACAAGACATGTGGTCACACCAACAACCTGTGTCCCAAGAAGGTCAAATAAGGCCCCTCCACCACCCACCTGCTCAGCTAGCAGGGCTGCCTCTTGCCTGAATACGCTAGGCCCTGGGGCCTCAATAAAGTTTCCCTTTCACTGATTGGAGCAGTACAAAGAAGAGGAAAGAAGAAAGCAGAAGCCTCTGCAATACTTCAAGTAAAAAATGAGTAGGAATGAAAATGTGAAGAAAATAGATAGGTTTAGTGCCCTACTAAAAAAATAGAGTTGAGGGAAAAGGATGCAAAAATAAATCTCTCAAGAGTCTGGATGGAAAGTAGTGTTATTGCCCAAAATAAGGACTACACGAGGCAATGAGCTTAGCCTCAGTCATGCTGAGTGGAGACATTTTAACTGGAGATATTCAGGGGAGAAGATACATGAATCTGGAACTCAGATGCAACCTGAGCAGAATATAAATTTAGAAAATAGAAGCCAGTAGATGATTAAAAACAGGAGATGAGACCACTAGGGAGAAAGTATAAAAGAGAAGACAACCAAGACCAGAAACCTATTATTAAGGACCAAATTCAGGAAGTATAGCAAACAAAAGACTGAAGAAAGAGCAAGAGAAGTGGGGAGTTACTGACAGTGTCAGCTAGGGCACAGAGTTTAAGTTACCGTATTTGCCGGCGTATAAGACGATTTTTTGGCCCTGAAAAATATGCCTCCAAGTGGGGGGTCGTCTTATACGCCAGGTACACTTCAGATAGACTGCCCATAGTGCTTGCCCCGTGCCATAGTGGCCTCCCGATGCCTGCCCACTTCATTCCACATACCGTTCAGGCATCAGCAGCGCTGCTGGGTGTATGCTCGGCTGTTATGCGATTTTGCTGTTATGCGATTTTACCACACTCGCAAAATCGCACACAGCCGACCATACACCCAGTATGATAGCGCAAAATCACGAATCGCGATACCATACTGGGTGTATGGTTGGCTGTGTGCGATTTTGCGAGTGTGGTAAATTCGGGTTACCGTATATTTCTTTACATATGCATTGAA
>NW_006288615.1:15915080-15923564 GCF_000327345.1 Myotis davidii | reverse complement strand
TTAAAATGTTAAAATCAAATCTGATATTGTTTTACCTTTTATTTGGTGTGTGGAAGGTGTGCGGAAGAGGGGGTAGTCTTATACGGCGAGTATATAACAAACTCTGTATTTTGAGTGGAAATGTTAGGGGGTCGTCTTATACGCCCAGTCGTCTTATACGCCGGCAAATACGGTAGTTGAGTACATACTTAAAACAAGGGCCAGCTTTGGCATTCAGATCACTATTGTCCTTTGCTATAGTTCTATCAAAAGCAAACATTTTTAAAAGGCCTTAAATGACCTAAAATAATTTTAAGAACTAAAATTTGCACCACTCTGTACCTTCACTTCCACATCAATTTCAAACTAGTTCATGCAAGCACTCTTTGCAAAAAACCAATAATCATAAGTGAAAGATATTAATGCTAAGAATTTACAACTATAAAAGAAAAATATAGTTTATCCCATGGATAAAATAAACATAATTATTTATTGTTCTTTGTATATAATGTACATAATAAACATCATTACATATAAAAATTCAGTGCTTTTTCATATGTGAAATCTTTTATAATCATATATTAGGAAGAAATCTGGTCAGCATGAAAATAAAATACTTATTGAGCACCTAGTATCCTATATAAACAAAGCCTAATATGCAAATTGTCCCCTCAAGCAGTCGTTTGACCAGAAGTTTGACCGCTCACTATGACTGGCACTGACCACGAGGGGGCAGCATGGAACATGGTGGGTTTTGGTGATACAGCGGTGGCAGCGGGCAGCAATGGAGGCGCTGTCAGCCCTGATGGGCCCTTAGTGGCAGCGGAACTGCAGCGGGATGGTGGAGCAGGTGAACGGGTGGTGCCAGGCCAATTCGGGTGCAAGGGGGGGCCTTATTGCCCCACCAATCGCCCACAGATGGTGGCCAGCAGCCGCGGTGAGGGGTGGGGCTGCCACTCAGCACCTGATGGGAGGCCTGGCCAGCCCAATCAATCACCCCGCAGGCAGGATGGTGGAGCAGGTGAGGGGGTGGTGCTAGACCAGGGGTGGGCAAACTTTTTGACTTGAAGGCCACAATGGGTTCTTAAACTGGACCGGAGGGCCGGAACAAAAGCATGGATGGAGTGTTTGTGTGAACTAATATAAATTCAAAGTAAACATCTATAATAATAAAAGGGTAATATGCTAATTAGACCAGATGTCTTCCTGAAGTCATTCCAGCCATCCTTCCTGACCAAGCCGGGGCCAGAGGGAAGCCAGCCTGGGTCCTGGGTGCCTGTGGGCGGCCTGAGGGAAGCCAGCACAGTTCCCAGGTGCCTGCGGCGGCCGGAGGAGGGAAGCCAGCCCAGGTCCCAGGTGCCTGTGGGTGGTCGGAGGAGGGCAGCAGCCAGGGTCCCAGGTGCCAGAGTCCCAGCGGCCCACGGGCCGTAGTTTGCCCACAGCTGTGCTAGACCAAGGCAGGGTGACAGGTGGGTCTGCGGGGCTGCAAGGCTGGGGGCGCGAGCTGGGGCTACAAGGCTGGGGGGTACGAGTTGGGGCCCGATCTCTGCAGACCACCCGAAGGGACCCCACCCGTGCACAAATTCGTGCACCGGGTCTCCAGTATACTATAAAAAAAATGTTTTAAAAGCTTGTTACTCTGTCCATTCACAGACATGGGAATCTCTGATTCACAGCTTAACTTTATGAGCTCTTTAGAATGAAAATGCTCTCATGACCAGTATTAGCAGCCTAGAGAATAATCTTCCTCCAAGGAATGTCTTTAAGCAATCAAGAATGGAGCTTCTACAGCAAGCATGTCAAACTCAAAGGCTAACACGAGCCAATAAACAAGGTTTAAGTTTATGTGGGCCACAAAAGAACAAAAGCTTCAATTTTCATAGAAATGTACATTTATTTCGATAGAGACATGCTGAATACAAAGGGCTGAAATAAATGTATATCACTGCTAGTATTAGTGGAGAGTAATGGTGCGCCTGCACATAAGCCATGTAAGGGAAATGAATGCAACATGATTATAGAAATCAGTCATTAGCGAACGTTGTAGTTCATTATTAATAATTATGTATAACAGGATATTAAAAAAATTAAGTTACAAAATTTTTATTAAAACGTTTCTTACATACCATTATATTGGTTGGGCTGCAAAAATATTCATTGTGGACTGCATGCAGCTCGTGGGCCGCGAGTTTGATTTGCTTGCTCTACAGTAAGTACAAGAAGCTAAGAATCAGCCAGGACAACTCTTCCAGGGGAGCTTATACAAACCATATTAGGAAATTAGTAGAGTGCAGTGGATTAAAGACAACCAGACATTTGTTGCCACTCCTCCTACCAAGAGGTAGAGCCTATTTTTCCTCCCCCCCTCCTTGTCTCTGGGCTGGCATCATGACTTTCTTTGACCAAAGAATTAGGTGGAAGAGTGTTGTGCCACTGCCACACTTTCACTCTCTTGGGAGCTAGCCACCATGCTACAAAGAAACTGGGCTGGAGACCACTAGGAGAGAGAGGACAGGTACTGGTAAAGAGAACAGAAATGCCCGGACTTCCAGCCAAACCTGATAAGGCCCCAGACCTGTGGGTGTGGCCATTTTGGACCTTCTAATACTGACTAGCCACCATCTGAATGCATGCGAGATCCCCAGTGAGACCAGCAAAGACTCACCCAACTACCCTATAGAACCTATAATAAAAGAATAATACGCTAATTAGACCAGATGTATTCCAGACATCCTTCCTGACTAAGCAGGAGTCGGAGGGAAGCCAGTCCGGTCCCGGGTGCCTGCAGGCGGCCCGAGGGAAGCCAGCTTAGGTCCCAGGTACCTTGGGGCAGCCAGAAGGAAGCCAGCCTGGGTCCCGGGTGCCTGCTGGTTCCTGGAAGAAGGAAGCCTGGGTCCCAGGTGCCAGAGGGAAGCTGGTGCCAACAGCCCGTGGAAGGAAGGCCTACTCTTGCACGAATTTTCATGCACTGAGTCTCTAGTCATGAAATAAATTGTTATCGTTTAAACCAGGGGTGGGGAATGTCTAGTCTGCAGGCCGTATAAGGCCCACGAAAATATTTTGGTCTGGCACTGCCATGCATTAGGAGTGAGTTAATTAAATGTTTGACCAAATATAACAGGCTAATTTTGAAGTTGATAATTTTGTATGGCTCTTGAATGATGTTATAAATATTCAAATGGCCCTTGGCAGAAAAAAGGTTCCCCACCCCTGGTTTAAACCATAAACTTCTGGAATGGTTTGCTATACAAGAATAGAAATCTGAAACACTGAACATAATTATCTTGTGATTATTTTTTTTTAGCATTTCCTACAATGTTTTCCCTAAACAACAGTAAATAGCTTTTAACGACTCTGTGGTTGCAATATAAATAAATGTCACTAACAGGGGAAAAAAAAGAATTTGTGGTTGTTCTGTGTCAAATTGGGAAAAGGCAAGTTGTATGAACAACCAAAGCACATTCTCAGAAGTATCAACTAAGGAAGACAAATACTCCCTTGGGACAGTTATTGAGTGTTCAAACAGAGTACTATACAGTTATCCAATATCCATTCTCCCCTTTCCAGGTAACAGAATTCCTAACTGAACATATGACCATCAAAATAAAGACATTTCCTAGCCTTCCTTGCAAATAAATTCTTGCAACTAAATCTGGACCAAGGGATGTTAGCAGAAGTTAGCAAAGGAATGATGTGGCAGTTTACAGGGGGGAAAAATCCTTAAGAGATTGCAAGTTATCTGACCCTTCAGATAACCAGCTGCCTGGAAATTACACCTTGAACCATGAAGATGAAGTCCACACCCTTGGGATCACCAAAGTGTAAATTAAAGCAGCTGGGGTTCCTGAGGAGTTCATAAGCAGAGTCAGTATACCAATCTCTAACTGCAAGTCACACTTTTACATAAAAAAGAAACTTCTGGTTAAACCAATGTTATCTAGGGTTTTCCAACACTCTTAATTGAAACTGATCCTGTCTCATGTAGTGGTAACAACAAGAAGAGCTGTCCCATGACACAGCAGAGAAGTCTGGAATATCAAAATGTAGTTTCTAGAGCAAAGGTAATACATTGGAACAAAGATAGTCTTTTCAACAAATGGTGCTGGAACAACTGGACATCCACAAGCACACACACACACAAAAAGAATCTAGATACAGGCCTTTGACCCTTCACAAAATTTAACTAAAAATGGATCACAGACCTAAATGTAAAACCCAAAACTATACAATTCCTAAGAACTAAGGGAAAAACCTTGATGATACAGGATATAGCAATGACTTTTTAGATACACCACCAAATGAATGATCCATGAGAGAAATAATAAACTAGACTTCATTAAAATTAAAAACTTTTGCCCTCGCTGGTTTGGCTCAGTGGACAGAGCGTCAGCCTGCGGACTGAAAGATCCCGGGTTCGATTCCGGCCAAGGGCATGTACCTTGGTTGCGGGCACATCCCCAGT
This sequence comes from Myotis davidii, assembly GCF_000327345.1. NCBI lineage: Eukaryota > Metazoa > Chordata > Mammalia > Chiroptera > Vespertilionidae > Myotis > Myotis davidii. Next base: position 15,919,123 of record NW_006288615.1, on the reverse strand, counting down.
GGGGTGTGTGCAGGAGGCAGCTGATCGATGTTTCTTTCCCATTGATGTTTCTAACTCTCTATCCCTCTCCCGTCCTCTCTGTAAAAAAACCAATAATATATTTTTAAAAAAGACAAAAAAACTTTTGCTCTGTGAAAGACTACATCAAGAGAATGAGAAAACAAGCCACAGACTGGGAGAAAATATTTGCAAAGACACACCTGATAAAGGACTGTTATCCAAAATGTACAAAGAACTCTTACAATACAGTAAGAAGACAAATAACATGATCAAAACAATGTGCCAAATACCTTAACGGAGACCTCATCAAAGATATACAAATGGCAAATAAGCAAGTGAAAAGATGCTCACACCATATGTCATCAGGGAAATGCACATTAAAACAACAATGGGGCACTTACATACCTATTATTATGTCCAAAATCCGGAACACTGAAAACCAAATGCTGACAAGGATGTGGAGCAACAGAAGGTCTCATTCACTACTGGTGGGAGTGCAAAATGGTACAGCCACTTAAGTTTCTTATAAAATTAAACATAGTCTGACCATACAATCCAGCAATTGTGCTCCTCGGTATGCACCCAAACAAGCTGAAAACTTAAGTTCACACTAAACCCTGCACATGGATGTTTACAGCAGTTTTATTCAAAGCTTGGAAGTAACCAACAAGTCCTACAGGAGGTAAATGGATAAGCAATGGTACATCCAGAAAATGGAATATTATTCAGCACTAAAAAGAAATGAACTATTTAAGCCATGAAAAGACATGGAAGAAACTTAACTACTCTGTATGATACTATAATGGTGGATACATGCCATTAGACCAGGGGTGGGCAAACTTTTTGACTCGAGGGCCACAATGGGTTCTTAAACTGGACCGGAGGGCCGGAACAAAAGCATGGATGGAGTGTTTGTGTGAACTAATATAAATTCAAAGTAAACATCATTACATAAAAGGGTACAGTCTTTTTTTTCAATAGTTTTATTCATTTCAAATGGGCCAGATCTGGCCCGCGGGCCGTAGTTTGCCCACAGCTGCATTAGACATTTGTCCCAAACCATACAAAGTACAACACCAAGAATGTACCCTAAGGTGAACTATGGACTTTTGGGTAATTATGATGTGTAAATGTAGGTTCATCAATTATAACAAATGTACCACTCAGCTGGAAGATGTTGATAAGGAGGAAGGCTATATATGTGTGAGAGCAGGCAGTATATGGGAAATCTCTGCACCATCCCTTCAATTCTGCTGTGAGACTAAAACTGCTCTAAAGAAAATTAATTCTTTTAAAGTAGGTTTTTATTTTAAAGTAGCATCCAAGACTCACACAATAATACACTGGACCAAGAGGAGATAATTTATAGTGTCACTCAGGTAAGAAAAAGCAGAACAAATCTAGAAGCCAGCCTAACCGGTTTGGCTCAGTGGATAGAGCGTCAGCCTGCGGACTGAAGGGTCCCAGGTTCGATTCTGGTCAAGGGCATCTACCCTGGTTGCAGGCATATCCCCAGTAGGGGGTGTGCAGGAGGCAGCTGATCGATGTTTCTCTCTCATCAATGTTTCTAACTCTCTATCCTTCTCCCTTCCTCTCTGTAAAAAACCAATAAAATATATTTTAAAAAAAATCTAGAAGCCAAATCTTCATATACTGGGTATGTTCACAACCAAACACAATTGCCAAAATTCAGTAAGCTGTACATTATTAAAATGAGTGAATTTTACTGTTTGTAAAGTACCTCAATAAAACTGAGGGATGGGGTGGAAGGTGTATTTAATTTAAAAGCATAAATAGCACATTTATACTGGATAATAAAATATTTGAGATTAACTCTCATATACTTTATGACTAAAAACCTTATATAAGAAATACTTCTTAAGGTGGCCCATTTTAAAGTAGTCCCATTTAATTGTCCAGTTGCACTGACTGCGGTGATTCTAGAATAAGAGAAGTATGTTAATATCTAAAAACTACTAGTATGTCTTGCTTTCAGGTGCAATAGAGCTCACAACACACATAATGACAATATCTTGCTTTCAAGTTTATTGACAGCACCCTACAGTACTTTGCTTATTTGTTTTGCTTATATTTCCATGATCTCTATTTCATTTACTTTGTAAGCAGCCTATATCACAACAGGAAACCCCTTCAAAATGGAAACCTCTCCGGCATCAGGAAAGAAATTAGGACAGGCACACTTGTTTATGTTTTACATTACAAAAATTTAAGAACTGCTTTATTTGATCAAGCCATGCTCCATTCACTAAGCAATCTCTATGACAGGGGCTCCAAGGGGCTCTTTCCACATGAAAGAACATGGTTGCCCTACCTGCCACCAATCTGAAAGCCTAAAGCACATGTCAAAATACTTCAGTAACCATAATAAGTCCATTAGCACACCCTAATCACTCTTGAGACATTTTACATTTTACTAGAAGACCGGTGCACAAATTCATGCATGGTTGGGGTCCCTCGGGGTGGCATGTGGAGACTGGACCCCAACTCATGCCAACAGCCTCACAGCCCCACAGCCCCGCCTGGGACCCCGCCTTGGCCTGGCGCTGCCCCCTCACCTGCTCCACCACTCCGCCTGCGAGGTGATCAATCGGGGCCAGGCCCCCCACCCGGCCCCCTCAGCGCCTGGGAGCCAGGTGGCCTTCCCCCTCCCCCCTTACCGCTGCCGCTGCCGTTTGCTGTCTGTGGGGCAATCAGCAGGGCGACTGGGTTCCCGCACATACCCGCTTTGGCCTGGCACCGCCCACTCACTTGCTCCAGCATCCCACAGCAATCCTGCTCTCCTCAGTGCCCATTGGAGCCAACAGCGCCTCCACTGCCGCCCACTGCCAGCACCACATCACCAAGTTCCGCACCACCCCCTGGTGGTCAATGCACATCATAGTGAGCGGTGGAACTCCCGTCTCCCAGTCGAACGACCACCCGAGGGGACAATTTGCATATTAGGCTTTTGTTATATAGGATAGCTAATAAAAGGTATTGAAACAGAAGGGCAAATAATAAAAGAAGTAGACTGAACATTCAAGTTGCAAGTGTATAGATTTATATGATAAACCCCACCTATGTTTCCTATCACTGCCTTATTTGCAAATAAATGATTCACTTAATTTTAAACATTACATAACTCAAATTTTGCTGTCACAACTTTCAGATAGCCACTTCATAACACTCTTTTATCTAGTAACTTCCAGTATTACTTTTAAAATTGTTACCTCCTTTTCCAGTAAAGACTTAGCCATCCGGGAAGAACCAAGATGGCAGCATAGGTACACACTTGTACTTGCTGCCTGACGCAACCACATCAAAATTACAACTAAAAGACAAAACGGATATCATCCAGAACCACGGGAAGGCTGGCTGAGTAGAAATTCTGCAACTAGAAGGAAAGAGAAAACCACATTGAAACCGGTAGGAGGTGCAGAGGTGCGGAAGTGCAGAGGTACGGAGGCGTGCGCAGAAACGTGCTGGCAACTGGGTACACTGTTCTCTTTTTCAACTGGGAGGGAGATACAAGCTCTCAATTGCTCTGAACTCCAGTTCCAGGCGAGACTCTGGAGACCCAGACTCATACAGGGAGAAACTGGACTGTCTGGCATCGGGCCGGAACAGGAGGGCAGCTTTCTCACAGAGGTGCTTGCAGCGATCATTGATCCTGCACGGGGCCGCCGGGCACAGAGACCCTGGGACCTCTCCGAGGCAGAGCAGACTGGCAGCCATTGTGGTTTGCTCCGCCCTGATGATTCCTTGAGACCCCACCCCACACAATTTACAACCCCACCCAAGCTGTGAGCAGAGGCTTTTGCATATGAATGGCCTGTTCTTTTGCAATCTAAAACCTAACAAACTGCAGCTGGGTCAAAGAGCGCCAAAGCTTCCAAAAGAAGGCCTAGACAGCAGCCTGCATTCCTTCACAGCTGCCCCTCATCTGGGCACCTCCAAACCCCAAACAAAGAGGAAGAATCTGCAGATCTCTCTGAAGCTCCTGCTGGGTGGCCTCAGGCAGTGGCTGACTTTGGAACTCCCTG
>NW_006288615.1:15910559-15914233 GCF_000327345.1 Myotis davidii | reverse complement strand
AGGGATCTTTTAAGAAGAGGAAGAAGAAGAAAAAGGTAAAGATAACAAATTAAGAACAACAAATACACATCTATCAACAAGTGAATCTAAAAATCAAGTGAATAAAAAATCTGATGAACAGAATAAACTGGTGAATATAATAGAATCAGGGGCATAGAAAGGGCGTGGACTGACAATTCTCGGAGGGAAGGGGGTGTGGGAGTGAGGGAAGAGACTGGACAAAAATCGTACACCTATGGACGAGGACAGTGGCGTGGTAAGGGCATGGGGTGGGGTAGGATCCGGGTGGAAGGGAGCTATTGGGGGAAAAAAGAGGAACAACTGTAATAATCCGAACAATAAAGCTTTATTAATAATTTTTTTAAAAAGACTTAGCCATCCAATCCCTGATCTCCCAAAAATCTAATCAAATTTATAATGGGGCTTTTAGAACTATTTCCTAAAGTATCCTACTACATGGCATCTGGTAGCCAGTCTAGATAGGTATTCTACATAGCCAGCCAGTACCATAATCAAATTTAAACTATTCCATATCCACATAAATTCAATACTGTGTGTCTCCCAACAGCTTCAAGCAAATAGCTGATCTCGTTCAACTCGATGTTTTAACTCTGTTGCTTCATCCTCTGAGTTTCTCTGAGTTTAAGCAAAACAAACAATATAAGTAACTCAAGTTTCAACACAGTATCTATATAGAAAACCAAATATAAAATAAAACTAAACAAAAACTTTATTTTGCAATATATTAATAGTAGGGGCCTGGTGCACAAAATTCGTGCACAGGGGATGGGTCCCTCAGCCTGACCTGCACCCTCTCCAATCTGGGAGCCCTCAGGGGAGCCCTCTCCAATCTGGGAGTTTCTGTCTGTCTTTGCAATCATATGAGGGAATTGTCTAGACCCCAACTCAGTTTGGTTTGGTGCTCACAGAATAGAGGTCTTTCATTTTTCTTTGCTCCATTGGTGGAAATTTCCTAGAAGTTGCTGGCTATCTTCCTTTTAATTTTTCCTCAACACTCTGACTTTACTTATGTCTCTCACCTTTGCTTTCCCTCCATCCCCCACCGCAACAGTAACTTGCTCCAGGCTCTGCTCTAGTGTCTAGGACAGGGGTGGGCAACCCCTGGCACATGTGCCAAACATGGCACGCCAGTAACTTTTGCTGGCACGCAAAACCCTCTCTTATAATCTTCCATTTACAATTTTTTTTCTTAATATCGACTTTTTTATTTTTCAGATAAATTCAGTGTAGGTGCATCTTAGATAAATAGTTTTACATAACAAGTTATCTTAAAGACCATAGACATTGACTCTGAGTCATAAAGTTTTCTGTCAGACTATCAGTGTACATGTATACATTAAAAAATAAATGTATTTTTCATCATCATAGACTGTGTTTTTGTCGCTTGAATGAATTTTATTATTTCTTTAAGGTTCTTCACATACATACACCTTAAGAGATATCAAGTAAGCATAACATGTTCTCAAAAAATTAGGGTTGGCACGCAGAAGAATTTTGAGTCAGAGATTTTGCTGGTTTTGGCATGCATTCACAAAAAGGTTGCCCACCCCTAGTCTAGGAGATCCCGCAAGGCCTCTGCCACCAGAACTACAATTCCCAGCATTCCTGGTGCTCCCTGCACTCTGGGCTTCTGCTTCTGGTCCAGGGGCTGCCACCAGAACTACGATTCCCAGAATTCTTGGTGCTCCCCACACTCTTGGTTTCCGCTTTCGGTCCAGGAGCTACAGAAACCACAAGGACTGGGAACTTCAGCCACCCCCAGGCCGGGCTGACAGGACCAGACACTCCAGTGGCATCCCCGGGACCGCAGCCACTCAGCACCAACGCGCGCGCTGGCCACAGGCCCAGAGCGGGCGGAGTCCTGGGGACGTATGCTGCGTCGCCCCAGCTACGTGGCGGGTGGATGGGCATCCCACTTCGCCTCCAGCCGCTCGGCACCTGCACACATAGGCCCACCCCTGGCCACTCGGCGCCTGCGCACATCCATGCTGCCCACAGGTCCGCCATCTTTGTCGGGTTAGTTTGCATACTCACTCCTGATTGGCTGTGGGCATCACGGAGGGATGGTAAATTTACATATTTGTCTATTATTAATATAGATTCCAGCTTCCTAGACTCTTTCCTTAAATTTTAATTTTAATTACCTCACGAGTTCCCATTTCTACAACAGGAGTCAAAATATTTGCAAGATGAAATTGAAAAAGCCCAACATTCACCTACCCAACATTTGGCAATCCAACAATACCAATTTTCAAAGAGGTTCCAAATCTTCCAATGATTGGGAGTGGTTTAATTCCATCACCTCCCTTTTTGGGGGGCATCTGAAATATCAAAACAAATATATAAACAAAACTCATTACCATCCCCACCAACCAAGAATACATTTCATCATACAAAATATGTTATTGAATAATAGATTAAGAATAAAGCATACTGTATGTATCAATCAAAAACTGACACAATTAAATCCACTTTATTTTTCAACAACAACAAAATTTTGTTTTATACACAAATCTGATTTTGATAGTTGTCAAAGCAGTTACTCCTGATAAGTCCTGGAAAGACTGACCTGAAAAATATCTGGCACCATAAGTCGAAAACAAATGTAACTGCATCTACTGTTCAGAAACACTTTGTTTCTTAACATAAGGTCAAAGGAATGAAAACATTAGGAAGCAGGAGCACAGACAAGAGAGTCAAGGAAAATCCATTCTAGAACCACCAGCAACCAAGTCGCCTACACCAAACCATCCCTCTTACTGGGAACTTGTTGTTCCCCATTTCCCCCGAAAGCACTATTTTTCACATGGCGGAACCACGCCAGCATCAAGGTCTTCCCAGGCAAGTCTCTCCCAACTTGGGCACTGTGGATATACGACTCATCATCAGGATGTTCACAAGCAACCTCCGGAATCTACCCTCGTATTTCTAGCCCTAAATGAATCCATCAACCCTTTTTTATTCACAAGTCGAAACTTTTATCAGTCCCTGTGCATCTGGCTCCAAGCTCCCCGGTGCAGAACGAACCTCACTTTGCTACTTACTGCCAACAGAACTCAGGAGGACGGCCAATCAACCTCACGTTCGAGAAGCTGGGAACTAAAACTGCCCCTGTCTCGTGGATCCAGCTGACCGACCCTCCTGGGGCCAGGCTGGGGCCCTGCTCAGGAAGGGACATCCCAGCCTCAGATCCCTGCCGCCAAGAGCCAGGGATCTCCCTTCTCCGGTCTTAACTCACACCTGTTCCCGGCCAGACCCCAGGCCTCCGAGGCACAGCTGCCAGCGCAGAGCCCCTGCAGTCCTCCGGCCTCCTACCGAGGGACGGCCGGCCGCCCAGCCAGAGCGGGCCCCTACCCGACATCTGCCCGCTCAGCATGGGGCTACTGGGCGTCCGAGGCGTGCCCGGAGCGTGCAGCGTGAGGCGTGGGCCCGCTGGGGACGCGCGGCCTAGTGCGAGGGCGCCTCATTCATCCGCACACCCCACGCCGCCTGCTGCCCTCCCTCCGTCCCGGCCGCCCGGCCCTTGCCTGACGCCGGCCTCGGAGCAACGGACCGGGGCGTCGAAGACGCGGCGAGGTGCGCGCGCCTAGCCTCCCTGCGGGGCTCACCGTGCTGGGAGCAGGCGATGACACGGGGTCCCGGAGGAACGGCAG
>NW_006288615.1:15908780-15910346 GCF_000327345.1 Myotis davidii | reverse complement strand
TCGGGGCACCCTCGCCCTGACCGCCCGCCCAGGGACCGGTCGCCGGGGACCTGGCGAACCGCCACGCCATCCCTGCTTCGGCCGCCTACCGAGTTCTCGGATACCACGGCCCCAGCCCGCCTCCTTTTCCTATAACTATCTTTAGTCAGTACAGATGGTGAGAAGCTGTTAGAGTTTCTTTAAAAAAAAAAAAAAAGCGGGGGGGAATTCCCGCCCGGATGGGCTCAGTTGGTTGAGCATTGTCCTGTGCACGAAAAAGTTGGATTCCGGTCAGGGAGCATGCGTGGGTTCCGGGTCGGGCAGTATGGAGGGCAGCTGATCCCTTGTTTCTCTCTCACATCGATGTTGCGCTCTCACCCTTCCTTCCTCTCTCAAAGCATGTCCTCTGGTGAGGATTAAAAAATAAAAAAAGGAGTAAGGACAGCGTAAGATCTTATTATCTCAGGGCTCCTTCAACACCTTATCGTCCAGGCATGTTTCCTGGATGGGACCCCAAAATGAGTTTAATGGAGCCAACCCTCACACCCCATCCCCTTTCCCTTTGGATAGTTAAGACGGGGGCCTTGGGAATTTGGGACACGTCGTTTCCAGTCTGGATACCTCTACCCATTAGCTGTGTGTCCCTGGACAGAGGAACCCCTCTGGGTTGCAGTTTCCACCTGGATAAAATGCGGCCGTGGAGAGTCGCCCAACGAGATTATTGTGAGGACAGAATGAGACAATGTGTGTAAAGCTGGTAGCTACTATACAGGGAAGGTCACAAATAGTACTAAGACCTATTGTTGATATGAGGATCTCACCCACACCTGACTACACCATGAGCTCCATCTGTAGAAGGGATTCTTTCATTTAGGTCCTGATCCTTGAACAATGCAGGGGTGGGGCCGCTGACCCTGTGCATTTGAAAGTCCATGTACAACTCGGCTCCCCCGAAACTTTACTACTGGCCTACTGTTGACCAGAAACCTTACCAATAACACAACTAACACATGTTTTGTATGTTGTATGAATTATATACTGTATTCTTACAGTAAGCTAAAATTTTTTTAAGAAATCATAAGGAAAATACATTTACAGTATTTATTGAAAAAAATGTACATAAGTAAACCCGAACAATTCAAACGCATGTGGTTCAAAGGACAACTGTATTATATATGTGAAAGTTACTAAAAGACTCCATCTCAAATGTCCTCATTAGAACAAAGAGATTGTGATTTTGTGTAAGGCGGTGGACCTGTTAGCTAACACCGTGGTGGTAATCATATTGCAGTATATAAGTTTATCAAATCAACACATTGTATACCTTAAACATGCATAATGTTATATGTAATTATATTTCAATTTAAAAAAATAAGTGCCCAATATAGTGTTATTAAATAACATTTTTTCTGTTACCTGTGTCAGATTTTCTTTTTCCTCTACACCAAGTATGTCAAACTTGAAGCCCATCTGCGGGCCACATGCAGTCCACAAACGAACACTTTTGTGGCCCAGCCAATGTAACGGTATGTAAGAAACGTTTTAATAAAAAGTTCATAACTTAATTTTTACAATATCCTGTTATAC
>NW_006288615.1:15898397-15908681 GCF_000327345.1 Myotis davidii | reverse complement strand
ATATAAACCTACATTTCTATGAAAAATGAAAATTGAAGCTTTTGTTCTTTTGTGGCCCACATAAATTTAAACTTTGTTTATTGGCCCGTGTTAGCCTTTGAGTTTGACATGCTTGCTCTACACTAAACTTTTTATCATATCAGGTGTCCAGAAAGTAATTCCATATATTTGGAATATTCTATTCTTCACTTTTTGTTGTTGTTCATATAAAATTATTTTCTTGGGTACCTACTCCATGCCAGGCATTGCCCTAGGCTTTGGAGCAGTGAAGAACGAGATAAACAGAGTCCTTAGCCTCAAGGAGCTTGCAATCTAGGAGGGTAGAAAAACAAATAATTACACAAATATCTATCTAAGAACCTGTTAAAAACCTATAGCATGCCTAAAATACTGTGATTACAATTTGAAGATTTAAAATAAACCACCTTGCCGAAACCGGTTTGGCTCAGTGGATAGAGCGTCGGCCTGTGGACTGGAGGGTCCCGCGTTCGGTTCCGGTCGGGGGCGTGTGCCTTGGTTGCGGGCATATCCCCAGTGGGAGATGTGCAGGAGGCAGCTGATTGATGTTTCACTCTCATCGATGTTTCTAACTCTATCTCTCTCCCTTCCTCTCTGTAAAAAATCAATAAAAATATATTTTAAAATAAACCACCTTGATTTTCACTTACTTTCAGGACTTCTGGTATTACCAGTACATACCAGGCAGTGCTTAATCATCTCCTGTCCCTGTTCCATTACCAGCAGTAATCAAACCCTGTCCGGCCTTAGCAAAGCAGATTTTCAAGTTCTGTTTTCCTACTTGACAGGTCATGGTTTTGAATCTTTGAAGTTTGACCATAAATTAACTGTGAAGTAAAACATGTTTAATCAGCTTCTCTATTCTGGAATTGCTCATGGTGTTTGAAAGAATGCTGATTAATTAAGGAGTTCAGTTATCATTGCAGAAACTACTGGAGTTTTGTTATCTATATCGTAATTCATGGATAAAGATTTAGAACTTTCTTTTTTTTAATTTTTAATTTTTTTTCATCACCAGTTATCCCCTCTATGCCCTCATCCACCTCCACTCATCTCCCTCCCCTAGAAATTTCTTAAGTGAAGATTTTACATGCTGTTTTCTCAAAGGCAACATAAAAAAGCATATGCTAATCTAGAAAAATAAGTTTGTTAATAAAGTATTAGCTAGGATGCTTTTAGCTGCCCGTAACAGAAATTCTGATCCAATGGAACTGTATCCTGTGTAACAGAAAGTCCCGAGAGGGAGTACTTTAGCATTGAGAGATTCAGTAGCTTAACACAACTTTCAAGAATCCTGGTTCTTTCTATATCAAGGCTCTGTCTTCTCAGAGTTTCTTCTGGTTTCATTCTCAGGCTAATAGCAAGAAGAGTGCTACATCTGAAAGCGACAATATTCAGAGGAAATGGGGCGGGGGGGGGGGGGGGATCAGGGAGAGAAACCATCTCTCCCCATAACTCTTAGGGAAAATGAAATATGTCTTACAAACCCTACAGCAGACTTCTTTCATGCCTATATCTGAACCAAACCAATGACAGGGAAAATGGGGTTACCCTGAGACCATTGAGCCCACCCTTAGGGCTGGAGAACAGATAAACTTTCTCTGAGGCATATGGCAGTGAGGGATGCAGATAGGTATCTGAGCAAAGGTAAGTTTGTGTAAGAAAAGGTCACCAGCTGTGTCCACTACCTGAACTATTTTTTCAAGATAACAGCTGAGCACAGTATGATAATTCTGAAAAAGAGAGTGTCATTAGTGGTCATTTGATGTAATGTGCATAATTGCAATGTAATAAATGTTGGCACACCTAGTTCACTAAAAAAAAAATACTGGAGAAAATTGATCATCTTCTAATAACACTTAATGATATAAAATGAAAGCATGTGAAAATAATATTTGTGTTAACCTTTACAAAATACTTAAAATTTCTGTCATGGTGAAGGAAAATTACTTACCAAAATGTGTCACAAGGGTCCAGTCAATTGAACTGGAAATTGGGGGATCTTGCACATACACCTAGGTCACCAAACTCATGGCCTCTCAATACCAGCTCATCATAACATTTAATCTTTATTCCCGTTTTGAACCTATGTTCATTTCAAAGGATATTTGTATTAGGATAGGCTGGATTATAATATAACTAGAGGCCCGCTGCATGAAATTCATGCACTTGGAGGGTCCCTCAGCCAGACCTGCGCCTTCTCGCAGTCCGGGACCCCTCGCTCCTTACTGCCCACCTACTCGCTGCTCCTTACCACTCAGCTCACTGCTCCTTAGCGCTGCTGCAAAGGCAGAAGAGGCTCCCACCACCACCGCTGCACTCGCCAGCCGTGAGCCAGGCCTCTGGCTAAGTGGTGCTCCCCCTGTGGGTGCGCACTGACCACTAGGGGGCAGCTCCTGCGTTGAGCATCATAGCAACCAGCTGTTCTGCTGTTCGGTCAATTTGCATATTAGCCTTTTATTATATAGGATAACAGACATCACCAAAATTTCAAGGGATCTACAGAATAAAAGTACTTATTTTAAGTCCACTGGAGATCTGCCAGCTGTCCCTGATCTGGCTTGGCACTTTAAGGCTGCTTCAGTCTCAATCCTATAGCAAAGTGTCCCCTGTCACATTTCATTGGCCAAGTTAAATCACATGGACACATCTAATTTCAAGGGGCAGGGAACCCTTGTACCCAGAAGTAGAAGTACATACTAGCAAAGAGTGATAATGCCTGCCACAATGCTCACAATAGATTCACAAATAGATTCCATGAAGGATATTTTTTCTAAATCAATTTGCTATTGTCAATATATGAAATACACAGTCAAGGCTGCCCTTCCTTCTAAGATGATTCTTATAAAGAAGCCATGACGAATGTTACTTTGGTGGTAACTACTCATCCTATAGCCCCTTCATTCTAAAAAAGACTCATCTACTGAGGGGTAGGCCTAAATCTTCCTGTCTACAGTACATGAACTCTCTAGCCATATCTGAACAAACTGGAGGTAGGTGAAAACCTGACCCAAGCTGGCAATCAAGATTCTCTGTATTTTGAGAACTTGGACTTAGGAGATAGCAATTAATACTATTGACAACTTAAAGGGAACATAGAGTCAGGACTATACAGACACCTTCTTGACCAGTATAGATAAAGCTCTTCCAAACAAAGAGAAACAAAATGGGCAGACATGGGGAAAGGGTAGGTAATTAACCATATGTTCCTTTAATCACAAGTTCTGACTTTACAGTGGCGGTAGAATCTCCTAAAGCTCTGTATATATTCTCTGACTCTGGAGTCTGTGGGATAATCCTGTGTTTTACCTAGAACTGCCATTTTCGGTTTACCTTGGTTTGCAATGGGTTTCTTTTTCTTGGACAAACAGTGGTTGCAATAACCAAACAAACAAGAATTTTTACTGCCATAAAAAGTATTAATGTATGTTAGAGGCACATTGGTCCAATGTTCCTCTTGCCTGTTGTTTTAAATTATAAGACATTAATTCCTTGAAGTGTGTTCTAGGGAACAATGATCCTCCGTGCCAGTCTGTGGAACAAGGGACCTAGGATTAGGAAGCGCTGCATCTTGCATTCCCAATTAGGAGGTTATAGTATACATTAGTATAGGTAAGGGTCTGAGAAGGTCTGCAGTAAACAGACCTGTTAAATCTCCTTAACCCTGTATTACCAAATGTTTACAAACTTTTCCACATAGCACACATTAAAATCTCTTGGAGCATATACTCTGTGAACAGCAACTCTTTGGAAGTTGCTATTAAAGAATGATTTAGGAGTACTTTTTGTTGCAGTAAATATCTGTGAAGAGTGCGTTATTTCCTTGCTTTGTTAACAACTACCAAGTGACAAAAATGAACCTTTAACAAGGGAAAAAATTGAGTACCAACCCCAAGGAGAGCACTGCTCCCACCAGATGTCTCACTCCAAAGAGTACGATGGAGCGTGTAGCTTTTGTTGAGTGATCCTGCATAATTATTGAGGAATTTCCCTCAAGAAACTATCTTTGGGGTGTCCTGTCTGCTAGCTGATAAGAACTCCTGATTAGGATGGTCACTCTTTACCTCTGAGCCTTATACCAGCAATTTTCAACCTCTTTCATCTCATGGCACACATAAACTAATTACTAAAATTCTTTGTCACACCAAAAATATATTTATTGCTGATCTAACAAAAACAATAGGTATAATTTTGATTTATTCATACCAGACAACTATTGTTCTGTTGGCTGTTGCCCTTTTTTTTAAATTTGACAATCTAAGAGAAAAGAGGATAGTGCCCCTTACTAAATAGTCAGGTATTGCATGTTTCAAAAATTCTTGGCTCCTTGGTTGAGCATCGACCCATGAACCAGGAGGTTCTTGGTCAGCTCACATTCCCGGGTTGTAGGCCCAAACCCCATTAGGGGGTATGCAGGGGGCAGCCAAACACTGATTCTCTTTCATTATTGATGTTTCCACTCGTCTCTGCCTTCCTCTCTCTCTGAAATCAATAAAAACATTTTTTTTCATTCTTGCAGCTCATTGGTTGAAAATTGAGGTTATTAAACCCCAATTGTGTGCCAGACACTGTGCTAGCCACATTACATTTGCGACCTAATTTACTTGCTCTCTAAGTATGTATTATACCCCTTTTACAGCTAAGACATGAAGTTCATAAAAGGTTAGGCAATGTTATTAGTCTTATTCTTAGTAGTTATTGGGCTATATAAAATCAACTCCATCTGACTCCAGCATTATTGTACTTCCTATTTAAATATGCTTGTCTCACAACAGCCAAATGATGGTTTACACATAGTAAATGATGCAGTTTAACAGTATAAAGAAAGCTGTGTGTGTGAGGGGGGTGTGCATGCACGCATGCACTCATGCTTCTTACTGGGGCAGAGGATTAAATCAAATATTTCATGTAAAAAAATTGACCTCAAAGGGGACTTCTGCTAGGATTCTTTTTTAATCATGAATATTTCAATTCAGTAAATAAGACTATTAGCAGTATTGGAAGACATATTCAATATGTCTGTTAGACTTTGCTATTCAAGGACAAACAAGAGCCTGGAAATATGGCCAGGATTATCTAAATAGAAGCAATGATTAAAATGCTTTGTCAGGGAACAGTTTATTCAGGAAATCCTGGATGAATTGCTATGAAATCATTGGTAAACTATTAAATGATGCATATAAGTAGGAAGATGAGGTCCCAGAACCGTGCTTCTTCCCATTTCGTCTGTCTTTTAACTTCAATTCTCACTAAAGTTTGAAGAAAAGTATTTTCTAATGATGCTTATGAAATAAACAAAGAACATTGCTTGGCAGAGAACCAAGAAGACAGTTTTAAAACAAATAAACTTAACTATGTGGTGATATAACCACACAAAGAAAAAAATTATTTTAAGGTATTTTTTTAGGACATAAGACTTTTTCTATATATTCTTAGAAATATGTATATTATGAAGACAAAAAGAAAGCAAATGTTAAATTTCATTTGGTAGTCTAATGATTAGTAAAAAATATTGGCATCATTTTGAAATTATTCTATGGATATTATAGAGCAAACTAGTGGCCTGGTGCATGAAATTTGTGCACTTCGGGGGGGTCCCCCAACCTGGCATGTGCCCTGTCAGTGTGGGAGCCCCGCGATCCATCACCCCAAAGAGGTAGGTCCTGACTACCCATCTGGGGCTCCTTGAAGGATTGCCCCAAAGATGTAGGCCAGAGCCAGGGGGCCCGCCTTCACACCGCGCGGAGCCACAGGACCCCAGGCCTCACCATGTGAAGGCCTCCATTGGGCCCCGCCCCCAAGCCAGGCCATGCAGAAGCCTCCGTGTGCCTCCACCAGGGTCCAGAGGCCTCCTGGTGATGGATTGTGATGGCATGACACAAGTCCCCGATGCTACAAGTTCCCACCCACCTGGGCCTGCTGCACACACAGCCTGCTGATCAATCATTATGCGTGAGGGCGTCCTGACCATTTGCATATTACCCTTTTATTAGTATAGATAATTATGTTGATGTGTTAGGATCCAAAACGTTCCATGTAAAAGATGAAACATACAAATAGAAAAACAAATAAGTGAAGGCCCTATACTTTTTTTTCCTTAAAAGGCTTAGAAGCAGTGACAACCCAGTATCACAGAACAGCCCTAACACCCAGATTACACCGTTTGTAAGACAGCTGATTCCAGGTCTGGGACATCTTCTACCTGAAAGCAAGGAAGTTATCAAAGACTGTTGGAGTTATATCAAAAGAACCCAAAAATCTACCTCCTCTGGGGCTTCCTTTGGCCAAATATGAAACAATTTAAACATCCATCCATGAGTTCATAATAATATGAAAATAAGGAAGAAAGTAATTGATTAATTCATTAATTAATTTAATACACAAAAGTCAGGGTTCACCATTAGAAGTAGCTAGGGCATTGTATTAGTTAGTTAGGGCTGCCATAACAAAGTACCACAGACTGGGTGGCTTACACAACAGAAATTTATTTTCTCACAATTCTGAAGGCTAGAAATCTAAGATCAAGGCGTCGGCAAAGTTGATTTCTTCTGAGACCGCCTCTCTCCTTGGCTTGAGGATGGCTACTTTTCCCCAGTGTCTTCACATGGCCTTCCCTCTCTGTATATCATTGTCTAAATTTCCTCTTCTTATAAGAACACCAGTTGTATTGGATTAGGGACCACCCTACATACCACATTTTAACTGAATTAGCTCTTTAAAGACTTTATCTCCAAACACAGATACTGGGGTTTAGGATTTCAATACATGAATTTGGGGCCGGAAGAACACAGGTTAGTAACCACAGGCAGCAAGTCCTTACTTTGAAAGTTAGAAATTAAAGGAAAAGAAAAAAGGATTATGCTGCCTTTCTGTACAAACTATTTTAGATTCACTAAATGCTCTAATTGAGGAGGGAAATCCAGTTAATCAATGTAAACAGAATGATTAGAAAATCACTATTTTGTAGTGTAGGCAATGCTCATCAATGGATGATAAAACCATAAAGCGAAAGGTTGATAGTTCACTTCACAATGTAAAAATTAAACTGTTACCACTTGAATCTACCTATCAATTTAGCACCACTGAAAGTAGGACAACCAGACATTATATGCCTCCTATGTGACACAGCATAACTTAACATGGTATCAAGATATTCCTGCTAAAGAAGTTAAAACTGAATCTAATTGAAACTTTAGTTTTAACTTCCGATTTACAGGAAATATAGTGGAAGGAGACAGGTGAATCTAATTGAAACTTTAGTTATAACTTCAAGTCTACAGGACATACAGTGAATAAGAAGTCAATTCCGATACAAGGAAGCAATTACCCAAAGCCAGAGTGGAAGCCATTCTGCAGGATAGCTGGCATGAAAAAATAAAAAGAACTTTTACTCTAGATTAAAAGACACTTCAGAGTCTGTGCTGACCTTGTCATAACCCTGATTTGAACAAACCAACTATAAAAAGAGTTTTTGAGATAATCAGAAGATTTTGATGATTATTAGATGGTACTAAAGGAATTCTGTTACATTTTAGATGTGACAATATTGTAATGTTTTTAAGTCCTTATTTTTTTAGATACATACAGAAGTATTTAGGGGTAAAATGATAAAGAACTGTCAGAAATTTCCTTTTAGTAAAGAAGAGAAGGAGCCCTGGCTGGGTGGCTCAGTTGGTTGGAGTGTTGTCCCCTGTGCTACAAAGTTGTGGGTTCAATTCCCAGTCAACTACCCACGTTGGGGGTTCAGTTCCAGGTTGGTGTGCCTACGGGAGGCAATCAATCAATGTTTCTCATATCAATATTTCTCTCTCTCTACCTCTCTCTCTCTCTCTCGCAATAAAAACATATCCTCAGGTGAGGATTTTTTAAAAAAAGAAGAGAAGGAAAGAGCAGGAAGGGATGGAAGAATAAATGATAGATATGGCAAAATGTTAACTATTGAAACTGCTAGAGCAGTAGTTCTCAAAATATGCTCCCTGTTGGGCCTCCTGCCAGGAACTGTACCTCCATGGACACTGGGTATTGGAAGGAAATATGAGCAGTCATAGGCACACAGGAGAGACTTTATTGCAGACCAAGCAGCCATTGCTAACAAGGAGCCATCAGACAAAGCAGTTCTTCAAAGTAGCCTCACCAAGCAGCCGCGCACCGGCTGGCCAGTAACACATCTTTATACCAATTCAGAAGAAAGAGGCTTCTTGCCAAATAGTGCTATCAGTATTTGGGTTATAGAACGGTATGCCTGAACATTGCGTACAGTAAAATTGCACATGTGTATGGCAAATTGGCTTTGAACATCGGCATACTGATTAGGATTCCCACACTCTCGCAATGAGCCACAGCATTATTTAAGAACTTGTTACAATGCTAATTCTTGGGCCCAGCCCAGATTCACTGGAATAGAAACTCTGAGAGCAGGACTAGCAAATCTGTTTTAACAAACCCTCCAGATGATTCTGATGTAGGTAAAGTTTGAGAATCACTATGCTGGCACTTAATATTTTTTAGTATTTTGAAAATTGTCAATATTATTATTATTTTGTTGACTCCAGAGAGACGGGAAGAGAGAGGGAGAGAGAGGAACATCAATGTGAAAGAGAAACATTGATTGGTTGCCTCCTGTAGGTGCCCCCAGCTGGGAGTGGAACCCAGAACCTGGGTATGTCCTGACTGGGAATCAAACCTGTGACCCTTCGGTGCAAGGGATAATGCTTCAACCACCCGAGTCACATCAGCCAGAACAAAAAAGTAAGATAGTATTTTTTTGTGGTTCCCCTTGCAGGTGCCTTTCTACGGCTTGGTTTTGTTTTGTTTGTTTTTTCTCTAAGGCAAGAGGCTTCCTTCCCTTTCGTTCTCTCCTTTAACAAGCACCTATTGAACCTAATGCTGTGCCAGGTACTCTGCTAGGCAACAGGGAGCTGTAGATGGATAAAATGCAATTGCTTCCCTCAGCAGGGCCATAGCACAATGGGAAAAACAGACAAAGGGGTCACAACATGATAAGCGAGGGATAAACTGAAGGTGAGTGAATGCAGTATGGCGCCCAGACTGATCATGACGGGAGAGCTTACTGCAGTGCGGGAACACTGTGCTGAATTTAAAGACGGGGGTTAAATGAGATGGGAACCAAGTCTCAGAGAAATCGAAAGCTCACACACTCAATCACCAGTAAATAGCTGCAAACACTAGGGTAGAGCAAGGGGTTCATGGTGGCAGGGACCTGCCTGCCAGACTTCTCACCACTGCTGTCTCTATCCGTATTTCTGTTAATGTACACAATTAAAGTGTAGTAAAGGCCCCACCAAATGGGAAATAACCCTGAAGAGCCAGATTATGAAATTGTAAAAGTCGAGAGCAAGCAAATAAAAGGAACAATTTTGCCTAAAACCATTGCTCACACTTATATAAAACTAGACTGCTAAAGAGAACGCCCAGCGACTCCTCTGTATAGAATTGTAAGCTAAATATAACTAGCCAGTCATTTGTGAATAAATGGAAATAAGCTATCTTGGGAAAGTATAGAAATGTCACTATTCTTTATCCACGGATTCCATCTTAGATATGGGGCTTTGAAGCAGATATTTCATGCTGCTTGAAAAATTTTTTAAGTGTTCTATTCCACATTTTTTTTTAAAGTCAAAATCCCAGGAATGTTGTACCTTTCAAATGTAACTCTTCTGTCACACTCTATATCTATGCTACATATTAACTTTAAAGGGAGTGTAATGTAATGAATATATTTTTGTCAGTTGGTTTGACAGCATTAAACCAACGAAAGATTTCATAAGTAACAAGAACAAAAGATTTTCCCATAGAAATATAATAGAAAGTTATTATCAAAATAAACAATGAACATATCTTCCTATTATTTAAAGAATACATGCTAAAAGAAGAAATTAAGTTCAATGAAAGTCTATTAATTGAGAATAATAAAAAAAGAATTTGGCTATCTCTACCTTAGCATTGCATATAGAATAAGAATTTGCTGGAATTTAATATAACAAGGTTTCTAGAGTAATACTCTTTAAAATCACAAATTATATTTTTCTCGATGTTACACTTGAAACTTTCCTATTATAAAATACTAGAGGCCTGGTGCACAAAAATTTGTGCACTTGGGGGGAAAGGGGGGTCCCTCAGCCCAGCCTGTGCCCTCTTGCAGTCTGGGACCCCTCAGGGGATGACCACCTGCTGGCTTAGGCCCGCTTCCCGGGGGATTGGGCCTAAGATGGCAATCAGACATCCCTCTGGCAGCCCAGCAGCCCT
>NW_006288615.1:15887236-15897932 GCF_000327345.1 Myotis davidii | reverse complement strand
CTGCTCGCTCTCAGCTCTGAGGCCTTGGCCTGCTGAAAGCAGGTATCTGGAGTTTGTTTAGCTTCTATAATTGAAACTTTGTTTCTTACGGAGCTCAGAGCCGGGCCAGCAGCGGCAGGCAGGAAACCTTGGCTTCCTCCATCACTGGAGCAAGCAAGCCTTCTGTTCGCTTCAGGTGCCTGGCTGCAGGCCACCATTTTGGTTGGCAGTTAATTTGCATATCGCCCTGATTAGCCAATGGGAAGGGTAGTGAAGTTACGGTTAATTACCATGTTTGTCTATTATTAGATAGGATTGGTGAGTGCCATGATATACTAAAAAGAACACAGGCATTGAAGCCAGATAATCTACACTTAAATTCTGGTGTTACCACTTACTAGCTATGTAATTTGGACCAATTTATTTGTCTCAGCCTCAGTTTCCTGATCCTACTAACATCTTCTCCACAAAGGTTTTGTGAGGGTTAACAAATTGGTGTACACAGTGGCAAGCAGGTCACCTGGCCCAGGATGAGAGCATTCTACAGACGTGATTAGTTCTCTCACCTTATAGTCTTCTACACAACCAAACTTAGTGATATCAGCTAGGCACTGGGATTGGGTGAAGGTCCCAATGGCTTCACTCATTTAGCTGGCCTTTGGTGCTAGTCAGCTGGGGTTGTTGGTTAGGGCCTCTCAGTTCTTCCCTACATTGCCTTTCCATGTAGCCTGGGCATCTCACAGCATGATGACTGAGTTCAAAGATGGAGCATTTCAGGAGCAATAGGAAGTGGAAGCTGCCACTTCTCTTAGGGTCTAGGTCTGGAAGACCCAGAGTGTTACTTTGTCCACATTTTACCGGTCAAAGCAGGTCTGGAGTCAAGGAAATGGAATAAGCTCCCCATCTTAAAGTGAAGAGTGGCAAGTATATGAATAGAAGCATTTGGGACAGTCTTTGGAGACTAGCTACTAGGTCCACCATCTGGCCACAATTCACATCCTTTACACATGCAAAATATACCCTAACCTCTAAAAGTCTCATACTTTTATGGCATCAGATCAAAGTCTAGGATCTTGTCAGCTAAATAACATACAAGAGCAGCAGAGGCACTTCAGGTGTGGTCTCTCAGGCGCAGTAGCTTGGCTGCAAAGTCCTATGAACTAAAAAGACTAGTTATCTGCCCCACATGCATCCATCAGCACAATGATGAAAAGGGACAGGATTACCACAATAGACTCTCCATTCAAAAAGATTGGGAGGCTGGAGGGGGTACTTGGAGGCACATAGTAGTCAGCAGAGCATGTAATTCTCAACTTAGACCCAGCTCACCGTATCACTTTTCTACAACTCTGAGATCAGAGAATGCTCCTTGATTAAGGCCCAGTTCTGCTTGCTGAGAGTACTTCTCTCAGATTCCCTAGGCCCATGGTTGGCAAACTGCAGCTCCCGAGCCACATGCGGCTCTTTGGCCCCTTGAATGTGGCTCTTCCTAAGCCTTAGGAGTACCCTAATTAAGTTAATAACAATGTACCTACCTATATAGTTTAAGTTTAAAAAATTTGGCTCTCAAAAGAAATTTCAATCGTTGTACTGTTGATATTTGGCTCTGTTGACTAATGAGTTTGCGGACCACTGCCCTAGGCCCTTGGCTCTGTGGCCTATGTTTACAACTATGTAGCTTTCTCTGTTGCTTCTTGCCCAGATGATGTTGGGGGCTCAGAAGCCTCTGTCATTTTTAAACTTTCTATGTCCTTCAGATCATGCTTTTATAAGTTCTTTAAAAAAAAAAAAAGCAAAACAAAACAAAAAACTTTGTAGGCTTCTAGTATATCAGATTATAATCTACATTAGATAAAATCACACCCACAAATATCTTTGAGACACACCCTCTCTATCTTGGATTTATAGTCAGGTGCTGTAGAATAAAACCCTTAAGATTCTCAGAAGCCCTTTTGCTTAACAACAACAACAAAAAAAGTAACCAAATTAATTCAGGAGGTGTGCACTTAAAATTCTTAGAAGCCCTTGCCGAAACCGGTTTGGCTCAGTGGATAGAGCGTCGGCTTGCGGACTCAGGGGTCCCAGGTTCGATTCCGGTCAAGGGCATGTACCTTGGTTGCGGCCACATCCCCAGTGGGGAGTGTGCAGGAGGCAGCTGGTTGATGTTTCTCTCTCATCGATGTTTCTAACTCTATCTCTCTCCTTTCCTCTCTGTAAAAACTCAATAAAATATATTAAAAAAAAAAATTCTTAGAAGCCCTATCATGGAGATGGATTTGATCTTTGCTAGCAAAGTCCTGGCTTGAACTCTATATTCACATTTCATCATATGCAGCTAAAAGAAACCAGTTGGTACTTGCAACATTCTGCCTACAAATCTCTGTAGCCATATTCACAAATGCATTAAGCATGTTTTCTCTCTTACCTAATACCACAATCAACACAGTTGCCAAACATTCCACCACTCCATAACAAGGGCTGCCTTTTCTCCATTATTTAATAACAATTTTATCACAGTCCTTCCAGCTTCCTTTACAGATTCCTCGAGGCCCTTCTGCCTCTGCCCTCCAGCTGGTCCTAGAGCTAATGTAGCCACATGTTTTTTAGGTTTTTGTTTCAATGCACCACACTTTCAGATTCCAATTTCTGTGTTTGTTATCTATTGTTATATAAAAAATATACTAAAATGTAGTGACTTCAAATGATTGCCGTTATAGCGAATGGGTCTGGAACATGCAAACGCTTATTTACTCACATGTCTGGCTCAGAGCTCCTTCTTGCAACCTCTCTCTTCATATGATATCTCTCCCCAGCAGGGTAGTCTGGACTTCTTACATGATGGCTCAAGTTGTAAGAGGTGAATTCCCAGGAAGCCACTTCTGTTGTGTTCTTTTGAGCCAAGCAAGCCACAAGACCAGCTCAGATTGAAGGGGAGGGGAAATAAACTCCATGTTATGAACTGAATGTTTGTGTTGAAATCCAATCCCCAATGTGATGATATTAGGGGGTGGGAGTCTTTGGGAGATAACTAGGTTATGAGGGTGGAGCCCTTATGAATGGGTTTAGCGCCTTTACAAGAAGAGGCCAGAGAGCTAGCTCACTCTCTTTCCATGTGAAAATACAAAAGCAGACTCCCTACAACCCAGAGGGCTGTCAATAGAACCGGAACGTGCTGGCACCCCAGTCTCAGACTTCCAGCCTCCAGAACTGTGAGAATGAATTTCTGTTGTTTAAGCCATCACCTAGTTTGTATAAGTTATTATAGCAGCTCAAGCTGACTGAGACACTCCACTTTGAATATGAAGAATAAAATGTGTCAGGCCAGCGTGGTTTAGTGGCTGAGGATTGACCTATGAACCAGGAGGTTGCGGTTCAATTCCCAGTCAGGGCACTGTCCCCAGTGTGGGCGTGCAGGAGCCAATCAATGGTTCTCTCTCATCATTGATGTTTCTATTTCTCTCACCCTCTCCCTTCCTCTCTGAAATCAATAAAAATATTTGTTTAAAAAAAGGAACTTCTTTTAAAAAAAGAAAAAATGTGCATTCAGGAAGAGGGAGAAATTCTTTGGGGCCATTTTAACCCTCCATTTTACCATAAGAGTTAAGTCTACAGCTCCCTTGTTTGGGGTAAATTGCAAAAAAGTCTGAGTCCTCTTTTCTTAAATGTTGGTGCACTTAAGTGTGGTGACAGGTATCTGCCTAGAGTCTGTTAATCTCAACCACAAACCCTGTTTCAGGTCATCAGGGAATTCGTTGACCAGACAGAAGAAGATTGCAAAGTTCCCTTTTCCTTTCTCTTTTACCTTAATCTTTACTTTTTTACTTCTTTCCTTCCTTCCACCATTTTTTTTTCTTTTTAAAAGAGACCATGAATGCATTTAATTGGTCCTGGTAAAGAAGAAAATCTTACAATAGCCAAGATTTGGAAGCAGCCCAAGTGCTCACCAGTAGATGAGTGGATAAAAAAAAAAGTCATGGTACATTTACACAATTTAATACTACTTGGCCATGAAAAAAGAAGGAAATCTTACCTTTTGTGACAGCCTGGATAGACCTGAAGAGTATTATGCTGAGTGAATTAAGCCAGTCAGAGAATGACAAATACCATATGATTTCACTTATATATGGAATCTAATAAACAAAATGATATAACAAACATAATAGAAGTAGACTCAGATTCAGATAACAGGCTGACTGCTATCAGAGGGGAGGGGGGTTGGGGAGATAGGTGAAAAAAGTGAAGGGATTAAGAAAGAAAAAACAACTCATAGACAACAATATTGTGCTTACCAGAGGGAAAGGAGAGTAAGGGAAGGTATGAGAGGGTAAAGGCAGGATAAATGGTGATGGAAGGAGACTTGACTTGGGGTGGTGAACACGAAATACAATATATAGATGATGTATTATAGAATTGTACACCTGAAACCTATATAATTTTAGTAACCAATGTCACCCCAATAACTTCAATAAAAATAAAATAATAATTTAAAAAATAGTCACAAAGCACAGGCAAAAAAAAGTGATCCATATATTTGTACTCTTGTCTTGTTCTATCTAGAATTCCCTTCCTTAGTTTTGCCACTGGTAAAATTCCACTTCCTACTCCAAAATCCCAGTTCAGATTTTTATAATAACCCCTTCATCCTACACAGAAGAATATATGATTCCATCAGTACCTCTTATTATTAGTACTTGTTTATATATCTATCTTTTCTGTTAGGTAGTCAGATTCTAGGGAGAAGCTTATGCAGTTATATTTCCCATCCATTAGGCTAAGTCTTTGCTAATTTGAGTTGGAAATAATTTAGATGGATGGGGTGTGACATTGTTGAGAGCATTATGAATATCATTTTGTGGAACTTGTATTTTTCTTTTGTAGACAATGTGGAAGCGTTCAGATTGGGGCTGGGTGGGTGATAAAATGGACTCTGCCATGTTTAAGAAAAATGAGGTGGCAGAACACAAAAGAACAGTCTAGGTATGTGTGCAGGTGGGAAGGGCAGCTGGGTTCCTGCCCAACCCACATGCCTAGATAATAATCTACCTCAAGCATTACGAACAGTCATGTGAAGGTGTTATGCCTGCAGAGGAGAATAATTAACCAATTTCTGAATTGTTCTCGTTAGCTTTCAATTTTAATGTCTCTTTTTATGTTCCAAATGCTGATTTGTTTAAATCACCCTGTAAGCACCTTCACATGTTTCTATATCTTTTTTAAAAAACATGTTTTTATTGATTTCAGAGAGAGAAAGGGAGAGGGTGAGGGAGATAGAAACATCAATGATGAGAGAGAATCATTTATCGGCTGCCTCCTGCACACCCTCGCAGGGGTCCTCAAACTACGTCCCACGGGCCACATGCAAATACAAATATTGTATTTGTTCCTGTTTTGTTTTTTTACTTCAAAATAAGATATGTGCAGTGTGCATAGGAATTTGTTCATAGTTTTTTTTTAAACTATAGTCCGGCCCTCCAACGGTCTGAGGGACACTGACCTGGTCCCCTGTATAAAAAGTTTGAGGACCCCTGAGGGGATTGAGCCTGCAACCCAGGCATGTGCCCTGACTGGGAATTGAACCATGATTTCATGATTCATGGGTAGATGCTCACCCACTGAGCAACACTGGCCAGGCCATTCACACTTTCTTTTCTTCTTTTTTAAAAATATATTTTATTCATTTTTTTACAGAGAGGAAGGGAGAGGGGATAAGAGAGTTAGAAACATCGATCAGCTGCCTCCTGCACACCTCCCACTGGGGATGTGCCCACAACCAATGTGCATGCCCCTGACCGGAATCGAACCTGGGACCCTTCAGTCCACAGGCCAATGCTCTATCCACTCAGCCAAACCGGTTAGGGCCATTCACACTTTCTTGATGGCACTGGCTAGGCTGTCTCTAGGTGTAGGCTTTATTTATGACATGGCTGCACATTCTACTTCCTGCTGGGCTATGTGGGGAAATAACCTTCAATTCAAGGGCAAGTGTAGGTCCAGTCTCTGCTTCACTTCCTGATATGACTCCCATTTTCTTAACGGGATGCAACTGACTCCCTAACAGGACCTAAGCCCCCACCAGGCTGGACATGCAGCAACTTATTCCATGACAGAATCAGGTCATCCTCCCAGTCCCTTTGCTCCTCTCCCCTTTCTTTGCTTTCCCTTAATCTTGATTTTCTATTTCATTAACCCTGCTGTATATTTCTTCTGCTGGAAATCATATCATATACATTTTGGGAAAGGCAGGCTATAAATAAAACTAAGAAAAAAACCCCACAATAACATGCTTAAAAAAAAAGCAATGCATATATATTAGAGAATTTTATTAAATATAGATAGTTATAAAACAAAGAAAAAGAAATTATTGCTTCTAAGCCAAATTCATAATATCTCCTTTAACCCAATCACTTAGTTTGCTTGCACTACAAAATATCTCAACCAATTACCAGTTGACTGGTTCTCTGAAAGCAGTATAAGATAATTTGTCAAGTAGTATAACACCTATTACTGGTCAAATTCACTCCTGGCTGTTTGGGACCAGATTTACCATTAAGGGTTTGGCCTGTTGAGTGAGACTTTTCAAACAATGGGCATAAATAAAAAATGTTTAATTTATGTAAAAATCTTCAATTCATAAAAAAAGAAATATGATCAACTGATTAAAAGATACATTTGATGCCATATTTTTAAAATCTTAAATCACATAACTTATAGCTTAGGTTAATAGACGAGTTTAACAAAGCAAAATATACAGCCTTGAGGGAATTAAATTGGAGTAAAGGCTTTATTTCTATATAACATGCCCAATGTGTCATATAGACCTTACTTTAATTCAAAGTAGCTTTATTTACTTTGCTAGAGGCCCGGTGCACAAAAATTTGTGCAAGGGGGAGGGGTGTTTGCATATTACCCATTTATTATATAGGATAGACACCTGGTGCATGGGTAGGGGCCAGCTGGTTTGCCCTTCAGGGTGGGGGTTCCCACTGGGGTGCCTAGCCAGCCTGGGAGAGGGGCTATGGCTGTTCTCAGGCTGGCCACACCACCTTTAGGGTGGGGGGTCCCCACTGGGGTGCCTGGCCAGTCTGGGTGAAGGGCTGAGGGCCATTTTCAGGCTGGCCAAGCCTTCCCAGTGACAGAAGCTCCCAGCCTCTCCTTTTTTTTATTATTCTGGGATTTATTTACCTTCTATAATTGAAACTTTGTTGCTTTGAGTGTAGCTTAGAGCCGGGCCACTGCGGCAGGCAGGGAACCTTGGCTTCCTCCATCCCTGGAGCAAGCAAGCCTCCTGCTCCTTCCAGCTCCATGGCTGCCGGCCGCTATCTTTGTTGGCAGTTACATTGCATATCTCGCTGATTAGCCAATGGGAGGCGTAGTGAAGGTATGGTCAATTACCATGTTTGTCTATTATTAGGTAAGATTTTTTATTGAGATATAATTCACATTCCATAAAATTCACCTTTTAAGATGTACAACTGAGTGTTATTTGCAACAATCACCACTATTTAATCTAGAACATTTCTATTACCCCAAAAAGAAACCCTATACCTGTTCACAGTCATTCCCATTCTCGTCCTCCAAACCCCTGGAAACCACTAATTTTCCTGCTATCTCTATAGACTTGACCATTCTGGACATTTCAAATAAACAGAATCATATAATACTAGAGGCCCAGTGCATGAAATTCGTGTAGGTGGGGTGGTGTCCCTCAGCCCAGAATGCACCCTCTCGCAATCTGGGACCCCTAGGGGGATGTCCCTCTCACAATTCGGGACTGCTGGCTCCTAACTTCTCGCCTGCTTGCCTACCTGATCACCCCTAACCACTCTGCTTTCCTGTCTGATGGCCCCTAACTATTCTGCCTGCCTGCCTGACCACCCCTACCCACTCTGCCTGCCTGCCTGATTGCGCCTAACCACCTCTGCCTCGGCTCTTGCCACCACAGCTTCGTCCGGAATGATGTCCAGAAGGTCGTTCAGCTGTCTGGTCTAATTAGCATATTATGCTTTTATTATCATAGATGTGGCTTTTTGTGTCTGGCTTCTTTCACTTAGCATGTTTTCAAGGTTCATCCATGCTGTAGCATGTATCAGTACTTCCTTTCTTTTTACTGCCAAATGATATTCAGTTATATGAATAGTGCACATTTTATTCATTCATCAATTAATAGACAAATAGGGTTGTTTTCACTTCTTAGCTATTATGAATAATGCTATGAACATTTATGTAGAGTTTTATTCACTTTAAAGATTCCTATAGAAAATCCTAAATAAACAAAGGTTAATGTTTTCTCTTTTTTTTAGTTTTTATTTTAATATTAGAGACAGTTTTTTGGAAAAGAAAGCTCTCTAAAAGAAAACTGATTTCTGGAAGGAGAAAATTAGGGCAATAATGAATAGTTAGATAAAGTGTAGAGTGTGAACTTAGAAATTACAGGTCCACTTTACTAATCAAACTCATAACCCCAGGAAGATGGCAAGAACATAAAAGAGAATTCAAGCTGTTTTTCAGGGATAGGGGGGGATTTATATAACAAAACTTACATAAAAGTTCTCTGGTTTCAAGATTTACAGGAAGTATAACCAAATAAAATGCCTTATTATGAAGATTTAGACAAAGAATTCTTTCTAGCTAGTCATTTAACATTGCAGAGTGCTTACCTCTCCTGTCCTGTTTCTTGTTTTGAGGGTGTTTTTGTTTTTACATATAATTAATGGTCCCCAGATGTACTTGCTTTTTAGAGCTCTATCTTTTTACTTTCATCTTCCTTAGGGAACAGAGGTTTCCAATATTTCCCCAAGCCCAAAGTTGAATAAAGACCAAATAATAGAGCCATGTTGACATCATTTTTAGGAAAATTTCCCTTTAGGTCTCTAGTATCAAACTCTCCTGTGCAATCTCAGCACATTATCTGCACAGAGCAATACTGACTTTAGGACCTAGTCATTACTGACAATGCTCTTCCTCTGAAACCTTTCATCAGAAACCTCATTGTTTCCCCACCATGTTCTGGGCTCCAGCGTTCCTCATGGCCTGGCATTAAACCTGCTCTTCAGCCTTATCTCCAGTGTCTCAGTTTGTCAGACTTCTACCCGTCTCCTGGTTCCTGCTCCTTCCCTTGTCTGGACCCCAAAATGTCAGTCACTCTCTCCCCAGCCTCCTTAACTCCCTCTGCCAGGAACTTTGGCCTCATTAACCCTGTCAGCTGTTCAAACAGAAATCAATCAAGTTCAATTGCTCTGTTCCAGGACCATTCTCCTCTGGCCGCTCTACACTCTTAGGAAAGCCTTGTCTCACTGAGGTTTCGGTGTGGCTCAGAAATTATTTTATTTCTTTTTTAGTCACACTGGCTACTCTAAACCTTTACTGTGCTCCTCAAGTCCCAGGCTTTCTTCACCATTCTCTGGGCAGAAGCAAATACAAAACAAAAGCAGGTATCATGCAGGGGGCTCCTTTAATTTCCCTTCTGTAAATTTATCTGAGTCTGCCTCCTCCTCCTTATATCTTTCCCCTTTCTTCTTTGATCCCCTTCTTTGTGCCTTTTGCACTCCTCTGACTTCCTTCAGGATCTTATTGTGTCGACTTTCTGATTTATAACTTCATGTTCTTTCACGCCATCTCCTACCTTACAGCCTCTACACAGCACCCTAAAACTCTATCCTTCCAGCTTGTCCCATCTCTCTGGATTTGTCCTTAACTTTTTAATTTATGTTTTTTGCCTTCAAACACTTTCTCTCTCTACAATTCAATGCCCAATGCAGAGAGAACATTCACAAATACAGATTTAGTTGTGCCATTTCCATAATTTAAAATTTTTCCATGGCTTCTAATAGTCTCCAGGTTAAAATCAAAAGTTCTCAGGTTGGTGGGTAAGATCCTTAATCCTGTGAGCCCCATCTACCTCTCCAGCCCCACTGCTCTACTTCCCAAGGAGCACAATGCTCTTTCACTACAGCAAACACTCAGTGATCATCATATAGTTTCATGGCTTCATACCCCTGCCTAGAATGCTCTCTGTTATGGAATAAACTGTGCCCCCCTCAAATTCATATGTTGAAGTTCTAACCTTCAGTACCTCAGAATTGACTATATTTGGAGAAAGGGCCTCTAAAAAGGTCATTAAGATAAAATGAGATCATAAGGGTGGTCCCTAATCCAATATGACTGCTACCCCTATAAGAAGAGGAGATTAGGACATAGACACAGAGGGAAGGCCATATTAAAGAAAGATGGCCATCTACAGCCCAAGAAAAGAGGCCCTCAGAAGAAACCAATCCTGTTGACACCTTGATTTTGGACTCCTAGCCTCCAGACTGTGAGAAAATAAATTTCTATTGTTCAAACCACTTAATCTACAGTATTTTGTTATCTCAGCCTCAGCAAAATAGTGCACTTCCCATGCACTCCTCCAAAATCTCCTTCCTAATACCTGCCTAGGCCACCTATTGCCTCCTTCAAACTTTGTGCATCCCATTTCCTCTTTAGGATCCTTTTTCTATTAGCACAAAGCCCCTCCCACCTTGAGCTTCATTCCTCCAAGAAAGCGGTTCTCAACCTGTGGGTCGAGACCCCTTTGGGCATCGAACGACCCTTTCACAGAGGTCGCCTAAGACCATCGGAAAACACATATATAATTACATATTGTTTTTGTGATTAATCACTATGCTTTAATTATGTTCAATTTGTAACAATGAAAATACATCCTGTATATCAGATATTT
>NW_006288615.1:15886775-15887024 GCF_000327345.1 Myotis davidii | reverse complement strand
TGACCCCCAACTGCCCTACCCTGTTGGCCTGGTCTTCTCTAGCTGCCCTCCCCTGCCAGCCTGGTTGCCCCCAACAGCCCTCCCCTGCTGGCCTGATGTCACCCCTAATCACCTTCCCCTGCTGGGCTGATTGCCTCTAACTGCCTCTGCCTCAGCCCTCACCACCATGGCTTTGTCTGGAAGGAAGTCGAATGTCCAGAAGCTGGCTGGTCAACCCAGACCAATTAGCATATTACCCTTTTAGTAGTT
>NW_006288615.1:15876569-15886616 GCF_000327345.1 Myotis davidii | reverse complement strand
GCCAAACCGGTGATGAAAAAATTGAACCACTTTCTTACACCTTACACCAAACAGCTGTTGCCCTTAAAACCCCTCCTCAGCCCCCACCTTAGGTTCTGCCTTTGCAGATCAACCAGGTTAGGTTCTGATTGGTCAGTTTCTATGCCAGTCAGCATCAAAAGCTCTGCCTCCTAGGCAGCCATTGGCTCCTGGCACTTCACCCAGATTTGGTTCTGATTGGTTGGTTTCTATACCAGTCAGTGCTTTTGGCCTATCTCTGGACCTGATCAAAGAGGCAAGGCTGATCAGCAGCCCCGGGAGGCCAGGAGAGAAACAGAGGCCCGGCTGCTGGTGAAGCCGGGAGAGAAAGAGAGAGGCAACAGCTGATCAACAGCTGCCACAGAGGCTGGGGATCAGACCCTGCCTCTCTCTCTTCAGGCCTCTCTCTGGGCCTGATCTGCTGGACCCTTGGCAGTCAGTGCTGGATCGCTATGCTGGCACCACTGACTTCTAGTGTTCAGTTGATTATATATATATATATATATATTTTCTCAGTATCTTCTAGTAGTTCAACAGCCTGATATGATCTGAAAATATATTGTG
Source organism: Myotis davidii (assembly GCF_000327345.1). NCBI lineage: Eukaryota > Metazoa > Chordata > Mammalia > Chiroptera > Vespertilionidae > Myotis > Myotis davidii. The sequence continues at coordinate 15,886,034 of NW_006288615.1, read as the reverse complement.
TCTCACAGATGTTCATGCAAAATGTTTCTGCTTATTTTAAAGATTGTTACCATGTACAATTAATAAAAATTTCCCTTTAGGTTTAGAATCAAACTCTCCTGTGTAAACTCAGCATGTTACCTGCATATATTAATACTGACTTTAGGACCTGGTCATTACTAAGCTTTTCAGATCTTAGTATTTTTGCCTCCTAAGTGTGTTTTTAAGAAGAGTGGTGAAGGACATGAGGAATTTTTACATAGGAAACAGGTTGTTATAGAGCAGTGATGGCGAACCTTTTGAGCTCGGCATGCCAGCATTTTGAAAAACCCTAAGTTAACTCTGGTGCCGTGTCACATATAGAAATTTTTTTTGATATTTGCAACCATAGTAAAACAAAGATTTATATTTTTGATATTTATTTTATATATTTAAATGACATTTAACAAAGAAAAATCAACCATAGGCTCGCCATCACTGTTATAGAGTGTTGTTTTTTTTTAAAAAAAATAAAAATTAAAAATAAAGCCGAAACCGGTTTGGCTCAGTGGATAGAGCGTCGGCCTGCAGACTGAAAGGTCTCAGGTTCGATTCCGGTCAAGGGCATGTACCTGGGTTGCGCGCACTTCCCCAGTGGGGGATGTGCAGGAGGCAGCTGATCGATGTTTCTCTCTCATCGATGTTTCTAACTCTCTATCTCTATCTCTCTCCTTTCCTCTCTGTAAAAAATCAATAAAATATATTTTAAAAAATTAAAAATAAAGAGTAGTCCTTTAAGGTGTGAAATAGGTTACAACCTTGCCAGACCAGCTGGAGTTCTTCCAAGACTGCAAAATACATCATCCTTTAAAGATAGCACTTTCTGCAGTAACAATGGAGACAGAATCTGACTGCATACTATCCGAGGTCAGAGAAGTAGACAGAAAGGAGCATGACATGTGTTTGTAGCCTCACTCACTAGAGCCCCAAAGAGCAGGCAGACAACAAAAGAGCCCATAGGAAGATCACCTCTATCATGATGAAGGCATTGGGAGAACCATGAGCTTGCCACCCAGTTTGAGATGGGAGGCATCTCACTGAGGCTTTGCTTCAAGCACTTTTGGGGGTGATTGTACGGCTATCCAGCTTTCTTACGACTCAGTTCTAACATTTTAAAGGAAATGATAAATTGGTTCACACTTTAGCTGTAGAATTTAACAGCAGAAATGTTATTCTGTAGGTAGAAGATAACACCTCGAAAAATCCAGTCTGAAAGAACAAACCAGAAAGACAGCCCAGGGGATTATGGAGTAAGAGTTGTCATGGATAATAATGCATGAGAGACTTCAACCTCATTTTTATTGCTGCAAAAAACTCCGCAGCAATGAAGAAAGACAGTCTTATTTTTTGGCCAATACCTTCCTTACTTATTGTTTAACTTCTAGCAAAACTCACAATCTCGATATAGTGGCTTGATTTGCACTCGCCCTATTTTCTTCTCTATTTCCAACTTTGCCTTCTCCATCGTTATAAAGTGCAATGTCGTATAAATAACGAGGAGGACAGTGACTTGAACAATAGGAGAACTCGTGGGCCTAGCCTCCCTCGTTGCTCCAGGACTTTCTTACAGCAACGGAAATGACAGCACTCCTTCTTCCTTTGAGGTTATGAGTGTACGATTTCTCTCTTTCCCATCCTCTCAGGCTCTCATTCACCCTCAAGACACCTTATCTCAGCTGTTGTAAATATCCATTTTAACCCCTAATTGTAATAGGCATAGCGGCCAATTTTTAAGTGTGAGAAAAGGGATGATATCTGGGGCAAAGGAGCCAAACCGGTCCTACCGACCAATCCCCCATGTGATCTTATGTTCTGCACATTTTTCTGTCCTGTTGGGCATTTTATGTTGTGTCTGTGGAAAAGACCCTGGGTTTCAAACCTGGGATTAAAATTTAAGTTGGCTGTTCTCCACTCTTCCATGGTATTGTCCCCATAATTGCTACCTGCTGTAGGTTTCTGGTGGTTAGGAAGAGCAGTCTCACATCTGCCCTACTCATTTCCTTATTCTGACATTCAAATGAGGTGATGAATGTGAAAGCTCTCTGTGAACTCTCAATCATTATGCAAATATTCATAGTCATTTTTATTGCTATTGTCCTAACATTTTGGATACACTGTTTCTTCACTCATTCATTTTATTCATTCAACAAATTCGGAGGTGCAGAGGTAAATACATAAGAAAATATATAATATAGTTATCATTTCTTTGTTTTTACTTTGTCCAAAAAAACCTGTTTAGCCCTAGCCAGTTTGGCTCAGTGGATAGAGCATCAGCCTGCGGACTGAAGAGTCCTGGGTTCGATTCCGGTCAGGGGCACATGCCAGAGTTGCTGGCTCAATCCCCAGTGGGAGGCATGCAGGAGGCAGCCAATCAATGATTCTCATCATTGATGTTTCTATCTTTCCCTCTTCTTCTCCCTTCCTCTCTGAAATCAATAAAAAGAAAATGTTTTTTAAACCTGTTTAAATACTTTACATAATGTATCTCCTTGTCACAAAAATTCTGTGAGGTAGACATTGTCATCCCTATTTGCATATGAGGAATTTGCAGCATCTTACAAAACCCAAGATCATATAATTTTTAAATGGTAGAACTGGTTCTCAGTCCGGGCCTTTAAAAAAATATTTAGTTTTACTGTGGTAAAATACATAGAGCATTGTATTTACCATTTTTACCATTTTTAAGTGTATAATTCTGTGGCATTTAGTACATTCACATTGATGGGCAACTATCACCACCATCCATCTCTAGAATTTTATCATCATCCCAAACTAAAAGCTGTGCCCATATAACACTAATTCCCTCGTTCCCCTTCCTCCTTGCCCCATTCGAACCACTATTCTACTTTCTGTCTCTATAAATTTGACTATTCTAGGTACATCATATAAGTAAAATCATGGCTTATTTCAATTAATGTTTTCAATCTTCATCCATGTTGTAGCATGTAGCAGAATTTTATTCTTTTTAAAGACCAAATAATATGCCATTGTATGTATGCCATATTTTGTTTATCCTTTCGTTGCTTGATGGACATTTAGCCAGGTCTTTTAAATGACAAACTTCTTAACCATTAAACTAAGCCTAATTGTTATTCTGATTGTTGTTATGCTGTCAAAATACACTAAAAGCTAAACTGTTGCCCTTATAATTTTACTCTGGATGATTCTAGGAATCATTTAATTTCCCTAGCATTAAATTTAATAGGATGTCCTGCCTAATATAATAGTACCAATTCAGATTATCAAGAATGAGAAAATATATATCTGGATGAATCATGCTATTCTAAAATTAGAATTTACTTTGGAGAATTAGTTTTCTCATTTCAAAGTTAAAAATCTATTCTTTTAACTTTTTTGCAGAAATGACAATTTTGATTTGGAAGACTTCTGATGGCATCATCTGAAAAATTACACATTGGCTTTTCAGAAATAAGTCTTAATGTTTTTTAAACAGCTGTATTGTGATATAATGACATAACAAACTACACATTTTTAAAGTAGACAACTTGATAAGTTTTTATATGTATATATCCATTCATTGTTTTATATGTGGATAGCTAAACATTCCAACACCAACCGGTTGGAAAAATTATCCTTTCTCCACTGAATTGCCGTTATACATCTTTCCAAAAATCAGTTGTCCGTAGACACATGGGCCTACTTCTGGACTCTCTTCTATTTCATTGGTCTACGTGTCTGCCTTTGTGCCAATACTCTTTATTGTCCTGATTACAGCAGTCTTCTAAAGTCTTGGAGAGAGTAAGTCCTCTGACTTTATTCCCTTTTTTGGTTGTTTTAGCTATTCCAGGTTTTTGGCTTTTCCATATGAATTTTAGAATCAGTTTGTCAGTTTCTATAAAACAGCCTGCTAAGTTTTTTATTGGGATTGCCTCAAATCTATAGATCAATTTGAAAAGGACTGACATCTTTAATCCCATGAACAAAATTTAGCTCTCTGTCTTCTTTAATTTCTCTCAGCATGTTATATAGTTTTTAGTGTACAGTTCTTGCATGTCTTTAGCTAGAAAAGTGTTTTATATTTTTTATGCTATTGTAAGTGTTTGGCGTGGTTTTGTGTGTTTTTTTAATTGGATCTTTAGCAGGCCAGCGTGGCTCAGTGGTTGAGCATCAATCTATGAACCCAGAGGTCACGGTTCAATTCCCAGTCAAAGGGACATACCCGGGTTGTGGGCTCGATCCCCAGTAGCCGCCATGCAGGAGGCAGCCGATCAACGATTCTCTCTCATCATTGATGTTTTTATCTCTCTCTCCTTCTCACTTCCTCTCTGAAATCAATAAAAATATATTTTAAAAAAATAAATTGGATCTTTAAATTGCATTCCCTTATTTTTAACAATAGGATATTTGAGTACACTGGAGTATGGCTGTCTGTTTTGAATATAGAAATGTTTTAATGTCAGGAATCTGTAAAAGCTGCCATGCTTCCGGTTCTGTTTCTTATTGACACGGAGTAGAAAAAGTCATGGTGGGAAAGCTTCATCCCAATGGTAAGGATTTCACTCCTTATTAACGGTAACTCCTTCCCAACTACGTACAAAGAAAACATGCTTTACTCTCTAACTTTCTAATTAAGAAAGTCATGAAAAATATATATTCCAGTTGGAAATTTGGAGCCAAGCTCTATTTTTCTGGTGAATGAAAACATTTCCAGCTTTCCGCCTCCATCCTGGAAGGTGCTTAACAAATATTTGTTTTGAAGGAACGAATAGTTAACATATGGGGCACAGAGGCTCCCTGGGAAGATGCCTTTTGCAGTGGAAGGAGTCAGGATCTTTCATCTAAGCTCTGCCTGAGTTTTATAATTTTACTCAGTTTATTTGTGCTCACTACTTTGTATTTATTTCAAAGAACTTTAAAAATGAGACACATTTTAAAATGAGAACTTTTAAAATGAATATGTTTAAATGTGGATGGGGAGGAGTCCATAGAGATCAATTGATTGAAGTTAAAAACAGGAAAAAATAGTAATTGTTTAAGTGAGTTCTCTGAGAAATCAGAAGAGAATGGAATCGAGGGTGTCGGTGGAGAGACTGGTCTTACACAGGAGGAAGGTGAATGTCTCTTTCACTGAAGTTGGAGGAATAGAAGTTATCGATGCAGTATAGGCTGTAGATGAGTTGCCACGACATCGAGAGAGTTCTGGTTTAATGCTGTCTACTTTCTCTGAGAGCCAGAGGCAGAGTGGTAAGGAAGGAGAACAGGAAACTTAGTAGGGAGAGCCCAGTAAAGAGAGGTAGAATCATATTCTAGATCATCTTCTATTAAAGATGTCTTTAGGCTATAAAATTATTGTTTTCTTCCCCCACCCCCACCCCACTCCCTAACAACTCTGCTCTAAACTTTTACCAAACCCTTGTTAGCATTGTTGAGGGCCCAGTGATGAATGAAACAAAAAGCTTACCTTTTAAGAAAAAGGAAAATCTCCACATGTATTAAGCATTGTGATTATTTTGGTGATTTCTAGTTAAGTTGAAAAAAAATTAAGAAGTATGAGGAATAATTTTTGTTGCTATGATTTTAAGCATAAACCAATATAATAATTCCATTAGTAGTTTAAAATTTTAATATTACTTTCTATCATAATCTTTAACACTTTGAAACACAAAGATGAGAAATAGTTTCATTATCTAGTTTTTGGCCATAAAATTACTTTTATTTCATCTATTCTAAGATGCATACTTTTTCACATTTTAATATCTCAGAAATTAAGAAGTATCTTACAATTGATAACATCTTCTGATTATAATTAGAAACATGTTTTCTTTTTAAAAAATACATTAAGTAAAGGTGCTCCTTATGACTGATGGTATCATAAATAGCCCTTCTTTCTCTCCACTTCCCTAACTCCTTGCTAAAAATGTCAAGAAAAGGATTTTTTTTTAATGCACTCACTCTCTTTTAGGGATAGATGGTTAAGAATACTACTTATCTTAAAAGTATTTACATTTTAAAATATGTGGTTGAAATAAGAAAATGCACCTATAATATGAGAGTAAAGGATAGTTCTATAGGCTAAGGCTTTGGGGGGCCTTCAGATCTACCATGTTGACAACTATCTGCATCTCTGAGATGGCCCTGTCTTCACCTCTTAAAAATTAGATAAACTTGTGAACAAAATTAGGTCTAGTCTTTTCCCCGTAGAATTATCCTAACTGCAACTCCAAAATTCCCTGGGGAGTGCAGGTGTCATACCCGCTATGTCCACCAAAGGAAAAAAGACAATTGCTTAATGGTCTGGTTTGAGGAGTTGTTAGTCGTTAAAATATCTTCTCCTCATCAGGATACATTAGTCCCTTCTCTTTCCAGGAACTCCGATATAGTCTTTGGGTGGTATTTTAAAAAAAATAATAATTTTTTTAATAGGAACATAGGGTCTTATTTAAAATATGTGCATTTTTTTAAAGGAAAAAGGTAAAGGCTTAATGAAATATTCCTCAAATAGTGCTCCCTGGATAACTACATCAGAATCCTCTGGAAAGCTAGTTAAAATACAGAATCATAGGTCCCATTTCAGAGGATGAGCCACAGAAAACAGCATTTTTAGTAGGTGATTCATATACACATTGATTCATCTTAGACCTTTACAAAAAAGTTCACACTCATAAGTTTTGCACAGAGCCATAAGTACCATAAATAAATGGTGGGGGCTTGCATTTATTATCTATTGCTATGTAGTAAACCATCCCCAAACCTAGCAGCTTACACAACAAACACTTATTATCTCAGAAATTTGGAAGAGGTTCAGCTAAGGGAGTCTAGCTCAGGGACTCTCAGGAGGTTGTATTCAAGATGTTGCACTGGCTACAGTCATCTGAAAGTTGACTGGGTCTGGAGAATGGCTCACACACATGGCTCTTGACAGAAGGCCTCCGTTACTCCAGTTGGCTGCTCTTTGGAGGCTCAGTTCCTCGACCGCTGGGCCTCTCTATAGCACTGCTTGAGTGCTTTCTTGAGATTTCCTCATGAGGTGGCCACTTCCCCCAGAGTGAGTGATTCAAGAGAGACCAAGGGAGAAGGCGCAGTACCTTTTATGACCTGGTCTCCAATGTCATGCTTCATCATTTTCATTACATCGTACTTGTCACTAAGTCCAGCACACTATCAAGGGGAGGGAGATTAAAATTAAGTGCCAGCTCTGGAAGGGAAGAATACCAAAGAATATGTGCACATATTTTTAAATTACTACAGTACTAATACTATTTCCTGTGGTAGTGCAGAGAGCAAGGCTTTGTCAAAAGCCCCCTTAGTGTAAGTTACCCACCCACAACTTCCCACCCATCTTTCTGGGCGAGAGTGACAGAGAACCCAACCCTACAGAAGTTGTTTTGTGCCAGACATGACTTGCTTTTCTAATGCGGGTAGGAATTAGAAAGCAACCTGCAGCCACGTAGAGCTATAGGAAGAGAGAAAGAGCTTAAAGCGGGAGTTATTTTCTCTCTGTGGTACCACTAGGCAGTAGAAATGCCAAGCGGAATTGCCACAACTACATTGCTACCCAGCACCTGGACCCGTCCACCTGGAGGTCAGCATTCCATCAAAAGGGGGTATGATACTTTGCCTTTTAATAACAATTTCTTCATTTTATAAAAATTTGGATTATAACACTCCTTTAAGTAGCCTGCACTATTAACATATTAAATATTTAAAGTTTGGTTTACAAGGATACCTGGGAGATAAGTCTGCAGAACTCTAGGAGCCTGTCAAAGTTCTGCAGCTTCCAAAAGCATCTAGTTTACAGCCAGCAAGTAGTTTAAGCAGTAGAAGCACTGGGCCGATTCCAGGGCTGACTTAGCTGGCAATCTGAAGGGAAATTGAATGCAATGCAAGATGGAATCAAATTTTGATCTTTCTTTGAATGCCTATTGTCTGTTTTATCGAAGACATTCGATATGGACACAGAATGGGCTATTGAGTCTCAATAAAATCTTTTCTTCACTTTCTTTTACCTCATCTGCAAACTTTTGACATTTTCTTTTATTTCAACACTGATGTTTTTCTTTTACATTGGAGAGTTTAGCACTGATGTTGTAACTGCTTATCACACAGCTGGCCCGGTTATGATGTTCCTGTGAATGTCCCTTCATTTTCCTGACGGTTCTGTGATCCAATCTACAATCCATTTAAAAACAAAACATTCATGTGCCATTTTATGTTGTGGCTCTTTTGGAGTTCCATTTCAACTTCATTAATATTGATGCTGTCAGTCTCCTGGCTTATTTCAGAAGATTCTTTGAAATTAATCTTCAGAATTGACTGTGATTTGTTGCTGTTTTGTGCGTCAGCCCCATTACAGCTTGTCTCTCGTTAATTTTGTTTTTCTTTATTTTTACACGCCTGCTATGACTGTTCTCCTGGTTGTACTACTAGTGTGTGTCAGGGCCTTTATGGAATCCAGTTTACCCTCTGCCTTTTACTGTGATTTTCCGTCATTAGGGACCTCTTGAATAAAAATGTAGCCCCTGTTTCTGACAGAGTCCATGCTCCTTTTCTTTTCTTTCTGTGTGATTTTCCATCATTATGGTTCTTAAATTTCTTGTATAATGATATATGCTATGAACAAATGGACAGAGCAGTAATGGCTTCATCAGTGTTTTCTAAAGTGTACCCGCAGCTTTTAGAGCACACAGTGCTACAGCAGAATCTGCACTATGTATGTAAAAGAATTTTTAAAATGGATTTTGTGGTCTGTTGGTGACAATGCTGTGAGGCATTAATAATTCTCATTCTTGCTTAGAGCATCGGCTTGTTAGAATGCCAGTTCCACAGCAGCCAGGTTGGAGAAGAGCCTTAGGTCTGAATGTCTTTGAGGAAAATAAGTGCATTGCTGTATCTGCTTTTATTTCTATAACATTTTCAAAGGTAGCTAATATTTTCTCAACCTAAATGCTAAGTTGGAAATTGCACTAATTTTAAAAATGAAGTAGATGAAGCCAAACTTTTTTCATTTGAGATATTTTGTCCTCTAGGATGAATAATTTCATTGACCATTTCTGAATAAAATAGCTGCATATTCTAGCTACACACAGGCAAGGGAGCATTATGGGTAATAGAAGAACAGGATTTAAACTTAACAGCTACAATTGACTAAAACCAACTTAATAAATGCCATGAAATAAGAGGGTAAAACCAAAAATATTGGCTGTCCAATCATTGCTATAAAAATGTGGAGGAAGAGTAATGTTAAAATAAGACATAAAATATACTGTTCACTATGCTTGCTTCATGTTCAAAATACCAATTACAGCCACACAGTCAGTATCCATGGGAGACTGGTTCTAGGACCCCCTCAATACCATAATCTGAGGATGTTCAAGTCCCTAATATAAAATGGCATAGCATTTGCATGTAATCATGCGTACTCCCATATACTTTAAACATCTCTAGATTATTTATTCTACCCAATACAATGTAAATGCTGTAAATAGT
>NW_006288615.1:15873519-15876533 GCF_000327345.1 Myotis davidii | reverse complement strand
TGTAGGGAATAATGACACGAAAAAAGTCTATACATGTTCATTACAGACACAACCCTTATAGACTTAGCTACGTATATAGTATCCATTAGCAATAATGTATACATACATTTTTTTCTTTTTTTAATATATTTTTATTGATTTCAGAGAGGAAGGAAGAGGGAGAGAGAGATAGAAACATCAATGATGAGAGAGAATCATTGATCGGCTGCCTCTTGCAGGCCCCCTACTGGGGACCAAGCCCGTAGCCCCGACATGTGCCCTTGACCGAAATTGAGCCCTTCAGTCCACAGGCTGACGCTCTGTCTACTGAGCCAAACGGACTAGGGCTACATACATTTTTTCAATCCATGTTTGGTTGAATCCACAAATGTGGAACCCATGGATGCAGGTCAACTATACCAACTGAGGAATTCCACGTCAGCTCAAGCAGTTTGCTCTTCAAAAATGCCCTGTGAGAAACTACCAAAACCTATATAGTCAGCTGGTTTTTCAAAAGAAAGCTTTACAAATCTATGATCCTCAGATGATTTCAAGTAAAACAAAGGAGACTTAGTGGTTTCCTTTAGATGAAAACCAGGGTAACTTGAACCTAGAAAATTCTATTTTCATTTTATTGTTATACTGTATTTCACTAGAATTATATCAGTTCCTTTATCAATACTTACCAAATTTTTAAATAGAAGCAAAAGTTTCTAGAAAATGGAATAGATATCCACATTCAAAAGAGTGAGGTTGGACCCTATCTCACACAATATTCAAAAATTAATGAAAAATGGATCAAATACCTAAATGCAAAAGCTAAAATTATGAAACTCTTAGAAGAAAACACAGAGGTAAATCTTCATGACCTTTGATTAGGCAATGGTTTCTTAGATATAACACATAAAGCACAAGTAACTAAAGAAAAAAAACATAAATTAGACATCATCAAAGTTAAAAATGGGCTTGCTTCAAAAGACACTACCACTGGCGTTGGTGGTATAGTGGTGAGCATAGCTGCCTTCCAAAAGACACTACCAAGAAAGTAAAAAGACAGCCTACAGAAAAGGAGAAAATATTTGCAAATTATATGTGTAATAAGGGTCTAGTATCCAGAATATATAAAGAACTTGGATCGTTCAATAATAAAAAGACAACCCAATTTTTTAAATGGGCAAAGGATTTGAATAGACATTTCTTCAAAGAAGATATACAGATGACAAATAAGCACATGAACAATGCTCACTCAACGTCATTAGTCATTAGGGAAATGCAAATCAGACCACAATGAGATACCACTTCACACCCACAAGGATGGCTATAGTGAAAATGATGGACAATAATAAGTGTTAACAGGATGTGAAGGCTTGGAACTCTCAGACATTGATGATAAGAATGTAAATTAGTGAAGCCACTTTGAAAAACAATCTGGCAATTCTTCAAATACTTAAACATAGTTTCCATATGACCCAGCAATTCCAATCCTAAGTATATACCTAAGAGAATTGAAAAGATATTTCCACACAAAAACTTGTACACAAATGCTCTTAATAGCATTATTCATAATAGCCCCCAAAGTAGAAACAATCCAAATGTCCATTGACTGATGAATGTATAAACAAAATGTGGTATAGCCATACAATGGAATATTACTCAGATATAAAAAGAACTAATGTACTTATTCATGCTAAAACATGCATGAACCTTGAAAGAATTATGCTAAATAAAAGAAGCCAGACACAAAAGGCCAAATATCATATGGTTTCATTTTTATAATGTCCAGAATCGGCAAATCCACAGAGACAGAAAGTAGATCAGTGGTTGCCAGGGGCTGGGTACAGAGGAGGGGGAAGATACTGCTAATGGATATAGGGTTTCTTTTTTTTTTTTTTTGGAGTGATGAAAATGTTTCCTAATTATATAGTGGTGATGGTCACACAATCTTGGGAATATACTTAAGCTCACTGAATAGTTCATGTTAGAAAAATAAACTTTGTAATTTTTTCTTTTGATTTTTCTTTTTAAATTCTTTATGAATTTTTAAAAGCAGAATAAGAATGAGGAGGATAAAAGGAAAAATGTCTGGAAAATGTCTTTATCAAACAGAATATTATGAAATTCTCTATTAATATTAATAATTGGATTTTTAACCTAAGTGTTGAATAGAGGTGATTATTTATACCTGGAAAAATTCAACAGAATTGGGCATTGAGTGAAAACTCAACATTTGAAAGCTACATTTACATTGTCCCATGATGGTAAGACTGGAAAAAAATTCAATTTTCAAACATCTATATGTTGGACATTACATTTTTGACATTTCATCAGGATGGGGTTTTTTTGTTTTCTTTTCTTTTAAAATATATTTTATTGATTTTTTTACAGAGTGGAAGGGAGAGGGATAGAGAGTTAGGAACATCGATGAGAGAGAAACATCGATCAGCTGCCTCTTGCACACCCCCTACTGGGGATGTGCCCGCAACCAAGGTACATGCCCTTGACTGGAATTGAACCTGGGCCCCTTCAGTCCACAGGCCGACGCTCTATCCACTGAGCCAAACCGGTTAGGGCATCATCAGGATGTTTTGATATGTAGATCTTGATCTCTTTTCCATCAGGATCCATACCTTGCTTCACCTTGGAACCCACTTTTCAAGTACTATATATTCAATAAACATTTGTGGAGTTTGACATAGTTATTGGCTCATCTACATAATGTTGAGCATCAACCATTACTCAAAGCAAGAAATTCTGGGAAAAGATATTTTCACTTCCTGGAGTATATAAAACCTAGAGTATAATGATGCTACAATAACCTTTAATGTTGAAATATATTTCAGTTAAACTAGAAAAATCACTAAATTCTAATCAGATATGAACAAAGATGTTTACCTGAAATAATTATACTCATAACTCATTTTTTGAGAATTCCTGGATCCAAATTATGTCATAAATCAGACATAAGGAATCAGAAAGTGGTAAATGCTCCCAGTTCATGATCGTCCTTTGAAGTCCCCAGGAATGCTCAATTCAAT
>NW_006288615.1:15861571-15873473 GCF_000327345.1 Myotis davidii | reverse complement strand
TGCTCTCAATAGACAAGGCCATCAAATTAGCAGAACAATTCCTGGTGAGCAGCTGAATTGTAGGGTTACCATCTGGATTCATGGCTCTTGGCACAAAATATCAGTTTTCTGATGGAAAATACATCCAATGATCCTAGCAGTTAGTTTCCCATCATCACACTCTTCCTTACTGTGCCCCTCCACTGAATATGACAGCCTGAAAGTGAGTTCCATGTTGTACTGTTAACCTTACCACTCTTTTCTGTTTTCATTATGGCTAATGGATCATCTTCTGGCCAATAGAGACTTGTTCCTTGAAGGAGCAACATATGCAGAGTCTAAACACTATAGTGATTCACATCTATCACAAAATAGGCTGCAGAAGGCCAGTAGCAAATTGCCATTCTGTGCAAAATTTCAAAGGGGATAGGATAGTTGGGTCCAACTCCCAGATATTTAGCCAAACTATTTTGTAGTATTTACCTATCGTCAAGTGGATCTTCTGGAATTGCATGTCTCCTGGATATAATCTTTGTGACAGCAGAAATAGGGAATGTGCAAGGAGCAATATATTTTTTATTATTCGTTAAAAGAAAAAGCCTGCTGGGATAAGAAGGGCTGTGGAACAGCTGTTTTCTCCCCAGTTTTATACATGAAAGAATTCTATATGTAAAACACCTGTACAGCATGGGTTATCTAATATGTTAGTCCACTGCCCAGAATATTGCTTAACCCATCATAAGCCCAAGCAAACATTTATAACAAATGAAAGTCTACTATTTGTAGACCTGAACACCTCTGTACACATTTGATAGCCCTGAAAAATCTTGCCTCCTTTTTCTTTGATGTTACCCCCATGGAGAATGAATTAATTCTCTCCAACCAATGGAATGAAGCCAGGTTGGGAACATGTTCAAGATAGTGTATCCTGTTCCTCACAGAAATTTCCATGGCACAAGAAAGATTTTTTTTAAAAAAACTGCTAAGAATATAGGTAATTTTACCTGGACCAAGGAAGACTAACTCTCCCTGCAAAGGATTTAGCCCAGGAAATAAAGCACCTATGAAAAAGAATAGAGCCTTCCCCAGAAGGTAGGCCCCCAGCTAACTTTATTCCTTCTGCTGCATGAGTGAGATATACCAAAAAGGAGTAAAATATCTGTGTTTTAAATAGAGGTTCATGTCAGCCCATTGTATGAAAGTAAAGAGAAGAAAACACATCTTTAATCACAGTGACCCTGCCCACAGGTAACTGTGGTCTAATAAATTTCTTGAAATCTGACAAGAGTACCAACCCCTCCTCCCTGGAGAAATGGGATGAGATTTCCCTTTCCCTTTCCTGGGCTCTGGGGTCCAGATTGGCTTTGGCTGGCACAGTCCCCTCTTCCATGCCTTGCTCCTGCACAGTCTGAGTTACATACTTGGTGAGTTAGATATTTAGCAGTCAATCTTACCTAAGCAAGAGCTGGGCAGGCACCCACACCAGAACTGACAGAAATCTTGGTCTCTGCTGGATGTGGGACCAATGCCCTAGCCAGTGCCATCAGCCACTTTGCCTCTTGAGTTCCGTCCTTCCCTAATCTTCTAGAGACAGAAGGAGAGAGTTCCCTCCCTGGTTTCAAAATTCCTTAGAGGAATTTTGGCTAGTCATCTCTTTCACATGATGAGGATGGGGCTTTACCCTTGGTCCTTTATCTCAATTCCTTTTGGGATTTTTTTTTAGGTAACAACCTATATAATAAAAGGCTAATATGCAAATTGAATGAACGGCAGAACAACCAGAATCTGGAACAACCAGTCTCTGGAACAACCAGTCGCTATGACACTCACTGACCACCAGGGAGCAGACACTCAACACAGGAGCTGCCCCCTGGTGATCAGTGCACTCCCACAGGGGGAGCGCCACTCAGCCAGAAGCCCTGAGCCAGCAGCAGTGGTGAGAGCCTCTCCCGCCTCCAAAGCAATGCTAAGGATGTCCTACTGCCAGCTTAGGCCCACTCTCCCCACCTAAGCCATCAGTCAGACATTCCCCGAGGGCTCCCAGACTGCAAGAGGGCCCCGGCTGGGCTGAGGGACACACACACACACACACACACACACACACCCGAGTGCATGAATTTCATGCACTGAGCCTCTAGTTGGTTAATAACATTGTGTAGGGTTCACCTGTACAACATAATTCAATATCTGTATATGCTACAGTGTGCTCACCACCAAAAGTCCGGTTTCCTTCCATCACCATGTATTTGATCCCCTTTACCCATCCTGCCCTCTTACAATCCTCTTCCACTCTTGTGCCCATTATTCTGTTGTCTGTTTCTATGAGTTTGTTTTGTTTGTTCATTTGTTTCTATTTTGCCTTACATTTTGCATATGAGTAATATCATATGGTTTTTGTCCTTTTCCACCTAACTTATTTCATTTAGCATAGTACTCCCAAGATTCATCCATGCTGTTGAAAATGGCAATATTTTATCTTTTTTTTATGGCTGAGTAGTATATATATCCCTTCATCTGTCTATGGACACTTAAGCTGTTTCCATACCTTGGCTATTGTAAATAATGCTGCAACGAACACGGGGATGCACATATCTTTTTGAGTTAGTGTTTTCATTTTCTTTGGATAAATATCCAGAAATGGAATTGCTAGATGATTTGATAGTTCTTTTTTATGTTGTTTTTAATTCTTTATTGTTGAAAGTATTACATATGTCTCCTTTTTCCCCCATTGACCTCTCCCCATCCACTCCCACCCTCCAGCATAGGCCCTCACCCCACTACTGTCTGTGTCAGTTGGTTATGCTTATATGTATACATACAAGTCCTTTGGTTGATCTCTTGCTCCCACTTGCAACCCTCCTCTCCCTTCCCTCTGAGGTTTGACAGTCTGTTCAATGTTTTTATGTCTCTGGATCCATTTTTGTTCATCAGTTTATGTTGCTCATTATATTCTACAAATGAGTGAGATCATGTGATATTTATCTTTCTCTGACTGTATTATCATGGAATACTATGCTGCTGTACTGTAAAAAAAAAAAAAAAAAAAAAGAACTACCATTTGCACAGCATGGATGGACCTCAAGAGCATTATGCTAAGTGAAATAAGCCAGTCGGAGATATTTCTATTCTTAATTTAAAAAAATAATAATATGTTTTTAATGATTCAGAGAGAGGAAGGGAAAGGGAGAAATAGAAACATTAATGATGAGAGAGAATAATTGATCAGCTGCCTCCTGCATGCCCCCTACTGGGAATCGAGCCTGAAACCTAGGCATGTACCCTGACTGGGAATCGAACTATGACCTCCTCAACCACTGAACCACACTGGCCGGGCCTATTCTTAATTTTTTGCGGAATCTTCATTTTGTTTTTCATAGTGGCTGCAGCAATTTATATTCCCACAATAGTGCACGAGGGTTCCTTTGGGGACTTTTGAAGCCCTTTTGCTGCTGAATTGTGAAGGCTTTTAAGGAACATTTGCTTTTTCAGCAGTTCCATGCATTTTAAGGCTCATAGCATGTGTTCTATCTTATGTCAGCAATCCACTGGGGGCAAGCAGAAGAATTTCCAACTCTTCAAGTTCAAAGGTCATGCCTCTATGTTGAATCTTTCACTCAGTTGCTGGTTTTTGTCTTTTGGAAACCTCAGTGTTCCTGCAAAGATGAAAGGCAAGTTCTAAACCGAATGCTCTCACCTTTACCTACTCTATTAGGTCTGCTCATTACCCAGAATCTCTTTAATGACTCATCTCATCCAATAATAATGACAATTTTCTCTTTAAAGGCAGTGGAGTGTGGCGGGAGGGTAACTTTATCACATGCACTAATAAAGAAAAATTAGCGATCGTATCAGGAAGAACATCAAATCATAATGGAAACTGAAAAATAGGGTGGCATTAAGCAACAGACAAAACCTAAGGTCTTTGAAACTATGCTGGACCTCAATCTCTTCCCAAAAATATATAAAATCAGACATCGTACCCAAATTCTTGAATCACGCATGAAGACAACAGAATCTGCAAGGTAGCAGAGCTCTTCAAAAACAGTTCCCTGCCCTGGGCATGTGTGTGACATCAGCGTAACCAGCTAGCTCCTATATGAGGAGCCAGCGTGGAGGTGTGGGATGATTACAGCCAGAAGAATCGCTGGAAGGATACATACTGACATTCGGCTTTAAACATGTGGCATCTCAATGGAATGTTGAAGAAAATCAATAACAGCTCTTCGCAAGGAAAGGTTTTGAGAAGGGGGCACATTTAAAGTACAGAGTTACAGACAGTAATAGGGACTATGAATGGCAGTGGCTGCCATACATTCTGAAAGAACATGTGAGCCATATGTGGTAAGAAGTGCTTTGGGGCTCTGCTGTTAGAATAGTCACTGTCTTTGACATAGCTGTTTAGTGATTGGTCCTGTCAAGGAGACTTTTGCCCCCCATCTTCCCACCCCTAAAAAACACACAATAGCAGTAAGCAGTAATGGTTTGTATTTCACTAGGAGTTTCATGACTCTTAAATTGGAAGTGCAGCCTGGCCTGCGTGGCTCTGTGGTTGAGCACTGACCTATGAACCAGGAGGTCTGGGTTTGATTCCCTGTCAGAGCACATGCCCAGGTTATGGGCTGGATCCCCAAGGTGGGGGGGTACAGGAGCAGCCAATCAATAATTCCCTCTCATCATTGATGTTTCTATCTCTCTCTCCCTCTCCCTTCCTCTCTGATAGCAATAAAAATATTTTTTAAAATTTGGAGTACAGTGATAAAGTTTGCAAGGATATTACATAAACCATCAGGTTGGTCTAATTCGAATGATCAGAGCATAACAATCTGTTGAATTATTTCTTTATCAGCTGCATCTCATTTAATAGCTGTGGGAGATTATATTGTTGTTTTTAATTATTCACTTTTACTTTCTATAATAAAATTATGTATCCCCCACATTTCCATGTAACTTGCAGTCCCTTCCTATAGAAGTGCATACTTCCCTTTTACATTAATATTAATCTTAATCCTGTGATTTGCCTTAGCCAATGAAATGTGAGGTATAAACCACATATACCATCTCAACAGAAGCTTAAGATCCATTGCATAGTTCAGCCATTACACTCTTCCCTGTGTCACAATAATGAGTGTCCTAAACAGGTGTTGCTCCTCTGCCTGTATGTTGAAATGAACACATATTGAGCACAGCCATAGATAACATGGTCCATGAATGAGAAATAAATCTTTGTTGTTATAAGCCATTGAAATTGTACAAGTTTCTCATTACAACATAAGCAAGCAAAAGCTCATTCATACAATAACCATGCAAATTAGCACAGTAGTTTTCCATTAACAGTATTTGTCAACTATGCAATATACACACTCCAGATGAAATGCTGGAATCCAAATAGCTTAGATAAAAAACATGTCTCACAAAGAACTGTAATAGATCCTAATCTTAATTTTCTACCTGGGGCTTATTTGGAAGGTTGATAACAGGTTGTAGAGTATAATATATCCAGCATCTCCATCTTCATTAAAAAGATTTTCATTGACCTAACCGGTTTGGCTTAGGAATAGAGCATCCACCCGGGTACTGAAGGGTCTGGGGTTCAAGTGTTCAAGTCTGATCAAGGGCATGTACCTTGGTTCCGGGCTCAATCCCCAGTAGAGGGTGTGCAGGAGGCAGCTGATCAATGTTTCTAACTCTCCTTCTCCCTTCCTCTCTGTAAAATCAATAAAATATATTTTTTGAAAAGATTTTTATTGTGCTCAGTCAAATTAAGACTCATCAGTCTAACATCTCTCCAAATAAAAGCCATGTGCTAACTTTTAAGGGAATCCTCATTTTTTAGACAAAACACTACTAATTCTCAGAGTATTGTGCAGACTGAGACATTAATTCGCATTTATGAGTTTGAATGAACAATTCAATTGATCTCCAACATTCCCAACAGCATTAAAGCAAAATCATATATTAGAACAGAGCATAAGAGCAGTAGGAACCAGACAGCTTTCTATGGGTTTTTACAGCTCACAAAGCTCCAGACCATAATTAGCTCCTCCTTCCGTCATATTTTATCCTGGGAACCCAACTTTTACAATTTCTAGGCTTGACATTTTTAAGGTCAAATACTGAAGCCTCAGTTTTTGAAGAAATTATTTCAAGTTCTGTATCTATACAGGGTCAAAATGATCGGTCAACTCCAAGAAAATACTGGGCAAATCAGTTGTTTGCTGCCATGTTGGCATAAAGTGAGTCCCAATGCTGGTAAATGAGGCCACATTCCTTATTTATGGCTTCAGTCTTATATTTTGAAATATCTTTGCCTCCTTGTGATTATAAAGATAATTATCATTGTTCTGGGTTCTCATATTGGAAAACAAATAAAAGGAGTTTGGGTAGCATACCCAGGCCTTTTGTAGAAGGTGGCTATCTTCCAAATAGCTCCACTTTGGAAAGCAGGACCACTAAGCCAGATTGGACTTTGCCATGAGCACTATAGTAGCTGTGACCTCCTGGCTTGAGGAAGAAGAACAGCTTGCTGGTCTGTTCTTTGCCATATAGCCCAAAAGGGAACCTTCCTGAATGCCTGTTCCCCAATCCCAACCTACCCCAAGCTACACCTACCTACAAAGCCTGATGTGGGCGCCCAGTGGAGGCGACATTCAAAGGGAGAATCAGTGACTTATATAATTTCTTTTTTTAAAATATATATTTTTATTGATTTTTTACAGAGAGGAAGGGAGAGGGATAGAGAGTTAGAGAGAAGCATCCATAAGCTGCCTCCTGCACACTCCCTACTGGGGATGTGCCCACAACCAAGGTACATGCCCTTGACCGGAATCGAACCTGGGACCCTTGAGTCCGCAGGCCGACGCTCCATCCACTGAGCCAAACCAGTTAGGGCTTATATAATTTCTTATAAAAGCCATACTAAATGCCTGCACAAATCAGTCTATACCTTCATTCCTTTTCTTTTCTTTAGAAAAGAAAATACTGGTTTTATGCTTACCAAATTAGAGAGCTTGACTCAGTCTCTAAGCCAGACAGGTTTTCCTTTTTTTTAATAATGTATTTTTATTGCTTTCAGAGAGGAAGGGAGAGGGAGAGAGAGATAGAAACATCAATGATGAGAGAGAATCACTGATTGGCGCCTCCTGCATGCCTCACACTGGGTATCGAGCCCGCAACCTGGGCCGGGAATCAAACTGTGACCTACTGGTTCATAGGTCAACGCTCAACCGCTGAGCCATGCCGGCTGGGCTACTAAATATTTTAAAATGACAAATTTTCAACTTTCAAAACACCTTTCCCTTGGTTCTGTCCCTGCTGTATAATCAACATCTTTCTGTCTTCTTAGTAGATAGACTATTCAAATGACCCAATTGTTTGTTTCTTAAAAGAGTTGTTTTGTTCATGAAGTTTGAAAAAAAAAAAAAAGAATTGGAGAAGGGTGAAAAAAGCCTGAACATTTGAATATGTAACAAGCTTCGGGTACTGAAATCAAGACAGCCCGTGACCTGTCTCAGATCTCAGAAAATACATCGCTGGTTTCAGAGCTAGTGTGGTGAGCCACAGTGAGCTGTCACAGTTGATGTAGTCATTATCAGAAGATCACAGTATATACATAGAAGTTCAAATAGTGTCAACAGTTCTACATTTAAAAGATTTCTTATGTAATTTTACAACTGGTAAATCAACCCCTGATGACATAGTGAAACAAGACCAGGATACTAAAGCATTTAAACATGGGTTTTTAATTTGTTAACCAACATTAGGACATTTTCTCAGTCTCTTTTCAGATTAAATTTTAAAAAAAGAAGAAGAAAAAAGTAAAAAGGGAATACTAATGTTTTCTTCAAAGATGTAGGCTGATTTCTAATATTCCAAACTTTTGTATTATGTAATCAAATAGAAGCTAATAAAATGCAAAGCACAACTGAGAGATGGAACATTATTTTTTCTATTATCAGTAAGTCTCCACTAACGCAGTCTACCAAATTTTGTTTTTAAAAATACGTGAATGATCAAGTTACCAGATCAATACCTCATTGCAGTGTTTTCAGCCAAAATAGAAACTACTGCAGATGCTGACATTCTGGACTTACTGCTGTTCATCTGCTGATGAGCAGTTTAAGAATTGTAATGCGCTTATTAAATTGTGCATATGAGATCAAAATGTTAATCAAAACACTGCAAGTTTTACACTTCCAAGAAATTAGTGGAAAATAATTCCTAATAAAGAAAGCATAAGGAATATGTAAAATCTTGCTTTAAATCTCAGTCTTTGAGGAAAAACTAATTTTCAACTGCCAGAGACAGTAAAAATTGGCTTTCAAGTGTCAACCCTCTTCACTCTGTTAGAAAGCTCCCTTCACATGTAGACATGTATATTATTGCAGACAGTATTTTCCAGAGGGAGCTGAAATCATATTTCATATACCAAGTGCTCTTTTTACAATGTGACCTTAACACTTCTCTCCTGGAGAGGCAGCATTTATCTTCTTTCCCCTCCAATCTGGGCAAACATTTATGACTGCTCCAACCAAGAGAGAAATGTAAAATGATGCTATGTGAATTTTGACGCTAAATCACAAAAATGTCATGTGTTGCAACTTGCTCTTTTGGGTTACTCACTCTAGGAATTCAGACACATGCTAAGAGGACATCCAAACTAGCCCCTGCAGAGAGCCCACTTGGAAATACTACATATAGGTGTCCTAGCTGATGGCCAGTATCAACTTCCAAGACTCATCCAGGTGATTCCAGGCCCCAGTCATTGAGTCATGCCCAGTACCTGAGTCTTCCCAGCTGAGGCTTCAGATATGGTGGATCAAAGAGAAGTCATCCTTACCCACCATACTCTATCTGAATTACTGGCTGGCAGGGTGGGGAGAAATGAGATGTTGGTCAAAAGCTATAAACTTGCAGCCCTGACCAGGTGGCTCAGTTCGTTGGAGTGTCGTCCCATACACCAAAAGGTTGTGGTTTCGATTCAGGTCAGGGCACATACCTAAGCTATAGGTTCGATCCCCAGTCAGGCGTGTATGGGAAGTAACAGATCAATGTTTCTTTCTCACATTGAAGTTTCTCTCTCTCTCTCTCTCTCTCTCTCTCTCTCTCTCTCTGTCTCTCTCTCTCTCTCTCTCTCCTTCCTCTCTCTCAAATCAATAAAAACATATGTTCAGGTGAGGATTTTTTTTAAAAAAAGGTAAAAACTTCCAGTTATAAGATGAATAAGTTCTGGGATCTAATGAGGAACAGCATGGTGATGACATACAATACTCTATTGTATAATTGAAAATTACTAAAAGAATACATCTTAAATGTTCTCACCACCACCACAATGGTAATTAAATGAGGGTATGGATGTGTTAACTAAACTTATTGTGGCAATCACTTCACTATATATGTATATCAAATTAAGATATATATCTTATATTTACACAATGTTACATGTCAATTATATCTCAAAAAAGCTAGAAAAAAACACACAGTAGATTCCTTTAAAAGTTCAAGTAACTAAGACAAAGCCCTTACTGATATTGCTAGTCTTGACTTTTTTTCCCCTTTCAATTTTGACATAAAGAGGAATATGTATATTTTATTTTTAAAAAATTGCTGCTCAGGATTAGTTTACTGTATAGTAATTACATTTTCTGCAAATAGACTTTTCTGCATTCTCTCTTTTTCTCTTTTTCTAGTTCTCACCCTGGCTCAAAATGTAATTTGTCCAGTCAAAATATTTTACCTAGGTAGGAGTTCCAGTCAAGATGGTGATGTAGGTAAACGCAGTAGTCGAATCCTTCCACAACCACATCAAAATTACAACTAAATTGTAGAACAACCTTCATTCAGAACCATCTGAAATTTAGCGGAACAGAAGTTTTATAACTAAGGGTGTAGTGAAGAAGCCACATCCAGACTGGGAGGAGGGGCAGAGATGAGAACAGGCTGGTCCCACACCCATGTGTGGCAGTTAGAAATCAGGAGAGATTTCTGGGCTGCAGAGATCTTCCTTGGGGAGCAAGAGGTGTCAGCTCAGGGCAGAGCACAGGAAGAGGCTCCTTGGCCTGCACATCCTCGGAAGCCGGATACAGCATGCCCAGTGGACAGCTTCAGGCTCCATAAGTGATATACTCAAGTTGTGCGCTCCATAGTCATGAAAGCCCTGCAGAAGTAAGTCCTGCTCTGTGGGGTTGGGCTCTGCATACCTGATTCTCCATGGTGACAGCAGCCAGCTCTCCAGTCTATAGATCTTGGGGTAAATCCCTCCTATTGAGGTCTCAACAACAGTCAAGGCTCAACAACAACAGGAGCGTGCACACAGCCCACATGGGGGGCACACCTCGAGTGCCCAGTTCAGGTGATCCTGGAGACCGTGCCACTGGACCTTACAGGGCACCTACTACAAAAGTTCATTCTACCAAGCTCAGAGACATAGCAGCTCTACCTTAAAACAAGAAGTAAACACAGGGAGGCAGCCAAAATGAGGAGACAAAGAAACATGTCCCAAAGGATAGAACAGAACAAAACTCAAAAAAGAACTGGTTTTAAGGATGCTCAATGAACTTAGGGGAAGAGTAGATGAACTTAGTGAGAACTTTAACAAAGAGATAGGAAACATAAAAATAGAGATAGAAAACAGAAAAAACAGTCAGAAATGAAAAATACATTAACTGAAATGAAGAATACATTACAGGAAATCAACAGTGGAGTAAATGAAGCAGAAGATCAAATCAGAGATTTGGAAGATAAGAAAGCAGAAAACACTCACCAGAACAGCAAAAAGAAAAAGAATTCAAGAAAATAAGGATCATTTATGGAGCCTCTGTTATGTCAATCATACCAACATTTGCATCATAGGGGGGGCAGGAAGAAGAGAAAGCAAGGAACTGAAAACCTATGTGAAAAGATAATGACAAAACTTCCCTAACCTGGTGAAGGAAATAGACATAAAAGTCCAGGAAATAAAGAAAGTCTCAAGCAAGATTAACCCAAAGAGGCCCACATCAAGACACATTGTTATTAAAATGCCAAAGGTTAAAGACAAAGAGAAAAATTTTAAGAGCAACAAGAGAAAAGCAATTAGTTATCTACAAGGGAGCTCCCATAAGATTGTCAGCTAACTTCTCAATAGAAACTTTGCAGGCCAGATGGGACTGATAAGAAATATTCAAAGTGATGAAAAGCAAAGCAAAAACTGGCAACCAAGATTTCTCTACCCAGCAGAGTTATTATGTAGGATTGAAGGACAAATAAAGAGCTTACCAGACAAGAAAAAGTTAAATGAGTTCATCACCACCAAATTAGCATTACAAGGAAGTAAAAAGGTCTGTTTTAAAAAAGAAGGAAAAAAAGAGGTAAAAAATACGAATAATAAAATGGTAGTAAATAAATATCTAGCAAAAAGTACTTTAAATGAAAATGGATTAAATGATCCAATCAAAAGATATGTGCAGGCTGAATGCATAACAAAGAAGATCCTTACATATGCTGTCCTCAAAAGATTTCAGATTGAAAGACAAACAGACTGAAAGTAAAGGGGTGGAAGAAGATATTTCATGAAAGTGGAAACATACAAACAAAAGCTGAGGTAGCAATATTTATACCAGACAAAATAGATTTTAAAACAAAGGCTGTATAACAAGAGACAAAGAAGGAAGGATACAGCAATTCCATTTCTGGGTATTTATCTGAAAAATCACAAAACACTTAACTGAAAAGACATATGCATCCATATGTTCATTGCAGCATTATTTGTAATAGCCAATGAAGCAACCTAATTGTCCATCAACAGGTGAATGAATAAAGAAGTGGTGCATATACACAATGTAATATGACTCAACCATAAAAGTTGTCATTTACAACAACTTGTATAAACCTAGAGGGTATTGTATTGAGTGAAGTAAGTCAGACAGAGGAAGACAAATGCCATATA
>NW_006288615.1:15855206-15861556 GCF_000327345.1 Myotis davidii | reverse complement strand
ACCAGTGATGGCGAACCTATGACACGCGTGTCAGAGGTGACACGTGACCTCATTTTTTTGGTTGATTTGTTTTTGTTAAATGGCATTGAAATATATAAAATAAATATCAAAAATACACGTCTTTGTTTTACTATGGTTGCAAATATCAAAAAATTTCTATATATGACACGGCACCAGAGTTAAGTTAGGGTTTTTCAAAATGCTGACACGCCGAGCTCAAAAGGTTCGCCATCACTGGCATAGGGAATCCTGTATAATAAAAGCCCACCGGCCAAAATGGTGGAATGACCAGAACACCATGGCTCCTCATCCCGGCTGGCCCAGCCCCCCAGGGAGTGGTGGACAATATTTACTCACAAGGCTTCAACCCTCACTTGGATGTTGGGGAATCTGTCTTTATTCTGGGCAACTCAAGCCATTATAAAATCTCGGGTTACTTTATTGAAGAAGACAGGAAGGGTGAGTAGGATGGGTACCTTGTTATCTACACTAATAAAAGAGAAACATGTAAATTAATCCATCACTCCGCTACACCCACCAGCCAATCAGAGCAACTATGCAAATTAACCCAACAAAGATGATGGTTAATTTGCATACACAGGCTCAGAGCGAAGACTGAAGTCTCCAGCTGGAGTGAAGACAGACTGAAGACTGAAGACTGAAGACTGAAGAGGCTTGGCTTCTCTGCTGCATCTGCAGCCAGACCAAAGGCCTGGGTCCCGGGTGCCGGAGGAAAACCAGTGCCAGTAGCCAGGGGAAGGAAGGCCTATTGTGCAAATCTTCGTGCAACGGGCTTCTGGTATTGTATAACTAATAGCTATGTATGGTGTCATCTGGGTACCAGATTTCTCCGGGTGATTACTTAGTAAGTTATATCATGTCTAATCCCTGGGCTGTACACCTAAACTAATATAATATGGTATATCAACTGCAATTGAAAAATAAAAACTTATTTGAAGTAAAAAATGTGTATCTAGGTAGCACAATCTAAAATAAAAATGAATGACTGGAACCTTCAATTTGTTGAGCCATTACATTGCAAAAGAGGATTTCCTGTACCAAAATTCCTTTTTCTTTTTTTGTCTTCTGCAGAATGACAAAATAATCCCCCTCCCTCCCCCCAGCCCCATAAAAGGAGGCATCTTACCAACAGGAGCAGAAACACCCAGTACTTCTTTTGCTACCTTTTTAAAAAAAATGTATCTTTATTGTTGAAAGTATTATAGATGGCCCCCTGTTTCCCCCCATGGACCCTCTCCACCTCACCCCTGCTCTCCCCCCAGGCCTACCTCACTATTGTCTGTGTCCATGGATTATGCATGTATGCATATCTATTCTTTGGTTAATCTCTTCATAACTCCCTCCCCCACCATTCTCTCTTCCCTCTGAGATTCCTCAGTCTGTTCCATGCTTCCATGTTTCTGGATCTATGTTGTTTGTAAGTTTATTTTGTTCATTAGCTTCCACGTATAAGTAAGACCATGTGATACTTGTCTTTTTCTGACTGGCTTATTTCACTTAGTATAATAGTCTCCAGGTCCCTGCATGCTGTCTCAAAGGGTAAAAATTCCTTTTTTTTTTTTTTTTACAGCTGCATAGTATTCCATTGTGTAAATGTATCACATCTTTTTTATCCACTAATTTACTGAGGGGCACTTGGGCTGTTTCCAAATCTTAGCTATTATAAATAGCACTGCTGTGAACACAGGATGCATATATTCTTTTTGATTGCTGTTTCTTTCTTTTACTACCTTTAAAAAATATGTTGTTACTGATTTTAGAAAGAGAGGAAAAGAGTGATAGAAACATTGATGGGAGAAAATCAACATCGATGGGGGAGAATCAACACCATCTGGCTATTTCCCACAAGGGATTTCCTCCCAGGCATCAAACTAGTGACCTCCTGGTGCATGGGTTGATGATGCTCAGTCACTGAGCCACACCAGCTGGGTGGTCTTTTACTACCTTTTGATTTACCTGCCCCATAGCCCCAGGTCTTGAAACCAACCCTCCTTCTATTCAAGAGAAAAAATTTGAATATTTGTAATTCTATAAAGTCAGGTTTTGTATTTTTATGGGCTTGTTTTTGTTTTTGTTTTTGTTTTAGAACTATGTGCATTTGAAACATGATTGTCAAAGAAATTTTATTCAGAAGCAAGTGACTATTCTCACAAATGTTCAGAGTCTTGTTGCTCCAAAAAACCATAATGCAATCTTTTTCCTTTGCTGATTCTACTTCACCTCCTTGAAATACTAACAAATGATTTATCAAATGTACAAAACTCAACTCAGTGCACATCACCCCTTATTCCCTTATCTCACTATCACTGCCCTCCTTGGCAACTGCACACCTAGCAGGTGTTTCCAGAGAGATTCCCTAGTAGACTATTGGCTCGTCTACTATTTTTTTCCTCTTGTTAAGTCTTTAGAGACTGAGTTAATGTTCTTTAGCCATCCCCCCTCTTTCTTTTTTCTTTTTAAATAAGTGAAGCCCGTAGGTTTGTCTTAGTGTTTCTTACCTAGAAGCTCCACTGGAAGGTTAAGGCCCTTGTGTGGCATACTGTGATAGATGCTGAATCCCATCCTTACTAGTATTTGCTCCTTGGAGGTGAAAAAATAAATGTTTCATAAAACTCAAATTGGCCTTATCAAACAAAACATCTGCTGGATCAGTGAATGACTGGTGACAGCAGGAGACAGCAGTGCTGGCCTCTCCAAGAGAAGTCACTGCAGTTAATGGAAGCTATTATGGGAAAATTCTGGCAAAAGTTTTCCTTTTATTATTTTTTTTTCTCTTCCAGACAGCTTTAAAAAATTTTTAAAGAAAAAAATGTATTCAGTTGCTAGGGTAACTGTGGTTTCAAAACTACCGTAACAAAAGCCAGATATCACATATCAAACTACTAAATTGTTAATTTGACTGGTATTTTAAAATAACTGTATAAAAAAGATGTTTTCTCCTTATCTAGCTATAAAGAATAGAGAAAGGGGGAACATAAAGGGAGGAGAAGAGAGAAAATGAAACTGATAGATTCGTTTAAGAAATGTTTTTACTTTGCTAAATATTTGTTGGAAATAAAAACCCCTTCACCACATTATAGATACATTTGCATGAAGAAATTTAGTCAGATTCAAAACATAAGGAGGATACTGGGTTATCCTGTTTTCAATTTCTCTTCCCACATTTCAAACCCTGCCTGCATTTTAAGTGAATGGCTTTCTGTAGACACTTGGTAAAGGAACTAGTTACTTAAGGGAGTCATGCATGTTCTGAAATCTTTTATGAGTGACTGTGTTTTTCCTGTGTCTTGCTTTTCATCACTTGGTTTAAAGGGAGTATAATAAAGCCATTAAGCACTTGGATTCTGGAATCAGACATAGCTAGAACTGAATTCCTTTTCTCTCTTACTAAATTCCTTTAACCTTTCTGTGCCTGCTTCTTCATTTTCAAAAAGGATATCAGGGCAAATGACTTGGTTACTTCAATAAGTAAATTGCAAGGAAAGAAAAAAAGGGAGAGGGACTTGAGAAATTAAATGTGTGAATATTGTTTAGATCTGATTTGGGGAGGGGAAGCAATTGTCAAAAATCATTTATGAGACAACTAGTGAGAGATGTTTGGTAATACTAAGGAATTATTTCAAATGTGTTTAGGTATACTTAACATGATATTGTGATTTTGGTTTTATTTTAAAAGAGTCTTACCTAGAAGCTCCACTGGAAGGTTAAGGCCCTTGTGTGGCATACTGTGATAGATGCTGAATCCCAATATTTTGATATATATTGGAATATTTACAAGTAAAATGATATAATTTCCAAGATCTGCTTTCAATAAGGGAGAAGGAAATGGGTGGGGTAGAGAATAAATAAGTTTGGCTCTGAGCTGACAATTATTGATGCTGGGTGATGGACATGGAGGGGTTAATTATAGAATTCTCTACTTTTAAATATATTCTTGAGATTTCCCATAACCAAAGGTTAAAAAGAGAAATGGCAACAATATTCACCTGATAAGATTTTGGGGTGGATTAAACGAGATGCTGTGTGTAAAGCACTTAGCAGAGTGCCTGCCATACAACAAGTGCTCAGTAAATTGTAGGCATTCCTATTGGAGAAAAGGCCTCCTCTTCCCTGGGCAGAGCAGTGAGGGCCAGACCATGAAACCTGTTGCTGACTGGAACAGCTAACCTTACCCCTCCCCCAAAGAGGCGCTGGTCATGACATTTATCTTATCCAAGCTGATTTTGTACTAGGCCCTGTGCTTTACACATATGCACTAAAATTCTGTCGTATACTATCTTATTTTAGTCCTTAGTTCCATATAAGTTTTTGGTGGGAATGCTATTTCAGTGAGAAATGAAAGGCAGGAACTTTTTAGTTCAATTTTTAAGTTTTGAGCACACGACTATGAGCTGCCCTATATAATTTTACTTAACCTCTGTAACAATCCCTCAAAGTTGAAATTATTTAGCTTCATGTGAGAAATGAGGAAACTTAGAGGTTTCCTGGCCCACCCAATATCACTGCATTCAGTGGTGGACCTTAACTCACACCCAGCTCCTGCGAACCCTGGAGGGTTAGTGGCCACCCAGGAGCCCTGACCACTAGCCACCTTGCCTTTCTTTTTCCTTGTCCTAACTTCAAAACGACCACAACCCAGAAAACGTTACGCTGACATTCCCAATCAAGAGTCTGAAACCGTATTTGTCTGTCCTTTGGGCTGACTGGCAGGGTGGCTGGCAGCAGGGAGGTAAGAGATCTGTCCTGTAGCTGACAAGGAGAGTCACAGGCTTGGGTGGTAGCAGAGGAAGGACTCGGGAAGGAGTAACAGAAAGAAATAGGTTTTCAGGATTGCACTGACATTTGTGTTTCATTTTCCTCTTGTTCAACTGCTATTCGACTTTTAAGAGAAGGAGAAGGCAGAGATACCTTATACCAGAACTGTTCCATTCCAAAAATTAAAAACAGCCAGCTGTCATTCAATACGTGGGACCTAATTCAAGCACCAGCTGTAATTTAGTTCGGTGGTTGCACCGACACCCTAAACTTGCAAATGATGAGTTGACTTTAGAATGCAGCTTATGTAAATGAGGACAGTTCCCTGCAAGGTGAGTCTCTGATTACAACCGGAGTTCCCGGTTGTCCATAACCAACGTTCGAGAATGGAGCTGACAGAAACCCCTAGCGACCACGGGCCCGAGGAGAAAGTGTTAGTGCCTCATATTGGAGGGTCAGCCTCCTCGGTCCAGGGCGTGTTGGGCGGGATCGAGTTATTTCAGCAGCCACCGGGAAGTATCCCAACAAACCCTTTCCCTGCCGAGGCCCCGAGGCCCTAACCCTGAGGCCACAGCAGCAGCCAGCCTGCGGGGAAGGAGCCCACACCACCCTCTCCAGAGCCGACCGCCCACCTCCGCTGGCCTGCCCACCCCCTACTGCGTATCCTGGATCCTCTTCGCCTGGTTGGGCTAGGGTCCTCTTTTAGGAATAGCTATTTCAGAAGAAGCACAAATAGCCCATTCTCTGGGCGCCCAAGCCTTGGCATTCTCAGGGGTTCCCGCGGGGCAAGGAAGCCGGCAACTTCCACCAGCCGGGAGGAGAGGAGGGAGCCAGCTGGAGCAAGCCCTGGCGTCAGGAGCACCGGCGACCCCCTCCCCACCTCCACTCCACCCCAGGGCCCCTTCCCCTTAGCCTTCCCGCCTGGCCAGAACCTGGCCCGTGGGGAGCCACTGTCTTTTTGCAGCGGCACATTTGGAGGGGAGGAGTCCAGAAGCCCGCAGGGAGTCGGCGGCCAGCGCGATTTCAAACCGCTCGGAGGGCAGGGCGTCCCCAGTCCAGCCTCCGGCTCCCTTGCCAGGCGCTCGGGGTCACAGCCACGATGTGCTTTTCTTCCCGGGAGGGAAGAGGCCCTCGATCCCTGGGAGGTGGAGATGCCTCACGTCCCCTCCTCCGGCTCCCACGGGTCCGGGAAGAGGGGGGGGACCCGGCTGGAGCGAGCATCCGCATGCTCAGTGATCGCGCACACGCCGAGATGTTCACCGTTGACTTAAGTTACTTGGCACTGCAAAGACCGGTGCCCTGCGTATTGATTAAACGCAGCCTCCATTTACCTAAACAATAAATGCAGAGATTAGCAACGTTCACTTGATCACCATAATGGGATTGACAATTAAGGGGCAATGCATCCCAGATGTAACCCGGCCTGCGGAAGGCGGGCGGGCAGCAGGCTTCGGAGGCCGGCGCTCCGGGGCTGAGACCGCGGAGGTGAGGCGAGGGGCGCAGAGACGGAGGCGGGGCGCGGGAGCCGCGGGAGGCGGAGGGGAGGCCCCGCCGCTGCCAGGCAGCTGGCCACC
>NW_006288615.1:15846587-15854897 GCF_000327345.1 Myotis davidii | reverse complement strand
ATACATCGGTGAATGCGACAGGAGAGGCTAGCCCGCGCAGGGTTCGACTCCAGAGCGGCCGAAATCCAGAAAACATGGTAGGGTCGACCCAGGACAGGTCTGATCCGGGGGTGTCACAGGAGTGCCTGGGTCCTTGGAGGAAATCTTATCAGCGACTTTCTTTCTCTCGCGGCCTCTCACTGAACTGTAGGGCCCTGCGATGAAGTGCTAGGAAGGAGGGAATTGAAAAGAACCAACTCAGTAAAGAACCCAGGAGGATGAGATGGGGCAAAAAGGGATCGGCGAGAGCAGCTGCGGGTGGCGGGAGGGCTGTGTGTGTGAAATCATGACGCACCCAGAAGAGTTTCCAAATCCTGGGCTCCCATTGCCTTCCGGCTGCAGAGGACACAGGTAGCAACTCTCCCCCATGCAGGTGGCTTCTCGGCTCTCCCGCTCTTGCCTCTGCCCCATTATCGGCCCCGAGTGCTTCCCAGTCCACGTGTAGACACACACAAAAGGGCTTGTCCCAGGCGCCCACGAACAAGCCAGGAGGAGCTCTCCCGCCCACGCACCAAGGCCAGGAAATAAACTCCCGCTCCCGCCCGGGCGCTGGGCGCAGGAGCCCGGGAGACTGGAGGGGAGAGGACCTAGGATTGGAAGGAGGGAGGGAGAAAGGAAAGGAGAGGGTTTGGAAAGAGAAGGAGACGGAGGAGGAAGAGGAGGAACCAGCAGGGGCAGAGTTAGACGTGGGGTGACATGACGATCGCCACCCCCCACCCCTCGGTTCCCAGGGTCTTTCTCCGCCGCAGCCCGCCCCCCATTTCAGAGCTGAAGGCCGACGGGTGGAGGGGGACATAAGACAAAGGGAACTCGCCCTCCCTGAGAAGTGAAGGCGTCTGTCCTCTGCTTGCAGGCTCTGGAAAAACTGGCAGGAATGTCGTTGTCGTGAGAAGACCGACGAGTGTCTGCAGCGGAGGAGACAACTACTAACAGACTTGGGGCGGGAGGAGGGCAGGCGGGGCGGTGGCGGGGCCACCTTTGATCGCTTCGGCCCTGCTGTCGTTTTGTCTTCGCCGGATTCCCACCCCCCGCGTCATCTGCACGCGGGGAGCTGGGTCGCAGCTCCTCCCCGAATCGCGCCGGAGACTTAAAGGGCTAAGGGTTCTGTGTTC
This sequence comes from Myotis davidii, assembly GCF_000327345.1. Lineage (NCBI taxonomy): Eukaryota > Metazoa > Chordata > Mammalia > Chiroptera > Vespertilionidae > Myotis > Myotis davidii. Next base: position 15,853,746 of record NW_006288615.1, on the reverse strand, counting down.
CTTCGATAATTAGGAGGCCACACAGCTCTTCACCACTCCCTTAAACAACTGTAAGTCATCCTCCTCCTCTCCCGGGACAGACCCGGGGAAGGGAGACAGCTGGGACCCCACGGGGAGGTGTGCCCAGCTCGGGGAGGGGCGTCGCTGCGTCCTCATCCCACCCTCCTCCTCCCCCGCTGCTCCTCCGGCCTTGGTCCTTCTAAGCTCTTCCTTAGTAAAAAGAGAAAGGGGCAAAGAATGTGCATCTCGCCACCCACCGGAGGAGCCAGGCAAGCCTGTGTCCTTGCTTGAAAAGTTTTCTAAATAAATCGCTCCGGTGGTTCTAAGCCGCGAAGAGCAATGGCTGTTCTCAGGTCTCCAACACAGCGCCGTGGCCGAAAAGGATAAGGAGTCGTCCTCCCTCCACCCTTTTCTTTTCCTCCCCGCTGTAAATCAGCCATATAAATCATTCGCATTGTTTAAGGTACATTGATCAATCTAATGGCTTGTAATAGGCTCCTAATTGCCACTTGCAGAGTTCTGCAGGCAACTGTTTGAACAGGGAAGTTTCTCGGTCCCAGCAGAGTCCATCTTAATCTTGAGACGGGATGATTACAGACAGAGGAAGAGCACCCCGGTGACCAGGTCACGGGGGCCCAGTGCCTCAGGAGAGGGAGGGAAGGGGCTTGCTGCGAATGTTTGCTATCCTTTCCCCCCTTTAGAGCTCACTCCCAAATCAGTAATTCATCAATGAGCGAAGCCCGGACTGTGAGTTGTTATTGTAGGCTGAGGATGGTTTTATTTCTGTCAGACACAAAATCTTTCTTATTTGTATCCCCTGTATCTGTATGTATAGGAAAACCTTTCTTATCCACAAACCAGTGTCCTTCTAGGAATAGGTCTTCTATTCATCAGGGCAACAACAGGAGCTGTGATAGGAGATAATATCAGGACATAGGAGGCATGTTAAAAGCAAGGAGGGAGAAAACAAACTTTCTCCAATATGGAGTCCTGGAGATATGGGGAAGCTTATGTTTAACATCTTGCAGCAATAGTGCTTCCTCCAAGCCCTGGGTGAAGGAGGGAGAGTTGGAAGTCTCCTCAATGGCTGCCTACGAAAGGGTAAAAGTGGTACCCTGGCTGGGAGAAGCTGAGGAGTGACCAGAATCCTCTGGCCTTTGACTTTGCTTTAATATATTAGCTCAGAGTCTATGTGAAAAAATTGCTGTAATGTCTCTAACGATGGTTCCATTAGAGTTGGCTGAGACAACAGATGTACTTCATTTGGGTTGAAATGCTTTTAAAAAAAGAAAGAAAGAAAGTCAACACTGAATGTCACATTTGCTTAGGTCTAGGACCCCTGTATGATAATCGAGGAGAGAGGGAGGAAGATAAAACCCCAAGCTGAATAGGCCCCCCATAGTTTCCAAGTAATGCAGTAAACAAATCTATGATGCTTGTCGAATAATCTCCCAATAATTGCAGTCATTAAAATCATCACACAGCTACAGTTACCTTCCTTCCTTTGACACACCAGAGTCTTTCCTTTAATTGTTACTGCATTTTTGGCTCAGATAAACAGATCCAGGCAGCCTTAAAATATATGGCCCAGATACATCTTGCAGCCGTTCTGCAGCAAATGTTTGGAGTACACTTAATAGACTAAGAGTTTTCAGCTTCTCCAGTAGACCTTACAGACAAGATGGATTTGCATCGTGCGCCACCTCTAAATAGCTGTAATTCTTCTGAGATGGAGAAAAGATGAAAGTTCCATTGGCCTATTGATCCTTCCTGGCTCCTTTATTTGCAAGAGTTGGGCTGGAAGGAGAGCATTCTAGAACAAATATGAAATGAAAGCTCAACGGAAATTGTGGGAGAGTTCCTCAATTTTCAATTAATTTTCTCCATCTATTTGATCTCAAGGCTGGTGCTTTTTAAAATCGACTGTGCGTTAACTATAAAAGATTCCCTTCTAATCAAAAGCTGCATTTCATTTGCACCCACAACTGGCAAACCCCAACAGTGGGAAGGATTCACTGGCACTCAACAGGCACCTATGGTCTGTACGCTTCCTCCACCCTTGTTCATGGCAGGTGACTATAGTACACAGGGTAGCTTCTTTTTTCTCCCCCCCTCCTTTTTTTCCTTTTTAACTCAAGTTATTAACGTAGCTCCCCAACTCCCACACTGTGCTAACCTGATAATCATTGCTGTAGCGTAGGTCATGCAAATGAAAAGCATAATTAATTGCACAAATGATTCTAAAAGGGAGCCTTGTGGGTTAGCAAATAAATAAAGAAAAGTGGGAGGAGGACAGGTCAATACAAGATTTTTATGGGTTCCTCTCTCCTGCCTCTCCCCTCTCTCCACCCCTGACCATCCCTGCACGAATGGCCAGCTCTGACACCTGACAGGAGAGCCCAGACCAAACCCTTGGTTCCTCCCTCCCCCATACCTCCCCTCCCGCTTACATCCTCAAATCTTCCAACTAATATTTCGAGTTTTTCCGAAGATAACTGGTCCTCCTAGACCTCACCCCATTACCGGTGCATCGGAAAGAAGCTTCCCCCTCCCCCCCCCTCCGGGCGAAGGAACTCCAATGCCTCGGGTCAGTGCTAATGACCGAATTGTTTTCCCGGCTTTGCTTCCCAAACGCAGCAACTTGAACAGTTGCTCTAGAGATCAAAGCTCTCCGCAGAGGCAAGATGGAGGAAACAATATTTGTTCAAAGGAAGTGAACTCTTCCCTTTAATTACCCTATTCTTCTTTATTAGGGTTCCTATTGAATTTTTTTTTTTGCAAAAAAATTACGTTGATTTAACCATAGTGTATTTATGATGTAAATATATTCCAAGATGAAAACGTCACGGATCAATTGTAAAGGACCCGGATACATAATTTTAAAAATCAGTTTCAGTGTATATGAGGTTCTCACCCCACTTTCACTGCTCAGTCAGATTTGTTTATGCAGAATCGACATTTAATAGTGCTAATTGCACTCCAGTTAAATTGCCCTGATTGCAGAAAGGGAAGCAATTTTCGTGCTCTCTGTCTGGGTTTGGAAGAAATTGTTTTATATTCACCTCTTTATAAAGAAGTGGAGATAAGGCACCGGGGCCTTTGCACAAATTGCACTTAGGGGCTGACTGGCAGCATTCAGGCGCTATAATAGAGCATTATTTGGCCGTTTTGAATAATGTAAAGCGTTTGCTGAAAGCTATTCTCCTGAAAATTGCTTTAACTTTTAAAAAGGGTGATGATTCACTCCAAACCAGGCCTTTGTTACATTGTCATTATTTCCCCAAATGTTTTAACAGTCAGCTCAACACTTTAGCATAACACGTTGATCTTTGTTTAAAAACTAGATTTTTAGAGGATGAAAAAAAGCTGTCACACACACACAAAAACTGGACTTCTTCAGGAAGATTTCCTTGGGGCCCCACCCTAGATGTGAAGTGGCTGGGGCGTTGGTTTGGAAGATTTCCCTAACTTTTGTGATACCGACGCCTGTAACTAAAGGAATATCCCAGGGCCCCACGGAGAGAGTCTGACAGCTGGAACTACATTGAAACCCGCAGTAGGGGGAGGGGAGCGGAGGGCGAGAAGAGGAAGGCGAGACAAACACAGGGCGCCCGGAGCCCGAGGTGCCTGCGCGAACGGTTTTCAACGGATGATTTCAAAATGTCACTAGTGCTAAGTGGCTTTGCGGATGGTCTTATTTATGACTTTGTCGGGTTTCCATAAGGAGAGGGTGTGCTGGGGGTGGGGGAGGAGGTGGAAGGAGGAACTCTCGGCGCTTTCCTCCCGGGACTGCACTGGGTGAGTCGGCAACGCCTCGCTGCCACTTAACAACCCCTCTATTAGTAACTGCACGCGGAGACGCAGGAAGCCGAGCACCAGTCTCCCTTCCAGGGCAGAAGTCACCTGTTGGGACCGGCTCCGGGTCCCCCTGCCGGGCTTGCTGGCCCTTCCAGGCTGCCTGGATTCCCACTCAACCCTCCACGCCAGGCTTTTCACACCTGCCCCCTGCCCTGCCCCCGCGGATTTCCACCCCAGCCCCTCAGTGCACAGCGCTTCATTACGGTCACGCGAATCTTTTCACTCTCTCCTCTCCTTTCTCTTTTTCTGTCATAATTTCCTCGGTTCTTTCCTCCACCTTAAACCAAAGGGGAGGAGAAAACCTTTCGAGCAAAGGTATTCTAAGGGAAAGCAAAGAAAACGACCCACGTCGCCCTCCCCACCCACGGGGGCACCGGGACGCACGCAGGCTCCATCTTAGGGCTGAGAGAAGAGCCACGCTGGCTGCACTTTGGGGTCAGGAGATATGGCAAAAGAGAAGAGAAAGCACAATTCCACGTCCTCCTCACTTGCTTCCCCTTCACAACAACTTGTCTTTTGCACCCAACCACTTGAGGTTGGTGGTTTAAAATGTCTTTTAAACAGCAGGATGTGGGTTTGGAGGGGAATGTGGTACATTAAAACCAGGACCCAGGTCTGTCCGAGGGCGCTGGTATTTCTGGTTAAAAAGCAGCTCCTGGCCGCCCTGAAGAAGAAAGAGAAAGCAAGACCCAGAAAGGAGAAAAACAAACAGCCCAGCGGTGGCTGAGGGACTCCGTTCAGGATGTGCAATTGTCTGAGGACACTTCTTTTTACACGAACAAGATCCGGAGAGGACTTCAGGGTGCTTCCAGGCCTGCAAAACGGGGAGTCTCCCACGTTTGGCCTCGTCCCCCGCAACCGCGGATGGAGGCCCCGGACAGAGGCTCCTTAAAAGCGCATCCGCCAAAGCCAGGCGCTGGGGGGCGGGGAGGGAGGGGAGGCCCTCTCCCAACAGGGCGGCCTTTCCCCGCAGAGGAGCATCTAGGCCCAGGAGGTCTGGAGTAGGAGTGGGTTGGAGCTGGAACAAGAAAACTCGACTCTAGGCTGAGGGTTAAACAAACAGCCGAGCAAGCTGCAGCTTTGCCGGGGGTGGCGGTGGGGGGCGGACGCGACTCGCGCAGGTCTCTGTTTCCAAAGTTGTTAAAAGGTGAAAATAAGCAGCTTCATGCAGCGTGTTGTATGGGCTGACGCCTCCCACCGCCTGCCAGCCCCCAGCGAAAGCCGGCGGATAATCAAGCACGTCCCACTGTTGAGTCATATTTGACAACTGGGTTAACCTGGTATCTAGGCGCTTGGCGAAAAGGTACAAAGGGTGCCCTCAATTACCACCAGAAGCTGCTCGTGTGAGTGGCACTTGCATTACTGCCCGGGTCAAAGGCCAGAGCGACAATTAGGAAGTCACTTAGACCGCTGGGGGGAAATGATGGGCTGCAGCCGGCTCCAGGCCCTCCCAAGTCTCTGGGTGTAGACTGGGGCGAAGAGGCCTGTTTTTCTCCCCTCGGAGGTACTATCCCTTCGCGCCCTCTCCTCAGGGTGATTCAGAATAAAACTGAATCCAAGTGGGAATAAGGAACTGGGTAGAAGACAAACGCCAATGCTAAAGTCGCGAGCGATCATGATGGATTCCAGCTGAAGTTGTGTTCTGAAGGCGAAGTCTGGGCACACAAAGTGAGCGTTGACATTTGCGTCTCCACTTGGGCCTCGCAGATGCTGCCTCCACCTCGGCGCCTCCTCCCCTCCTGCTTCCTTTCCCACAAGTGGGGAGCGGAGGAGGGCTGTCAGCTCTAACTTGCATCATCTAGGGGTGCTTGGGTGTTGGTGGCTCGGTCTCAACGGTACTTAAACCAGGCTTGTTGCGTGCGTGTAAATGTTTAATTGCACGGTAATCTCTCCAGTCCCCAGCCCGCGACCCCCCTCCTCGCTAGGGGCCTTGACTGGCACGCGCCGGGAGCCCCGGCTCAGGCCCTTCGGCGCGTCTGATTGGCTGCGGGGCAGCTCCCGTCTGCTCTGCCTGCGCCCTCATTGGGCGAGAGGCGCAGCCAGCGGCACTTCAAAGCGGGTGCGCCTCGCACTTAGGCTGAGTTTAGCTGGCGGAAGCCTGGAGTCCGCTCGGCGCGAGCGCAGGGACGCGGGAGCTGCGCGGGACCTGAGCAGTTTTCCCCAGCAGCCGCCAGGCTCAGCCCCGCTCCCGGCCCCGCCGCGCAGCCCAGGGACCTGCTATGGCCACGTCTATCCTCGGGGTAAGTCAGAAGTGCGGCAACGCATTTGCTTGTTTTTAACTGGAGTAATTTTTCGTTATGGCTTCTCCGGGTCCGCGGCTCGGGAGAAACTGTTGCTGCCGGACTGTAGCTTCAACTTCTTTCAGCACTTTCCACGTTATTGGCACCTAGGAAGTGCGTTGGTAAGAAAAATAATTTGTTAAGCCAGTCATCGTAAATTTGGCTTTTAAGAAAACCTAAAGGTTTATTTTCTCCTCCCTCGTGATCTATCCCCCACCCCACCCCCCTTGCTTCGGAGATTGTTGCAATGATGCGACAGCGGTGTTTCCAGAAAACAGCCTTCATCGGTTTGCAGTTCATGTAGTCACGTTAACAAGCATTCACACTTCTGCGGCTCCCCGGTTGGCTTGTGACTCAGAGCCATCGCTCGCTTGCTTCTCCATGGATTCTTGTTTTCATAATCGGGTTTTTGGGTGACGAATCATTTAAAACATTTTCTATTTTAAAAAAAGAAAAAAATCAAGTAGTAGCAACCCTTGGAGGAGTGCCCCACGTCTCCCCCGCCCCTGGGCCACTGTTTCAGCCGCTCCCGCCCTCACCCGGAGCTTGTTGTGGTTGTGTTTACCTCCGTACTTCACCCCTAAGGGCGGTTTGGGGGCATCCGTGAAGGAACGGGCTTATGGCCAGCGGAAGGAGAGCAACCCGAATCTGGTTCTGGGCAGGGGTTGTAGCGACTGAGGTGGGGAGAACCGAGAGCACTTTGACTTGTAGCCCCACCGAAAAACAACTTTCCAGCTCCGGGCCCTCGTCCTTGCGATCGCCGGTGTCCCGCGCGGGGCGCCGCGCATCCTCGTTGAGCGCGAGGGGAGGAGGCACCAGCCGGGTCACGGGGTGCACTTTGTGTCTTCCTCCCACTTCTTCTTGCCCTCCTCCTTGCTCCCTTCCCCCAACCCCCACTTTAGGAAGAGCCGCGCTTCGGAACGACCCCGTTGGCCATGCTGGCGGCGACCTGCAACAAGATCGGTAACACGAGCCCGCTGACGACGCTGCCGGAGTCGAGCGCCTTCGCCAAGGCTTCCACC
>NW_006288615.1:15842530-15845713 GCF_000327345.1 Myotis davidii | reverse complement strand
GGGCGGCGCCCCGGAGCCGGAGCCGGGCAAGAAGAAGCAGCACGTGTGCCACGTGCCGGGCTGCGGCAAGGTGTACGGCAAGACGTCGCACCTGAAGGCGCACCTGCGCTGGCACACGGGCGAGCGGCCCTTCGTGTGCAACTGGCTCTTCTGCGGCAAGAGCTTCACGCGCTCGGACGAGCTGCAGCGGCACCTGCGGACTCACACGGGCGAGAAGCGCTTCGCCTGCCCCGTCTGCAACAAGCGCTTCATGCGCAGCGACCACCTGAGCAAACACATTAAGACGCACAACGGGGGCGGTGGGGGCAAAAAGGGCAGAGACAGTGACACAGAAGCCAGCAATGGAGCAGTAACCGGCTCCCCGGCCGCTCTTCGCCGGCCACGCCAGGAGCTCCCCTTTGCTGTCGGAGCTCACCCGGGAATCGAACGCGTGGTCCAGGAACAAAAGCAAACCATCCTCCGCCACCAACACTACTTAAAAACTGCACACACAGACATACACACACACCGGAGACTTACAACCCAAAGCACGCACACCCGCGCGCACACACACACACACACGCACACACGCACAAACTTCTCGAGGGAAGAGCAATACACAGAAACGCTCCCTCCTCCACCGCCCACCCCCTCCACCACCCTTCTTTCCTTTTCTCCAAAAACAAGCCACCACCCTGCAAAGGACTGTCAGAACATTTTAAAACAAACGGGACCTATAAAAACAGACCTTTTGTGTGGATTATATTATATATAAAATACTCCAAGTCCTGCTTGATATCTACTTACATTGAGACTTTTTTTTTTCCTAAAAAAGGAAGCATCATAAAAGGCTTAAGGTGAGAAATTAAACTGGAAGTCTAGTGACAGCTCTGTATTTCATAACATCTGTATAAATAGGGTTCAAAAGATTATGTTCTCTTTTATTTTCTTGTAAATGTTCATTCGAATAGAGTTGTTTGGGGTTTTTTTTAATGGTGAATTCCTGAAATTCAGGGAGTTTTTTCTTTAATTTTCTGATGCACTTTGTGAAAGTCAGTATATATGTAAAAGATATTTAAAATGTTGAGTTATCATTTCACTCACAAACTCATAAGTTAAGGTCATCTAAAGAAATTAAATGCGTTTATCTGTATGAAGAAAATCCTGACATATTTTCATTTTGGTATCATTAAAGGACTCTGAACAATATACTTCCTTTTAAAAATCCTGTTCCTCACTCAATAACCTTTATGTGGGTCGACATGTTTGGTTGGGAAAAAAAAAATCCTTTAATGTTAGTTTTAGGTAATGGAAGGTTCCTGTAAGTTATAAAAGCCATAAGCATCCGTTTCTGAGGAGTCAAATTATTTATTTGTATATTAACAGCATAAATTAAATTGGGTTATAAGAACGTGTAGTTGTATTACTTAATGAGAGAGCTCTCAAAAGATGACATTTTAAAACTCTGGAGGGCCTGGAAAAAAAAAAAGGTCTTTGGCAGTTTTAACTGGGGAGATGCTTATCCCTCCTGGAGGGGGTCAGGAAAAACACCCGCGGGTTTATTTGTTTTAAAAAAGTGATTTAAAAGCAATCTGAAAGGGAAACGCTTTTAAAAAGAAGTCTTCGTTCCCAAGGCCCTCTATGTTGGGAGGCGACTCCAGGGAATAAATCGCTGGAGTCAATACCCCGGAAAAGACATTTCATGCCTAAATGAAAATCTTGTTAAATGTTATTAATTTTGACTTAGAGCACACAGCAGCCCCCTGTGCCTTGTATTCCCTTATTAGGGATTCATGTCTTATCAAATATCTAATTAATCTCCTAGACATCATTTGTTCTGGCCAACTTTATCTCAGCTGGTCCTCGGGGAAAACTCCAAATATTCTCCGTGACAAAGCTCCCTTGAAGATCTTTTTAATTGTCTAAATTAACTGCACCAAATTTGCATGTCAAACGGTAAAGGGCAACCTGAGATAAAATGTAAACGTTTTAAAAGGCCCCAAACTAAGCACTTGATTTGATAACTAGGCTTTTTAATGTTATGGAAGACAACTGCTCCTTTCCTTTTCAAAGACGGCTGATCTATGCAAATAGTGAATTGGAAATGCCGAGGTCCCTGCGCCCCGTCAAATGGCCCTCGCAGGTTATTTGAATATCAGTGGCGCTGCCTCTGAAAAGGTTCAAGGATGCTCTCTGACTTCTTTGTGATTACTCAGTGCGGCGTCTTATTCTGAAGAAAAAAACCTCAGGAATAATTAAAGGCTGGGATCAGGCCTGGGAACACATTCGGGACAGGAATCTCATTTAGGCAGCCTCTTTCAAAATAAGGCACAGTTAAATTGACCAGAAGGCAATTATTGAAATGAAAATTATTTTCACTCTCTTTGTCTTCTGACCACCAACTTAACAGCCCAGTTTAAAAGAGAGGGAGAAGAGAGGGAGAGACGAAAAGAAAATTGGTAAATGAGATAATTTCACAATTCGAAAAAAAATGTTAATTTAGAAAATAAAATGCGTATTTGCAGAATAAAATATTTTTACAAGGCTCCCCACACAATAGGCAACACAAGCAAAGTCAGCCCCAATGGAAAAAAAAATTATTACTGTCCATCTTGGGAACTTGAATGAGGTTTTGATTTTTAGGGAAGAAAAAAATAAATTATTGTTCTTAACAGCAATTTGTCTTCTCGGAAGCTCTGCTCTGAGAAGCCAACTAATAAAGTAGCGATAAAACAGAGAGCGAAGGTCCTCCGAGGGGAGCTTGCAGCGTGGGGCTCGGTGGCTTCCTCCCTTTCCCCCGTGCGGTCCGGTCCCTGCAGCCTCGGATGCCCGCTCTTCTTCCCCGAGCTTTCCTTTCCTTCGGCTATTTCCCCTCCCAGATCAAACAGTCCATAGCAGGGACCTCCCACCCCACCCACCGCGCGCCTTTGGGTTCAGGGCTAGTGCTCTCGAGAGGCTGGCAGGGGTGCGTTTGCCCTGGGGGTTTGGGGCCGAAGCTCCGGAAGCCCAGAGGGTGCCCGGCACCTTTGGGGGTGCGGGCCAGCGGCGCAGAGCTGAGGGTACGGTGGGCTTTCCTGAGCAAGGAGGGCGCCCGGGCGTCTGTCCCAGGCAGCTTTGTTTCTCGCGGATAATAAAAGCAGATCAAAGGGCCTGGCCATGCAGGTCCCGCTGGCAGTGCGGCTGGCTCCGCAGCCCAGTGATCAA
>NW_006288615.1:15832584-15842383 GCF_000327345.1 Myotis davidii | reverse complement strand
CCCGCCGAGGCCGAGCAAACGGGAGAGATTGTGCATGGGAGGCGAGAGCTCACGGAGACTTAGGTCTTTGCCTGATGGGGCCAAGCCTCCCCAGGGCCCCCTCGGGACTCCAGGGTCCTGGGCTACTCCAGCTCCGGGGCCCGGGAGGAGAGGGGGCCGCGGCTACGGCTAGGGGCCGGGCTCGGACAGGGCCGCTGCCTGGAGCCGGTGTGGGGCGGGGGGCGCAGACAGGACCTCTGAGTCCCCCTGAGGTCCGGGCGAGGGGAAACGGGATTTCGTTTCAGCCGTTTTCGCCCAGCGCTTCCCGCTAGGGAGCTTCCTGCGCAGGAGTGGGGCGAAGGCCAAGTTTTCCCAGGCCCCGAGCCCACCCCAGTCCCAATCTGTACCCTCCCCAGGCGTTCCCTCTGGCCTTACGTTTTTCCCCCTTGGAATGAATTGGATCCTACCTGATGAGGAAAAAGAAAAGAAGAATTTTTCTTTCCTCGAGGAGGGAACACAACCTTACTGTGACGAGATTAGATTGTGCACCTGAACGGCGTGTCTGGACATTCCGTCAAATCGTTACAAGTCGTGTAAAATTGAATTTCTTTTTATTCAGATGGAAACTTTATTTATTTTAACTCTAATCTTATTTGCATCTATTATCTGTATTCACCAAGGCTCTCTCCCACAACAAAAATGCAGATGAAGTAAATCTTACATAAATCCCGCCCATTTGTGTAATTGGTATACTAAGTGTTTATTTTAAGTGAGAATAATTTAGCTACAAATTTTCTTAAGGAATAACATTCTTAACACATTAAAAAAACTGAAAACTCTGATTTGCTTTTATCTTTGACAGTCGCTCTTGATTCCCTTAAGGAGCTTGGCGAGTGCGGCTCGCTGGCGCCATCTAGAGCTCCCGGCCGGGAAGGCGGCGCTGTCCTCCTCGCTCGCGGCTATTTGAGCGGGGAGACCGCCGTTGGCAGCCAGCTGCAACCCAGCGAAGCAAGAAAAGAAAAGCGAGTTTTTATGTTTTTATTTTGGAGGAGGGTGCGGGTGGGGGAAGAGGAGAGACCCGCAATTGGGGGGCACTGCTAGCAATGGCCGGTTCACTGCTCCTAGAGAAGGTCATTTCTGAAACATGCTAACTGAAAATCCAAACAAAGTAAACAAAATAACGAACGCCCTGCTTGGCCCTCGTCTTTGAATTGTTGCACTTAATACCCCTTTCAAGGCAACATCAGGGTCTTCCGACTCGGAGTTGAGCAGGCTGGGTGCAGTCAGTGGCGACTTGGACCCCGGGATGGGTACCGGCGTGGGCACAGTTCCTCGTGCTCTCTGCCCAATGACCCCAGATCCGAGGGCTCTCGGTCCACGAGGCCCGCGTGCTCTATGCGGGCCTACCCGAACCAGGCTGATGAAACCAGGCTACCAGACCGTCCCACGTCCCCAGATCCCCCTTTGAAGCGGAGGGAAGCGAGGGGCTTACAGCTTTCCACCAGCCTGGGGCCCCGATGGCCCACCAAGCCTCCTGCCTCCCCGGCGTCCTCCAGGCAGCTGTCCCGGCTGAACCGAGTGCGGGGGACTGCTGGGCACACCCGGGCCTGAAGGGCACGCAGGTCCCGGAGCCCCGAAACCCCTCGCCCCAGCCCCTCCCGAAGGGTCCTCACTTCCTGCAGGCGCAAACTGACCCCCTTTGTTCCCACCTTTTCCCTTTGAAACTGAAATCTGAAATCTGATAACAGCTGGGGGCGTTGACCAATTTTCTCTCCTCTCTGAGCATCGCCCTCCCCCGCCGCCCCCTTCCCTCCTCTTCCGAGTCCACCACCCCACCCCCAGTCTTCAGACGTTGTGCGTGGCTCTGCTGCTTCTTTCCTGCTCCCCCTCCCCACCATCCCATTATTGTATTTTAATCGGAAAAGCTACACCTCCAAGTCTCGCGCACGAGGCGGCGGAGGCGCCGTGGACCGCAGCAGCCCCGGGGCTCCCCCATCTCATGCCCAGGAAACGCCAGCCTTTCCGAGAACTCACAGCCACCTTAGCAGCGGATAACTCGGCTGCATTTGTATTTGCTGTTTTAACACAAACCCCGCCGCACTGCCTATTTCAAAGATGTGCTAATTACTACTTGGATAGCAGGGCGCAAAGTCCTTGTCCATTTCTCAGTACAAAGTAGGTTGCTAGAAAATTTGAAATTGCCTTTCAGCCTAAAGCTGCCTTACCTGAATGTCATAATTACAGTAATTATGTACATCCAAATTACATGCTAATTAAATTAGAATCAAATCGTTCTAAATCGAAATCAAATGAGGTAGTGAAGAATTAATCAATGACAACATAAATAGAGAGCTTCCTTCAGAGATATTTATTGTAACGATCCAAGGAGGAATTTGATCTGAAAAAGTCACCTGTTTATTTACTTTCAAATTAGTAATCAGTTATTATCCCTTCTCCATAATTTTTACCGTTCAGTGTTATTTACCCCCCACCCTTTCTAGACTCAAGATTTTATAGGAATATGTACGAGGTAAATACATACAGACATGCCTTCCCTATATGTTACTGGTATAAATATATACAGTGTGCTTGCAACTCCAGTTAAAGGGAAGGTTTCAGAATGTCCGTGGGTCCTGTTCCGGGGCCTGTTCTCAGGAATCCAGGAAAGAAAAGAACCCAAGTTTTTAGGTTTTCCAACACTCTTGCACTTTTTCTTTGGAAATTCATAACAGATTTTGCATTGTTTTGCAAACATCTATTTCGGGATAGTTCATATATAAAGCAATGCATAGGGATAGGGTGTCTCCCCCAGGCCGTTTCCTGCTTGCGGATTGCAGGCGAGAGATGACACTTTCCTTTTTGCTCCAGGGGTGAGATTAGCAGAGGCGTCCTAAGGCGCCCTCTGCACCTGTGGAGCCTGAGTGACGAGAGGGATTCGCTCGATTTCCTGACTACCAAAGGCGAGTCCGCCCTCCGACCTGCGTGGAAGAAACGCGCCGGAGGCCAAGCGAGCTTAGGCGGGAACCGGCAGGGCGCGTCGGTCCCCTGGGCGCAGCGCCTGTGGCCCGCAGCCCGGCGGGTGGCCCGGGAGTTTCTTCTGGGTAGGCCACCGGCGTAGGGCGCGAGGGAACCCTTGCTGTGAGCTAAACCCTAACACTTTGCGGGTGGGAAATCCAGCTGCTGCCTTGCGCTTGGGGCGCGTCTTTTACAAGAATGCGCCCCCTAATTCTCAACCTCTCCATTTGGATTTGAGGTGCGTTCAGAAGGTTTCCAACCGCGGTCTAGAAGGAAAGCAGCGTAGTACGAAGGGGTGGCATTGCCTCGGGGGATGGAATCAATCACTGTAGCACCTACTGCAGCCCCTTTCTGGCTTCCTTTGGGTTTAGGGCGAGGTCCTTAGGAGCGTCGCTTTGGCCAGCGACCGAGCCCCCAGACCTCCACTTCTGCCCACGGGGTCAAAGAAACTGGCCCCCGGGCAGTTTGGGCCAGAATGTGCGTGCCTTTCCATGACACTAATGGCAGCTCCTGCGTTTCACCGGGCAGCTGGCTTCACTATTACTGTTACATTCTGAGGGTGGTGGTAAGTGTGGCATAAGGGAGGAGGAAGAGGGGAGGTGATGAGTACGTTTCCTTTCTGTCAGCAGGACCGGCCTTAGGGACCTCATCAGGAGCTCTCAGCTGTCAGCGGATTTCCCAAATCTTAGAGTTGCAGATTGTGGGCGAGAGGTGACATTTACCTTTTTTGGGTCATCTTATTTGTTCCTCACAACTCTTTAAAAGGATTTCTCCTTTTTGATCCAATAAACAGTCTCAAGGCCTTCAGTTAGTGCATGCCTTTATCTCTTTTCAAGAAGTGGTAACTACCAGTTTCCTTTTCAGAAAACCTAAGTAAGATTTCTAGATATCCTTCAGCTACTGAAGGTGCAATGCAGCTTTCTTCCTGATCTTAAGCACAGGGCGTGGAGGATGCACCTTCCAACAGCTTCCGGGCCCAGTGGTCATTAGGTAAGGAGGTGAGTGAAATGGCTCAGGTGGATTTTGGAAATATTTGAGCGTCAGTGCTAAAGCGTAGTAAATGGCTGGTGATTAAAACTGGAAAACGCTGTGCTCCCAGCAGCGGAGACTGATCTGATTCACTATCAGCTAGCAGTCTCACGGAAGCACAGCAAGATACATCTCCCCAAGCCTTTCAGATAAAAAGCTTTTTTCAGATTAAAACTGTACGACTCAAGACAAGATCTCCACTCCACATTGCAAGGTAAGCCGACCTGCCACTCCACTGAAGCAAACTCTGCTTATTTTGGCACATTTATTAAATGAAATGACTAACCCCGTAACATTCAGGTAAGTAAACAAGTCCTAACCTAGGAACCCGATCCATCCTGGCCATTTGTAAATCAACAGCACCTCCTACAGGAATTAATTTGCTAGTGTTAAATTATGTTAAGTGTAAGGCCGGGGAAAAGGGGAGTGCCCCCAACATGTCTCCTGAGTCTGTCAGTGTGTTTCCAGGCCTCTGGACAAATGTCACCAGGCACATCCATATTTCTTTAAAATAATTTTTCTGTTGAGAGTAAGAATGACAAACATCACCAGACTTTTCCTGTGGCTCTTCTTTAAAAATGTCACTGTTGAGGACTCTTGTTCTTGAATATTCATTATACTTGAAGGATTCCTTTTTGTTTTATAGTATTAGGCGGCACTCTACACATACAAGTAGACATCCTTTTAATTATGAGGTTTCTCTCTGGTTCGACCTTATATTTCAAAAGCAAAAGTGGAATTAGATGTCTAACATTTTTATTTTAAAAATCACTTTCAAATCCTTTTATCCATATCAAGAGTATGCAGAAAAGTACGGCGAGCTTCTTTAAAGCTCTTACCTTGTGATATGTGAAATGTCTTCTTTCAGTTTTTAAGTTTGCAAGGTTGATATACTAGCCCCTTGGGGCTGTCTAGCACCTTTGGGTGACCAAGGCTAAAAGCCAAATAGTAAATTAGTATCTTCCATAAATACATGGGAATTTTTCTCACCATTGGATGGATAAGTTGGTAAATCAGTTTATATTTTTCAGTCTAACAATGAAGGATAATTAAACCAGAGATTTAAAAAAAATTCCTACAGCCACATTAAATTAAAAGAGGACTACACTTTTGTAAAAGTCAAATGAAAAAAGTGTAAAAAATAATGTATTTCTTTAATTCATTTTAAATTACAGGATGCATTTCAACATTTCTCTTCATGAACACTATATTTCCCTTCAGAAATCATTTAAGGCAGTAGATATTGCATAGATTTTGACATTATAAAGTATAAAAAGGCATAAGATAGAAAATTAGTGCAACACTAATGAATTCAAGATGTAAATTAGCAGTCTTTATCCATTTCAAATGCATGCTTTTTCTAAATGAAGGAAAAGGATCTTGTAGGTGCACTGTAAGTTATTAAAGAATAACTTTAGAAGGAATTCAAGTTCTTCCCCACCAATTCTCTGAAAAATCTAAATAATCAGAGCGTTTCTTACACCTTTAGTTGCTTCTAAATCAGAAGACATTCGTGTGTGATATACAAGATGCAGACATATATAACAGATTACAAGGAGTGGTTTCATTTACCCCTTCTTCCAAACTTATTTACTTCTTATAGAATTTACAAAATTATGCTGCCAACCCTCAAAACCATCTAATCAATACCTGTATTGTATTATATAACATGTTTAAAAAATGTGGAACCCTGATAAAAATACTTGTGTCCACGATGTGTATCTTTTTTTAGAATTCCATGTTACTTGTAATTTGTACTACTTTTCCCCCTATAGTTTCTTTTTACCAGATCATTTGAAACACGAGGGAAAAGTTTAAATAAACCTTATATACCTATAGTCATAAAATATAGCTGAAGAATTTACTTTGGTCCATTTGTGACATTACATAAATACTTTACCTTTAGAAGTAAATTCTAATAGTTGTAAGCCAGTAGTAGAAAGACCATTGTGGTAGGTAGAATAATGGTCCCTTAAAGATATACACATCCTAATCCCTGGAACCTGAGATGTTAGGTTAAGTAGCAAAGGGGAATTAAGGTTGCAAATTGATTTTTAAAATAGGACAATTCTCCTGATAGACTCATTATCATCACAAGGGTCCATAAAAAAGAAGAGGGATGAAGAATGTCAAAGTGTCAGAGTGATTAGACGTGAAGCTCGACTTGCCTTTGTTAGCTTTGGAGATGGAAGAAGGGACCAGGAACCAAGGAATGCCTCTAGAAGCTGGAATAGGCGAGCAAACAGGTTTTCTTTCCAGTAGGGCCTCCAGAAAGAACCAACCCTGCTGACGCTTTTATGTTACTCCAGTGAAACCTATTTTAGACTTCTCATCTCCAGAACTGTAGAATATTTTTGTATTGTTTTAAGTTTGAGGTAATTTGTTATGGCAGCATAGAAAATTAATGTATCACCCAAATGTAAATAGCTTACTCTGGAGAACAAAACACATGAGGGAGTTTTAAGGAAATACTGATCAACCCAATATTTAATTCATACTAGTGAATTTCAATAATGTTTACATTTTGCTTCTAGTAAATTGAAATTAACAAATTAAATTATATCCATTCAACTGTGCTGTCATTCTTTTAATGATGTTTCAGAAGAAAGACAATGTCACAGAGTTTGTGTTTTTTGTTTTTTTTTAATCTGGTATAGCGCGCACAAGAAATACTTACCAACAGAAAATATTTTACAGCTCCAAAATAGATTACTTACAAATATTTGCAAAATTCATTCTTATGAGATTTATGTAGTTTTGTTTTTGATATGAGTTTACAGAGATTGAAAACTAAAATAGAGCTTTTTTATTAGAAAGACAATAATACATATTAGCCCTTGCTAGAAGTATTTGATAAGTAGAGATATTTTTATTCCCAGTTAATTGTCACATGCAGTCTCTATTCTCTCTACTTCTTCATTCTTTTTCTGTCACTCCAGTATGCTTATCTCCCGAATTTTCTTTGTGCATTTTTCCTCCTCTGTATATATCTGTGCCGTGGCTTCTGGTATCATTTCTTCTATTCCGCTCTTTACTGGGACTTTGCTAAGACCGTTTTCTTATTTCCCTTTGCTTGTAACTACTATGACTTCTGCTCCGGCTTCTCCTGCTCCTCTCATCTCTGCTCCGGCTTCTCCTGCTCCTCTCATCTCTGCTCCGGCTTCTCCTGCTCCTCTCAATTCTTTCAGATCCTCTCCTCTCTGGGCTGTGGTTATGGCTTCTGGACGTTTTGTCAAAATTAGAATGATTCCATTTGTTAGTCTCCCTAGAACTCTCTTGTTTTAAAAATCTAGGCTCTTCCTTGGCTTTCTCCTTATTACAATGATTGCTAGAAAGTTCTTCATAAAGTTTTCTCTTCTTAGACTTGTCCTTTTCTCCTATATCATTGTTTTTATTTCTTGAACATTTGTTTTTCTTTCTTTTCTTCTTTTGTATTTTTTTTTCTTTGTTGTCACTCTCACTGCTGCTTTCTGAAGTCTCACTGGAGGAGGAGGAGGAGGAAGAAGAGGAGGAGGAAGAAGAGGAGGAAGAGGAAGAGGAGGAGGAGGAAGATTTGTGTTTATGTTTTTTGTGTTTATTTCTACTCTTCTGAAGCTTTTTCTTTTTTCTATCTTTTTTCTTTTTCTTTTTTTTCTTCTCAAGTCGATCCAATTTCCTATAATTGGGAAAAAAAGTAAGAGACTAAAAATAGTCCTTTTATTGACAAACAAAATTTTGAACAGACAATATATTTTCTTAGAAGCTATTGAAAGAGGTATTCAAATATAAACACATACTTTATTAAATGACAAGATATTTTCTTCCTCTTAAATTATTCAAGTCACATACATATTAAATATAAATAAGAAAGTAAATGCATTAAGATAATTCTCTCACTATTAAAAAAAATCCCTATTGAATCAGAATTTGAAATGATACAGCACTCTAAATAAATGGTTATCCTGACCTAAAGGCTTGTAACATTCATTAATTGGACCTACTACAAACTAAAATATATAACTATAATCAGAGAAAAATATTTTTATGTATGTACTATTTTAAATTATGGGAATATTAATCAATATTACATTATCAAAATTCAAGGATATATTCTCCAGAAATTCTGAATAAGAATACACTTTACATTTTTTATCCTGTTTTTTGGTTATATAAAACAAAATAATCACATACTGGTTTTCAACATGTATGTTTAGATTTATAAGTAATTAGAATAATTCTATTAAGGCATTCTGAATTTCTAAAGAGTACTTCACATTCCCAGAAGAGGAACTTGTTCACGTCATTCTGGAATGAAAACGTCCTTCATTGGTTTTGTCCAGCAATTCTCAACACCCACAGCATGAGCTCCCTCTATTGGACTCAGCAGCCGTTTCTTAGATTCTTTAATCCAAAGGTGGTATGTTTAACAAGATTCATATTTACCTTAAATTTAAGCATCTGTCAGCATTCCTCATAAAATCTTACAAAATATAAAAGAGCAATACATGGCCCAAAATATTTTCTAAGAATAAACTGCAAAGATATATACAAATCTATACCAAGTAAATCCTACAAATAAATCTATTTCCAAATTAAGTATTCTGAAAAGTGCTTTTTGTGTGTGTGTGGTATAATCTTAGATTCATTTTCATATTACTTAAAGAAAGACAAAACTGTATTACTATAGCTGAAGAATAAATCATTAAATAAATGTGATATATTGGTTTAAGTACCTTCATGAACTCTTGGGATCAGAGTTGAATATGATACAAAGATGGAACATGCAAAAAATGTAACAGAATTAATTAAACATACATTTTTTCATTACCTGAGAAGTTTCTGTTTTTGTTTGGTTGTTAGTGACTTTAAAAATTCGACTTCTGGATCTTCTTCACCCTCACTTGCAACATATTCCTGAGGCAACAAAGATCATTACATTGCTAGATTATCAGACAAGTTAGTTATCAGACATGAAAGAAAATATTTAGAAATAAGAAATTTTGTATTAGAGACATACTGTAGATGAATGTCACATTCTGAATTGGAAAGTGTGTGTGTGTGGGGGGGGCATGTAAATTAAGGAGCATCATTACACACTAAGAGGGTAAGATGACAGCTTTGCCAGCACTAACAAACTTTAATCAGGAACAGTATGATAGAGAAACAGATAAAATGTTTCTGTCTCTTGAGTTTGAATTTAAATACTTGAGGGTTTAAATATTTTATTTTAAAAATGAAATATTAAAACCAAGAAGATCATTAACTTTTGGGGAAGATGAAAACATCCACAATTTTAGCCTTTATAATTTCAACAGTACATTATCAAATATATGATTAGCAATTCATATACAATGTATCAAATAGTACAAATATATGATTATTATATGTTATATGAATAATCCCTAGTAATGTGAAAGGTAATATGCCTCTTTTCAGGGCAGCACAAGTTTACACCAGTGGGAATCTGGGTTTTAGTCTCAGCTCTGTCTCAGAACAGAAAACATGACCTCAGGGAAATCACTTAACTGCCTGGGCTCCACTTTTCTCATTTAAATAAACTAAACGGTTTGCATTAGGGTATCTACACCATTTTCTGGATCTATGTACAGTTTATAAATTAATGCTTAAAATATTTTCTATACTTTTTAGGAATTTTCTTTTATACATTTCTTCCCGTTGGTTCTATTTATGTCACTTCAGTGGTAAGTTAGCAAGAAGGAAAAAAACAGCCGAAACCGGTTTGGCTCAGTGGGTGGAGCGTCGGCCTGCGGACTGAAGGGTCCCAGGTTCGATTCCG
>NW_006288615.1:15819567-15832533 GCF_000327345.1 Myotis davidii | reverse complement strand
AAAAGAAGGAAAAAACAACCATCTCATCACCAGTTAAGATATTTCATCCACATAAACCCAGAGGAGCAGTTTCATTTATTAAAATATAGGTTTAAAAACAATTTCTCATTTAAGTTAAAATAATAAAGCAAAATCAAAATACATTTAGGCATTTTCTTTGCTCTATCTTGCTTTCCTATGGATATATGCATATTGGAAAACATTAAGTAGCAATTCACAAGCAATCACATTTAGATTTTTAGGCATTTTCAGCTTACTGATAAAAAGATCATTACCTGTGATGGATCATTTGCGGTCAAGTTTCTCCCCAGTACATTTCGTTTCAGTGCAAACCCACTGTTTCTCATCTCCGCTATTAGCTCCGAGGGGTGCATCGATGGGCCTGTTCACAAAAATCACAGTTTGAATGTATCATTTATATCTCTCTACCTTTTTCGGACTCCACAGTAGGAATGCAGTTGAAGCTTTGTTAAGTAAAATCACAGCTAAATCAACTCAATAATCTTCTGCTGAGCAAATAATCAGATATGATTTTCTAAAACAGCAGTCTGGAGATTCAGAATAGAAAATAATTGCGTTTTTCTTTACGTGCTAGGGGATTCTCTTCTTGTGTAACTTTGTCATATTGAAAAAGATACATTTAGATGTTATCTGCTTGGCAGTTTCTAGTGTGAAATAAAAGCAAAATGATAAAAAACGGCTATCGAACTTATAATAGTTATTATTTTAGTAAGAATTCAATTTAAAAAAGACACTTAAAGGTACCCAAGCAATTTATTATTCTAGTTTCCAATTCCTAATTCCTCACCCTTATTTATCAGCTATCAATACTGAGTGCATTGTCATGTGGTTGCTAATTATCAACAAAACACACATGCACGTGCTATCGATATGGTTTCTATAAGTACTTCAGTTAATTTTGTGCATGTGTGTATACACATCTCCAGAGTTTGAAATTTCTAGTTAGTAGTGTCATGTTGGTGAAAAGCAATTTCAGGCTGGCTACAGGTTTGTAAGCATTATATTTTTTACAAGCTGCTATTTCCACATTTGCAAAATCCCAAACTGAAAAGTGAGCTATTTTTTGGTCACATAATATATACTAAAAATAAGTAACATACAATCCTATATAATAAAACCCTAATACGCAAATCGACCGAACGGCAGAACGACTTGTCGCTATAATGTGCACTGATCACCAGGGGGCAGATGCTCAACACAGGAGCTGCTCCCTGGTGGTCAGTGCTCTCCCACAGGGGGAGTGCCACTCAGCCAGAAGCCAGGCTCATGGCTGGTGAGTGCGGCAGCGGTGGCGGGAGCCTCTCCCGCCTCCGCAGCAGCGCTAAGGACCCCTCAGGGGGTGTTCGACTAATGTGGGGAGCGGGCCTAAGCTGGCAGGCAGACATTCCCCAAGGGGTCCCAGACTGTGAGAGGGTGCAGGCCGGGCTGAGGGACCCCCGCCGCCCCTCCCCAGTGCATGAATGTTGTGCACTGGGCCTCTAGTACATATTTTTGTACTTAAAGCTCTTATATGATCAGTTTGAAAGATATAATTCAGATTTAATTAAGATATATTTAGTAAGATGTCTTTATATGTTCATGTTACTGTGACTGTAACATGACAGTGGTTAGGGAGAGTTAAATTGATACAAGTAACTCTTTGAGAACTCAAAATTTAGTTGATATAATACACTATTAGATATATTGAAAAAGAGATTTTACAAATATGTTCAAATGCAAAATCACTACTTTAAAAAAAGATTTCTAATTGATTTTTAGAGAGGTGAAGGAAGAGGGAGAAAGAGAAACATCCAATGTGAGAGCAAAACATTGATTGGCTGCCTCCTGCACAACCCTCCCCCTCATCCGAGAAACATTGATAAGAGAGAAACCTTATCAATAGGCTGCCTCCTGCATGCCCCTTACGGGGGATGGAGCCTGCAACCCGGGCATGTATCCTGACTAAGAATTAAATCGACAACCTTTCAGTGCACAGGAAGACGCCCAGTCAAATGACCCACACCAACCAGAGCCAAAAATCACTACTTCAGAATAATTCTAGGTAATCCAGAAAAAGGGCACTTGTTTTAAAATGTAGATTTGTGAGAGCTCCTCTCTAGATTTTGTAAGCCAGGATAGTTAAGCCTCCACAGCATGAAAACCAATGTTTCAACTTACAAAACCAGGTCCACTGGAGAAACTGTTTTCAACATTAATTAATTTTGCAAACTTTTTTTTGTTGTGGTATGAGTAAGCATTAAAGTACTGATGCAACTATGGTATTCAGTTCTGATTAGACCCAGAATATTTCCACTAAAAGAATAGCATGAAGTCAGTGTCTCAGGAGAAAAAAATTCCCAGAAGGTGAATTATGTTATACAAAATTATGTTTGTAAAGGGTTTAATCTATTCATTGCAAGAGTTCATTTTTTATAGAATGAAGCAAAAGCAATGGAAGGTTAAGAATCTTCTGGAGTAAAATGAGTATTTTATCAGAGAATAATATGGGAAGTTCTGGCCATTAGGCCATACCACTGACTTCACAATTTGAGGACAGCAGTCCCAGGTTATTCCCACAAATGGCACAGGCACAACACTACTGCTAAAGGCAAAGGCACTCTGTGTTTCACTGCTAGCACTAGGACAAGTGTATCTTCCATTTACAGTTCATCATTCCTTTCAAATACAGAATTACTTCCTACAATTTTAAAGTATTCCATGGGAGAAGAGAGGAGATCGAGTTGTGTGTTAGGTAAGGCTGTATTAGAAATGCTTTTTCCTTCTTCACCCCAATTTAAAACATTAATTTAATTTACAGGATGGTACTCTTTGCTGAAACTAAATAGCTCTCTCTCTCTATAAAACCCTAATAAGCAAATAGACTGAACAGCAGAACAACTGAACAACCAGTCACTATGATGTGCGCTGACCACCAGGGGGAGCGCGTGGAACATGGTGGGCAGCGGCAGCAGGCAGCAGAGTGTGGAACATTGCAGGCATTGGCCGTGGCGGGATGGTGGAGCAGGTGAGCGGGGGCGCTGGTCACTGTCATGGGGGCGAGCCTCTGTGGTTACTGAAAATTCTTTGCTCCCGCACGCCGTGGTCCCGCCGGTGCTTGCACCTGCTGCCAATGCTGGCCCCGCAGCTCGCATCTGCTGCAGGTGCTGTCAGCAGGTGTGAGCAGTGGCTGCCGGCCCCAATCACCCCTCAGGGCTTCTCCACTTCCCCCTGCTCCTGAGGGGTTATTGGGGCCGGGGGCCACCTCTCACACCCACTGCTGGCAATGGCCCTGCTCGCATCTGCTGCCAGTGCCGGAGCTGCTGCTCGCACCCACTGCTGGCTCTGGCCCTCCTCGCAGGTGGAGCTGGCGCCAGAGCCAGAGCTGGAGCCGCCACTTGCACCTGCTGTGGGCACTGGCCCCAACCACTCTGCACCATCAGCAGGTGCGAGCGGGACCAGTGCTGTCAGAGTGTGGGAGCAGCGGTGGCGGGAACAGGGCTGCCAGAAGACAGGGAACTGGGGGTGTGGTGGGAGGGGCCAGGCAGGGGCCTGGAGGATGGGTCCAGACCCACCCCTGTGCCCACCGCAGCCTTGCAGCCCACAGTTCCATTCATGGTGCATGAATTTGTGCACTAGGCCCCTAGTTCTTAAAATAAATATCGGGTGTCCTAAAAATGTATACATACTTTGAATGATTATTAATTCCAAGAGTTAAATCTGAATAGAAAGAAACATCAGTTGAGTTATCAGAAAAAAGTGTGTATGAATTTTTTGGGAACACCCTGTATAGTTTTGTTTACTGTTACAGCGGTAAACAATTTTTTCCCTTTCATTGTGTATGTGTGTATTTTAATAACTTCATATTATGGAAAATTTCCAACCTAGAGAGAATAATGTAACAAACCTTAGGTATTCATCAAACAGCTTCAACAATTATCAATATTATGCCATTCTTGATCTTATTAACTCCAAGTTTCTTTGTTTCTTTTTTGATAAGAGTATTTTAAATAAACCTCAGATATATAAATCACTAATAATAACTATTTCTTAAAAATAAAACCCCAAAACTTTTATTACACCTATTGATACAGTTTTTTAAATTTATTTTTTATTTAAAAAATATATTTTATTGATTTTTTGCAGAGAGGAAGGGAGAGGGATAGAGAGTTAGAATCATCAATCAGCTGCCTCCTGCACACCTCCTACTGGGGATGTGCCCGCAACCAAGGTACATGCCCTTGACCAGAATAGAACCTGGGACCCTTTAGTCTGCAGGCCGACGCTCTATCCTGAGCCAAACCAGTTAGAGCTATTGATACAGTTTTGAGACACCATCTAATATCCAGTCAACATTCAGATTTCCCTGGTAGTCTCAAAAGTATGTTTATAATTGTTTGTTCAGATTAGAATCCAAACAAGGTCCACACATTGCATTTATTTTATATCTCTCTTAAGTCTCCCTCTTTTTTTATTGATGTGTAACTGATACATATCTTAAGTCTCTTTTCATCTAAAACAAATTTAGCAACCTCTCCTCCATTACCCACTATTCACTTGTTGAAGAAACTCAGTCAAATTCCTGTAGAATTTCCCACATTCTGAACAGTGACATAATTTAATATGTTCTCCTAGCCCTTGTATTTCCTACAAATTTGTAGTTAGATTTAGAGACATTATTAATTATTTTGGTACATTGTACCACATATTTTGGGGGAGTATATGAAAAGTCTTATGAAGTATGAATTCAAGAAATGATACCTGAAAACACACACGCTTCTGGCCCTTGAACTAGACTAAGGAAAACAGGCTGAGATTTCAACCTGGTGTGTTCCTGCTCTCACCATGTACCTACCTATAGTCAGAGCAATAGCGGTATATCCCTAAAAATATGTGTTTTAAAAGAACCCTCTCAACATTATTACAAATAAAATATATGATTCTTATTTCCATGAAAGTACCACCTTCTTTTCTAAAGTTAAACTGACTGTATCTAGGGAAAAAGCCACTCCTTGTAACTACATGTAAAAAGGACACTTAGAGGCACTAGTTCTAGTACAAGACCAAGCAAGAGATTTGTGTCTAGTAGGAATTAGCAAGAATTATCTTACACTTATATTTAATTCCTAATATTACCTAACCATTTTGCTTTTAAGAAGCTTATAGAAAGTTTTCTTTAAAAAAGACTAAAAGGGGGGCACAGTAGGAACATGTAGCACAAGTCCCAGGGAAAAAGTGAACAAAGGTATTAATAAAGTGTGTGGGTGATTTTTATTTATATAGATGAGAATTTTTTTAAAAATGTATTTTATTGATTTTTTACAGAGAGGAAGGGAGAGGGATAGAGAGTTAGAGACATCGATGAGGGAGAAACATCAATCAGCTGCCTCCTGCAGACTCCCCACTGGGTATGTGCCTGCAACCAAGATACATGCCCTTGACTGGAATTGAACCTGGGACCCTTGAGTCCGCAGGCCGACGCTCTGTCCACTGAGCCAACCGGTTAGGGTGATGAGAATGTTTTATGTATGATTTTCTAAAGGTTATACAAGAGCCAATTGAACTGAGTTGTAATAACACTACTCCATACTGGGAATTTTCCTGACACACTGCCAGTTCATCTTAGTGGAGGCTGGAAACAATAGGATTTCTTATTGCCTGTATCCCAAGTTCATACTGAAAACAGCTAATTTGATCTCTATTAAAACATACAATACAAAAGGAAAATGAAACATTACATTTAAACTATGCATCTGAAAGATACACAAAACTAAGGAAGGATAAAACTGCCCTTACTGTATGCTGAAAGAAAACACTGTTTATTAAGAATAATCTTGCTTTACAAATCAATATAGTTAAAGACACATGACATATTTGGTTATGTCTTCAAACTTACATTTTCAACTTAATTAAATGTGAACGTTTTAGTGATGATACATCCAGCTATAATAAAGTAAATTCCTAGTCCTAAAGGACTAAGAAAAATCATTTGTCATATGGTGACTGAGGGACACTAGACTTTGGGTAGTGTGCCCACAATGCAATATACAGATGATGTATTATAGAATTGTACACCTAAAACTAATATGTTATTAACCAATGTCACCCCAATAAATTTAATAAAAAATAATTTGTTTTGTGATGAATATCAAGTATTAGAAGCTAGTACTATGTTTTAAGAATTTAAAAAACTGTTTTTATTGATTTTTAGAGAGAGATAGAAACATCAATGAGAGAGAAATATCAACACCAGCCAGCTACCTCCTTGCACACCCACTACTGGGAATCGAGCCTGAAACCTGGGTATGTGCCCTGACCAGGAATCTAACCAGCTACCTTGGTCCATGGGACAACACTCAACCAACTGAGCCACTCTGGCTAGGATAGCTTATATTTTTTTGGGGAAAATTAGTTTATATGAAAGAATAGGAAAAATATAAATTGTAGCCCTAGCTGGTTTGGCTCAGTGGATAGAGTGTTGGCCCACGGACAGAAGGGTTAGGGGTTCAATTCCGATTAAGGGCATATACCTTGGTTGCAGGCTCGATCCCTGGCCCAGTCGGGGTGCATGTGGGAGACAACCAATTGATGTGTCTCTCACATAGAGTTTTCTCTCTGTCTCTCTGCCTCCCTTCCACTCTCTCTAAAAATCAATGGAAAAATATCCTCAGGTGAGGATGCACACACACACACACACACACACACACACACACATCCAGAAAGGATGATAGTGATATTTAGAATAGCTAGCAAAGCTTTTTTATTCAGTCACTCACTAAACTATTATTTACTAAGCATGTAGACTGTACAAGGCACTGGGAATACAAAGATAAAAAAAGATACAGTCCCTCTTTCAAAAAAGCTTATAGGAAAGAGCTAGAAACTAAGTTTGATTTTCAAACTCTCATAGGTTTTAGGAAAAGGTAAAAAGTAGGGCATTCTAAGAGAATGGAACATGATGAAGGTTCATGTTAACTTCGTTAGTTTGATTTGAATAGAATTAATATTTACTAGGTAGACTACATTTCATTCATTCTTCTTTTCCTAGATAATCACTAGCTAATTTTCTTTACTTGAAGCTGGCAGACCTTGTGTAGATGGAATGATGCTAATACGAAGTCGCATAAGAGAGTTATGACTGTGATCTGAGAATCATAATACTCCTTTGAGATTGATATAGCCTCTACTAGTCCCACACATGCCTTTAATACAGAGCAGTCATTTACTGATAGAACAGTAATTAATTTGTTAATGTCAATAGAATTTCAAGGCGTAGCCACTTTAACAACAAATTTAATCACTGAATTATAATAGTGCTTATAAATAATTCAAAATGACTAAACCACAGGTAATCAATTAAAATATAATTGATTATATTAAAATATAATCTATACTAATAAAAGGGTAATATGCTAATTAGACCAGACATCTTCTGGATGTCCTTCTGGACAAAGCCACGGTGGTGGGGCCCGAGGCAGGGGCGGGTAGGGGCAATCAGGCTGGCAGGGGAGGGCAGTTAGGAGGCGATCAGGCCAGCATGGGAGGGCAGTTAGGGAGCAATCAGGCTGGCAGGGGATGACAGTTCAGGGGCGATCAGGCCAGCAGGGGAGAGAAGTTCACGACGATCAGGCCAACAGGGGGTCAGTTAGGGGGCAATTAGGCCAGCAGGGGAACAGTCAGGGGCAATCAGGCTTCAGGGGAGCAGTTAGGGGTCATCAGGCCGGCAGGCAGAGGTGGTTAGGGGTGGGCAGGCAGGGAGGCAGGTGCGCTGTTAGGAGCCAGTGGTCCCAGATTGCAAGAGGGATGTCCAACTGCTGGTTTAGGCCCGATCCCGGCAGTCGGACATCCCCCGAGGGGTCCCAGATTGGAGAGGGTGCAGGCTGGGCTGAGGGACTCCCGCCCCCATGCATGAATTTTGTGCACCAGGCCTCTAGTGTACTAATAAAGAGCATCATTTTGACCTTTAAAGCCCTATGACTTAATAAGGTTTCTGAATAATCTCTAATAGGTCAAAATTTCTTTTCGGTTAATTAGCTTCTTCATACATTAAAAAAAATTTGGTTCCTTACTGATCAACTACATGTTATAAAGGACAGAAATGGTGCCTAACTTCACTTTGCTACACTGAAGTCAATCCTTTATTAATTTTCATATCTGCTTATTTTAGGAATTTAGCTTTAATGAGATTCTGGTAACACAAATACTTTTTCTACAGTAAAATTATACTGGAGGATTTAAAAAAATTTCTATCATCAGATACAGGCCTTTCTAGTAGCTCTGCTGGTAGGATTCAACTTCTTCAAGAAGTTGCTTAAGAGAAATCCATTAACAGATTCAGGGGGACTTGCCAGAGGGCAACTGAGTTTATCATTTTTCTTTCTACAGAAAATCCCTCCAGCGTGCTCCTTTGTGTCTTGCTAGCAAAACTTATGATCAGACTATTTTTTGTTAAATTTCCCAAACATGTTCTCAAGTAACAAAAATGCCTTCAACATGAAAGATTGATGAAAAGGTAGAGGAGCAGCATGTGGGAGCTCTATTGCAGAATATTTCTATCAGTTCTATAGCTTAGTGTAAAATTCTAGAAAAATTAAATCAAGAGTTAAGGAAAATTATAAAAGGAAAAGAACACAGACATGCCAGCAAATCTTTGCAACAAGTGTAAAATAATACTTTCCTCAATTTAAGCTATTTATTCATTTTCTTATTGTTTAAACACTAAAAGTTATGGTGTAAACAAGACTGGCTAGAGACACTTGAAACATTAAGCACCTAAGAGCACTTTGGCCATTTGCGGTGTTGCTGAATCTCACACGGAGGCATTATAAAGAAAAAGAAAAACTGCCGTGGCCAGGCGGTTCAGTTGGTTAGAGTGTTGTCCTGTGCACCAAAAGGTGGTGGGTTCAATTCCCAGTCAGGACATATACTCAGGCTACAGGTTCTATCCCTGGTCAAGGTGCATATGGGAACACCTAAGAGCACTTTGGCCATTTGCGGTGTTGCTGAATCTCACACGGAGGCATTATAAAGAAAAAGAAAAACTGCCGTGGCCAGGCGGTTCAGTTGGTTAGAGTGTTGTCCTGTGCACCAAAAGGTGGTGGGTTCAATTCCCAGTCAGGACATATACTCAGGCTACAGGTTCTATCCCTGGTCAAGGTGCATATGGGAAATGGGAAGCAACTGATCAATGCTTCTCTCTCACATCAATGTTCTCTTTCTCTCTCTTTCCTTTCCCTCAAAAAAAAAAAAAAAAAAAAATCCTCAGGGGAGGATTAAAAAAAAAAAAGGAATGTTGTACAGGTCAAGAATATCTGGTGACATCATTTGGAATTTCAAATTTACTTTAAAAAAATATGAAATTCTCCATATTACCATATTGAGACAGTTCCAAATATTTTAAAAATTATAGCTAAATTAAAAAAAAACAACAGCAAAGTAACTTTAAATATAAAGTAACTTAAGCCTGAAAAACCACAAGTCAAATAATTAGTACGAAGTGAAACTAATGTTAACAAATTTGGATTTAATGTTTATTCACTTTTATGCTGCTTTTCTAACTTTTGGGTTTCGGTCCAATATATAGAGAGATTGAAAAGTTCTCCCATCCTCACAGTAAGAAAAAAGCTTGAAAATACTGAAAATAAACAAATCTTCTTAAGTCTATCACAGAATTGAGGTCACAGGGCAAATTACTATCCCCAAAATAGGAGAGACAGGTGACAGAGAATCAGTTTACTAGAACCAGAAATCACCAATGGAGCCAGCAAATGGTAGGATTACCTAAAGGATAACTGACTATTGTTGGAGACTGAACAAGAATTAGCTTGAGATAAAAACTCCTGGGGCCCAACCTTTGTGAGTTTTATTTCCATGAGTCCATCAGGTTCTCACTATGAATATCAAAGTACAATCCCCTTATACTTATCTTCCAATAGCGAGAAGGGAAAAGGAACCATTTTGAGTATGCCCAGATCATTCTGTTGTCCTGAACAAATCCTTACTCTTAAAGAAAGCTATTTTATTACAGCCTAACCTACACAGGAAAAAAAAAGCTGAGAAATGAGGGGGGGAAACTGAGGAGCACTTGTGAAGTTTACAACTCAGGGGCACAGGCTCACTAAAGGAGTGAGACCCAGCCCTGGCTGGTGTGGCTCAGTTGGTTGGATCATCTCGTACACTGAAAGGTGGAGGGTTGTATTCCTGGTCAGGGCACATACCCAAGTTGCTGGTTCTATCTCTGGTCGGGACATGTACAAGAGGCAGCAGATTGATGTAAGAAATCATGTGACTGAAGGGAAAGTCATATGAAGGAAACTTCACTGTAGCAACATTCATAATAAAGAAAAAGTGCCAAAAAAAAAAAAAATCAGTGAGTTTATTTTTCTTATTGCCTGGGTTGTGAGGGCGATTCCCAGTAGAGAGCATGCAGGAGGAAGCCAATCTATGATTCTCTCTCATCACTGATGTTTCTACCTCTCCCTCTCCTTCCTCAGTCTAAAATCAATAATAATAATAATAATAATAAAACATTATAATTTATTACTCATGCTTCTCTCCTCTCAAAACCCCACTTGCTTTGTTGAAAATCCCACTGCAGATTAAAAAATGTTTAATTTCAATATACGTTATAAATGGTAACAATCTATGATAAGAATAAAGGGCCATAGAGTATAAATAAAAGCCAGTGGGCAGGCCATTTAATTATATTATAATATAAAAATATTTCATAAAAATTCAGCCTCCACTGAAGCCTGCAAGTTTTACATATAATTTGAATGTATTATCCAAAAAGGATGAAAACTTATAAAGTTAAGATCTTATCAGTAGAAAAGATATTGTAAACCAGCTTAGCCAAAAGAAGCATTTTGATTGCCTAATTTAACTTTGTAAAGGAGAAGTAAATCTTATAGCTGGTCTCTGTAAACCTCACAGCTGGAACAGTCTAACAGCACCTTGCAGTTTCCAGTGATCAAAGTAAGTTACTTTATATACTAAACTAAGAATTTCATAATAGAAATAATGCAGCACTGGGGGGTACAGCTATCATGAAATAATTACACTCCTGGGAGATTATAGGCACAAGGCTACATACCCCAGGGGTGTGATTATCCCAGGATAACCACATCTACTGAAATTGCCTTATTGCAAAAATAATCTCTATTCACCGGTGAGACATTATTCAATAGGTGATTTTTTTAAATGAAAAGATTTTTTAGCTTGAATCAGCAAGTGGATTAGGAAATTGGGCAGTTTGTTTTTCATTGCATTCAAATTCAGAATACATCATTATTCTTTGCTTTCCTATTTGATACAGTAGTTTCCATTTTGTTTTTGAGAAACCTTTAAGAGTTTCTATTAGTGTTAGTTAAGTGGTCCTGCTAAATGCAGGTCAAACTTTAAAGGTATTAAACTGAACAATACAATTTTAAATAATTTACTTCTATGTATAATTTTTAATTCTTTAAAACAATATTCACTTAAAAATTATAAATGTAAAATCACTGTTAACATTTTGGGCAATTTCCTTTCTAGAAGTGTCTATATGTTTACCTAAAGATTTAAACTCAAACATGAATGGAATCCATATAACTACTTAGTTTTATTTTTTTTTGTTAATCCTCACCCAAGGATATTTTTCCATTGATTTTTTTTTTTTTAAGGGAGAATGGAAGAGAGAGGGAAAGACAGAAACATCGATGTGAGAGAAACACGTCGATTGGTTGCCTCCTGCACGTACCCTGAGCTGGGGAGGAGCCTGCAACCAAGGTACGTGCCCTTGACTAGAATAGAACCTGGGACCCTTTGGTCCACAGGGCAACACTCTATCCACTGAGCCGAACTGGCTAGGGCACTACTTTGTTTTATGACCTGCTTTTTTCTTTGACCAAATGTTATAACCAATATCCATCATCATTAAGCAGTCTTCATAACATTTTTAATGGCTGCATAGTATACTATTCCATTGTTAATAGCCCATAATTATTCACTTAATGTATTTTTATTAGGTATTTAGGTTCTCTCTCTTATTATTGGACACGATACTTTACAACAAAATCTTTGGACATATCCACAGTTATTCTTTTAAAAAAATATATATTTTATTGAGTTTTTACAGAGAGGAAGGGAGAGGGATAGAGAGTTAGAAACATCGATGAGAGAGAAACATCGATCAGCTGCCTCCTGCACACCCCCAACTGGGGATGTGCCCACAACCGAGGTACATGCCCTTGACTGGAATCGAACCTGGGACCCTTCAGTCCGCAAGCCGACGCTCTATCAACTGAGCCAAACCAGATAGGGCCACAATTATTCTTTAGGATAACTTTATGACTGTGTAATATTAGTAAACAAAATTTAAATAAATAAAGGCACTATTTTTCAAATCTTCAATTATTCTTACATACAACTGAAGCTGATGGCTCTCAACCTTGATGGTACATCAGAAATATTTGATATACTAGTGGCCTGGTGCACGAAATTCATGCACGGGGGAGGGGGTTATTCCTCAGCCTGGCCTGCACCCTCTCCAATCTGGGACCCCTCGAAGGATGTCCTACTGCTGGTTTACAGGGATCGGGCCTAAACCAGCAGTCGGACATCACTCTCGCAATCCGGGACTGCTGGCTCCTAACCGCTCATCTGCCTGCCGGCCTGACTGCCCCTAACCACTCTGCCTGCCGGCCTGCTTGCCCCCAAATGCCCTCCCCCGCCAGCTTGATCACCCCCATCTGTCCCCCGTGCCAGTGTGCTCACCCCCAACTGCCTCCCCTGCCAGGCTGCTCATCCCCAACTGCCCTCCCCTGCTGGCCTGCTTGCCCCCACCTTTCCTCCCCACTGGCCTGCTTGACGCTAACTGCCCCTCTGCTGACCTGCTCACTCCAAACTGCCCCCCCCCGCTGTCCTGATCACCTCCAACTGGCCCCCCGATGGTCTGCTTACCCCCAACAACCCCACCACCCACCAGCCAGA
>NW_006288615.1:15793919-15819331 GCF_000327345.1 Myotis davidii | reverse complement strand
CTCCTGCTTGCTCCAGCTCCATGGCCGCCGCCAACTTGATTGGGTTAATTGGCATACTTGCTCCTGATTGGCTGGTGGGCGTGGCTTGTTGGTGTAGCGGAGTGACACCAATTTGCATGTTTCTCTTTTATTAGTGTAGATCATATTATGTGGTATCATAGATAGTAAAAATTACTGACTTATTTTTATCATCTACACCGGGGTGGGCAAACTTTTTGACTCGAGGGCCACAATGGGTTCTTAAACTGGACCGGAGGGCCGGAACAAAAGCATGGATGGAGTGTTTGTGTGAACTAATATAAATTCAAAGTAAACATCATTACATAAAAGGGTATGGTCTTTTTTTTTTTTTTTAGTTGTATTCATTTCAAATGGGCCGGATCCGGCCCGTGGGCCGTAGTTTGCCCACGGCTGATCTACACGAATATAATACAAAGATGCTAATTGACTGTACCTTCGCTACACAAATCAGAAGAGTATGCAAATTAACCCAACAAAGATGGCCATTAAATTTGCATACTGCAGGCAGGGCGGGGCAGCGCCATCTGCTGCCTGCCCCACCACAGTATCGGGCCTGCCATGTGCGACCCAGGGAGGCGGGGCAGGCACTGCAGGATCAGGCCTGCCATCTGCCACCTGGGGAATGGGCCTAAGCCAGCAGATGGTTATCTCCCAAGGGGTTCTAGACTGTGGGAGGGCACAGGTCAGGCTTAGGGACACCTCCCCGCCCATGCACAAATTTTTGTGTACCGGGCCTCTAGTCCTATATAATAAAGAGCTAATATGCAAATGGTCACCACACCCTCACGCCATCACCCCGTAACGGCTGACACTCAACACTGGGGAGAGAGGAATGGGGACCAGCCAGGCACAAATGAGCTTGCGAGAGAGGAATGGGGACCAGACAGGCTGCGGCATGGGAGAGAGACAAGCCGCCTGCCCCGTGGTCCTGGGCACCAGTGACTGTGTCTGCACCTGTGGTCCAGGAGAGGGACAAGCTGTTTGCCCCGCGGTCCTGGGCGCCTGCACCTGTGGTCTGAGCGAAGCCGCCCCCTCACAGTTCCCTGCAGCTGCAGCTGGCCTGGGGGAAGCCAGCTGGGTCCTGGGTTCCTATGGCCAGCCAGAGGGAGGGAAGCCGAGGTCCCGGGTGCCTGCGACTGGCCGGAAGTGGTTAGGGGCGATCAGGCCAGTAGGGGAGCAGCTAGGGTGATCAGGCAGGCAGATAGAGGGGTTAGGGGCGATCAGGCAGGCAGGAGAACGGTTAGGAGCTAGCAATCCCAGATTGCGAGAGTGAGTCGGACATACCCTGAGGGGTCTCGGATTTGAGAGGGTGCAGGCCGGGTTGAGGGGTCCCCTCCCCCCATGCATGAATTTTGTGCACCGGGCCTCTAGTAATTTTATCATAGAGTTTAGTGCTTTGAGATACTCTTAGATATTTACCAACATTTGTTCTCACATTTACACCCCACAGAGTGGTTAAGCAGTTTGCTTAAAGTTACTCCTAAGCAGCAGAGCAGAGGATACAAATCAGGCCTTTACTAGCCCCATCGTTCCATAGCCTGTGCTCTTCACCGATTAGTACACTGCCTCTCTGAACTTATGGTTCCCTCTGTGTGGAAGGCTGTTCCTTTTGCCTAAGATGCCAAATGCTCTTCTGTCAGATCTTGCAAGCTGCATCTTTCCTGTCATTTAGAGATTGCAGTTTAACATTACTTCCTCAGAGGAGCCCTTCCTCACCACTTAATCAAAAGTTACTCCCCATTCAGTTCTTATCAAGTATCCAATTTAATTTTACAATAGAACTTATAAATACTTAATATTTTCTTATTTATCAGTTTATTTTGTGTCATCTCCAACACAATGAAAGAAAGGACCTTTTCTGTCTTAATATTGTATTCCTAGAACCTAGAAAAATGCCTGGCACAGAGTAAGTGCTCCACAAATAATTGTCGAATAAGTGAATTTATTTTACCCTTACTGATGAACATTTAGGGTTGTTTCTAATATTTCACCACTATAAATCTTTAAGCATCTACCTTACCATTTTCTTATAAATTCCTGGATGTTGAATTTCTAGGTAAAAGGATATTCATGTTTTTAAGGCTTTTGATACATATCATCAAATGACTTCAGAAAGGCTGCTCCAATTTATCAATAGTGGATTAAAATGTTAATTTTACCACACTTGCTCCAACACTGGGTGTAAAGTTCTTTTAAGACTTTACCAAATTTGATGGGCAAGAAGATAATATTACTTTATTTTAATTTCTTTGGTTATTATTTTTTTGTTAATTCTCACCTGAGGGTATTTTTTTCCCCTGATTTTTAGAGAGTGCAAGAGACGGGGAGAGACAGAGAAAGAAACATAGATGTGAGAGAGACACATTGATTGGTTGCCTCCCATGCGCGCGCGCACACAGGATCAGAGCTGGGGATGGAGCCTGCAACTGAGGTACGTACTCATCCTTGACCGGAATCAAATCTGGGACCCTTCAGTCTGTGGGCCGACGCTCTAGCCACTGAGCAAAACCAGCGAGGTCCATTTATTTGGTTATTAATGCTGTTGAAAATGTTGTCATGGTTGTAATGGCTATTTGAACCCCTCCTTTTGTAAACCACCAATATTCATGTCCTTTGCTCCTTTGAGTTTGTTCATCTTTTGACGTGAAGGAACATTTTATATATTAGGAATATTAATATATTAATATTAGTATTTCAACAAAGGTAATACTTTTCACTCAAGGGTGGTTACATGTGTTAAAACTTGACAGGAGCAAAAAAAAAAATTGAGCATTTTCTACTTCATTCACTTATTTTGAGAAAGTTCATTTGATTGAAGAATAGTTCTACAGTAAAACTCCACCATAAGTGGGGTACAAAAACTCTGATTGCATAAAATGAATGATTGAGTTATTGTAAAGTTAATAAGCATAAATTCATGGCTGAAGAAGAGCCAATCTAGCTTCATTATATCTGAATTCAATGTTTTCAATACTCTTAAAAATAGGATAATTAAATAGCACAAATTCTTTTGTTTATAGTTAACAGACTTTCTAATATAGACTCAAGAGAAAGCAGGTCTAATCAATTACTAAATAAAGGGCTAAGTCTGGAGTCTATCCTACTCATTTTCTCAGAAGCAGGATCAAAGATGAGGCCAAGGAACAAAGACAGCTACTATCACTGACCACCCCTATCCAACACAGGAAACATGCAATTGTAAGGGCACCACAAGGTTGGAGTGAAGGAAAAGATGAGAAAGATGCAACCCTTTCCAGAAAACAGAATATACCTTTTATATATAATAACAGGTTCCTGTGACTAAAATTAGTGGTCAGAAATATGTGAGCCAATGGGTTCTTCATATATGACCTACTCCACTCCCTTATTTCTTTGGGCTTTCTTTCTTTCTTTTTTTGTTTTGTTAATCCTCAACAGAGAATATCTTTTCAATTGATTTCATTTTTTTTTAAGAGAGAGTGGGAGGGGGAGAGACAGAGAGAGAAACATCAATGTGAGAGAGACAGAACGATTGGTTGTCCTCCACATGCTCCCTGATTGAGCCTGCACCTGAGGTGTGTGCCCTTGACTGGAACTGACTCCTCAACCCTTCAAACCAGCTATGGCAGGGCTTTATTTCTTTTGAGACCTCTCACCTTTCTTTCACCAAGTGGGTGTGTGGAGGTAGGGGAGCAAGGAGCATCAGTATGTGGGCTTTAAGATACCTGCATTGTGGCATCCGTGGGATATTCTTTTTGTCAGAGGTTCTCAGATCAAGGTCTGTATCAGCATTTTCTCACCACTGAGCAAATAGTTTCCCTTTACTTAAAATGTGGCTTCTATCTTTTTTAGAATAATAAGGATTTTAAAAAACTCAATTATAATATTGTATCTGTGTACTTCTTTTACCCATCTGACATCCATTAGCACCATTAAAGAAATAGTGTCAAACTTGACACTGGATCAAATTTCTAAACTCCTAATATGAGAATTGGCATCTTGGATCCTAAAGCCTGCATTTGGCTTGCTGGAAGGAAGCAGGATCTCTAGCTATAGAACAGAGGCTGAAGGTCATATGCTGATTGAGGGTGAATCCGGGGCTCTGAGGTGACAGTGGAAGCCACAGGGAGTATAAAGAGGTGCATCAGAGGCCTAGATGAACTGAGGACGGGGCTTCATGCCCACAGCATTTGCTTCAATAGAGCCGTTCTGCCTTTATCTGTTCTATATACTGGGTTTCATATAAGTTATCTTTTAAAAAAAATGCTGAATACCTCTTAAGTAAGGATACTATCAAATCCTTATTTTAAAATGAAGAGTTGAAGCTCATAAAAGTGAAATGACTTATGTAATGTTATAGGGTTAAGCAAGTTAATTTCTATTATAATTTAAAAAAATATATATTTTATTGATTTTTTTTACAGAGAGGAAGGGAGAGGGATAGAGAGTTAGAAATATCGATGAGAGAGAAACATCGATCAGCTGCCTCCTGCACACCCCCTACTGGGGATGTGCCCACACTCAAGGTGCATGCCCTTGACCGGAATCGAACCTGGGACCCTTCAGTCCGCAGGCTGACACTCTATCCACTGAACCAAACCGGTCAGGGCTCTATTATAATTTATTATGAGTTATGGTTGGATTAGTGTGGCTGTTTCAATAATATCCTAACAAGGCACTGATAAATTTAAATTAAAACTTGTTTTAATATCCTTTTATAAAAGGAATCCAAATAACACAAAACAAATTAGACTAATCTTTCTTAAGTAGACAACAATATGCAGAAAGGCAAATAAAATTTTTAAGTAAAAACCAATTTTAACATAGTTAACAGTTTTTTTGTTTGTTTTTAAATATATTTTTATTGATTTCAGGGAGGAAGGGAGAAGGAGAGAGAGATAGAAACATCAATGATGAGAGAGAAAATCATTGATTGGTTGCCTTCTGCATGCCCCACACTGGGTATTGAGTCTGCAACTCGGGCATGTGCCCTTGACCAGAATTGAATCTGGGACCCTTCAGCCCGCAGGTTGATGCTCTATCCACTGAGCCAAACTGGCTAGAGCTAAACTCAGTTTTTTGTTGTTGTTTGTTTTTAAATATATTTTATTGATTTTTTACAGAGAGGAAGGGAGAGAGATAGTTAGAAACATCGATGAGAGAGAAACATCGATCAGCTGCCTCCTGCACATCTCCTACTAGGGATGTGCCCGCAACCAAGGTACATGCCCTTGACCGGAATCGAACCTGGGACCTTTCAGTCCACAGGCCGACACTCTATCCACTGAGCCAAACCGGTTTCGGCCTAAACTCAGTTTTGATTTTATCTCTGAATTAAGGTGACTGCTGAGGCTTCTAGACCAATCTACTTTTATAATTCAGGAGGACATAAATATAGAAATAACCATTTCTTCCTTCTATATTTAAGTTACTAACCTGATAAACTATGTTTAATGTCTTTCACAGGGGCCCTTGGCTAGGAACATTAAATTCAATTCTAATATACTGTCTTTCAAATTCAGAACACATGATCATAGTTTCCTATTGACCATTATATTTTGGGATTGTGCCTTAGTCCAAAAAGGCCAACCCAAGTCAAAGATAAAATGTTATTTGATCTTTTCTTATTTGTCCTTGGTATATATTCTAAAACAAATAAATCATGTCTAGTGCTTACCTGAGCCATCAGTGGGAACTGAACTTGCATTGATTCCAGAAAGACCAAACAAAGGACATTCTCGATCTGTGTTGACATGACCCCATTTGTGACATTTAATGCACCTCACATTTCGAACCTGAGAAATAGTGAACATTATTTTGGTTATTAAAATATTAAGAATCTAACCAACATTTGGCTCCCTACGCCTTGGTAGATTTTAAATTAAATTACTCTAATTTTAAAGATTTCCAGAGAAAGAGACTCCATAACTATATTTTATAATCTTATATAATAAAAGGCTAATATGCAAATCGACCCAATGGCAGACTGACCAGTTGCTATGATGCACACTGACCACCAGGGGGCAGACGCTCAATGCAGGAGCTGCCCTTTGGTGGTCAGTGTGTTCCCACAGGGGGAGTGCTGCTCAGCCAGAAGGCACTCATGGATGGTGAGCACAGTGGCGGTGGTCGGGGGAGCCTCTGACTGCCAGCTCAGGCCAACTCCCCGCAGGGAACGGGCTTAAGCCATCAGTTGGACATCCCCCTAGGGCTCCCAGATTGTGAGAGGGCACAGGTTGGGCTGAAGAACCCCCCCACCCCCCGAGTGTACGAATTTTGTGTACCAAGCCTCTAGCTAGTTTAATATAAATACTAAAATCTTTTACTATAAAGTCTGCCTAAAAACTAAGCTAAATTCTATCTTTTTCTTTTTGACTCTTATTTTGTGGCAATAAAACAATGTCATCCAAAAAAGAATAATAAAATTCCAAAAAATAATTATGTCATCGCTTAATCTTAAATTCTTAGATAATTCTTCTAATTCCTTGAAAACTGCAGAGACCACTGTCATTATAAGCCCCACTATAAAACTTTGATTTCTATCTTTCATCAATCTATTACATTTAATGTTTTCTCCTCTAGTCCTTCGATTTTCTGATACAAACAGAAACCATAGAACTCCTTTTCAGCTTAAATACCTTTTGGACCACAACGTAAAGTATTTACTAAATAAAAATTTTTCTTACAGAGTAAAATACATGTCACTTGCCTGAATACCAAATGGCTGATCTCGGATGTTCATGTCATCTTTGGCATATCTATTATGTAGAGAAAAATGTGCAAACACAATATTAAGAATAATTTAATAAACAGCAGTTATTCTGAAAAAGTTCTATAGTTCTACCAGTAAATATATTACAAAATGTATAACTGTAATAACTATACAGAACTATAAATCTATTTAGTATTTCCAAACACCACTTAGTTATT
Organism: Myotis davidii; assembly: GCF_000327345.1. Taxonomy (NCBI): domain Eukaryota; kingdom Metazoa; phylum Chordata; class Mammalia; order Chiroptera; family Vespertilionidae; genus Myotis; species Myotis davidii. The sequence goes on along the minus strand of NW_006288615.1, from coordinate 15,812,401 downwards.
AAGTGTCCAGTCTAATTTTTTTTAAAAAAATGAAAAAAGTAAAATAAAACTAAAGACTATAATCAGGCAAATTAATTGCATAAGACAAATCACCTAAAATATTTTTTCATATTAGATGCCTTTAGTGAATGAAAAAAAGAATACAAGATGGGATATCAGATAAATTGAATGATACGTATTTTTATCTTAAAAGAAAACCAGTCTTACTTTTCTCGTGGCGCTCCTTTCTGCCATTCAAATTTGTATTCAGTCTCTCCTTCTGTTTCTTCTTTCTGAAAACATTCATTAAAAAGTCTTTCAATTTTTCATAAAATTATAATCTACTGCAAGTAAATTCAAGCATAGTAAATAGTACTTTACCTCTTTATTTTCTTGATTGCATATCAAAAACACGGGGGAAAAAGGTAGAGCAAGTTAAAAACTTCATAAAAGTCTATCATATACTATACTATGATATACTATTTAATTATAACATGTAAGAATTTATTGGTTTGACATTTTTCTTCTTTCACAAGATAAAATTCAAATCACTAAAGGATATAAAACAAAATTAAGACATCATATTTAATAGGCATGTAGTCTCACTAAAGATATATACATAAATTATAAAAGAATAAACGCACTTCTGCTGATGTTGAGATTTTTTTCCTATCCAAAGGACCAGTCATGAAATATAACTAGATTATAGACAAATATTTTTAGTATTTATTCTATTGATTACAGCATTTATACAATTGCCATTTTAAACGATAGAGAGAAACTTTCATAACAGTTCTCAAACTTTTAGTTGCAAACATATCAAAGACTTAATAAAAGAAATGAGGTGAGTACCTTTTTTAGCTCCTGGTGGGGCCTCGTACATGAAATTAAGGCCATTCTTTACACGTTCATCTCCCATAAGCAATCTAAATAAAAATAAGACATAAGGGTAACAATTTTATGTAGGAGGAAAAAATTACAGAATAACTGTCCCTCAACCTCTAAAATTCTAAGGGAATTAAGGTATTGTTGTAATAGTTTCAAAACTTTACTCCACTCATTAGATGAAATCTGAAATATCTATGAGTCTACACTGATACAAATAAATGACTAAATAAATAAATGAGGAAAGGGAAAAGGAATTCAAATTAAAAAATACAGCGGTTTGGCTCAGTAGATAGAGTACTGGCCTGAGGACTGAAGGGTCTCAGGTTTGAATCCAATCAAGGGCACGTGCCCAGGTTGAGGGCTCGATCCCCAGTAGGGGGCATGCAGGAGGCAGCTGATCAATGATTCTCATCCTTGATGTTTCTATCTTTCCCTTCCTCTCCCTTCCCCTCTGAAATCAATTAAAAAATATATTTAAAAATATATAGTGGGAATGAGAGAAAGAGAAAATCACCGTTAGAAAACCACAGTAATAATTGATGTGAATGCTAAATTTAGCACCAATAAATGCCAAAACTACTGGGCAAAAGTTCTAGGAAAAACAGGATATTTGCATAGCTTCAAATATTAATTAAGTACCAAGGAAAAAAAGTAACTGTTTTTTAAAGATAAAGAATAACCACACTATGATCTGCTGTAAACCTACTTTTCCACCCACACACTCTTTATTGGTCTAACTCAATTATTGACTGTTTCCTGAACATCTTTTCTGCTTTCTCACTGCACTGATCTTTAATAAGCTTTTAAAGAAATATTTTTGTGAGAGGTGTCAGTAGTTTGAGTGTTAAACTTTTATTGTTCTTAAGCCAGGGGTCCTCAAACTACGGCCCACAGGCCACATGCAAATACAAATATTGTATTTGTTCCCGTTTTGTTTTTTTACTTCAAAATAAGATATGTGCAGTGTGCATAGGAATTTGTTCATAGATTTTTTTTAAACTATAGTCCAGCCCTCCAACGGTCTGAGGGACAGTGAACTGGCCCCGTTTAAAAAGTTTGAGGACTCCTGTTCTACGCTTTGCCTCAGCTGGAACTTGATCATAGGCTATATATACTCACATCAATATATTTTATGTGAATTATGGGTAAATGGCCATCTACAAATATGAGAGTAAAGATAGTTCAGAGGGAATAGAATCCTAGCCTTAAGACATTCAATTCAAGCCCTAACCAGTTTGGCTCAGCAGATAGAGCGTCGGCCTGCGGACTCAAGGGTCCCAGGTTCGATTCCAGTCAAGGGCATGTACCTTGGTGGCGGGCACATCCCCAGTAGGAGGTGTGTAGGAGGCAGCTGATCGATGTTTCTCTCTCATCGATGTTTCTACTCTCTATCCCTCTCCCTTCCTCTCTGTAAAAAATCAATAAAATATATATTTTTTAAAAAAACATTCAACTCAAAAAGGCTAACTTAATATATAATTCAGTAAGGGGTCATTTTCATGCAATTGGTTATTCTAAAATCACCAGCACTGTCCTGGCTGGGTGGCTCAGCTGGTTGGAGCATCGTCCTATACACCAAAAGGTTGCAGGTTCGATCCCTGGTTGGAGCACATGTGGGAGGCGACCGAACCATGTTTCTCTGTCACACTGATGTATCTTTCTCTCTCCCCACTACTTTCTCTCTTCCTTTCTCTCTCTAAAAATCAATAAAAAGATATCCTTGGGTAAGGATTTTAAAAAATAATAATAAAATTTAAAAAATAAAATAAAATCACCAGTATAATGGAATTTCTTACCTATTATCATATGATTCTTGTTCTTTAAGATATTGTTGCATTAATTCTTCTTGTTTTTTCTTATCATATGATATTTTTTGTTCTGCCATCCATACCTAAATTAATAAAGTAAAAAATTTAAAATAGGACGTTTGCTTTTCTAATAAAATATCAAATGCTATTATATATAGTTTACAACATAATCTACTTTGGTCATAATGACACCATTACAAAATAACAGCTGAAAAGTCTGATTTGGGTCTTTGGGCAAGTCCTTAAATACAACCATTCAAAAGAACTAAAACTTCAAGCAAAAATGTCCAACTTGAGAACTACTCTGAGCACCTGAAACAACAGCTCTTTGCACTCAGTCCCTGTATGATTTCAGAGAGAATAACCATCTCTCCACACGCAATATGTCTAGACTAGAAAACACAGGTACAACCAGGAGGGTCAAACAATGCCCAGGGGTGCCACTGACACAGCAAGGGGGGAAAAATGGAGGGCAAGGAAGAGGAAGAAAAGGAAAGGAAATGAAAGATAGTTGTAGAATAAAGGGAAGAAACAAGAGAGGAAACAAAGAGATCAGAGAGAGGTGTGTCAGATGTCTCAAAGGCACCAGCAGCACAGGTTGAATGTGTCCCTATGTGAAATTCTCAAAACCATAAAAGTGGTGAAGGTAAAAAGTGCACACAGCTTATGCAAGGATATTTAACCATGTTACTTCCTGAGCCTAAAAGGTACCAATGCCTTCCTATCACCTTTAGAATAAAGGACAAAGTATTTAAAAACCATTCACCAAAAACAAGTCAAACTTTTTCTCCAACAAGCTAATTTTAAGAAGGTAAATTTGAGGACAAATACTTACTTTGATAAAATTATAATTAACTGTGGGTGAGGGCAGATGAGTATGGGGAGGAGGATGTAGGACAAGACTGCCATTTTTCAATTTCAGGAGCAAAAAAAAGGTAGTTATTAGTATTTTAGTAGTGCTGAGATAGGAAAGTGCTGAGGACAAAACTTGAGATGTGAAGAAGAAAGGTTAATCCTATCCTATATAATAAAAGGTTAACATGCAAATAGACTGAACGGCGAAACAACCGAACAACTGGTCGCTGTGATGTGCACTGACCACCAGGGGGCATACACGGAACATGGCGGCAGGATGGGGGAGCAGGTGAGCGGGGGCACCAGACCACAGCAGGGCACTGGTCACTGTCATGGGGTCGAGCCTCTGGTGGTTACTGAAAATTCTTTGCTCCCATGCGCCGTGGTCCCACACGGCGCTTGCACACTGCCAGTGCTGGAACGGCTGCTCACACCGGCTGCTGGCGCCCGGTGCCAGGCCTGATTGCTTGGCGCTATCAGCAGGTGGGAGGACCAGCTGCTGGCCCTGATTGTCCCTGAGGGCTTCTCTACCCACCCCTGCTCCCGAGGGGTGATCGGGGCAGCAGCTGCTGCTCGCACCCACTGACAGCGCCGGCCTCGCTTGCACCTGCTGCTCACACCTGTTACAGCAACTTTTGGTCCCAACTGCTCTGCGCTGTCAGTGGGTGTGAACAGGGCTGGCGCCATCAGTACATGGGAGTGGCTGCAGTGGGAGTGGGGCTGCCAGCAGAGATGGGACTGGGGCCCGCGTCAGGAGGAGCCAGGCAGGGATGTGGAGGATGGGCCGAGACCCACCCCTGTGCCCACTGCAGCCTTGCGGCCTACAGTTCTTTTCAAGGTGCATGAATTCGTGCACTGGGCCCCTAGCATGGAGATAAAAGCAAAAAATCAAACGAAAAGAATCCTTCAGGGACAGAACACCAGACATTTATTTTGGTATAAGTTCCTGAAGTTTCTTCCACTGACTTCACACTTACCAATGTAGAAGAAAAACCTACACTTAGGATAGGCAGTAAAAGGTACATGTTTGTGCCCTAGCCAGTTTGGTTCAGTGGATAGAGCATCGGCCTGTGGACTGAAAGGTCCCAGGCTCGATTCCAGTCAAGGGCACATTCCTGGGTTGTGGTCTCGCGGGCTCGATCCCCAGTAGGGGGTGTGCAGGAGGCAGCCGATCAATGATTCTCTCTCATCTTTGATGTTTCTATCTCTCCCTCTCCCTTCCTCTCTGAAATCAATAAAAATATATTTTTTAAAAAGGTACATGTTTGGAATTTTCAAAGTAGCTTAAAATACAAACAGTTGCAAAAGAGAAATGCCTAGCAGAATAACATATTAATAACAATCTAATGAATAACATATCACTTCTGACAGAATGACTACCATTTATTTGCTTTAGATTTCATAAGGTTATTTTACTTGTCTCAATTGCTCGAGAGCTTAAACACATATTGAGTATTCATTATGGACTGGATAAAAAGTAATAAAGCACATTCTTGTCTTCAAAATGCTCAGAATCTGCTAATAGAAAATCATACTAACTTTTCTGTAATTTTAAGCTCTGTATAATAAAAAATACATGAATTATATAATATAAATAATAACAATAAAGTTTGATATTTGGACAACAGAAATATGTACAAGATAACAAAATAGAGTAAGACAGTGATTAACATTAGGGACCAGGAAGGAAGGCTAGTATAAGGGAATACTTTATAGCAACTTTTGGTTTTCAAAAGTTATTTTTTTAAATCAAATCAAGGGTAGCCAATGTTATCTATTTCTTGTATATCTATATCCTTCCAAAGATGTTCTAATACACATATACACAAAAGGATATACAGGGTAGTGCAAAAGTAGGTTTACAGTTGTGAGTACACAAAACAGAGTTTATTCTTATTATTTTATTATATTATTTTCCATATAAACAACTATAAATCTACTTTTGCCCCCGCCCTGTGTATATAAAACAAACGTACATACATATTCCTTTTTTTAAAATCTTCACCCAAGAATATGTTTATTGATTTTAGAAAAAGGGGAAGGGAGGGAGAAAGAGACAGAGAAACATCAATGTGAGAGAAACATTAATCCGTTGCCTCTGAATGTACCCCTACCGAGAACTGAATCTGCAACCTAGGCATGTGCCCTACTAGGGAATCAAAACCACAATCGTTCTGTGTACAGGACACCACTCCAACCAACAGAGCCACACACCAGCCATGGCCACACATTTTTTTCTCACTCTTTTCATATACGGTAACATATATTACATACACATGTTCATATACACACAGAGAATATGTATAAAATAAAATTCTATACCATGGAGATCATTCAAGATCAGTGAATAAAAAGCCTTCTTGTAATTTGGGGGGTGGGGGAGGGTAGAGAGCTGAACATCATTCTATTGTGGGGCTATATCATCATTTATTGAACCCATCTCCTGCTGCACTAATGAGCATTTAAAAAATTTCTAATCTTTTGCTATTAAAAACTCTATTGCAATAAATAACCCTGTACACAGCAACTTCATACATGTTAAACAGGTTTTTAAAGAGGATCAGAATGTTGCCAAGGAAAAAACAGGGCAAGATCCTTTTCTTTTTTTTAAATATATTTTTTATTGATTTCAGAGAGGAAGGAAGAGGGAGAGAGAGAGAGAAACATCAATGATGAGAGAGAATCATGGATTGGCTGCCTCCTGCAAGTCCCCCACTGGGGATCAAACCCACAATCGGGCATGTGCCCTTGATCGGGATCGAACCTGGGACCTTTCAGTTCCCAGGCTGACGCTCTATTCATTGAGCAAAAACGGCTAGGGCTAGGGCAAGGGCAAGATTTTACTGGAAGAGGAAATAACTCAAAGACCCAAAGGTGTAAAACTGGAATTAAGTAGTTTGACATTACTGGAATATAAAATCGGAACTGGGAGAATGGCAATTGGGGACAAAGAAGGAAAAATAAACTGAACCCAGATTACTTGGACTTAATTCTGTAGTATTTTAATAAGGAGTGGGACAAGATCAGAGTTTTGCTTTAAAAAGACTTTTCTATGGAAACAACCCAAATATTCATAAACTGATGAATGGACAAATAAAATGTGCCATATCCACACAATCAAATATTCAGGAATAAAAAGACATGCAATATTGATATATTCTACAACATGGATAAACTTTGAAAACATTATGCTAAGCGAAAAAGGCAATATTTCACAAAAGACTACATATTTCATGACTTATATGAAATGCCCAAAATAGGTAAATCCACAGAAATATAAAATAGATTTGTGGTTGCCTAGGGCTGGATAAGAGGGAAGGTTAAGGAGAAATGGGGAGGAACTGCTAACAGATACGGGTTTTGAGGGGGCGGGTGACAGAAATATTTTAAAATTATTTGTGGTCATGATTCATAAATTCATAAATATACTAAAAACCAGTAAACTGTGTACTTTAAATGGGTGATTTTATGGTATGTAATTTATATCTCAGTAAAGCTGTGAAATAAAATAGTTATTCTGATGACTATGTAGAGAACAGATTTGAAAGGGGTCAAGACTGGAGGCAGAAAAATCAGTCAGGAAACATAACAGTCCAGGTGAAAGATAATGAGAGTCTAAGCTAAGATACAGGCAGTAGTGACAAAGAGAAGAGAAGGATTCAAGAGATATTTGGGGGGTAAGACCAATCGAATTTATTTGCTGACTAGATAAAGGGGTAATGGGAAAGGGATGAATCTTGAATTCCTGGCTTGGATGACTGGGTGAAGGATTGTTACTACCTATACTTCCTACTCATACGAGATAGGAAGTATAAAAAGAGCAGATTTTGGATGAAAGATAAGTTCCATTTCAGATATGTTGAGTTTGAGATGCCTGTGGGATATCTAGATGAAACTGTTCAGTATATAGTTCTTTTGAGGTAGTGGAGACAGCTGGGGCTGTAGATTTGAGAGTCATGAGTGAAGATGGGGTAGTTAAAACTATGAATTTGGATGTGACTGCTTGGGAAAGCATATAGAGTAAGCAAGGCATAGGCCAAGAATGCAACTCTGTATTTGGGAGCAGGCTAAGAATAAGTATATGTGTAGCGAAAATTAATATTTTATTGAGCACTCCCTCTAGAATGGTGGGCACACTCAGTGCTAGGTGGTACTTTGTTTCAAAGCCTTTATCTAAACCGTCTTATTTAACCCTCATACCAATTTTACAAGTCAAAGCAATTGATAATGATCATTCCTAATTTATAGATTAGGAGACTGGAATGAGGGAACGATTTTGTGCATGGTGTCAGGGCTAAAAGCGACTGTGCTGGAATAACTAGAATCTAGGCCTGCTTCCAATGCTCAGACTCTTCCTCCGTCATCTCTCCTTTCCACTGCTATAGTACTGAGCACGGTTTCTCTTCACTGCGCCTCGTAGACACGTAATTGATTACTGAAAAGCCAAACTTCAGCGAGGTCTTCGGAGCGATACTACATTATCGAGTAGGATAAAGAGAGGAAGCAAGGGGCTGACTTTATTTCCACGTTAAGAGCTACCTTATCTTAAATAGTAAGTTTTCTCTGTACAGTTTAGCAGCGCTCCGACACCGCGATCCTGGGATTCGAAAAGGCAAATCCAGAATCTCCTGAGGGAAGGAATGAGGAACTCTATCAATCTTCAGATCTTATGGATTTACATTCTTGCAGACAGTGTCGACGGAGCAGACCAGGCCGCCTAAACCCGAGGGCCAGCTTTGTCAACAAGTTTCTCAGCGGGGGTGAAGGGACAAGAACACGAGAGCTTTGGGCCTGGCGAAGAGGCGACTGTCTCAGGGATCCAAGAGACACCAGCACTCCCCAGGTCCAGCACGCCCTGGGAACCCAGTCCTAGGGCCAGCACCCGCCCGGGCTCCCCGTACTCACTTTCTTGATGTTGGATTTGGAGGCGGGATGAAAGTCCTTCTTGCACATGAAATTGGCGAAGGACTTCCCCATCTTGGAGGCTGAGCTGGAGAAAGCCGCCGCTAGGTCTGAGAGCAACGTAAACAAACTCTGCCGCCTAACCGGAACTGCGCTTCCCTTTGCACGGGGCACTTCCGGGGTCAGAGGTGACGGCTTCCGGCAACTAACGCCTCTCCCGGACACTGATCGCCCCCTCCCCTTTTCACTTTGCCCGCAGGCCAGGTGAGGGGCGTGCACGGGGGAGGAGCGCACGTAGGAGACGTGGGAAAGTGGGGGAGACGGGAAAGATGGCCGGGGGGATCCCGGGCCGCTGGGGGCCCGGGGCACAGCTGCGCCGCCGCCGTTTCAACGCCCCCGACGGGGCGCGGAGGGTGCCCTGTGCGGCGGCTCTTCTACAAAACGTGTTTGAAGTTCGAGCCCTTTATTTACCCCGGGAACTCGAACTCGAGTTAAACTTTTCTGCACCGATTTTCTCATCTATGTTATGGGAGTAGTAATTCTCACAATGTGTAGCCCGTTTGTGCGGAGGTTTTTCTGAAAGCAGTTGGTGAACGAAAGCTTTTAAATAGGGTGTCGACGCTACCAGAGCGGGGACTGTGTGTTTTGTCGCCACGGGGCAGAAAGATGTTCAGGAAACATTTGTTGAGTGATAAATGCACAGTAAGCCCCTGCGGCTCCCCCTCGAAATGGGCTCCCTGGGTGCCTTGCTAACGAGGCTGCTCGTTTCCTTAGCTTTCCGGACAACCCCGTAGCTCAGACCTAGTGCCGCTTTATGGCCCTTGAAACTACAGGGTTTGGGGTGGCCGTGGCTGCTCCAGGGGCGCCACCAACCAGCTTCTCTTGCGGGTGTGTGTGTGCGGTGCCTTCCGTGGGATATGCACTCGTTTGCCGAATGAAAAAAACAACAGCTTTCATTTGAGTGTCTTCGTTGTATGCACTGTGCAAAACACTGGACACATCGTCTTACTAATTTCTCATAATAGCCCTATGATATATTTGAACCAGGGATTCCCAAATATGGAAATAGTCAAAGATGACTCAGGGAAGACTTCAGGAGTAAAAGAGTTTAGATTTAGACCCTCTAAACCTGTGGGTCGCGACCCCTTTGGCAGTCGAACAACCCTTTCACAGGGGTTGCCTAAGATCATCCTGCATATCAGATATTTACATTACGATTCATAACAGTAGCAACATTACAGTTATGAAGTAGCAACGAAAATACTTTTATGGTTGGGTCACAACATGAGGAACTGTATTTAAAGGGCCAGAAGGTTGAGAACCACTGGCAGAGGGTAAGTCTGACTGATAGATTAGAAGAAGGTACTTGTCATTGCCATTTTCTTATTGACTCTTGTGCTGCAAGATTCATTCCCAAGTCATTTTCTGACTGATTTTTGAACTACAGTCCATGAAGTTTAAAACTTCAATGAACAGCTTTTATTAGATATGGCAATAGTATCCCTTGGTCATTAAGTAAAACTTTTCTGTTTTGTATATACTTAAAATTGCTTTTCTTATTTTGAATCTTCTATATGATTTTCAGTTTAAAAAAAATGGAACCTTGTTCCTGTGACACTTTTGTGGCATTACCTCCAGCAACAGTGCAAAATAGGATTATTTTTGGAAAAAATTCAGATAGACTCTGTGATGAAGTACAAGAGGTAGTTTATTTTCCTGCTGCAGTTCACGATAACCTGACAGGACATCTTAAGGTAGGTGAAATACATATTTTGTTAGCAATATGTTTCTTTAAAAATATCATAAACAGTTTTTTTTGTCATAAGCTAGCTATTTGGCAGATACTATATAAGTTAAAAATTCAAGAATTGAATTTGAAGAATAATTTGAATCAAAAGTAGACTGCTGGTCTTTTGTGATTTGGAGGAAGCTGAAATAACAATAATAATGTTAATTTTATTTGATTGCTTACTATGTGTAAACCTGTTAAATAGGGCAGGGATTTAAAACCTGCTGGCTGGTGTGGCTCAGTTGGTTGACTTTCATCCTGTATACTGGAAAGTCACCAGATTGATTCTCTGTCAGGGCACATACTTAGGTTGCGGGTTCAATCCCCCGGTCAGTGTGCATGCAGGAGGCAACCAATCGATGTTTCTCTTTCACATCTCTCTCTTTTCCCTCTCCCTTCCTCTCTCTCTAAAATCAAATTTTTTAAAATTTTTTAAAATCCTGCTGTCAAGCTTAGGATTTAGTAGAGGAATTGGATGCGGATGCTGCAGCTAACCCCATTATAAAGTATGATGGTCTAGATATAAAATATAAGAGCAGCAAGCTGTGACAGCAGTGGAGAAAGAACAATTAATTCAGTCTAGGGATGAAGGAAGGCTTCACTAGGAGTTGGGGTTTCAGCTGGAGTTTGATGGACAACAAGGATTCTGATTGGTGTAGAATAGGAAGAGTCATTCAGATTCTGGAATAACAATTTTATTACCTGGGAATAAAATCGTTATTGGACCCAGTGATAACACTAGCAACATGAATTTTATGTAGTCATTTGGTAGAATACACATTAATTAAAGGGTTCTTTAAAAATTTTAATTAAAAAAATCTATTCAGCATGGAACTTTAAAAGTTTTATTTTGTGCTTTAATTGTTAGCATATTTTTTAGAGTTCATTGATATTCTAATACTAAAATATTTCAATGCTAGATGTATTCTGTATACTAGGCCAGTTTTTCTTTTGCTGCTACTATTAATTATTTTTGGGTCCATTTCCACTTTTGTCTCTTCATACTTAAGTCTAGCCTATCCTGTAAACTAGTGGTTCTCATTCTTTTCACTGCTGTGGACATAATAGATGGGTGGGCTTTTATGGCAATACCCTGTGTATAAGAGCTACCATATGGACCTATATCACTAACCAAGAAAGACTGTGTATTAAGATTGAAAACTGCTTCCTTAAGCTTCAAGTCACATACATCCTCCTTTACAAAATATTTAGAGTTTTCACAATTAGAAACTGTCTCTCTCCTGAGCTTCTGTAGCTCTTCATCTTCATTTTTCTTTATGGCCCCCTATATTTTGTTGTACCTTAGTTAATGTCCAAGTCTTAGTTTCTTGAAAACAAAACCTGTAACTGATGCATTTCTTAGCAGAGTGCTTTATAATAGAAGATACTCAGCAAGTGTTTGTTTTTTTAAAAATACATTTTTATTGATTTCAGAGAAGAAGGGAGAGAGAGAGAGATAAAAACATCAATGGTGAGAGAGAATCATTGATCGGCTGCCTCCTCGTAGGGATTGAGTCTGCAACCCAGGATGTGCCCTTGACCAGAATTAAACCCGGGATTCTTTGGTCCACAGTCTGATGCTGTATTCACTGAGCCAAACTGGCTAAGGCTCAGCAAGTATTTGAATGAATAAATACTTTAGGGTCAATTCTGAATATGATTATTGAAAATTACAATTTAGTTATACTTCATTTGTGAAATGGTCGTATTTTCTGGTTGATTTTTAAGATCTTGGACTTGGACAAGTTATATGTTTTTGGTTTTATGGTTGTTGTATGACTCTCTTTACAGTGTACTTACATAGAAATTGATCAAGTCCCTGAAACATATGCTGTTGTTCTCAGTCGCCCAGCTTGGTTGTGGGGCGCAGAAATGGGAGCCAATGAACATGGCGTTTGCATTGGGAATGAAGCTGTTTGGGGAAGAGAAGAAGTTTGTGATGAAGAGGCGCTACTGGGCATGGACCTTGTCAGGTTATTTTTCTGTTGTATTTTTTGCACTATAGAACTTGTCTGAATTTTAAATTTTTGTGTAACTCTTACATATTTTATTTTTTCTATTTTTTCTTTTGTTTGGACTTTGATACTTTATTGTGTGTGTCAAAAATGTTTTAAAGGCCGAAACCGGTTTGGCTCAGTGGATGGAGCGTCGGCCTGCGGACTGAAGGGTCCCGGGTTCGATTCCGGTCAGGGGCATGTGCCTGGGCTGCGGGCACATCCCCAGTGGGGGGTGTGCAGGAGGCAGCTGATTGATGTTTCTCTCTCATTGATGTTTCTAACTCTATCTCTCTCCCTTCCTCTCTGTAAAAAATCAATAAAATTTATAAAAAAAATGTTTTAAAGTACTAGCATGTAGTCTAAAGACTCAAATATCATTAATTGGGAGAGGCTAAGAATTGATAATCACGATTCATTGGAAGTACCTAACATATTTTGTCAGACCATAACTAATTCTCACAGTAACTTCAAATGAGATACCTGAGGATCAGAGATCAAGTAACTTGCCAATAAATTACCAACTTTGAATTTGAACATTGATCTGTTTGACTCCAAAATCATTGTTTTCAATTCCAAACTGACTTCAGGAGCAATAGTTTTGAAGTTGGATTTCAGTTTACCTGTTAACTTGAAATAATTTTTATTTGAATACAACCATAAAATCTCATGTGCATGAAATTATTTAAGCAAAACAGTGGAAATTTATTTTAACCTGAGAACTTTAATATTTTTATTTTAGACTTGGCCTTGAAAGAGCTGATACAGCTGAAAAAGCTCTCGACGTCATTGTTGATTTATTAGAAAAATATGGCCAGGGTGGAAATTGTTCAGAGGATGGTATGGCATTTAGCTATCACAACAGTTTCCTAATAGCTGATAGGAGTGAAGCCTGGATTCTGGAGACTGCAGGGAAGTACTGGGCAGCAGAAAAAGTACAAGGTATGGATAAATTTTCCTCATTTGTTTTACAATTAATAAATTCTCCCTTACTTGCAGAAGTTGCATGTAATTGTCTTTCAAGATTTATAATTCAGTGCAATGAAGGGTTGAACTACAGGAGAAATGAAACAATTTTCAAGAACACACAATGAAAGAGCACTACAAAGAGCTTTTTTTGAAAGGGAGAAAACAGTGATGTTATCTTTTTTCCGTAGATGTAATATAAATTTTAAATAACCTCTATGTATTTTCTATACAGTAGCTCTTGGCTGTTTTATAGTGTTTTCCACTCTTTAATAATCTCTTACCATTTTCTCTCTTTTAAATTTGGGCTGAATTCCAAAATTTCATAATGTGTGGGTATAAAGGTGAAAAAGGGGAGTGGTAGTAGGGCGGGCATGGATGTCTGTGGCTAGTGGTTAGAAAGAATATGTTGATACAATAGTAAAGTATTATCATAGTAAAAGAACACAATTTAATTGTCTTAAAATGCTTTGCTTTGTTTTCCATGGTTTCTTTATGAACATATATTCCTCTCATTTTTCAAGTGGGAAAATCCAGACAGGTGAATTACTCAAGGCAGTGAATGAAAAACAGAATTTAAGTCTTTCCATCCTGACTCTCCATTCAGTGTTCTTTCATTAGAGTCCAGTCTGTGCTCAAGTGTGATCACATACTCCTTGTGCACTTACGTCCTGGATCTCATGGTTTTACAAGGGAGATAAGATACACATGTGAAAATATTAAATAGTGTATGAATGATACAAACACATAGATACTGTCAACATTTGGAGAAAGTGAAAGTCACAGTGAGCCAGAGGAGTTCAGAAAGGCTTTATGAAGGTAGCCTCAAGCTTAGGAGGATTTGGATGTTATTTTTCATTGCCAGTTTTTTGATGGACATTTTATATTTTTTATGTATGTTTACTAATACAACAGTAAAAAAACAGTATATATAATTGAATTTAGACTATTTTTCTTATTGTAATAATTGGCCTGATTGTACCATTAAGCACTTTTTATTTTATTAACTATGCCATTTGCAAGAGAGAAATGAATAAATGTATTCTTTTAAAAAAGATGGGCCCAGCAAGCCATCCAATGTGAACACTATCATTGGGTTTAATTATCCAGCTCTAAAATAACTTTGCCCACTGGTTTCTCTTCCTTACTAAATGATCCCAAGACTAAAGAGTTAAACTAGGGAATTAGCTATTAGATGGAAAACTCTCTTTTCTGTATTTGTCCTATCCTGACTTAAGTCTAGTTTTTATGGAGAGAATATCTCAAGTATAACTGCATTAGAGTAATTTAATTGATTTCTACTTGGCAGACTGTAATTCTAAATCTGTCAATTCTCATTTATCATGATATATTTCATTCATAATGATCTCTTTAGCACAGGCTTTTATTATTTTGTCTATTTTGTATTTTAGTTGACCATTTTGTTTAACCTAGTGCCATGCTATTTTTGGAAGACTTATATATTTCTGTTCTAAACTTCTTTATGACTATTTTTCAAAACTAATTAATACTAAAATATATTTTAAAAAAGTCTCAAAAGCCAACAGTAAAAAAAAAAAATCCAAATAGGAAAATGGGCAAAAGACATGAAGAGACATATCATCTAAAGGGATATGCAGATGTCAAAAAAACACATGGGGAAAAAAACATGTAAAATGATGTTCAATATCATTATCCATTAGGAAAGGGAAACTAAAATCACAATGAGATATTACTATACCCCTGTCAGAATGACTAAAATAAAAAATGACACCACTAAGTGCTGGTGGAGACTGGATCACTGATACATTGCTAGTAAGGATGTACAGCTACTCTGGGTAACAGTTTGGAAGTTAAAAAAATCTAAACATGAAACTATCATAAAACCTAGCAATTGAAATGTGCATTTGTCCCAGAGAAATAAAAACTTACATTCACACAAGAACCTGTACATGAATATTTATAGCAGCTTTTTCCATGACAGCCCCAAACAGATGTCCTTTAACTTGTGAATGGCTAAACAAACTGTCATATGTTCATACTATAGAATACTACTCAGCAATAAAAAGTAATGAACTATTGATACATGTAATAACCTGTATGAGTCTTTAGAGAATTATACTGAATGAAAAAAACCAAAAAGTTATATACTATATGATTCTACTTATATAACACTAGAGGCCCAATGCATGAAATTTGTGCAAGGGGCTCGGCCCTCACAGCCCCGGCTTCGTTTGGAAGGTCATCCGGAAGGACATCAGGAAGGTCATTTGGCTGTCTGGCCTAATTAGCATATTATGCTTTTATTATTATAGATTCTTAAATGACAGTTGTAGAAATGGATAACAAACTAGTGGTTGCCTGGGGCTAATGAGATGCTGGGGATGGGAGACAAGTGAGTGTGGCTGTAAAAGGGCAACTTGAGTGATCCTTTTGGTGATGAAAATATTCTACATCTTGACTTGATCAGTACCAGTATTTTGGTTGTAATATACAAAAAGTTACATTGTGGGGAACTGGGTAAAGTATACACAGGATCTGTCTATTGTGACAACTGCATGTGAATCTATATTTCAAAAATAAAAAGTTTACTTTAAAAAGCAATTTATCTTTTTGAATATGTAGTAGATGCATGTGATACAAATTTTGAAGACTATATTAACATTTAAATTGTGATTATGAATCATAATATACAGATAGCTACATATTATTAAATACCACTTTTCTTCTCCCTTCACCTCTTCTTCTTTGAAAAAAGAGGGAGTTCGTAATATTTCTAATCAGCTTTCTATAACGACCAAGATTGATCGGGAACACCCAGACATGAGAAACTATGCTAAGAGGAAAGGTTGGTGGGATGGTAAAAAGGAGTTTGATTTTGCGGCGACATATTCTTATATTGACACAACCAAGATGACAATTTCACCAGGAAGATACTGTGAAGGCTACAAACTTCTGAATAAACACAAAGGTAATTTTATCATTTAAATAGTATCAAAATGAAAAATTATATTTTTGTGTAGGTATAATATGGGTATAATAAAATATTTTTTGAGGCATCATCCTTAGTAAAGATGTAATTTTAAACTAAAAATATTGTGATATTGTAAGCTATTTTTTAAGATGAGTGAAGTGTTATAAATTTATGAGAGGGTAATGATTTTTTTTGTAGAACAAGTTCAGATTTGTAATTCTTAGACCCTTTTTCCAGTTCATACCCATGTTCTTAATCCAAATTAGAATTACTTTACCTCTCAGAGTTCACCGAAACATGGAGACAGAGTTTTTGGACTATAACTGTTGCTTCTTCCATTTATCTTCGATGGTACTATTATTGGTTATTTTTTTATTTTTTTAAAATATATTTTATTGATTGCTTACAGAGAGGAAGGGAGAGGGATAGAGAATTAGAAACATCGATGAGAGAGAAACATCCATCAGCTGCCTCCTGCACACCCCCTACTGGGGATGCTCCTGCAACCAAGGTACATGCCCTTGACGGGAATCGAACCTGGGACCTTTCAGTCCGCAGGCCGACGCTCTATCCACTGAGCCAAACTGGTCAGGGCTATTATTGGTTATTTTTATGACAAAAGTTATATCTAGAACTGGTCAAAAAGACAAACTGAGTAGATTAAGAATTTCCACTCCAAAACTCTATAAAGGCTGAATAAAATATTTAAATATTAAAGACATATATAGCTAAGTTCAAACACAAGAAGAAGAAATCACTAGGTACCAAAAATGAGGGGAGAACCCATTATGTTAGCAAGATTTGAGATGTCTTATTCCCATACAGTACCCTTCCTCTCTGTGTCAAAGGTGGGGATTCTGGACCAGGTATAAGCCTTAGAGGCTAGTTTTATCATCTGTGAGAATGTAGGTATGTAAGTGAAAGACCCATTTGGAGAGCAGGAACTGGACTCCGTACCAAAATTATAGTATGAAAAATGCTACTCTGCTCCCTGCCCAGAGTTCTAGCCTGGAATTGTGCTGTCTGCTGTCTGAGCTTTGGGTCAACAAGACTCCTGTGAGAGATTGAACGCTGAGCTACATATATTTTTGTAGGCACAGCAGGGGCTACCTGTGCTATCCTGAGAAACAAACACTGGTTTGAAGCAATAAACCACACAGGATTCCAGCATACCTATATCTCTATATTCTCTATGAGAATATTTGATATGATAAATATTTAGTATTTTATTCAGATTTTCCATCCAGATAGTAAACCTGCTATAATGACTCTGTATGTAGTTGCCATTGAAAACATTTAAGCTTCATGGGTGTTTAGATGAATGGTTGTAGTTTCTATATTTACTATGGATAATTTCTATTGTTGAGTCCTGAAGTTAACTGATATATTCATCTGCATTATCTAACCCGCTGTTAATCTCATGTGGTGACATTTTCATTTCAGATGTTGTAGTTTTCACCTCTACATATTGTATTTGGTTCTTTTTATATATCTCCCATTTCTTTATTCATTATCTTCATTTTTCTTGAAATCTTTGAACATATTCAGCATATTTATAATAGCTGTTTTAGCATCTTGGTCTGCAAACTCCATTATCTCTGTAATTTATGGGTCTGTTTCTGTTTTTCTTCTGGTTTTGGGTCACATTTTCCTGCTTATTCATATATTGAATTTTTTAAAAATATTCTTCATTGATTGTTAGAGAGAGAGGAAGGGAGAGGGAGAGAGAGAAACATTGATGCAAGAGTAAAACCTTGATCTGTTACTTCCTGCTGGGGATTGAACCTGCAACATGGGCATGTGCCCTCACTGGGAATCGAACCCCAAACCTTTCTGTGCCTGGGATGACACCCAACCTACTGAGTGATGCTGACCAGGGCAGAAGTAAGTCTTGATTTAGCAGACAGTTTGTTTGTTCTCAACCTGCTAACTTTATCCCCTAGTGGGCAGCTCAAATTTCAGTTCAGTTCTTTTATTTTTAGCTGATCTCCCCTACACAGATCAGGTGAGATGTGGGCAGAGTTTTTTACACAGAATTTGGTGGTTCCTCTCTTTAACTTTCACCTTTATGGTATTCCCCCTTCACTTCCTAGTGCCTGTGGCTGACCTCTGGATCTTCAGGCCACAAAGACTAAGTTTTCTATGGCTCCCTGCCCAGTATTGCGAAGCATTGACCGTGGGCCAAAGCTGTAACAGAAAAGGGAAACACCCTGTGCATTATCTCATCTTCCAAATGTCACCTTCCCTCCAGAATTTTTCTGCTTTTGTTTGCTCTGAAGAGCCTTCGGTTAGTTGTTTTTCTGCATTTTATTCTGAGTGTATAGTTATTTGAGGGAGGGCTGATCTGG
>NW_006288615.1:15780586-15793867 GCF_000327345.1 Myotis davidii | reverse complement strand
TTCCCATGCCATTTAATATTCTATGGCATTCTTTTACTTGTAAATATAAATATATGCACATGATTCAAAATTCAGAGGTCCTTTAGAGTATGCAGTGAAGTCTCTCCCTCTTACCCTGTCCCTAGATAGCAGTTCTGTTCCCAGAGGCAGTTCCGTATCATTCTTCCAGAGATGATGGCCCTGATCGGCCCGATTGCCACCCAGGCTGAGGGACCCACCCATGCACGAATTTGTGTACTGGGCCTATAGTTAACACATTGTTTGTGGGTAGTTTTTATCAGCCGCTAACAGGTGGCGAGGGCCATTTTTGCTAATTTTTTGAGCAAATGGCAACATTCAGTAAAATTACGATAACTTTAGTTTACGTATTTATACGTTATCCGCATTCTACCGCTAGTCTATAAAAAACGTATTAATACGTGTCCCGCGCTCTACTACACTGGTAGAACGTATAAATACGTAAAACGTGTAAACACGTTTCCCGCATACAATGTGTTAATACATATTTCCCCGTTTTTATATTCCATTACTACTGACTCTTAAAAAATAATTTCAATAATTTCTTTGTCCCTTTGTTACCTAAAATTCCAGAAAAATAACTTCTATTTAAGAAGATTACTGGGTGGCAGATAACTGCTAAAAGGGTTAGTTCACTAATGAGAAAATGTGATATATCCTCCTTCACTTGAAGGATAAACCAGTTCTATAAATCAATCAGAAAGCAACTACTCAGAGATAGACCAGTCAGTGATTGATAGTTGCTTTCCAGAAATTCATTAAACAAATTAATGATATATTAGTTATTTGGTATGACAGAAAAAAAATTTGTGACAGAATGTTTTCAGAATGCTTTAACACAATTGTTTTTAAAGTATTTAATATCTTACTTATATTTTAATTTCCAGAAGAATGTCTTATCATTTGAAAAGTTTTCTATAAAGTTTCTAAATGTTAGCTTATCATTTTATAAGTTATATAAACTATCTTTTTCTCATGTGGATAGCTGTGTAGAAAATGCTAAAATATGTTATTCTAATTCTAATTTTAAATTTATTATTGTAGCCCTAACCAGTCTGGCTCAGTGGATAGAACATTGGCCTGCGGACTGAAGGGTCCCAGGTTCGATTCCGGTCAGGGGCATGTGCCTTGGTTGCGGGCACATCCCCAGTTGGGAGGTGTGCAGGAGGCAGCTGATCGATGTTTCTCTCTCATCGATGTTTCTAGCTCTCTGTCACTCTCCCTCTCTATAAAAAATCAATAAAATATATTTTTAAAAAATTATTATTGTAAAAGTAGAGACAGGCATAGCAGTTGCAGCAACACCTACTTCCATTTGTTAAAAGCATATCAAGGGCTCTGTGCTAAGTAAATATATTATCATCTTTAAGCAATTGTGTGAAGTAGGTATTATTGCCATTTTACAAATTATGAAACTGTGGTCTTCATTTATCTCCCTATGAAACTTAAAAAAAAATGGACTCTTTCTTGTCCTTATGTTCCTCTCAGCACCTAGTCTTGCACTAATTTGTTGTGTATACCTAATGTTTTGATTAAATTTTAAAAGGATTTAATTAAATTATAATTTGTACATAGTTTAACAAAGATTACTCTTGTGTACTTTTTTGGCAATAAACTGAAATCCTCAGGACATAAAATTAGCAGGCCTTTTTAAAAAAATGAACAACACATAATTAGAGTGGAGAGGAAAATGTCAAGAATCCTAAGGTTTATTGTAATTAAACAAAAGGAAGAAAAAGTAGAAACAATTACAAATTAATTAGTTACTGCATCATAATAATTGATTCTGTTTTACTTAACTATAAAATAACTGAATAATATATTTAAAATGTATATATGATGATAGTAATAGGTGCATCAAACATGAAACTTATTTTTTCCTCCCAAGTTTGAATTTCAGCTCAGCATTTTGTGCTTTGCCAAAAGAATGTCTTTCCAGTACTTTTATTAGAAATTGTCTACTTGTACATTATGGTTCATTTTTTCCTATGATGTTTTCTAGATGGAAGAGCTTACCTCTCTTCTTTCCAACTGTCCCTGACTGATAGCTATTAACTGTGCTGCATGTATATCCAAATTGTATCTATATTCACTCATGTATTTTAAATAACTAGTTTAAATTGCAGTGAAATTGCACCCTGTGTTTTGCATTCATTTGCGTGAACCTTGCCACCGAAGCCTCAATACTTATTCAATGCTTGCTAGTGAATTACTCATAGCTATCCTACTCAAGTGATCATGTAAATCCTCCTTTCATTTTGAGAATTGTAGGTTTTGAATACAGAAAACATTTTCATAATACCTATATTATGACAGTGTTATGGTTCTGACACTGTTTTCACTAAAACTTGCCACTTAAGGAATTTAGATTTGAATCACTTTAAAACCTCCCTAGGTGCAGCGGCTATGTGTCTGCTAGGTGTGGATGGCAGGCTTTTGCTTTATTGTTTAGTTTTAATATTAAGGCTTGTTTATATATCCAACTTTTTTTCCTTCTGAATTTTTTTTTCAAATTTAACAGAAAGATATTGTTCCTGTAACAAGTTATTTATAAATTACTTTTCTTGAATTTGAAATCATTGCTGTACTATGGAGAAACTGAAATTTTTCTATTATAAAACAGTTGGCCCTGGCTTGTGTGGCTCAGTTGGTTAGCATCACTCCCTACACTAGAAGGTAGTGGGTTAGATTCCTGGTCAGGGCACATACCCAGGTTGAGGATTCAAACCCCAGTCAGGGTGTGTGTGAGAGGCAACAGATGGATAGTTCTCACATCCATGTTTCTTTTTTTTTTTTTAATATATTTTATTGATTTTTTACAGAGAGGAAGGGAGAGAGATAGAGAGTTAGAAACATCGATGAGAGAGGAACATCGATCAGCTGCCTCCTGCACATCTTCCACCGGGGATGTGCCCGCACCCCAGGTACATGCCCTTGACCGGAATCAAACCTGGGACCCTTCAGTCCGCAAGCCGACGCTCTATCCACTGAGCCAAACCGGTTTCGGCACATCCATGTTTCTTTCTCCTTTCCTTTCTCTGAGATCAATAAAAACCAAATAAACATCACTCATTAGGTTTATCAGACACAGAGTTTCAAATTGGTATGTTTTGTATGTTTAAGAAAATTTGATAAAAAGGAAGAGAATTGCATCAGAGTACTGGAATCTATAAAAGAAAACACAATGGAAATAATCCTATATAATAAAAACCTAATATGCAAATCAACTGAATGGCAGAAAGACTGGTCGTTATGGCACACACTGACCACCAGGGGGCAGACACTCAACACAGGAGCTGCCCTCAGCCCGCAGACCCCAGGCCAGCCAAGGCAGGTGGCAGCGGAGGCCCGCTGATCACCCCGCCAGTTGCACCGCAGAGGAAGGCAACCAGCAGCAGCAGCAGGGGGTGAGGCTGGCAAGAGGTTGGTGCCAGGCTGGCCAAGGTGGGTGCCAGTGGGGGGGCCCCCCCGATCACCCCACCAGTCACCCCACAGAGAGAGATGACCGGTGGCAGCAGCAAAGGCTGGGCCAGCGAGCAGATAGCGCCAGGCCAGTCAAGGCAGGTGCCAGTGGAGGCCTCCCCAACCACCCCACCAGTCGCCCCACAGATCAGCCCTAATCACCGGCCAGGCATAGAGACCCTACCTATGCATGAATTTCATGCATTGGGCCTCTAGTAGAATTATAAAGTAATAATAACTGAAATGAAGAACCAAATAGATTGGTTTAACAACAAATTAGATGTAATAGAAGGAAAAAATAGTGAACTGGAAGATTAGAAGAAAAGAACTTAATGAAAAGAGATATAAAATTTTAGAAAATATAGACAAAGGTGTGAGAGGCATATGGGACTCAGTGAAAAGGTTTCACATATGTGTAGTTGAAGTCCCAGAAGGAAAAGGAGAAGGAATATTGAGGGGCAAAAGCAATATTTTAAAAGATACTGGCTAAGAGTTTCCCCAAACTATTTGTTTATCTAGAGGATTGTCAATTTTAATGATCTCTTCAAAGAACCAGATTTCTGTTTCATTGATTTTTCTCTATTTCTGCTTTCAATTTCATTGATTTGTGCTTTATTATTTCCTTCCTTATGCTTGCTTTGGGCTTATTTTGCTCTTTTTCTAGTTTATTAAGGTGAAGCTTAGATTACTGATTTCCACATTGGCTTTTAAGTTTCTCTCTGGATGGATATAAATCTCCTCTTCCTTTACCTAAGTGCAGCCTCAGGGAGGTATTTCCTCCAGTTTTTATCTCAGTTTTGTTTCTGAGGATTTGTGTGAGGATTAAATGAGTCAATACACAAACATCTGATTCTCATTATTTGCAGGAGATTCTATAAAATCCTGGGAACATTAAATTAGTGAATACTGAAATAAATATAAATATAAATATAAATACACACACACATACACACATACATACACACACACATACACACACATACACACACACACATACATATCCATTCCTACTCAGACTACAATTCACACTTCCCTATAACAGTATTAATTTCAGGCACAGGAAATTATTCCAGAAAAAATAATTTGTTATTTTGTAAAGAACATCTTGAATACTAGTATTGGAAACTAAGCACACTATTTTCTTAATAGTTGGTTTTCTGAATAGATTGACTCAGATGATATTGATAGCATCAGTTCATTGCTAACTAAATACACCTTAAAATATTGTTTAAGGTCAGTGAGATTGAATTTAATTTTGTATTATTAATTTCTTCTTCTTAGGCAGTTACATAGATTTTTACCTGTTATAATGGTTTGATATTTTATATTTAAAAAATATCTTTCTTGCAACAGTGGAATGAGTCTAATCTAACAGTTATGATACAAGGTTTGTTTTATAGTTAATCCCTTAATTTATACCTAGACCAATATCTCATTGTATATATTATCAGTAGAGAAAGCATTTCATATTTGCAGGATACCAACCTGCAAATGTATGCACATTTGATGATTTTCAAAATTATTTTCTTAGGAAACATAACTTTTGAAACAATGATGGAAATTCTCCGAGATAAACCAAGTGGCATTAATATGGAGGGAGAATTCCTGACCACTGCAAGCATGGTTTCTATTTTACCTCAAGATTCCAATTTTCCTTGCATTCACTTCTTTACTGGGACTCCTGATCCTGAGAGGTAAAGTCACAAAAATACTATAAACCAGCAAGGGGTAAGGGGGTAGGGTAGAATCTTTAGTCTGTTGATTATTTTGTGGGGCTTCTTCTTCTTTTCTTTTTTTTAATACACAAATACACAAATAATTTTTGGATGCATTTCAGGTCAAGTTTTCGTCTGCCATTTCCAAATGTGCATAAATGCCATAATTGTTCTCATTTTTGTTGGAAAAAATGTTAATAGTTTCTTGTATACAGTCATTCCTACATCCTCTTTTCCCAAGTATACTTAACATTGTCAAGAAAAGAGAGTAGAAAGGTTTTCTTATGCAGATTTCAGTATTATATTATTAGATGGTTAAGAGTTAATAAAAAAAAAGTAAATGATGTAGTGTGCTGGATTTAGATGGTTGCTTATGAACTCATATCTAGAAAATACATTCACATAAAACTTAAAATATCAACAGTTCAAGTTTAGAAGGATTTGTATAGACTATCTTGATTTAAGTCATTAGTATCTCTCACAAAACTTAATGTAAATTACATTTTGAAATGATCTTATATTCACGATCTTTCAGTGTTACAGTCTTTCATATTATCAAAGATATTTTCAAGAAAAATCTGTGAACCCCTTATTAATAATGCTGCTAATTTTCATCCAAAATCTTAATCCTCAATCTGTAACATTGAGAATTGTTCTTACCCTCTGATGAACTATAATTTTACTTGACACTGTTTACATGCCAGGCATTTTGTTAAACTCATGGGAATACAAGGCTAAATAAACTCCATTCCCCGCCCCAAAGGAGATCCCAGTATACCAGGGAAGACAGCATGGCTGCAACTAGTATGACGGGACTCATTAGTATGTAACAAGTTAATAGAAACATATAAGTAGAGGGACCCTTACAAGATTTAGAATAATGCTGAATATCTTTAAATTCCCCATGTGACAATTTAATAAAATATTTTTTCTTCTAGATCTGTTTTTAAGCCTTTCATATTTGTGCCAAATATTTCACAACTACTGGACACCAGTTCACCAACATTTGAGTTTGAAGACCCAGTTAAAAAGAAGCCACATTTTAAGACTAAACCTGACAGAAGACACCCACTCTACCAAGAGCATCAACAGGCATTGAAAGTAATAGATAACAAGGAGGTATGATTAGATTATGTTCTATGTTTTATCATTACAAATAGTTTAAAATATGAATCAATCCATATTTTGTCTTTTTAAAAATATTTTTATTGATTTCAGAGAGGAAGGGAGAAGGAGAGAGAGATAGAAGCACCAATGATGAGAATTGTTGATCAGCTGCCTCCTGCACACCCACTACCGGGGATTGAGCCCGCAACCTGGGCATGTGCCCTGACCAGGAATCAAACCATGATCTCCTGGTTCATGGGTCGACGCTCAACCACTGAGCCACATCAGCTGGGCAATCAATCCATATTTTGAATTTTAGTTTTCTTTCCCTCCTTCATATACAAACAGGTTTAAAAATAGTTTAGATGCTTTGACTATGGTAGAGCTCTACTATTTTGTATCATTGGTTAAAAATAATGATTAAGAATATGTTGTGAATCTTTTAGAGAGATGTAGCATATTAAACATAATATCAATAGCTATTTGTTATTGAGCACTGTTATATACCAAGCACCATAGTACTATTACATGGAATATTTCATTTAACCTTCACAGCCTCTTTGTGAGGTAGGAACTATTATCATCTCCATTTTACTGAGAAGGAATCTAAGACTTCAAGAGAGGTTAAGTAGCTTCCTTATTATATATCTCACACCCAAAATTACAAAGCCACTGGAGGGCAGTTAACCTGGACTCTTATATAATGTTCTAAAGCATTACAGATTCAGATTAATTTTAATTGAAAGTGCTTTAAGACCTCATCGACATAAATAATAATAATTAATTGGAGCTTTTAAAAAATAATAAATGCTTATTATTTTAAAATGTAAGCATTATAGAAGACTATAGAAGATTAAAATATCACCACAGAGAAACCAAGATGGCAGCATAGGTAAACACCGAAGATTGCTGCCTCACACAACCACTTCAAAAATACAACTGAAAGACGGAACAGACATCATCCAGAACCACAGGAAGGCTGGCTGAGTGGAAATTCTACAACTAGACGGAAAGAGAAAAGCATACCGAGACCCAGAGGAGGTGCAGTGTTGAAGTAAATACAAAGGTGCGGAGGTGCGTGCGGAGGTGCATGCGGAGAGGGCTGGCGGCTGAGGGCACGATTGTCTTTTTCAATCAGGAGGGAGTCTCAGGCTCTGAGCTCCAGTTTCAGGCGAGTCTCTGGGGACCTAGACTCATATGGGAGAAACGGGACTGTCTGGCATTGGTTGGAGCTCGAGGGCAGCTTTCTCTCGGAGGCACACACAGCGATTGCCGGGGCCTCTGAGGACAGGACGGAGAGCAGCCATACTGCTCGCTCCGCCTGCCCAGTTGATCCCCTGCAGCCTGGCCCTGCCCAAGCCTTGCACAGAAGCTTATGCATATGAAAGGCCCGGCCCTTTGTAATCTGAAAATTACTTAATGCAGTGAGGCTTTTGTTGGATAGCCTAAGGCAGAGGCTAGATTAGCACCTCCCTAGAGATCCAGGAGCCAGTGTACCCAGAGGTCAGAGTGGGACCATTCAGTTTGCAGCTCCTTGGAACCATAAAGGACACACTCAGGGGGCAGAATCAGTGAGCACCACAGCCCCATTGAAGCAAGTCTTGCCCCGGAGGGGTGTCTCCAGCACAGAAGTTCTCCCACTGCAGACACAGCTGATTCTCATAGCCAGTTGGCCTGGAGTTCAAATCCCTGCAAGTATTACCTACAACAACCAAGGCTTAACTACAACAAGACTGCACACAAAGACCAAAGGGGGTGCACCAAGAAAGCAGAAAAAATGCGGAGACAAAGAAACAGGACAAAACTGTCAATGGAGTATATTGAGTTCAGAACCACACTTTTAAGGTCTCTCAAGAACTGTCTAGAAGCCGCCAATAAAGTTATTTAGACCCTCAAGAAATCTAGTGAGACCCTTGATGTGGTGATAAAGGACCACCTCGAAATTAAGCAGACACTGACTGAAATAAAGAATATTATACAGACTCCCAACAGCAGACCAGAGGATCGCAAGAATCAAGTCAAAGATTTGAAATGCGAAGAAGCAAAAAACACCCAACCAGAAAAGCAAAATGAAAAAAGAATCAAAAAATACGAAGATAGTGTAAGGAGCCTCTGGGACAGCTTCAAGTGTACTAACATCAGAATTATAGGGGTGCCAGAAGATGAGAGAGAGCAAGATATTGAAAACCTATTTGAAGAAATAATGACAGAAAACTTCCCCTACCTGGTGAAAGAAATAGACTTACAAGTCCAAGAAGCACAGAGAACCCCAACCAAAAGGAATCCAAAGAGGACCACACCAAGACACATCATCATTAAAATGCCAAGGGCAAAAGACAGAGAGAGAATCTTAAAAGCAACAAGAGAAAGACAGTCAGTTACCTACAAGGGAGTACCCATACGACTGTCAGCTGATTTCTCAACAGAAACTTTGCAGTCCAGAAGGGAGTGGCAAGAAATATTCAAAGTGATGAATAGCAAGAACCTACAACCAAGATTACTTTATCCAGCAAAGCTATCATTCAGAAGTGAAGGTCAGATAAAGAGCTTCACAGATAAGGAAAAGCTAAAGGAGTTCATCACCACCAAACCAGTATTATATGAAATGCTGAAAGGTATCCTTTAAGAAGAGGAAGAGGAAGAAAAAGGTAAAGACACAAATTATGAACAACAAATACACATCTATCAACAAGTGAATCTAAAAATCAAGTGAATAAATAATCTGATGAACAGAATAAACTGGTGAATATTATAGAATCAGGGGCATAGATAGGGAGTGGACTGACTATTCTTACAGGGGGAAAGGGGTGTGGGGGATGTGGGAAGAGACTGGACAAAAATTGTGCACCTATGGATGAGGACATGGGGGGGGTGAGGGCGGAGGGTAGGGGGGGAACCAGGTGGAGGGGAGCTTTGGGGGGAATAAAGAGGCACAACTGTAATAATCTGAAAAATACAGATTTAATTAAAAAGTTATCACTGCAATCTTATCTTCAGAAATAAGCAAATGTATTTTTGGGGGGCAGATGGATGGATAGATAAATAATTTTATATCCATACCTCTTTTGCCCTCTTCTCTCTCTTCCTCAGAGATTAAAAAAAAAAAAAATTAGAAGGAAATGGAAGGACTGCCTAAAGGCTTTTAACAGATTCCCTGCTATGAAGGAAAAGATTCTCCATTTTATACATTTTTCTCACCTGTTTTCACCAACTCTCATTTTTATTGCCTATTATTTCTATAATTGCCTATAATTTATCAAGGTATATGCATTTATATTCTATCTACATTGAACGAATTAAATGCTTTTTCCTTTTATTTTATTTTTTTTTACTTTTGTCTGTAGCATGTTTGCAGAGTTGCCATGCCTCTCCCTGCCATCCCCATCTTGCTTATGCTTAAAGCAGAGACCTCCTATTTGCTTTATCTGGGCCCAGTTTGTTTTCACTTCTGACCTACAGTGTAAACACTTTTTTTGTAGCCTGGTGGCATGGAGTGAAAGGCAGGCATTTTGTTCTAGAAGTCCACTGTGTGCTAACTAGGGCCCAGTCCACTGGGCCAGAGGTGTCATCCATTCCCTGGGCCTGGTTTACTGTCCAGACTCAACACAGCACTGTGAAATATGATAAGTCCTCTGGTTTTTCTTGCCTGTACTCCAGTTCCTCAGTGGTATGTTTCAAAAGTGTCTGCTCTGGCGGGATTTCCCTTCACTCCTCCTCCGCGGCAGCCTCATTGCCCAAATTGCTTTTGTTAGTTTTCTAGAGTTGTCAGCTTCCTTTCCCCCTCAGTACTGCTCTGGGAGGTGAGTTTTGTAGACTTACTAAATGTTTGTTAAACTAAATTGCTGACTGATTTTTCCCAAGTAATACCGAAATAAAATTTTAAAAGCTGTTACTATTTTAGGCTTTATTTAATGGGCATGAAATATTGATTGACAAAAAACGTAGTGGAAAGACAATACAATTTGAGGGTAGAAGTGACAGAGAGTTGGGTTCTAGTCCTGGCTTTGCAAATAACTACTTCTGTGTCTTAGGGAAAGTCAGTTCTACTTGCAGTTTTAATTTACATTTGTTGATTACTAATGAGGTTGAAATTTTCCTCATATATTTATTGGCCATTAGTATTTGCTCTTAAAAGACTTGCCTACCCTTTTCCTTAGTTTATTTTTCAATTGGTTCTTGGTTGTTTTGTCTTCTGCCTCAAAGAGGCAAACTATGTGCATAGTCTTTGTTACATTTCAAATTTTTAATCTCAACTTGTTATTTATTTGACTTTTTTATAGACAAAAATTTTAAATTTAGTCAATTATACTTGTTAGTCTTTTCCTTTAAAGCATCTTGATTTCAAAAGGCCTGCTTCACCTCAAGATAATTATAACTTCTGTATTTTCTTCCAGTAGGTATATATGTTTGAAAAAATATTTAGTCCTTTAATTCCTCTGGAATTTATTTTTGCATATGCTATAAAATAGAGATTCTAACTTTGTTTTCCAAAGAGGTAACCCATTATTCAAAAACAATTTATAGGCAAAATGTACTTTTTCTCCACTGATATGAAATAAAATTTCTTCAAAAGACAATTGTATACAATGTTAAGGTTAAGTATCTTTATTTTGTGCTGTTTTGCCCATAATGGTTCAAAATTTAAAAATTATGCTCACTTTCTAGTAATTTTCTTATATTTTAGTTGCTCCTTCCCTTGAACATTACTGTGCTATTTCCTTTGTTTATTCTGATATTATTTTTAAATATAGAAGATCCAAATTCATAGAAATATCTCAGCCTCAACTTTTAGCAGCATTCCCATACATAATTAATACCAGATTTTCAACAATTTTGTTATTTGTCTTTTAGGTTTCTTGTTTATAGACTAATCCTACATAATTATTCGTGTTTTTTCTACTAAAAATAACTAACAATTTGGGGTTAATAAAATAACTCAAACTTTAGAACAATGATTTTCTCTGAAAGAATTTTATTCGTTCTATATCTAAAGAATAGGAGGAGGGGAACCAAACAAGAAGTAGAAACCAGAATGAACAAACCTTGTCTATGGAAGTTGGTTAGAATTTGGTTAGACTTGTGTGTGTTCATTTATTGTTATTTTTAATTGTTTAGGAAAAAGCCAAAACAATGTTGGAGAACATGAGAAAACTGGAGAAAGAACTATTCAAAGAGATGGAATCAATCCTTCAAAACAAGCATCTCGATGTGGATAAAATTGTTAATCTTTTTTCTCAGTGTACAAAAGATGAAATTCGAATTTATAAGTTAAATATTAGTTCTTAATTATCATCTAAATGATCAACAATCTTCCTCAAAGTCAGAATCAATCACCGTGGTAAATGATATAAATGATATAAATCTGCTAGTGTGAGCAGATATGATTATTGTTTAATAGCATTCAAGTGATAGCTTG
The DNA here is from genome assembly GCF_000327345.1 of Myotis davidii. Taxonomy (NCBI): domain Eukaryota; kingdom Metazoa; phylum Chordata; class Mammalia; order Chiroptera; family Vespertilionidae; genus Myotis; species Myotis davidii. The sequence continues at coordinate 15,782,149 of NW_006288615.1, read as the reverse complement.
ACTATTAAAACTGCATATAATTGCTGAAATGTCAAGAAAGAAAATAATATCAAAATTAGACACATATATTATGGGATAGCCAGTTGTTACATCAGGTACTGCCCTGTGTTATTTTTTGTACTACAATAACTTTTTACAAATCACATATTCAATTCTGCATAAAGCATGAAACATTAAAATAATGCATGGATTTAAGTTTATTATAATTATGTATTGTCCTCAATTACAAAAAAGAAATTTTTTCTTTAATAATGAAAAATATTGTCTTATAGTGAAGTTTTGTGTGCTTCAGGCAAATATTAACCAGCTCTAACAAAGTGTCCCGTATTTACACATTAAGTCTTATTATAGTGTACTAGAGGCCCGGTGCACAAAATTCATGCACTGGAGTGGGAGGTGTCTCTCAGCCCGGCCTGCACCCTCTTGCAGTCTGGGACCCCTCGGGGAATGCCCACCTGCTGGCTCCCCATGAGTGGGCCTAAGCCAGCAGTCAGACATCCCACTCACAGTCCAGGAGCCCTTGCTACTTACTGCCCGCCTGCTCACTGCTCCTTACCGCTTAGCTCGCTGCTCTGTAATGCTGCTGCAGAGGCAGGAGAGGCTCCCACCACCGCCGCTGCGCTTGCCAGCTGTGAGCTTGGCTTCTGGCTGAGTGGCACTCCCCCTGTGGGAGTGCACTGACCACTGGGGGCAACTCCTGTGTTGACCATCTGCCCCCTGGTGGTCAGTACGCATCATAGCAACTGGTCATTCTGCTGTTATGGTCGCTTAGGCTTTTATTATATAGATTCATTCTGAAAATGTACTTTTATTAAACTCGGATATGCTCTTTGTCAAGACTTGGATGACCAGTGAGCCTTTAACTATAATTATATAGCATTTTTTTGGCCATACTCCTTTGTAGGATTTCATGTTAATATTTTAGAAGAGTTTGTGTGGGAGATTAGGAAATGGGATAGAAGATACCATTTCTGTGTCTCAAATTTCTCTCATCCTTTACATCTTTTCACTATGTGAAAACAGAAATAGGAAGGAGATAGTAAGAATGAAATAGAATTATTAGTGTATTATGAATATTTTAATGTATAATATATTGTGGACATTTATTATAAATGAGTAATAATCTCTGCCCATCGTTTATAAAACTGTTAAAGTTACATTGAGATTACCAAGTAAGGGTCAAAGTTGCAAATATCTATAATAATAAAAGCATAATATGCTAATTAGGCCAGATGACCTTCAGGACAAAGCTGGGGCTGCGAGGGGAAGCCCAAGTCCTGGGTGGCAGAGGGAAGCCAGTACTGGCAGCCGGGGGAATGAAGGCCTACTTGTGCATGGATTTTGTGCATCGGGCCTCTAGTAAACAATAGAAAAACCCAACTCAAAATAACATTATATATTTATTGGTTTCTAGAAATGTCCGTTTTAGGATTTTGATTATATCACATTTATTAGTCACTACCATTGCAACGAAGATTGTTACTAAAGTAGTGGACCATTATATATATATTAGAGGCCCGTTGCAGGAAGATTCCTGCAAGAATAGGGCTTCCTGTGTCTGCT
>NW_006288615.1:15778178-15779303 GCF_000327345.1 Myotis davidii | reverse complement strand
TAGTCCTCCGTCACTGAAGCAAGCAAGCCTCCCTGTTCGCATCAGCTGCCTGGCTGCCTGCCACCATCTTGGCTGCCAGTTAATTTGCATATCTCACTGATTAGCCAGTGAAAAGGGTATCGGTCGTACGCCAATTACCATTTTTGTCTTTTATTAGATAGGATAAAGAGTACCCAGGAAATTATTTTTTAAAAGTTCTCTCATAAAAACCTTAATCTGCCTGGTTTTGTTTTTGTTTAATACAAGGCTGCCATTAAAGAAAGAAAGGATAGCTACCTCAGGTTCTCAGTTTATTCTCTTTGCCTTAAGTGTGATTCAGTGATAGATTCTCCCTAAATCATGAAGACCATTGGCCAAACCCCATATACTTCCTCCTTTTCTCTTTTTTAGTATATAAGGAACTAAGGGTAAGCAGTTCATTGATTTATTCAGGGACACATAATTTAATCTTATTTCTCTAAGGCCAGCACATTTTTCACTTTATCTTTTGACACCACCTGCTACTAAACTAGCGCCATCTCTCACCTGGACAACTGCAGTTAACTGTTCTTCTACACTCATATTAATTCTTTATCTCCATCCACAAGAATCAGTGGAGCCAGAGGGATCTGTTAAAACTGCAAATTTAATCATGAATTTCCCTCCTAAAACTAAAAAAACCCACAAATCCCACAACCTTATTTTTTAGAGCAGTTTTAGATTTAGAGCAAAACTAAGCAAAAAGTACAGAGTTCCTATATCCTCCGGGCCCATCCTGACCTACCACCCCATAGTCCCACACCAGGGTAGTATGATTGTTATAATTTAACTTACATTAACACATCATTATCACCCAAATCCATAGTTTACATTAGGGTTCACTTATTTTACTTTCTATGGGCTTGGACAAATGTATGACATGTATCCACAATTATAGTATCATACAGAGCAGTTTCACTGCTCTAAATATCCTCTGTGCTACACCTGTTCATCCCTCCCTCCCCCTAACCCCTGGCAACCACAGGTCTTATTGTCTCCAGTTTTGCCTTTTGCAGAATATCATATAGTTAGAATCATACAGCATCTTTGCCATGCCTACCAGTCTTCTTTTTTTTAAACCCTTACCTGAGGACATGCTTAGAAAGA
>NW_006288615.1:15729160-15778098 GCF_000327345.1 Myotis davidii | reverse complement strand
AGAGAGTGAGGGAGGGAGGGAGAGAGGGAGAGAGAGAGAGAGAGAGAGAGAGAAAGAAACAACAACACATTGGTTGCCTTCCATACATGTCCCAACTAGGGAATGAGCCCAAAACTCAGACATGTGCCCTGACTAGGAATTGAACTGGCAACCTTTCAGTGCATAGGACAATGATGCTCCAACAACAACCAACTAAGCAACTCTGGCCAGCCACCTACCAGTCTTGATGTGACTTCCTTTTGAAATCCTTAGTTGAAGGACTTCAGCTAGATTTCAGGCAGTTCTGAATGATGGTTGTTTTGTAGTTTAGTTGCAATTCTGATGTGGTTGTGGGAGGATTCTAGTATCACATTTACCTAAGCCACTATCTTGACTGGAAGCCACTGTTTTTTAAAATTTCTGCTATGTTGCATTTTCAGTTACTTGAATGTGCCCAGTTTCTATATCATGTCTGTACTCTCTGCTTCCACCATTCATTTCATTTGCTCCTTTTTATATAAGTAGTTCTTTTTATCCTTTAGAGTTTCGCTGAAACATGATTTTCTCGGGGAAGTTTTCCCCACACCACACCAGGTCAGGTTTCTTGTTACAAATACTCAGAGCCACAGGTGATCCTGATCATAACTGTTATGTATTTAACATCTGTTCTCTCACAGCAAAATAGAAGCTTTATGAGGATAGGAACCATATTTTTTTCCATAGTTGCATGCTCAGTGTCCAATATTCTGTCTGCACAAGCTCAATAAATATTTTGTTAAATGAACATTCAAGTATTGATGGAAATTCATACAGTCCTCTTTTCTATCTGTAAAATTAAGACAATTAGGTAGACAATCAATCTGTACAACTTGGTAGCTTTTGATAACTCTCAGATCAACCTGTTACCTTTTCCCATATTCAAAATTGGAATAAGAACTCCCCAGATAAAGACAAGAATTATTATAAGGTTATGTAAATTAATTTATAAAACAATTTAGGACACTTTCACTCTATAAATCCAGTGTGGTATTTGGGCTTTGGTACTTATGTGGGTCATTAATGCCTTGTGGTATATTTTAGAAAACTTAAGATTTTCTTACATTTCTTATGTTTCTTAAAAATAAAATATGTAGTAGCTAAAATTTAGCTTTTTTTTGGGTCAACCCTTAAATGATGTTTATTATTTATAATTGTGTGATTAAATCAAGGAAATAATCTAATAAACTGAGTATTTTAGAGAAAGCTCATTTAATCTTTGATGAAAACCTTAATTTATATATTAATCTTCAATAAAAATTTTTTTCCCTAGAAATAGTTATGCAGCCTAGAATTTTGTAAAATTATTGCCTACTTATAAAACTTGCCAAAAACAGGTACTATAGAGTGAATGTTTTCTCTTTTTAATTACTTCCAGCTTTTATCATACCACGTGTATAAATTTGCCATCCTATATTTTCCTGAAGAATGGTGATAACATTTCTGATCCTGAACTGTGTTTCTAACCATCATTCATCACTTGACTATCTATGTCCAGTGGTCTAAAATAATATAGTATTTTCCATAATATGAGATATGAAGGGACAAAACCTAAGAGCTATATTCTGTTGCATGGGAAACATGTTAAATAATAGTTTTACATTTTTCTTTAGAAACTTACTGATCATTAATTGCTATTCTGAAAATGCCAAGTACACTTGACCTTATTCTAAAAATATTGAAATTTAAGCACAAGCTTGTCATGGAATTACTCACTGAGAACAAAGAAAAGAACAATTGATCATGTTGAAGATTAGCATACAAGTGGTAGATTTTAATCAAAATTGTATCATAATTTTTCCAGCTGTGACCCTGCATGTTAAAAATTATGAAATGTGTGAGTCAATAAAAAGAGTTTACTGAGTGCATAACTGAGCAAGGCCTGTGCACAGATCCCACCAGGTGATGAAGAATGGAACAATCTCAGGAGACCCATTTAAGAAAACATTAAAAACTTACAGAAAATACCTCTATGATGGCTTCTGCATTATTCAGATTACTCGAAGAAAAGACATTGGCAATGCAAGTTGAAATAGGTATTTTTATTTAGAAACTTGCTTTGTCAGTGAGAGAGTAAAAGTTACAAACATTTTAATTTAATAAAGTTAACATATCCTTAATCCTGAAAACATCTCTTAAAAGCCTTCTTTTTCTGAAACTGCAGATCATTTTAAGCCAGGGTTTTTTGTTTTGTTTTGTTTTTTGGCTTTCTTTTAATGTCTCTCATGGAAAAAGATGCCGCTGATTCCGCTCGTGCAAATAACAGAACGTGTAGTATGACTTGTTTACAAACACAACAAATTTTCCACTTGAGTTTGAGTTGCCTGCATGCATGTGAGTTAATACCGCTATTGCTGTAGCTATAATGGTCTACTGGCACAACAGTGAGGTTTTATGCTATCTCCTGAGCATTGAGAGTTACATTGTGGTCATATTTCTTAAAAAAGTTCTGCAGCAAGACAGTTCTCCTGAAAAATATCCTCATTCCCTAATCATAACTTGAAATTGCTATAGATTAATATCACACACTAATGTATTTACAGGCATACCTTGTTTTACTGAGTTTTGCTTTATTGTACTTCGCAGATACTGCATTTTTTACCAATTGAAGGTAAGAGCCTCCACCAGTAAAAAGGTTACAACTCGCTGAAGGCTCAGATGATGATTAGCATTTTATAGCAATAAAGTATATTTAATTACAGTGTGTGCATTGTTTCTCACACATAATGCTGTTGCACACTTAACAGACTGCAGTATAGGGTAAACATAACTTTTATATGCTCTGGGAAACAAAACATTTGTGTGACTCGCTTTAATATTTTCCTTATTGTGGTGGTCTGAAAGCAAACCCACACTATCTCCAAGGTATGCCTGTACTTGTTAAATACATTAGGCTTCCATGCAGGTTTTAAAAAAGTACTTATTAAATGACTTAACCCTATAAATTATTTTCTAAATGATTTTTATATATGAGACACTGAAAGTATGAGATAAATAAATATTTAAAACATGTTTTAAATAAGTTAAACCAAAACTGACACCTAGTAAGTAGAGGTTCAAAGATCATGTGCATAGATTTAATTTACTGAAGGAACATAAAGCTTATCTGAGGGCAACACTTAGAAATCTTCAAACTGATTGATTTTTATACATGGACACAAGAAAGACTAAATTCTAAATGTAAAAGTAGAATGTTAGGCTTAGAATTTGAAAATCTTGGCTTGAAGTACATAGTTTTTTTCTTCTTTTTAATTACAAGGAATAAAGTAACAGGGTTAGCCTTCCACACTGTGACGCTTTATGCAAACGCCAAAAATGATACATCACATGGCAATAATTTTGTTGATAAAATTTAAACAAATCTCAAATTATTACTTTTAGCATAAAAGTTAAAGATTAAACTGTACTTCTGTTGATGGATTTTGTAGATGATAAGATTTATGGAAGTTCTTATTGCTCTCCTAATGGCACAGTTTAGTATTATGGAAAGAAAAGGTGAACCTTAAAAAATAGTGTTTTCAGTTTTAATGAGTACTATTTGTCAAGGAAATGGGGAAAATATAATAAGAAGGCCTCTTATTAGAACCAGCAAAATCCTTTTTTAGGAGGTGCTATCAATACGCGCAAAGTTGTCATAATTTTAGGTCCATTTTCTACTAGCAATATACCTGCCAAATTTGGCAATTTAAAGGAATAGTAAATTGGATATTGATTTTGAAATTATAGCAAACAACTGTAGGAAGCAATGTTTTAAAATGTTGGAGTAATTAGTTTTAAATAATTATTTAACAGTTATTATATACATTCAGAACTTTAAATTTTTTTATTTTTCCTAAAGTCAGTTTCCTGTGTGTTTTACATACACATAAAATCACAGTATGTTAGTGTGGGGTGGGAAAACATCAAATTTTACAGAAGAGGCACCTGAGGGTCAGAGAACAGATCTGGGGCTTGATACAACTTCATGTGAGGTTCTCTCCTTCATAACTTAGGTCTTAGGGGATAGAGATGAATGCTCAATTGTTTTATATCTTTCCTGCTGGGTTGTGGTTGCATTAATAGCAGGAGGACTCTGTTCAGGGCTCTTTTGAAGAAATCTGTAAAACAAGTACTCATCCCGAAATTCATAGTCATTGGTGATGTGTTGGATGACTCCTCCTTGCACCAGTCTGTCTCCATATATAACAGCTTCACCACGGTCAGAGGCGAGGCCAACTTCAATTAGCCAGTTCACCAGGTCACAGCCACAGAAGGTCCCAGCCGAAGTCTTTGCACCACACCTGTATGTCAAAGGAATGATTCACCCATATGGTCTGTAAACTTGGTATCAGCACTGCATGATAGAAGACAAGCAAGGAAAAATAGGAGGAGACAGGGAAAGACAGCATGATAGTTAAAACTGTGGCAGGAATGACACTGTTATGAGTATAATGGGTTTGACTCGCCTAACCCTAGAAAGACCCACTGGAGAAAAAATGCCAATAACGCCTGTGAAAACGGAAATGCTTAAACCAACAAAACCCACTCAGATAATGTAAATTCATCTACAAATAAATATTCTTTTTATAGTAGACTAGAGGCCTGGTGCATGAAATTCATGCACTCGGGGGGGTTCCTCAGCCCGGCCTCCATCCTCTCACAGTCTGGGAGTCCTTGGGGGATGTCTGACTGACGGCTTAGGCCTGCTCCCAAGCCAGCAGTCGGACATCCTTAGTGCTGCTGGGGAGCCACTGCACTTGCCAGCCATGAGCCCGGCCAAGGGCTTCTGACTGAGCGGTGCTCTCCCTGTGGAAGCACACTGACCACCAGGGGACAGCGCCTGCATTGAGCGTCTGCCCTCGGATGGTCAGTGTGCGTCATAGCAACTGGTCATTTGCATATTAGCCTTTTATTATATAGGATGGCCTTTTATGATCAGATACATTCTGTAGACAGTTGAATATTATATATTTAGTAAATTATACTCAAAGTTATAAATAATTTATCTCAGAAACATTAAATAGTATTTTTATAAGCTCCTTAAGAAGGACAATTTTAACTAAACTACTCAAATGAACTTTGTATTTTCTGCTTATCACACTGCCCATGAATAGCCTTTCTTCTTGCCCTCAGCAGCCAAGACAGATTTACTGATGACATGTCAGCAACTTGGTGCATTAGGAAGCAAGGGAAGAATAAGTGAGATCTGTCTTGTTACAAATCTAAGATTTTTAAAATGTATTAAAATGGTCTTCCTAATGCAAATATGGGGTGCCTCAAGTAAAAACAAATAAACAAGGGAAAGAAATGTAAAAAAAACACACCAAAAGAATTCTGTACGTTTTCATATAAATGTGCATTAGACAATATGAATCTGTTCAGAAGCATCAGTCAAACTGTAAAACCCAAAGTGCTTGACAAAAGGAAACAGTGGATGAAAATCAAGATGAAATGACTGGGAAACTTATATGCATATATGCATAGCCCATGGACACAGACAATAGCATGGTGAAGGCCTGGGAGGGGTGGGTGCAGGGTAGAGGGGGTAAATGGGGAAAAAGGGGGACATCTGTTATACTTTCACCAATAAACAAATTTTAAAAAAGAAAATCAAGATGAAATAAAGAATAGGTGACAAAAATCTTAAAATATTTAACCACAAATGAATATACACTAGATTTTCATATAAAAACTAGAAAAGAAAAATTAGAAAAGAGGTTAATATACATGAAAAATTTTCTCAAGTACATAAAATCACGATAGGTTGATATTAGTATTTTACTTATTAATATCTTAATTTATGCTTTGCAACCAAAACATCATTTTCAACAGAAGCCTGAATATTAGAACCTTAATCTGAGCATTCATCTTGCATGCTGAGTTTTAATTTATAGCCCAACACTTTCTATCCAACACCAAGGGAATAATATTTGCTTCCTGATGACTGATCAGGCAGCTAAAGGACAGCTCGTGAAATTGCAGAGGCAGAGAATGTGCCACTGTGCAGGCTGCAGGGCAGCGCCAATGCCAGTGGAGCCCCATTCTGCCTCCCGGGACTGAGGCAGCTGGCAGTCCTGCAAGTGGCAAGAGCTATGCTTCCTGATAGTGGGCAATAACAGGGGCCTGGTAGAGCTAATGGGGAGTTCCCTTTAAACATTTTAAAAAGTAGTTTTAAAAAATAATTGTGTTTGGCCCTTAAGGGTGAGAAACCAACTTTTCTTCATAGTTTACCATTTCCAGAAACTGGACTATGCCCATTCCATAGATTTTGTCATCTAACTTGAACAATCCAGAGACCCAGCCTCTATTTTAAAAAAGAGGAACACTAAGGTTTGGAGAACTGAACTTGCCCAGTGTCACACAGCTCATAAGTGACATACCCAGGAATTGAGTTCTAGTATTAGTCCCCTATTAGTGCCCACCCAGTGAGTCCCCTTTCCACTAGCTATGTCAGGCTGCCTTCTGGTTATTATAAAATATAGTGGCATAATAATATGTAAATAAATCATCCTAAATGGTAATTTTCAAATTTTCAGTATAGACACAAAAGTATTTGGTTTTCTGGTTTGTTTTTATCTCTTTTTACAACTACTAAAAAAATTGGTAACATTTGTTTTTTGATTTCTTGCTGTATACTTGATCCACATCTTGAGGATCAGAAGAATAAGCATGATACCTTAGACTAAAGATTAGGACTTGAGGTGAAAAATAAGCAGCAGAATTAAAATTTTTCAGTGAATTTTCAGTTTAAGTTTATTAAAAGTAAGCACTAAAAGGAGATATTCAGTTTCTCCATCACACTCGCCACATTTAAATAGCCACAGTGGCCTAGTGGCTACATGACTGGAAAGATCAGGTCAAGGTTAAGAGTGGTTTTACTGTCCTCCACATGCTAATTTAAACTGTGATGCAAATGCTAAAAAAAATATTTTACATGCTGTGAAAGACAGAAAATGCTGAAGATGAGAATGAAATTTTTTTAGTCTAGTTCTTTGTGGGGGGATATCTTTGTACTTTTAATTTTTCTGTGAAACTAAAACTGCTTTTTAAAGAGTAAAGCGTTTTTATTTTTCAATTAAAGTTTACATCAACATTATTTTATATTAATTTCAGATGTCCAGGATTCTGAGAGTCTGCCCCTTGGTGATCAGTGTACATCAGAGTGACTGGTTGAACAGTTGAAGGAATGGCCAGACACTTAGCATATTAGGCTTTTATTACATAGGACTAAAGGCCCAGTGCACAAAATTTATGCACTCAGGAGGAGGGGTGTCCCCAGCCTGGCCTGTGCCCTCTCACTGTGTGGGAGCCCCGTGATCGAATGCCCCAAAGAGTAAGGCCCTGCCCACCCATCCAGGGCTCCTCGATGGACTGCCCCAAAGTGGTAGGCTGGAGCCGAGAGTTCCTTCTCCACACCGCGTTTCTTAATCCCTAGCTCCTCCACTCAGCAAATGGACTGTTTCCTTTTCCATGCGGGACATGGAGAAGAGAGAAACAGTCCCCAACAGGATAGTGGTTAAACAGTCGTATACTTTACAAAGGGATTGTTCTGATATTTCAATACCCACATGGCACAATACATAGTTATTAAAATACGAGAGGCCCGGTGCACAGATTAGTGCATCAGTGGGGTCCCTCGGCCTGGCTCTCCAACATTCCCCGAGGGGTCCCAGATTGCCAGAGGGCACAGGCGAGGCCAAGGGACCCCACAGGTGCACGATCAGGGCCGGGGAGGGACCGTGGGAGGACTGCAGGGTGTGTCCGGTCCATCTCGCCCAGTCCCAATCAGCTGGACCGCAGCAGCAAGCTAACCTACTGTTCTGAGAGTCTGCCCCTTGGTGATCAGTGTACATCAGAGTGACTGGTTGAACAGTTGAAGGAATGGCCAGACACTTAGCATATTAGGCTTTTATTACATAGGACTAAAGGCCCAGTGCACAAAATTTATGCACTCAGGAGGAGGGGTGTCCCCAGCCTGGCCTGTGCCCTCTCACTGTGTGGGAGCCCCGTGATCGAATGCCCCAAAGAGTAAGGCCCTGCCCACCCATCCAGGGCTCTCCTCGATGGACTGCCCCAAAGTGGTAGGCTGGAGCCGAGAGTTCCTTCTCCACACCGCGTGGAGCTGCGGGACCCCCAGACCTCGCTGCGAGAAGCCTCTGGGCCCTGCCTCCTCTGCGCCACGCAGAGCCACGGGACCCCCAGACCTCGCCACACGGAGCCGCCGGGACCCACCTCTGCACCACGCACACAGCATCAAGTCCCCGCCCACTTGCACTCGCCTCACCGTGCATGCAGCCCACCCACCCACACATGCCCGCTGTGCACACTGCCTCCTGGTGATGGATTGTGACGGCTGGAGGGCATCAGGCTGTGAGGGCATGATGACAATTTGCATATTAGCTCTTTATTAGATAGGATTACTGAATATATTACCTAGGCCAGCGGTCTCTGAAAGGTTGGTGACCGCTGCCCTAGGCTGTAGTTTACATCCCTGTGACTATTTTGTAACCACCAATTTGTACTTCATACTCCCTTCACCTTTTTTACCTAGTCCCCCAATTCCCCTTCCCTCTGACAACCATCAGTCTCTTCTCTGTATCTATGAGACTATTTTTATTTTGTTTGCTTATTTATTTTGCTCTTTAGGTTCCACATATAATTGAAATCATATGGTATTTGTCTTTCTCTGTTTGACATATTTCACCCTCTAGGCCTAATCATGCTGTTGCAAATGTTAAAATGTCTTTTTTGTTTATGGTGAGTAATATTCCATTGTATATAGGTACCACCACTTTTTTACCCACTCATCTATTGATGGGCACTTGAGTTGCTTCCATATCTTGGCTACTGTAAATAACAAGCAGCAGAATTGATTAAGAGAAGAAATTTCACTTCATTTTCTTGACAGCATCATTAATAATATGAAATAACTAGGGCTGGGGAATACAAAATCACTTCTAAATCCAATGTATCTCAAAGTTTTGTGAGAGACACTAATAGTTAACATGAAGTGAATATTAATATTCAAGTACATTTTGGTTCCTTCTAAAGTTTTCCTGTTTTTAAGGAAAGAGGAAGTTATATGACATTTAAAATTATAAAAATCAAAGTGACAATGGCTCTTATAGTATGCTGTTTCTTAAACTATAAACTGACCCATACTATTTTAACTTTTGCAAGTATATATGATATTAAAAAGAATAATCATGTAGTTAGTCACAACTGCATTACAAACCAAAATTATCAGTTAAAATATAATTATCTGGAACCTATACTCACCTTCTTTCTTTGACTATGTTTTGGATACAGAGGTCACGGTGGTAATGGATAAATTGTTGACAGGTCATTTTTATTTCCTCAGGAACAGGAGAATCCCTGTTTCCTGCTGTTTCTTTATTGTTCCAAAGAAATTCAAGTCTGAAAACCAAAATTGAAGGAGACCAATTTTAAGGAAAGAAAAGCACTGAGAGAGAACCCGTCCTGCTTATTACCCCATCAACATGGCTGTTTCAAAGCTGTCATTTACTAAAGCTGTCATCTGCAACACCAAGACATCATTAGTGTCTGAAGCAGAAACATACTTGGCTTGCATTCAGTTTCCTATTCAAAGTAGGCTAGGGTGGGAGTAAGATGGGGTGCAGTGGGGTATTTTATTAAATTGTTCTGGACATTTTATAAAATAACCTCCAGACATGTTTGACTCATTTCAATTTCTACCATAAATGAAGTTTCTTATTCTACATTCTACTGTTTGAAATGCAAAAGTAATTTACAGAGATCAATTATTTTATTTAGTCATTTTCCAATTTCAGTACCCAAAAGGCACATAATGGAATCTGGAGTTCAGAACAATTCTGTTTCTACCAGCCCAGAGTAATATTAAGTTAAGTAATATTTTTTTAAAAAATATTACTTAAAAATATATATTTTTTATTGATTTCAGAGAAGGGAGCGGGATAGAAACATCAATTATGAGAGAGAATCATTGATCTGCTGCCTCCTGCACTCCCCCTACTGGAGATTGAGCCTGAAACCTGGGTATGTGGTGTGACCTGCTGCTTCATAGTGGATGCTCAACCACTGACCCACACCGGCCTGGCTCTGTTGACTAATTTGATTAGTTGACTAATTTAATTGATTAACATTATGAAGCTGCTAAGTTCAGTGACTTTTCTATTATACTTTTCCTTTCCCATGACAGGATTATGACTCTAACAACTATATCTTAATGATGATGTTAATGATGATGAAAAACAAGGAGAAGAAAGAACAGTTAACATTTGCTGGGCACTTTTTATATCATTAGTAGTAAAAATTTCATTAGCCACTTATAGTTTCTACTAATTTTGACTTTGAAAACAAATGAAGTACAAGACTTTTTAAACCCTCCTCCCCCACAATGTCTCCCACCCACAAGCTGGAGTATTCTTACTTCATTTTTCTTTTTTTTAATCCTCACCTGAGGACATTTTTCCATTGATTTTTAGGGAGAATGGAAGAAAGGGAAAGATAGAGAGAAACACATCGATTGGTTGCCTCCTGCATGCAACCTGACCAGGGCCCAGGCTGGGGAGCGCCTGCAACTACGATATGTGCCCTGGATTGGAATAGAACCTGGGACCGGTCCATAGGCCGACACTCTATCCACTGAGCCAAACCAGCTAGGGCTCCCTTCATATTTTTCATAAAGAAATTTCCAATCTGAATTCAAGGGAACTCTTCTCCAAGCTAATAATGGCACAGATAGAAACCAGCATTCATCATTTCTGATTAAAATGCAAATTACAATGTTAGATTGATAATAGTTTTCTAATATCTTCTGTGCAATTATTTACAACAAACATGTGAATTAACAGATAACCTTTCTGTGGTGGTGATTTACACTTTCTGTGGTCTCCCAGCAGTTAGCTACTAAAGACTTACAAACACCAGTATCTTAACAGGTGGCTTTGCCATCACCTTTATGTCAGGGTAGGTAGCTCGATATTAATAAAGGAAGGGAGCAAAGGGAATCAGACATTAAGGAGCCTCATCAGCTGGGGAGCTGAGTTGGACACTGAGCCTGCTTCACCAGGAAGCTGCAGCGTTCATAGGCTTCCCAGGTCACCGCTGCACCAGGACCCAATCCCAGAAGGGGCAGTATGGGTCCTTATAGGTCATTTCCAGAGAAGGAATAAAACAGCAGGAGAAATTCCTCTGCTGGGCACATGCCCAGTCGAAGCCAAGATGGTGCAGGGGGAGATGCTTCTACTATGAGGCATGTGCAGTAAGCCTGGGAAAAGGATTGTATTGGATAAGGGACACAGAACCCTGAAAGATCCAGGAAATGGATTTCTTAGGGGGAGGAACCAGCAGAAGCCCATGAAAAATTAGGAAATTGATTGGTTAGTTTGAAAAAGCACCTAGTCCTTACCAAGCCCAAGGTAATAGAATCAGCTTAACAAAGTTCTCCCTCTGTAACACGGGCTCTCCCCATTTGTTCCCGCCATCTCTTTCCATAGTAGCCATGTGGCCCTAGAAGCCACCTGGGGTCCGGCACACCTCATGAGCTCCAAGTGTGAGCCTGTGTATGCCGATGCAGCGCCAGCTGGAGGACAGCCAGGAACAGAAGCTAAGCTAGCTGGACGATGACAGAGGCGGAACTGGACTAAGCTTTCACATGGACTGAACCAATGGCACAGGATTTCTGGGCACTGGTCTTTGTCTGGGCTTGATGAAGACAAGGCTGGACTTCGTTCACAGCAGGACGGAACTGCCCCAGGACAGTCCTTTGATTTTCTTTCTACAATAAACCTTACCACTAAGCCTTATCCTCCCATACGTGGGTCCCTGGAATGCTTTCCTTGCGACTCCATGAAAGGGCCTCATTTCCTCTGGCAGCATCTACAGATATAGATTATTTTTTCAAATAAATTTACCTTCTTTTGAAAGGTCGAATGATTAAATGTTTGTCCAATCCGAAGATGCCAAAGGAAATAAATCCCTATGGAAGAAAAAAAATTAGATTTTATGAATACAACAATAACATTTCAAGACAGAGAAATTGTGGAAGCCACCAAATTTAGTGAGTGGAGAAGCAAACATGTATGATTAAAGCAACATTTTAAGTAGAATGCACAGGAAGACCTTCTAAAATGTAGTGCCTGGAGGCAAGTATGATATTTGGCTGCCTCTGCCCATCATCTGTCCTATTAATCATGATGAGTGATAGAAGCCAGTGCTGAGCAACCACACGTGTGTGCTGGCTTACTGAAGAAAATGAAAACATTTAGGGCTTTATTTCTTTGTTTTTCCCTCTTAAAAAAGAAAAAATATTTCACATTGTACTTAAGTATTTCCTTATTAATTTTCTGTTAAAACTTCAGAAATTACAGAACTTAAAAATGCTGTAGTATCTGAATATAATGCAGCAACGGAATAAAATGTATGTGAAGTGAAACTGGCTAGTGCTTAGGGAAAGGGCTTTAAAGGAGGTGATGAGGCAAACTGGCACCAGATATGAGCTGTGAACACGGTGAGGGAGACAGGAGGTTGGGAACTGCTATCTGTCAGGCACAGTGGGGTAAGGATCTAAGTGCGGGTGGGTGGGAGTTGGGATGGAGAATGCAATATATTACATGAGGACCTACCTTTCTTCACCCAGAACTATAAATAACCAAAAGGGAATGGTCTGACTACAACACTCAATACATTGCCAAGAGAAAAATGGGATGTGGGAGTGCAGGGTGTGTGTGTGGGAAGGTTGTGGTATCTCTCTCCCTCCTTTGAAGCACTTGAGCCATAGCTGTGGGGCTAGAATTTCAAACGCAACATTCTGGCATTTGTTTTTGTTTGTGAAGCTTTCCCAGTCCTAGTCCTGGGACGGCTCAGGGGGAGTGGGCTTTAAAAATGCAAAATGCTGGGTGAGGCTATGATTTTTCCACCTAGTATTTTATAGTTCTTGAGTACAAAATCTGATCTTAGTATTCCACTGTAAGGTGGGCGTCAAGTGGCCCTTGAGATGCTCATGTCTGTCTGTAATAAATTGCCTAAGGTCACAGTAATGGCAAAACAAACTCTAAATATTTTGAAAAAATTAGTTATGGAAAAACTTGCAGGGATATTTACCAATAAATGTTAACTAACTCACATGGCCAATTATTTTAGATTTCATAGGAAAACCCAATAATTTTAAAAGTAGCACTTTTTATCAACCTTATACTCAATCTGGGGACTAATATTCTCTAATTCAGAGTAAGTGATTGACTACAGAATCAAATTTTGAAATTTGCACATAAAAGACATTTTTCCAGTATGCAAAATGCCATTTATCCTTAAATATTCATTTTAATAATGACATAAAGACAACAGCACCATTGTATTAGTTCTTCATAGAATTTTAATTTCTAATTTTTAAATGAGGATGTAATGTCTACCTGGCAAGTATTGTGAATATTTAAATGGGAAAGTTATTATAAAATGCTTACCAATGGTAGTATATTATATCCTCTCAAGGAATGGTAACTACTATCTATACCTGACCAACATTTACTTATACACCAATTTATAATTTTTAGAAAAGATTTAAGTACCTATTGTTCAAGAAATATCAAAATGTAAATGAAATAATGTAAACCAATTTAAGTGGCTAAACTAAAGGCTCAGAGAAGGTAAGTCATTTTCCCAAAGTGACTTATTAAGACCACAACAAAGTTTAAAAAGTGCTTGGAACATCTTGTTGCTGCTTACATTATCATTCTTCATCTCAAAACCAAAGCAAAAAAAAACGATTTAGTATTTCTGACTATAACACTCAGTGTGCATTGTGATGACTTTAACCAATATAATAATCCATCTCTACTAGAGACAGGCAGCAGCTGTCAGCTGTCACGCATACCAGCAGCTGGCAAACAAACGAAACCCTTTTGATTTAAAAGAAAAGCACATCCGTCCTGCCACCCCCAATCACCCCATCCAGACAAACAAAAACCCCTCAAAATTCTCAGTAAATAAATACCTGGCCGTAGTTAAATACAGCACAGAAAAACTGTAACTCAACATACAGTTTCCCAGGCTCTTGGTTGAATAGCCACCATAAACAACTAGAAAGGTTCTGTAAAGGAAGGAGAAAATAGTATTTTTAAATGAAATAAGCTAATCATTTCTATCTATCCAGAACACAGAACAAAAACTTACCTACTACTTAATAATTAGGGAGAAAAAGACTAAAGGGAAAAACACCTAGAGAATATAGAGGCTTTGTCTTTCAAACAAGAAGTTTCAACCTCTCCTCTTGACAGATGTCACTCAAACAGCATCTATTCTGATCAGATTTGAAGCAAGAAGACATGAGCCACAATACAGAGCTTACATAATATATCAGGACTGCCAACTAGCCTAAGACAGGAGTGATTTTAAAATTAGTTCTACACAATGAAAACAATCACATCACTAAGCAACAATTCTTGGCAGCATTTCTTTTTGATTTTTGTTCTTAAACAGCAGTTAAAATGGCGCTGGTTGATATCATTCTGTGTAATGAGCATCCCAGTGTGAAAAGGGTAGGAAGGTCCCTCATAGGTTATATGGTCCATTTTCTATTTTTAGGCAAGTTACATTTGAACCATCTCAAGTACTAGTAATTATATAAAAACAACGGGCAATTCACAAAAGAGGACATAAAGGCAATTATAAAAACCATTTAGTAGTAAAAAATGCATTAGAATAAAGTGCTATATTTTACCTATAAAATTATCAAATTAAAATGTTTATAATAATCATTGTTGGTGAGGATACTTTACAAACACCTATACTACTCCTTTGGTAAACAACTTAGTAAAATTCATCCAAAGGCAGAGAAATATTTATACTATTTGATCCAAGTTTCCCAACTTGGAGAATCTATCATAAGGAAATATACTGCATGGAAATGTTTATTAGAGCATTTTAAAAAACTAGGAAGGCTCTGTAAGGAATTGGTTAATTAGAATGTATCTCCTCTGTGGTTTATTGAGGAGCCATTAAAAGTAATGGTTATGAACATCTATGCAGCAACATGCAAATGGTTGACATAAGTGACAAAGCAGAATCTGTATATATGATTAGAAAAATGTATTAAAAAATAGAAGACAGAAGTATGGTGGATATTTTTCCTCTTTTCTCTATTTTGTAAGTATCTATTATGTGAAGTGGTTATGTTATTTTCATAATTTAAAAATTATTTTTTAAAGTTTATTTATCTGAGGAATATCTTCTGGGAGACCACACAGGCATTTATCCACTGAGGTCAGTCAAGGAGTACACTAGGAAAAAGTGGCCCTGCACACATCACGAAGATACCTCGTCTTACCAAATTCTAGGTTCAGAGTATAGAATGAGTAAGTGGTTCCAAGCAAAATAAGCTACTGGACATCTAGGCAACACAGTAATGTGAATTATTTATTCCTCTTTTCCCCAAAAAACATTTAGCTCAAATTAGGATTCAGATGGCCTAGCTGCCACTCCCCTGGAAAGTAGTAACTAAGTTTTTCCCAGATGCCTGAATAAAACCTTTGACAAACATTTAAAGAAATGGCCCCAAAACAAAATCAGAAGAAACATTTACAGCAAACAGGCCGATAATGAGAAGTAAACACAGCAACACATGTCGAGTCAGTTGCTGGTCTCCACTCTGTAGATACTGCTCTTCTTCCTGGACTAATATGCAGCTCTGGGAGTTACAGCGACTCTCACAATGATCATCTATAAAACAGTAAGTACAACAATTTGTAATCAGAGCTTTTTATTTGAATGCATTTTAAATTCATAATGACTTCCTAAGCAAAACACCACATATGCACATTCAGCTCTGAACCAGTATATCATTTTAGATGAAATCTGAGGAAGGCTCCTTCATGTTGTTTCAAGAAAGTTCTACTTGTAGGGTGTTTTTATCTGAAAAAAACAAGAGTTGTATGCAATAGTTCCCTTCTACACTATTCAACAATGTAATATATATTTAAGGCTAAATTACTAATTCAAGCTTTACCTGTAATAAATGATCAGGGCCAGGCCCCTGGGCTGGGACAGGGAACCAGGGGTGGGTGGCGGCAGATGCGGGTGGTGAGGGAAGGAAGAGGGGGGTAAGTGGGGAGGTGGGGAACTGTGCAGTGGTGACACGTGGGCAGCAAGGGAAGGAGGAGGGGGTAAGCGGGGAGGCAGGGAACTGCACGGTGGTGGTGCACGGGTGGCGAGGGAAGGAGGCGGTGGCGAAGCGGGGAGGCAGGGAGGCGTGGAACCTAATCGGCCCTGATCACTGGCCAGGCCTAGAGACCCCACCCTTGCACAAATTTTGTGCACTGGGCATCTAGTTTCTTACACTCTTCACAACATTTGTGATATGAAAACATAATGCCTGCCTGGCTGGTGTTGCTCAGTGGTTGAGGGTCGACCCATGAACCAGAAAGTCATCGTTCAATTCCTAGTCAGGACACATGCCCGGGTTGTGGCTCGATCCCCAGTAGCGGGTGTGCAGGAGGCAGCCGATCAATGATTCTCTCTCATCACTGATGTTTCTAATTCCCTCTCCCATCCTCTCTCTTAAATCAATAAAAATATGTAAAAATATTTTAAAAACCCAACATAATGCCTTTGGCAATAATATGGTTGACTTATGGTTCATTATAAAGAAGACTTTTTACTGTTTCCCTTTCAACTTTAATTATAAATTAATATAACCAACTAAAAGTACACTGTAACTTCACATAAGTGTGTTATAAACAATTGTTTTAAATAATTTGAAGTCCAGAACACAAATGTGATTCAGTCTCTTAGTCTATATGCCAAAAGGCTATTACTTTGAAGGATTTCTCTTTTTATGAGAAAGGGTATATTTTAAGTATATGGATTCAAAATGTAATTAAGCCCTAATTAATTAGTCCTGGCCCTGGGGAAAGGGAGAGGGGGAAGTCTCAGCTGCTAAGACAAGAAAAAAAGGCCAAAAATAAAAAATAAAAATAATGGAGGTTAGGTTACACTTCTTGGAATTATCACTAGGGTTAAATTTATTGGAGAAATTGATGTGTGTGTGTGTGTGTGTGTGTGTGTGTCTAATACTACCTATTACCACATCGTAAGAACTTTATTTTAAACTGAGTATTCTATCTATGCATGAGTATCCTATTAGCACTTTCTTCCATCTTATTTGAGAACACATTTTTTTTAAATTTTTATTGATTGAGAAAGAGAAAGAGAGAGAAAAAGAGAGACATCAATTTGTTGTTCCACTTATTTTTACATTCATTGGTTGATTCTTATATGTGCCCTGACCAGGGATCAAACCTGCAATTTTGGTGTATCAGGACGACACTCTAAACAACTGAGCTACCCAGCCAGGGCTGAGAACACATACTCTTAGTCAGTGTATCTTTTATAGACCCATCCTCATGACCCAGGGGTACTTACTTTTCTCAGAGGAAGGCGTCGCAGGTCCACTAGAGCTTATGTTTGTTCCTGGCTCTGTGGATGAGCAGCATAATTCACCTTTTCCCATGAAGCAGGAGCAGCACCCTATATAGATCAAATAACATGTGAGGACAGAGCCCAATCACAACAGAAATGGACAACTTCAAGAGATGCCAAAGCAAAACCAAAAACCAATCAAACAAAAAACCCAAACAAACAAATCCATTTATACACACACACATTTCTCATGCAGTCTCATTGGAAACGTTGTCACAAGGTATCTATCAAAAAGTATTCAAATGTACTTATACAGAAAAGTTAACGCTTGGAGAGGCAGAGGATCGGCTCCCTTAAACACTGTCTTCTCACTGTATGACACAAGGAAAAACGTTTTTATTATAATCTTAAAAGTCAAGCAGTATAACAGCCAATTAGAAACTTAGTTACTTGTGTCATTAGTGAGTACATTAATCTAAATTTACTTCTTTTAATGTATTTATTAATTTAAACGAAATACAATTCAACTTAATCCCCCTTTATTCTGTATTGATACTGTGTTCCATGATTTGACTGACTGTATTCTCTCTCTAAATAAATGAATTAAGAAAAAAAAAAAAAAAAGGAAAAACGTTTTGTCCATGCTGTTCCATTAGTTTCCACTGTGCTTTGGGAACTGAGAATTTGAACACTTTCCTAAAAACAGCTTTTATTTCATCACTCGTCAAAAACAGGTCTCAATGCTCTATTGCTTACGGTAGTTTATTCAAATTCCTCTGTCTGAATTTGAAAGCTCTCTTTGGCTTGGCCCTTCTCTGCCTGTCCAACCCCTCCCACCATTCAGCAAAGGCCCTTCTCTTCTTTCAGAACAAATCTTTAGTGGCCTCCACAAACCCCATGCTTATTTAGGGTCTCCAGGCCTAGTACGACAGGGACTTACCACTTCTGTTAATTCATCTAAACACTCTCCTCCTTTAGGTTTAGTTCAAAACTCACTGCTTTCAAGAACCTGTCTCCTACTAGTTTAGAAGATGTAGTAAAAACAATTATTTTTTCAATAAAATACTGCTAAAAATCTCTTGCTGGTTTATGGGTAGATTGGTTTACAGAAGTCACACAGAGCCATCTTCTACAGAACTGTAAGTTTTCCTCTATTTAGTCACAGAAGTCACACACACACACACACACACACACACACAGATTATGGCCACCAAGAACATTACTATCGCAGTCTTTGCCTTCAAACATAACTTGGATATATAAGTAGACCACTAGCCTTCTCTTTTACTAATTGAACTTTTGATTCCATATTGCCAACTCCTGACATGCTATTAACCCTGTGTCAGTCAGGTCTCCTTTAAATTAACAAATCTAGATGCTAAGTTTTCTAAAAAGGGTCTTCCTTAAGTTGTTACTTTTCTTTAAAACTTTCAGGTCCAAGGAAGTTTTAGGATTTAACAAAAGACTGTCCTCACAAAAGATTTATAAACAAGAATCTAATGAACTTGCAAGCTCTTTCTATTATCGACTATCATTCAAGTTCCTTATCTGACAAATACCTGTGATATTCAAGGTAGCTCAAGGAAGTGCCCTTAAACAACACATTCAGGACACATGCTATACAGGCATATAAGAGTTTCCTTATATTTAAGGGTCATACTTGTTTCTGGGATAGAACTTGCAAAAGGTTCGGGTTCATTTATTGGCACTGGACTCTCCTCAAAAGCAGTGTTCCCAGGCTCTGCTGCCCTGTGGCTCTGAGACTGGTTGAAACCTTCGTAGCTTCCTTGGGTGGTGCGGTTCATACACATGAGTGATATGCTGGCTATCACAATGCTGCCGAACAGGGTGGCCGATGTGGTGATCATCTGCCAAAAAGACATTAAGCCACTTTTCATAATTCTATCTTTATAATCTTAGTTGAATAGGTTAAGGGTACTTTTTTGGTGGAAAATGCAATAGGTCCATAGCTACAAATGCTCTATTACAATGGTTCTTAAAAAAAGAAGAGTGTGGAAGAGATGTAAGTTACTTGTAGAAAAATCAGAGTTTGCTTGTAATCATATAAAATTTCTAGATACTTCTTTCACTGTGCATCATGCCATTGGTTTCTTCCACAAATAATTAAAATAATTGTTTGCAGCCCTTCTCTTCAAAGATTTTGCTTGCTTTAATACATAGTTTAAGCATACTTCAACTAGAGACTCTGTTATAGTGATAATAACAAAAATAAATAATTACAGCTAATATTTACTGAGTATTAACTATATGGCAATACTAGTCTAAATCCTTTATGTGTATAATTTTATTTATTCTGACAATAACCCAATAAAATTCAAAATTACAAAACAAAACAAAAAAGTGAGAAATCCAAATTATTTGAGGAGGTTTCTGAAACACACATCTGTGGGCCCTACCCCCTGGAGAATTTCTGATTCAGCAGGTCCCACAAGTCTCTTCTCTCTAGCTTTTCAAGCACATTTTCTCTCAGAAACTTTTTGTTCTGAAATTTGTATTTACTACAGGATTGAAAATCAAGAATTTGGCTTTTATTATTATTGCTAACTCAATAAATGGCTTTAAATTAATCATGCTTTCCTCCAGTAGAGGAAACATAATTAAACATAATTCATAAGTGTGTTTAAGAAGACTCAGTAAGTTTCAAACATCTGAAATCCTCACCTAAAAACAAACTTAGGGGAAAAAAAAAAACTTAGGCACTTAAAACCTTTACCATAGTTTAAGACATGACTTAACAAAGTGATGTAGGATCACCAGTGTGATATGTGGTAAGTTGGAATAGATTTTCAGAGTTAATTTTAATGTAAGTATAGAAAAACACATTAACAAGCTAAAGAGAGACGTTCTCAAGAACAGAACTTTCAATACAGTCTTCTCACCTGTTCTTTTCCATAAAAGAAGGCTGAGTCAATGCTATCTCCATTATGTTTCCCAGTTATCAAAAGAACACCAACAAGGATAGCAGGAATTCTGGAATAACGAAGGTTTAGAGAGAAAGGCAGAATGAATGGTAGCTATTAACAAGAAGAAAATTCTGAGGTGTTCTAAATTAAGTTACAGCAGATGGAGAGACAGAACTGCTAGTCAATTAATGGCTGGGCGCCAACTAACAAAGACTGCACACATTCTGTACATCTGTTGGAACTTCGGTTTGAATCCTGGGGGCTACTCGACCTTGCACCAGAGGGTTGCAGGTTCGATCCCTGGCCCCAGTCGTGGTGATTGGATTGTGAGCGGGAGACAGCTAGTTGATCTCTCTCCCCCTCCCTCCTTCCTTCTCTCCCTCTCTATCTTTCCCCCTCTCCCTCTCTCTAAAAATCAATGGGAAAAAATATCCTTGGGTGAGGATTAACAAATAGAAAGGGACCAAGGCCAGATAGATAGAGATAATGTGGTTCATGTATATTTTGGAGGAAATAGTCTAACGGAGGTAAGGCCACCTGTGCAGTTGGAGAGATTGGTAGGAATCATCTGTCTCTCTTGCCTGGCCTAGTTCAGGACTGAGGTGCAGATCCTCGCCTGACTGGTGTTTCCACTGATTAGGTTTTAGCCAGAAACCATCAAACTCCAGAAGTCTCTGCCTTTTGTTCGCACGTGGTCTTTCTGGACTGCTGCCCGCAGCCAACCCACAGGAGCGGACGTTTCTTTTTGTAGACTCTGCGCCTATCCCAGGCTGGCCCACTTCGTTTTCTCCCACCCCTTTGCCTATAGCTCACATACATTCTTTCAACACCTTACATCTTTCTTCTCCCTTTCCCTTACCTAATATATAAAAACACGTGCAAACTGCGAGACAATGGACATGTTGTCTTTCCTACCTAGCCATGCAGCTGCTAGTTCAAAATCCATGCCCCCAAAACGGTCTTCTCTTTTGCTAGCAATGGCCTAATAAACCCTTTCTTTCAGCCATGGACGCCAAATTTTATTGTTTAACACTGTATATACAGAAATACGTAAATAAACAGAAAGCTACCAACTTACCCCCAGCCACATATTATGATGATTCCAACAGGAATTTGTACTGTCTCTTTCTTTTTCAGAAGAAACAAAGAAATTGCTAGAAGGCCTAAGAACAAGAAATAAAGGTTGAAAGATACGTAATTATTCTTGATGTTGTTCAGACTTCATGGAATTTTATTTAACTAAGTTCATTTCAGGAGCAGTCTGCAGTTTTTGCCCTAGAATTTACTCCTTCTAAGTAGTGCTGTCCCCAATATTTGGAAGCAGGTTTTTTAAATTCAAAATAATTTGAGTTTTCCCTCCTAAATCATGTCTTTACTCAAACCTTCTTGTTTTATACATGAGGGCTTTTTTCAAAAGACCCAAATCATCTTATTCTTTTGACTGACGTGTTTGGAATCTAAGTATATTTGGAAAATGGAGGGTTGTTTTTTTAAGCGACTATGGAACAATTCTAATAATAAAAACACTCCCATTCTATTTGTGCTAAGAAAGAGCCAGCAATTCTTATGCAGGTTTTTTTTTTTTTTTTAAAAAAGCTCCAAGTCTATTGAATGGACTTTAAATATAATATTAACTTAATACAGAAACAAATGTTTTAAAGTTCTTCAACTCTCCTTATACCATATACCCAATTATTTATACAAGTAATGTCTTATTTAACAAATTCTACATGCTATAGAAGCTTAGAACTATAGGGTTGGGACCACTGTTTTAAATTATACCTTCATTTTACAGATATAGAAACAAGGGTTTGCCCAAGCCGTACAGCCAGCAGAGGGCAGAGCAGGACTGGGAACCCAGCCACCTGATGGGAGGCAAGTCCACCTCTATCAGTGTTTCTAAAACTCAGATCAATGGGCCCTGATGGTTCCTAAGACACATTTGTCAGGACCTGGAAATATCTGAGAAATTTTAAGTCCTTTTGGTATCTTTTCAATGACAATCACCTAAATGCCCACTTTATAACCAAAGTTCGGACTTATGATTTTAGAGATTATTTTTGGTTTTATATTCAGTTTGAGCCAAATGAAGGCTACACGATATCGCAACACATGGTACAAACGAAGGTTCTGTGGCCGTTTGAAGAGAGAGAAGCAATGAGAAAACCAGATCATAAAACCACAGAAATAAAGGCAGGCCAAACTAAAAAAATAAATAACAAAAAACCCCTAACCAGAGAAGTGAGTTCCCTTTTACATTTCCCTCCCCTGCTCCCCCACCCCCACCCCCATTTTACATTTCAAACTCTGATTCAGATTAGGAAAACAAGACCCTTTGTCATGTTGATAAATGTTACTAGTTAGAATTACTGAATTTATAGTTTTGTTTGAATCTCATCTGTGAATTTGCTTTAGTTTTAAAGTTGTATATTAGCTGTATATAAGGAATTCATACCTAGATTTAAGGTTGTACAGATTGAGTAACCCTGTGCTAGAAATAATGTAAATCAACACCAAGGTCCTTGAGAATTTTTTTTTTCTTTAAAAGGGACCACACATTATTCAAGGTCAAGAGATACTGTGATATCCCTGCTCTTCCCTAAATACATTTGTAAAGGCTTATAGTTTCAGGTTTTCAAAGGGCCATGGATACAAGTAACCAATCACAAAAGTGTGCCAACTGTGTTACAATACTGATGGTCATTAAAGTGCTGATGTTCATTATTTCCTCCTTGTGAAAAGACTGATACAGGAACAGGTGCAATCTAGTCCTGGCTCTATCACTGACAAAGCCGAATCAGCTAAACTCTTTGGGCCTTATTTCCCTGATTTGCAAAGTGAAAAATTTAAAGCAGACCAGTGTTTCCAAAAGTGTAGACACAAGAGGTGGCACATTTTTTTTGACTAGTTACGTGTTTATTTTAACATGTGCTTCAAAAATTTTTAGCTATCACATGAAACCTGGGATTTTACTACTATAAGGCTCAATTTATTAAAGTAAAAAAAGTGAATCAACTTTAAGGAAAAACAAGGGCATGTGGTATGCAGATGTGGCAAAAATCATGAGGATGGTATGCGAATGAGAGAAATTAAAGATGGCTGAACGGGATGATTTAAAATGATACGTTAGGTCTAAAATCTATTATATCAAAATATTCTCAAGGTTAAAGGGCCCCTTCATCAGGGTCAGGGAATGCAGAACAACATTTTGGGATAGATTTTGGTATGCATGTTTGAAGAGTGTGTCAGGGAGACTTGTGGCTTTTTGATACATTGGCCTATTTCCTGCTTTCCTATTCTTATTATAAACTTAGCCTCAATAAACTCAAGTATTAGAGATGAAGTTGGTTTATCTGTATTTGGAAATAAAGTCCTTAAGCTGTTTTAACTTGACATCTCACGAAGTCTCTTATGCTAAGCAAGGTGCACTTGCCTTTAAAAAGCTGGAACCTTCTCTTTGCACTGAATTTTTACATTGTTGCTTCACTTCAAAAGGTTGTTGACTTACATTAGGCTCCACTTTTGATCTTGAAGGCATGAAATCAAAGGCCAGTTTCTCACAGCCACTTCCTGACACCTGCCTAACAGTGGCTATCACCAGCCCTACCATTCTACAATTTCCTTTTATGTGCCATTTTCTAGGTTCACATTTGTGGTATGAATACAAAACAACCAGATAGAATGTTTCACAAGCATACCAGAATGCATTCAAATAAATATTATACGTCAAAAGAGCAATGTGCTAAACCATTTTGAATATCCTTTTTGGAGCCCGTTAAAATGAGAAATAGTCTTTCTTACTAAGTACTCTTCTATTTCTATACCCTTTTACTCCTTACTTTTCTTGTTCTCATATTATTTTCCCCTCTACTTAATAATATAGTTCTATTTGTTGAGTGTCTACCGTGTACCAGGCATAAATACCCATATTTCATTTAATTCTCAAAATAACTCTGTAAGATGCGATGACCCAGTCTTACAGATGAGGAGATGGAGACTGCAAAAGTGAAGTCATTTGCTTAAGGCAGAGCCAGAAATTTTCATTCAGTTCAGCTGGACTCTAATACGGAGCCTGGGATATACCTTACATGCCTCCGACCTCTCTGCCCATCCCCTACTTTCTCCAGTGCCTGTCTTTTCGGTGTCTCCAAAGGAGAGCTGTGCTGACTGTGGCCTAGAGCCAAAGACCCCAAGGAAAAGGACCATGTGAGAGGAAACGATCCAAACCCAGGCAGAATTTGAGTGCATCAGGAAACAGGACTCAGCTTTGCAGACTGCCTCCCTGAGTAGGTGGAACTGCCTGAGAGAATGCCTTAATCTTGTCCTAGGAGACTTCAAATAGA
This sequence comes from Myotis davidii, assembly GCF_000327345.1. NCBI lineage: Eukaryota > Metazoa > Chordata > Mammalia > Chiroptera > Vespertilionidae > Myotis > Myotis davidii. The sequence goes on along the minus strand of NW_006288615.1, from coordinate 15,753,419 downwards.
TCATTAGCTGAGGGCTTCTAGTGATGGAGAGGGGGACAGACTTAAATTTCCATTCATGGTCCAACTTACCTGTCCATAGGTAGGTGCTATAGAGGGAGCTGTACAATAGAACAAACACCAGAATTTGTCCAACAAAATTTTTTTCTTTAACAAAATTCCATATTATCATTCCAGCACAGACAATAGACTGAAGAACAAAATATGTAAAGAAGCAGTCAGTCATATTCATGAGTCATACTCATGTTTTAGTCACAGCAAATATAACTATTCAGTTTAAATTATTGCTGAATAATTATCAACTATTGCATACTGTTATACTAAACTTCAAGTTTTATGGTAAAAAAAAACCCCAACCCTTCTTATACAGAGTCTTTAACGATGTACATATTCAATTAAAACAGATGACAACATTCTAAATACTAACCTTATATTTAGTAATAGTTTACATAAAAAATGCTAAACTTCTTTCCATTATAACTTGAGACATGCAAAGACTTAACTAGAAAAATAAGACTGTGAGAGTTCAATTTTTAATGATTCAATTACTTCTATTAAAAATCCAAAATTATAATCAAATGCTATTATTAACGTTAACTTTATATAGTTCAAGACCTATTGCAATATTTAATAAATTAGGCATAAATTAATTGTAATCAAATTATAATTGATTGTACTTGGTAAAAAACATTTTTTACTTTATAAGTGAAAAAACACAGAGAAGTAATATTCAATGAGAAAACCATAGTTCTAAATATCTATAGGTTTACTAACCTGAGCGATGAGTAAATTAGTTGTAAGCATATGAGGAAGCTGTTTATATTTTTTACTCAAAAGAAGAATAGCTAGAGACCAGATCTTAAAGACAAAAGGTTCAAAAGTTATTCAGGTTTCTTAATCTTGATAATTACTTATAGAATTCATTGATTAGTCTCTTTAAAGAATCCACTTTATCCTGATTCAGGAAGAAATTCCAATCTCTTATTTACTTTCATCTGCCTAGCTCCCAAAAGGTATTAAGATAAATTACTATATCCAAAGTAAAATAAAAAGCATGGAAAGGTACTATGCTAAATTAACTGTACAAAAAATAACAGGGTCTTTAAGAATTAATGCCTTGACCAGGGCCATGTTCTACCTCCCCCTGCCTTTGGTGGTTGGGGTGGGACACAGGTTCACAGGCAACTATTCAGGAAAAGAGCTTTAGAGGGAGATGCAGCTACAATGCACTAAGTTCTCCCTTTTAGTTTCTATCATGTTGACTCATGCAGTATCTAAATTCCAGGCTATCTTACTTCAACAATACACATTCCCTACCTTATGGTTAATTGTCTTGCATTCCTTATATTGAAAAGGATTGGGTTTCTATTCCAACTACACAGTGGCCAGCCAAGTATGCTTGTTGATTTTTCTTTTTGCTCCCCTCATTGTCAATCAAAACTTATATTGTCTTTCTCCCCAAACTGCCCTTACCAATTGGGCATAGATTTTAAGAATATGTAACCAAAGTAAAATTTTCGAAAGTTACATTTATTATGCATTTTTTGTTGCCAATATACATATTCATCCCCACCTCCTTTCTTTTAACAGTAAAAGTTCTTCTTCTTCTTTTTTTTTTTAGCCAAAATACTGCTTGAATTTAGTAGGCAACTGGATTTATAAAATACTCTAGTTGTCAAATGTTTAAGTATTTAACTTGAGCTAGATGCTAGCATATCCAAAAAGTTTCATGAACATTAAATGGGTGGTTAGATGTGATCCCAAGGATCCCTCAACCCCATGATTCTACAACAGCAGGTATATGTATAGTGACTCACTATGTACAGAATGCTTTTCACACGTATTGTCTCTCATGACCCTTGACCCAAGGCAATAGGTAAAATTATTATGTCTACTTTATAGCTGAAAAAACTGAAGCTTAGAGGCATTAAGGTAACTCCACCGAGATGTACAGCTATTTGTGATAAGGCAAGACTCAAATCCAGGTCTGACTAAATCTCAGCCTTGTCTGCTATACAACTCTAACTCCAGTTAGAAAGACAAATCTTAGAAGGCTGATATTACATTTTATGGGTAGGCTTTAGTGCTCTCTATTGCCTACGAAATTCGATTTTTAAATCCCTAACTTTCTCTTACCAAGCTATTTGCACTCATTCTGTGGTTCATCTTTCATTGAACCATACTTACCAAGGAAACCAGGCTGATAATACTTATATCAAAACTAACATTCTGGATGGCATATGCCAATGGCTTAGGGTCCATTGAGGGAAAGGTCAACAACCAGGCAGAAATGTACATGATTGGTGCAGACACGAATGTGCTTATTACCATCCCTGAGGTTATCTGCAAAAATAAAAAACCAAATTGAGGAAAGGGTCACAGTCACACTTAAGCAATTACCTTAAACTTTAAATAGCCACAGCACACGAAGGCATTCTAAAATAGAAGCAAGAGTCAGTAAAAAGACATCACAGAATTCAACATGCAATCTAATACCATATTCCCCCTTTCTGAGAGTTCTTAAAAGAAAACACAGATAAGTTCCCTTAGCTCCTTTCCAATCTATGCTCAACTTATATTTGCACATAACAAATAATAGACTTTCCACAGCTGATGGTTATCTTCTAGGTTCTAGGAAGTAAACCATATTAATGATCTAATTAAACTTATGACCAGTTTCCTTACCTACTGTTTCATGAAATATATACAATAAAAACAATTCAAAAAGAGAAAATTATTACACAAACATTTTACAGATTAAAAATGAAACTGATCTTTGTTAAACAACTTAGTACCTTCATGTTATATTTCAAAAACATTTACTCTAGCCCTAGTTGGGTGGGTCAGTGGTTGGAGTGTCGTCTTGTACACCAAAAGGTTGCAGGTTCCATCCCAGGTTGGGGCATATATGGGAGGTAACTGATTGATGTTTCTCTCTCCTATCAATGTTTCTCTCCGCCCCCCCCCTTCCTCTCTTTCTAAAATCAAAATAAAAACATACTTGGTGAGGATAAAAAAACAAAAACATTTACTCTAATGCTGTAGATAACAATTACAATACACTTAGACACTGTTAACAATTTGGTGTTAATTGATTTTAGTTATTTACTGCAGTTGATTATGTGATGTTTTGCATCTGGTAGTTGAATTATCAATGAATGAAATAGAATTTTTCCCTCAAAATTTCAAAAGTTATCCTTCCATAAATAACCTTTAGGCTTAAGTATACGTAAAGCAATTAAATATTTGAAACTAAAAAAGACCAATGGAAAACGTCCTGGCTGAATAATTACCCCAGATTAAATAACTACTGTTACATGATGCCCTCTTATATACCATGAAATAACTTATACATATCAAATTCTCATAAAAATGCTGACTTCTGTGTCTTGAAAATTCATTTTCTACTAACCACACAAACAATCAAACTTAGAAAGTAGTATATACATACAGTCTCTACTTCCATGTTGAACTGTGTTGCAAAGATAGCCACTCCTGGTGCTACAGGAAAGACACCATACAAAAATGCATAATTCGATAAACTTGTATGGTTTACTACATTGTCGCCCTTGTCCAAGACTTCCACCATTTCTCTGCACAGAAGTGGCAGCACCAGGCTGAAGAAACAAGAAATGCATCATCACTTGATATCCAAGCATGCTGGTCCCCAGGTGGTAAATTGTTCTAGTAAGGTTGGCGTTAGGTTATTCTTCTCCTTCCCAGAATACATGCATGCACATGTTCTCTGCATGCCTTCTGTGGACATTTTGTTGGAAGAATCAAGAACTCAACTTGAAATATTGGGGAGAAGAAAATCAGACTTTTTTTGCTCTACAGTAATTTTCTTGCAAAAAGTTTGTAAAAGTTGTAATAGCTGCTGTTTCTTGTTTCCTCTGTTAGTTCAAGGAAATGTTAAAAATATTGACAATCTGAGCAAACTCTTAAAAAGAAAATTACTAAACTCCTTTTTGAAAAACAAAGCTGATCTTTATAATGATTAAGGGTTTAGATGGTTCAGGTAATGATAACAATGATGCTCAATTAGGTTCTCAAAACCAGTAGAAAAATAGGTATCTTACAATGAGTTCTTCATCTTTGGAGAGACAAAAAGGTGTAGCAAAGGAACTGAAACAAGTGGAAATAGAGCAGAAAATTAGTGAAATCCAGACCCGGTGGAATCAATTATTAAACAGATCCTTTAGGATTCCATTAAAAAAGCACTATCAGTAGTAGCTGAGCTAATAGAGCTTTCCCTTAAAAAGAACAAGGTTGATGATACTGTAACAGCAGTACGTAGATCAGTGGTTCTCAACCTTCCTAATGCCGCGGCCCTTTAATACAGTTCCTCATGTTGTGGTGACCCCAACCATAAAATTACTTTCGTTGCTACTTCATAACTGTAATTTTGCTACTGTTATGAATCATAATGTAAATATCTGATATGCAGGATGTATTTTCATTGTTACAAATTGAACGTAATTAAAGCATAGTGATTAATCACAAAAACAATATGTAATTAGATATTTAATATGTGTTTTCCGATGGTCTTAGGCGACCCCTGTGAAAGGGTCGTTCGACCCCCAAAGGGGTCGCGACCCACAGGTTGGCGACCCACAGGTTGAGAACTGCTGACCTAGTGAGATGCACTAGGATGGAGTAAAGAACTACTCTTCTGTGTATTTAAAAAAAAATAGATGAAAATATTAAATAGGGATCAAAGACACAGAAAAAAGAGAGAATGAGAATATTTAAATTCTACTTATAAGTTAATAATACTATACTGTTAGAACCATATTTAGTACTGTACCAATACTAATTAATACTTCATTTTTGAAGAGCATAATACTACCATAAATAATATTCAGAATTTATTCTATTGTATTCTATTAAAAATTTGTATTCTATTAAAAATATAGAAACTATTTTATATTCCATTGGTCTCATAAATTTAACTGTCAATACAAGAGCTGAATTCAATAGTTAAGAATGCCCCAAGCACCTTGGGACAATCTTGCAGTAAAATCAATGTCATCTGCACCATGAAGTATAACGCCATGGCTAAGGAGCTAAGTAAGTTGTAGAACTATTAACTAAGGGTTTGATAACTTTTTATTTGACAGGCTAGGGTCAGATCGTTGATACTAATCATACATATTGACTTACTTATATTTAGAAATTTCAACCACCCTCAGAATTACAGAATATTTTCCCCAAATTGATGATAAAAACAGTTTATATTCAAAATTATTGTTCTCATCACAACTAAGATTTTAATGGATTTTAACAGATTTAGAAAACTCAGAAATCCTGCAAAATTACTTAAAAATATTACCAAAGTGGGACATTAGGAGATATTAAATAAAATTATATAAAAGCTGAAGAAAAACCAATAGTCTTTATCCTCTAACAGTAAAATGGAAAGGATAACCTACATGGAATAAGGAAAGGACTTTGCACAATACACCAACATCACATTTTCCTTTAAGTCACAATTATTCACGAGGAGAAATTATTATTATCAAACTGTTTGAAGGAGAAAATAGTTGCAGACACATCCCAATGAACTGAATAAATCAGATTTTCACAAAATATAATCATCAACTTACAGTTTAGCAGTAATGAGAAGAGTTAGTACAACAAATGCTGACTTCTTCAGGTTCCTTATTTTTCCTACCATTGTAAGACCAAGATAAAATAGAGCTGATCCAGAAAAAGAATTTGCAAGTCCATCAAGAAAATTTTCCATATATTCAGGCACCTTTTGATCAAGAATAAAATTAAAGGCAATGCCAACGAAGACCATAAATACTATTGGGTTCTGTATTACTCGCAGAAGTCCAAGTCCCACAATTTTTACTTTGCTTTGAGAAGCATTTTGACTGTCTTTCCACTTCTGGATTTCACAGAAGATGAACCCTATAGGGTTTAGCATCATAAGAGATATTGGTGCCACCAAATAAATGTACTGGAGATATTCTGGATATGTACTTTGATATAAAGCTTCAACTGCAAAACAAGAATTAAAATAGATTTTAAAATGATTGCCACAGAAACATATTAATAAGTTATGTGTATAACATTATCTGTAATTATAGCATATTATAAATTAAATCTAAATAATGCAGAACAACCACATTAGCCTTGTTTTGTAAAAAGATTTTATCAGGAAACTTGAAAAAAGGAAAAACATACTGTTAAATAACATTTAGCTTATAAAATAATAATCAACTTTTACAAATTATTTTTAGTAATACCCACTAAATTCTACTAAGTAGAGGCTTAGACTAGTCACAATAAAATGGAAGAATTGTTGAATTCTTAAAAGAAACAATTAAAGTAAAATGGTTATAACAGGATGTTTAAGTAATAATAGCAACAAGGTAGTTGGCTGTTGGTTCCCTTGAGAGAGAAGTTCCACTGGAGTGGTGAGGTAGAAGTCAGGATACAGAGGATTGAGGAGCAAGAGGCAGACAACAAATTCAAAAATGAACACTGATGTGACTAAGTCCAAGCTATGCTACAGAAAAGAGACTGGAGTCTCTACAAAGTCTAAGAATTAGATGCAGTGGGAAGTTTTGGAGTTCAGAGTAAGTCAGAGAATGAGCTATTGAATTTAATATTTCCCAGATGAGTAAGTCCAGGATAACCTAGGGTGGCCATGTTAGTTAGTGGCTGAAATGGAGTAGAGAAAAACATCACTGGAGATGAGGAGGTCAAGGGGACAGAGAAATTGATGGGTAGTTCACATGGATGCCAAGTCAAACAAGATAATGGCAAAACGTGGGGGCAGAGAAGATAACAGCCAGATACTCAAGTCTTCAATGAATGAGAAGGAATGACCAGAATGAGATCAGCAGATGATAGCAATGAGGCTGAGCATGAACCTCAAAGAGGCAATTTTTACAAAAGAGCAAATAATAATGGCCTCACACAGTGGTAGAAGGTGGCTATGAGGATGTCAGCCCTATCTACCGTTGCTCATGTAATATACAGGCGATGACAAAATGGGCAGCCTCCATTTGAGAGGAATGAAAGGGAATGCATGGCTTTAGGGAAGACCAGTGAAGATGCTGAAGAATTAGGGATGGAAAGGTGGATAAGAAATGTTTGGGAGGGGTATACAGTGGAGTCATGTAATGCACATTTAACAGAAATTCAACTACTCTCTAAGGAAGACAAAAGTCTTTTGGTTTTTTTTTCACAAAGCAGGTCCCCAAATGCAAATGAATTACTTCACTTGCTGTTCACTGAAGAACAACAATGCTAGAGAAAAAAAAAATCAGGCTGTTAGACTTAGGAGAAATGGTACAATATATACAAAATATGTGTGCTATATTTCGTAGGTGATTTAAGGGATTTTTCAAGGGTTTGACTGTACATGAACATAACCACTGCATAAGGTAAGTCTCCTTGGAAGTGGTACGTGGGTTGGATCAGACTTTTCGCAGTTTCTTGGCAGAAGTGGGGGTTGGTGACCTGGTCATGGGTTGATCAGGGCAACTTAGAGCCTTGAAGTAAGCAACCTGGTCTCTAGGCACATTTTTGGCAATGAGTTCTGAAATTATTCAAACTATTATATAAAGGCTGATGCCTAAATGATTTGAGGTTAAGAAAGATAAAAGAACAGCCACAATCACTCACCAGGAGAAAGGCAATCATGTGAAAAAATGTAAAAGATTAGCTTTCTCAATTTACATTAAGATAAAGTGACACTGGCAGGAAAATATATTAGTTTACTTACTCAGGATGCTTAGGTTCAGTTAATGTCATGCACATGTTCCATTAAAGTTATGCAACTAGTTTATATAACCTGTAGACGTTCACCTGTTCTCATTAGCTAAAGACGACGTTTTATAAGATTCAATTCCCTTCCTTTAGTTAAGCACATACAGAGGTCTATAATATCTCTGAAATGAAGCAGTGGTTAAACAAAACACATTTGATTACATAAAATTTCACAAATTCTTTCCAATTTTCAAACCAGATGGACTAGCTCGACAGTTCTTAGTGGTTTTCTTTCATGTTTCATAAGGTTTTATCTTTTAAGGAAGAATTACAGCACTTGCTCCCGGCAGGGTGGCTCAGTTGGTAGGAGTGTTATATGGTTCACCAAAAAGTTTCAGGGACAATCCCAGTCAGGGCACATATCTAGGTTGTGTGTTCAGTGCCCAGTCGGGGTGCATACGGGAAGCAACAAATGATGTTTCTCTCTCATCCATATCTCTCTCTCTCTCTCTCTCTCTCTCTCTCTCTCTCTCTCTCTCCCCCTCCCCCTTTTTCTTCCCTCTCCTATCCTCCCCTCCCCTCCCTCTAAAATCAACTTTTAAAAAACCATCCTCAGGTGAGGATTAGAAAAAAAAGCAGCACTTTTAATAACTATTTATAGGTAGCTAACTTTTTCTTTTTTTAAAAAATATATTTGATTGATTTTTTTACAGAGAGGAAGGGAGAGGGATAGAGAGTTATAAACATCGATGAGAGAGAAACAACGATCAGCTGCCTCCTGCACAACTACTGGGGATGTGCCCGCAACCAAGGTACATGCCCTTGACCGGTTCAGTCCGCAGGCCGACGCTCTATCCACTGAGCCAAACCGGTTAGGGCTAACTTTTTCTAATTAGATATTCTAAGAGAAAGCCCTAACTGGTTTGGCTCAGTGGATAGAGCGTCGGCCTGCAGACTGAAGATATTCTAAGAGAAAGGCGTCCATACCTGACCACCACTCAATTTTAAAAATGGAAAATATATTTTGGAAAAGCCTTGTGTTTTCAATCTGAACACAAGAATTTTCCCAAATGGCCAAGATAAAATACATAAACTTTGACAACTTACAGCTCACAAAGTCCCTTAAGTTAATGCCTTTTTCCAGAATTTACTTTCCTGGCACACTAGCATTTAATCACCAACATATAATAGACTTTAAATTGTCTTAAAGAGCAATACAAATTTGAGCAACCGTCTATTATTTATGGCTAGCCAATCACCAAGTACTTTCTTCTTTTTCAGATTTTGATACCATTGGTCAAAAATTTCAAAACTGGGTTACTTAATGTGTTTCCAACCAATATCCTTTTGATTTTTCTTGGCCACCCCTTCATCCATTTTATTCACTGCTGACAATATCATCTAAATCAGCGGTTCTCAACCTGTGGGTCAAGACCCCTTTGGCGGTCAAATGACCCTTTCACAGGGGTCGCCTAAGACCATCCTGCGTATCAGATATTTACATGACGATTCATAACAGTAGCAACATTACAGTTACGAAGTAGCAACGAAAATAATTTTATGGTTGGGTCACAACATGAGGAACTGTGTTTAAAGGGCCAGGAGGTTGAGAACCACTGATCTAAATCTTGACTTTCAAAAAATAAGATTTTCCCACAACTCTCACTGCCCAGAAGAATAGCTATAAAACCTTTCTTTTGACATTCACAGTCCAGTCTCCTCAACTGGCCCCTTATTTATCAGCTCATCTCCCTGGGAATGCTTAGCTATTCCTTAGTGCAAAGCCTCCATCAGCCAGTTTAATATCATAGTTACACCAGACAAATGCCAGGTTTATGACTAGTCCTACATGCTGACCGTCATCCCCCAACGTCTTGAAATCTCTTGTTTTTCATCTAACTCTTGTCTACTGTGTCAGGCCTGTCTCAGGTGCTGCTTCTTCCACCAAGTCTGCAATCTGTCTCATGGATATCCTCTTTTCTGGGTGACTCTGGTAACTGTGTCATATTAGTGCCACCTCAACTCATTCTATGTTCCTATAGCCCCCAGGTCCCAGCACAGTACTGAGAAAACCTGAAAATAGCTGCTGAGTGGAATTAACACATCAATGGATGTCAAAGGTTTCAGAGTAGGGATGTACCTTTTTAACACACAATAATTTATATCTAATTGTTGTTCATTAACCCGTTTTCTTTTTATATCCAAATTTTCTTCCCTTTTCATATTCTGAATATTTATAAAACAGGTTATTATTGGGGTATTTCCAGTTAGTTGGACAGGTATTTGAAGGCAAAAGTATAGTCTAGCGCAGTGATGGCGAACCTATGACACACACGTCAGAGGTGACACGTGAACTCATTTTTTTGGTTGATTTTTCTTAGTTAAATGGCATTTAAATATATAAAATAAATATCAAAAATATAAGTCTTTCTTTTACTATGGTTGCAAATATCAAAAAATTTCTATATGTGACACGGCACCAGAGATAAGTTAGGGTTTTTCCAAATGCTGACACGCCAGGCTCAAAAGGTTCACCATCACTGGTCTAGCGGGACAGGAAAAATTCGGGAATAAATAAATACTTGCTAAATTACTAAAAGATTATGGTTAAACATGGGAAATTTCAGTCCACTTCTGCCATTCATTTGCATAATTACTTAACATTATGTCTTTATAAATTAGTGCAATTCTTTTGCTACCAACCTGAAGATGATTTTTCAAATCTGAAAAAAAAATATATGAAAGCAGCGACCCTTACTAACAAATTAGATTTATAATCATTATATCAACTATTAAGCTCTAATTATTAATTAGAAATAAGGCTCTTGGGGGTGAGGAGAAACCCATTATGAGGAATTATTACATAGCTTTGAAGAACTAAGAGATAAATTTAACCACCCACTGTGGCTCCTATTTTAATTCTGGCAGATCTTCAAGCCCTAGCAAATACCACAAAGACCCAGATAAGATCATTCTATTGTTTAATGGCATATAGTTAAACGCTTCATTTTCTTTTTGTTTACAGCTCAAACACTAGAGCATAATTATGATTAGCCAGGATACTTATCTATCAGCATTGTTAAAGGAATAAATTACAGGATTTAACTATGCCCTATTAGTATCTTTTAATGACCAAGGCAAGAAACCATTCTGATGTGCTGCAATCAACATTTCACCTTGGTTTCCTCTCACACTCACATTTCTTTTTTTTTTAAATGGAGTTTTCACATTTTTAAAATATATATTTCTTTATTGATTTCAGAGAGGAAGGGAGGAGAGAGAGATAGAAACATTAATGATGAGAGAATCATTGATCGGCTGCCTCCTGCACACCCCCTACTGGGGATTGAGCCTGCAACCCAGGTATGTGCCCTTGGCTGGAATCGAACCCGGGACCCTTCAGTCCGCAGGCTGACGCTGTATCCACTGAGCCAAGCCAGGCAGGGCACACTCATATTTCTTTAAGTACCTTTGAGAAGAATTGTTTTTAAGCCCTGGCCAGTCTGGCTTGATTGGTTGGAGCATTGTCCCGTACACCAAAAGGTGGTGGGTCCAATTCCCGGTCAGGGCAACCCAGATTGTGGGTTCATGTGTAGGAGGCTGATCCATGTTTGTCGCTTACACTGATGTTTCTCTCCCTTCCTCTCTCTAAAATCAGTTGGAAAAAAAAGAAAAGGAATTGTTCTTAAGAAACGGACAGCTTCAGTGTGTAGTTTTCTGTCCCTGAATATAGATAATTCATTTTTGATTTAGTTTCATAGACCGTTATAACTGTCATAGTATAGAGAAAAAGGAAAAAATGACTGTCCTTTACTTTTATTCATTATCTGCCTTCTCCCGAGTCACCTGTAAACTGGATTGATGTTATGAAACAAATGCAGTCTTAAAAAGGGTATGTCTTATAAGCTGTGATGTTTATCTGTGAACAAGAGAGTGGAAATTCCTGGGAGAGGCCACATAAACTGAAAAGGTCTTCTCTCTAGAGCAGCAGTTCTCAACCTGTGGGTCGCGACCCCTTGGGCGGTCGAACGACACTTTGACAGGGGTTACCTGAGACCATCCTGCATATCAGATATTTACATGACGATTCATAACAGTAGCAACATTACAATTATGAAGTAGCAACGAAAATAATTTTATGGTTGGGTCACAACACGAGGAACTGTATTTAAAGGGCCTGAAGGTTGAGAACCACTGCTCTAGAGACACAATCTTTTCTGTTCACAATGAACCAGGCCAGAAGGCAGATGGGCATGGACAGCAACAGTAAATCACCTCACTGGAGCAGACACACAGCCTGCAGTTCTGTACCACACCTTCCAATCTGCAGATATATGAAAAAGCACTCCTGACTATACTCTTGGATTCTGGTAAAGGTATTGTTTACCATCTAATATTACAGAAGCTCTTATGCTATTTGTGATTTAAAATGCTGAAAAAACACACAAGTACTACAACTCAAAATCTATAACCATAATCATTGGGGAAATTGAGTTCTCACGCTGCTGGGAACATGATTATTACCAGATTCACTGATTTAATGTGGGACATAGGAAAAGTAGTGATGAATATGGTTGACTACAGTTTTCAGTTGGAGAGTCTGCCTCGATATGAAAAGAAACAGACTTAATTTAATAGGTCTTTTCCACTACTATTCATTTTGTGAAATATTTTTAGATTAATGCAAAGATAATAAAATGTTGATTCCCTGTGAAAGTAAAGTATTACAAGGGCTAGTTGAGTCTTCTGAAGGTTAAATGGGCATGTTATACAACTGTGTGGCATAGAGAATGTCCAGGGTTTAGAACCAAAGACCTAGGTGTGGGTCTCAGGCACCTGTAAGCTATCTGACCTGGGACAAGGCAAATAAATCTCTGTAAGCCTGTCTCCTTACTTAAAAATGAGGATAATGATATCTGCCCCACCTCAAATGAGGTAAGTAAATAAGAAAGAACTCTGTCAACTATAGAGTTACAAATGTTAGTTCTATTTAGTTATGGGCTCACTAATCTACAAGAACATGAAACTATATACTTACAGTTTGTGTCTAAATTAAGATACTGCAACATTTATTAAATATTTAACACTATTGTACTGAGCCACTGCCCAGGCCCTTATACCATAAATACCTTGACAAATTTACATTATTAATGCAACTCTGAAGAGATAGATAAACACATTAACTTCTTGCTTTTATTTCCAAAGTCTTTATTTTAATGCTTGGTTCATTCTTAATTTTAAATTTCAATAACCTTAAAGGAACACCTATCTAGTTTCTGACTATTTACAGCTCAGTTATATAAGAGCCTAGTTTTTTTCTCTCTCATAAACCTGCTGCTTTACTCATGGTTATTTAATTTTAAGGTATACCTCTGTTTCTAGTAAAAGAGATGGAGGAGGGTCAAAGGAGGAGAAAGATGAAAAGTAGAGTCCACCAAAATCCTCTTGGTGCCAGTAATGAGATAATCTGAGGGGTGGGGGCGGGTTAAAACCACACGATAAGAAATCTGAAAGTTAATGGTAGATTTCAATTGTCCATTTTGTTAAGTTTTTTATAGTCTCTGTTCAGAAGCTACATCATCAGAGAGGCCTTTACTGATCCTCAACCTCAAGTAGCACCTTCTCATTCCTATCCCTCTATAATACTATTTTACTTATTTTTATGGCCCTTGTCATTATTTTAATTTTAATTTAATTTTTCCACTAAAATGTACAAGAATGTTGTTCACAGGTGTATTCCAGCAGCTAGCAGAGTCACTGGTACATAACAGGTCCCTATCAATGAACAAATGAATGAATGACTAGATCTGTAATATTCAGGTCCTCACTTTATAATACATGATCAAAGCACAACATAAACTTTAATTTAAAAATAAAAATATAAGCAAGTAGTTACTAAATGTACATTTTCTTTTTTTTTTTTAAATGGCAGTTTTACACTTTATTTTAAATATATTTTTATTGATTTCAGAGAGGAAGGGGAAGGGAGAGAGAGATAGAAACACCAATGATGAGAGAATCATTGATTGGCTGCCTCCTGCATGCCCTCTACTGGGGATCGAGCCCACAACCCGAGCATGTGCCCTTGACCGGAATCGAACCTGGGACCCTTCAGTCCATAGGCTGACACTCTATCCACTGAGCCAAAACAGCTAGGGCAAAATGTTCATTTTCTTAGTGGCAGAGTGTTCTGGAAAAAAATGATGTTTCAAGATATCTCAATATCCCAAACTGGTATGTTCCATTAGGAAAACATACACACAAAGAAACATAAAATTAGATTGCTTAAAGCGTTGGAATGATGAAGAAGGAAAAGTTGGAAAGGTGAAAAAGCCCTCACTGCTTTTGTTCTTAAACAAAAAATTAACTTTAACTAAAGTACAGTGGGGCCTTGACTTACGAGTGTCCCAACTAACAAGTTTTTTGAGATACGAGCCATCTCTCGGCCGATTTTTTGCTTTGAGTTGAGTTGTGAGTTAAAATTTGGGTTATGAGCCAGCTTCAGATATCCCACCGCTAGTTGGCGCAGTGAACATCACAGTCATTTGACATACGAGTAATTTGAGTTACAAGCTCCGTCACGGAATGAATTAAACTCGTAAGTCAAGGCCCCACTGTACATTGACATTTTGAAAAACAACTAAAAAATGAGCTTTAATGTAAAATCCTTTATAATAAAACCCTAATATGCAAATTGACCAAATGGCAGAATGACCAGTCGCTATGACTCACACTGACCACCAAGGGGTAGACACTCAATATAGGAGCTGCCCCCAGCCCACAGGCCCCGACTGATGGCGGGGGCGTGGAGCTGGTGAGTGGGCAGCGCCAGGCCACCAACCAAGGTGGGTGTCAGTGGCGGCCCTCCAGATCAGCCCTGATTGCCGACCAGGCTTAGGGACCCTACCCGTGCACGAATTTCGTGCACCAGGCCTCTAGTAATATATATTCTAGATGGTAAGAAAAATAAGGAATGAAAAAAGTCACTCATAAAATTCCACTGCTAACATTTAGTAATGACTTTTTATACAGACATATACCTATCTCTTTTACATAATTTAAATCAGAATCTGATCTCTTCTGGAAATTATACTTCTTTCATATATGATTATTGAGAAGAAAAAGAATACTATTAGAAAGAAAATTCACAAAGTTTATTTGGATTTGACCATTTGTTTTAGGTAGACCTTTCAAGAACTCAAATTCTAAAGTTAAGAAAAAATATAACTCATCCTAATTTAAGATATAGCTAAGAAAAAAGTACAAAATATTTCTTAGATATAAGAGTACTGTATCACTAACAAATGCTTAGATAAATTAAAATGCTTATATCCTGGTACCTTCTAAAACACTTGAATTTTTTAGAAACTTGAAAAATATAAAATAACTTACCTATAGGGTATCCCAGTGCAAAGTCATTACTTTGTGTAGCAAAAATAGGGAACAGTCCAGCTTTGCTAAATCGACTATTAGGACTGGCAACTAATAAGGTTAATACACATACAGTGAAAAATACAGAAGCTTTGGCAATTAAGATGCTATATAGGAAAGACCAATCCACATTGGAAAAATTAAGTACCACCATGTTTTTGAATAATAAAGCTGGAAGTGCAAATCTGGAGACAAAATTTCCCAGTCCTTTGGCCTGTGTTGATGTTATGACATTGGTCCTTCCTGCTATATAACCACAAAAGACTATACCAAAGCATTCTAGTAAGGCTGGAAAAAGCCTTGTTATTGACATCGAAGATGAGTCATTAGTGGAATTAAATCCATGCATTACTGTTGAGGACAAAGTCGTGGTCATATTGACTGCAATGGTTAAGTTCTTGGCAGGCAAATCAGAAAAAGAACTCATTTTCTTTCACCCTCCAACTCCAACCAGATCTCTGGAAAGAAGGAAGAAAGGTTCAGTGTGACAATCAGTAGGAAGAATTCTAATTGAAAGGATACATTGGCAAACCTAGACTTATTAAATGGCCAAATAAATAACACATACTTTTCTTAAACTACCATCAGAGAAAAATGCAAGCAATAAGAGGGCGGCAGCGGTGGGGGGAGTGTTTCCTCACTAACAGTAACCTCTTTACTTTCAAAGGTGGTCAGTGCAAAATATTCATGTTGCTGTCCTATATTCAATATCAGACCTGAGTAATACAGCTGCAGTGGTGCCCCGGGGTCCTTTCCAGTGGTCCACCCTTGAGCTTACCTACTGATTAAGAGCATGGAGCTCACAGAGTCTCTGCTGAATATTCACCTGCATTCAACTTCTCCAGAAATTTCAGAAATTCTCAGGGTTACGTCAAGGAGATACACTAGACAGAAGGGGCCTTTCCTGCCTGTGGCCATACTTGAGTATAGGATAGGACGAAGGGTATAGTACAGTGTCCCTTATCAACTTTGAACCAGTAACATATTTTAGGTATCACTTTCATCATCTGTATAATAGTACCCACCTAATAGGACCTTGAGATGATTCAAGTAAAGTCCTTACAATCACATTTGGAACAAAGTAATCCCTTAACAAGTGTTAAATATAATTTTGGTAGCATATTAAGAGAGATAATGAAACAAAAAATGATGGCATTCCACCAACCTACTCTTAGTTCCTTTTATACCAGCCACACATTGGCATTCTTGAATGTCCCAGTCCCTTTGTGCTACATGGACTTTGCACATGCAGTTAACTTTGAAATGTTCTCTTCTCTACCCACCCACCACTCCCTATATACTAACGCCTACTCATCCTCTAAATCACATAGTCCAGGAGTTGCTTCTATCAGGTAAGGTTTCTCTAACCCTACAGCCAGGCCACAATTCTTTCTCAAATATAATCATGTTCCTTAGGTTTGGCCACTTTTCTCATTTTATAATTATACTATGCGTTAGAGTGGCTATTTGTTTTATGTCTACCTCCTTTAGTAGACTTTAAGTGCCACAGAAACAGAGTCTGTGCATGTTTCTACTTATTGTTATGTTCCTACCACCTAAAATAGTGCATGGCACACAAGAGACTCCATATGTATATTTACTTCATTTTTTAGTGAATCAATGTTCTCTTTTAGGAACTATCTAGTTCATAGACAGAAATCTCTTTTTTTTATGATAAAGTATTCTAAGTTTTTCACTACAGTAACAGGCCCAAGACCACACAATGTGTTCTAAAATGTTTTAAAGCTGTTCATTAAATGTTAAAGAACACAAATGTGTTGTAAAATGTCCTACAGATGTTCAAAAAAATGCTCAAGCAAGGAATGCTAATATTATAATCAGACTCCCCTCTTGCTGCCAGGGACACATGAGCATGAAGTTTAGACAATTGCAACTAATCAGCTCTTATTAGTAACCTGAAGTTAACATGGCAGCAACTGCCAATTTATAAGTAATTATTCCGGTTAATCATCTAAAGTGACCTTATATAAGGTAGAAAGTAGAAAAGCTCATTCCCGAAATGTGCAATGCCCAGATTAAGTTCTCAAACATCTACATCACATTAAAAAGACCCTGGTGGCAGGCCAGAGACCAGCAATAACTGATACTCAGGGGTGTGAACGAGATAATTTTCTCTGTGCTACCCTGGTATAAACGGAACCATTTAAAAACTTACATTTAGCCGAAACCGGTTTGGCTCAGTGGATAGAGCGTCGGCCTGCGGACTGAAGGGTCCCAGGTTCGATCCCGGTCAAGGGCATGTACCTGGGTTACGGGCACATCCCCGGTCGGGGCTGTGCAGGAGGCAGCTGATCGATGTTTCTCTCTCATCGATGTTTCTAACTCTCTATCTCTCTCCCTTTCTCTCTGTAAAAAAAAATCAATAAAATATATTAAAAAACCCCACAAAAAACAAAAAAAACCTTACATTTAATCTGGATCAGGACAAGTATTTTTCTACTGGGATTAGAAAGGAGTAGTCACTATACACAAAACCTACAATATTCACATACCTGAAGTTTAGCAAGTCAGCATCCAATTATATCCTGGGAAAGCTATTGGTTGGTACAGGTACTCATAGTTGAAGTAGGAGCTGGTAAACAATTAAACAAAGGTGTTAAACATTTGGAGCCATTAAAAGTCAGTGCTAAAGAATAAGGTGATAAAGTAGCCCAGTTTTCTGTTATTTTTTTAAAATATAGTTTTATTCATTTCAGAGAGGAAGGGAAAGGGAGAGAGAGAGAGAGAGAGAGAGAGAGAGAGAGAGAGAGAGAGAGAGAGAAACATCAATGATGAGAGAGAATCATTGATTGGCTGCCTCCTGCACGCCCCCTACTGGGGATTGAGCCCACAACCAGGGCATGTGCCCTTGACCGGAATTGAACCTGGGATACTTCAGCCCACAGGCCAAAGCTCTATCCACTGAGCCAAGCTGGCGAGGGCTTCTGCTATTTTTTTCAAAGTTCTCTATATGTATTTCTTTGTCTGGAGTATTAATAACTGATACAGCTCACTACCCCTTATTTGTACCACACTCACATTATCAATGCATTCCAATAGTTCTTAAACCAATAGTTTTAACTAAACTAGTAGTTGTTCAGTGAGAAGAGTCAAAAAGGCATGAACCCAATTTTGGGCCTTATCTCTTATCAAACTTTTGGTCACGTTACCTAGCCTGACAGAAGCTTAGCTTCTTTAACTATAAAATTAGAGTAAAAATCTCCTTAGAAGGATATTGTGAGGATTGGAGATTTTATACTAAGCTTATAGTTTATCACAAAGTAGGTCTTCAAAAAATGGTATCTTTGACCCAGAGATCCCACTCCTGGGAATATATCCTAAGAATCCTGAAACACCAATCAGAAAGAATATACACACCCCTATGTTCATAGCAGTGTTATTTACAATAGCCAATATTTGAAACCAGTCCAAGTGCCCATCAGTAGAGAAGTGGGTAAAAATACTGTGGTACATTTACACAGTGGATTACTATGTGGCTATAAAAAAGAAGGAACTCTTTCTTACCTTTTGCAACAGCATGGATGGACCTGGAGATTATTATGTTCAGTGAAATAAACCAGACAGAGAAAGATAAGTACCATATGATCTCACTTATATGTGGAATCTAATGAACAAAATAACCTAACGAACAAAATGGAACCAGGGGCATGGATACGTGGAACAGACTGACAGAGTTTAGAGGTAAAGGAAATGGGGGAGAGGGGTTGTATGAAAGAAGGTGGAGATTAGCCAAAGAACACATATGCATAGGCCATGGAGACAGACAACAGTGTGGTGAAGGCCAGGGGGGCTGGGTGAAGGTGGGTCAGGGGGTAGGGGGATGGAGGACGTCTGTAATAGTGCCAATACATTTTTTAAAATGGTAGCAATTGCTATTAGGAGCTGTACCGTAGTCCTAATTATTATAAGAAGAATAACAAATTAAATATACTGTATTGCCCTATGTCAGTTCTTCAAACAATATTTGGTATTAAAAATCCTTCAACTAAAATAGAGGGACAGGATGGGTCATAAGTTTATCTGTTTTTATTTTATACCAAACAATTAAGAGGAGTTCAATTTAATTTAGTTTGATCTTAAATAGTTGTTAGCAGGGAAGGGACAACTCTTCATTTTTCTCAAGGTGATGGTCGAATAGTTGTAGTAACGTCCAGGTTTAACTTTCAGTTAGTTGAAAATTAAGAGAAAAACAGAAAAGTAATTTTCCCCTTTTCCATGAGGTTTCTTTTAATGTTCCTCAACATTATAAAGGGAATACCTGCTAGTTGAGGGGAAATCAAAATAATTAAAAAGGACTTATAAAGTTTTTATCTTATTTAAATTCCCCCCACCCGTCCCCTGGGGGAGGAAAATGTGCTATCCAAAGCATTCTTTTAAAATAAACAGGAACCACAGTAATGGGAGTTTCTTTAAAAAGTTACATCCAGTTTTTTCATCTCATTAAAACAAAGCTCACTGTGTAACAAACACACTGACCTGTCAGTAAAAGAGGCAGCGGTGGACACATGCTATATACAAACCACTTCAGGCTGCTGCCCACTGGTATTTGTTTCGATAACACCAGAAAACCACTGACATTATAATTGCTATGAAGTAAAAATCGGGAAGAGGGTTTCCGGATTAAATTCAAAGAGAAAGCTTTAAACTCCCAGGCTGTCCATTTCCCCTTGATCCCAGGGAACAGCGTAAGAGGGTGGTACTATTCAAGCACCCTCCAACAGCAATAGACACACCATCCACCCACGCCCGCTGCTTGTGGGGAACCAAATGTCCTTGCCCAGGACCCAGCGTGGGGAGCCCTGTGCAGGGCTCTTCCTTGTAGACTTTGGCCCTCCAAGGGAAGGGTGTGGAGAGCCGCTAACCGCACAGGCCGCCGAGAGCAGCTGCCACCCAATGCCCGGCAGCAGCAGCAGAAGTGGGCAGGCAGCGAGGGGTCTGCGGCTGGGATGGCCAGCTGGTCCTTCAGGCTCCCCTGGGCATGGGCGTCACCACGTCAGAGTCACTGACATGCTCTGAAAGGGGGTAGGGGAGGAAATTGGGGGCAACTCTCCAAGTGCACGGGCAGAAGGTCCCAGGAGGGCAGATACCGACGGCGCCCTTTGGGATAAAGGGAAGAACCCGAGAATGACAGGGTGGAACGAGGTGCCCCTCGAACTAGGGAATGGCAATCCTGTTCCCAGAAGGGACAAGCAAGCTGCCCCTGCCCCTACGTAAGCCTTCCCGGTGGCCCCCCACGTCCTAAAGGCGGGCGCTGCGGGGCAGAGGCGGGCGGGCACAGGCAGTGGGCTTCGGGCCTGGGAGCCGAGGGCTGGGCGCTGCCCACCTGCTCAGATCCAGGGGGCGGGGGACACCGGGGGCCCATCTCACCTGCTACGTCTGCAGCCCCGGGGCCGCGAGGAGAAGGGAGTCGGTGCTCGCGGGGGCCAGGCAGGGAGGAGATCACCGTCATCTCCTGCGCACAGCGCCCCTCGCAGAGAGCTGCGGGCTGCCGGCTGCAGGAGCTCAGTCACGTTCCACGAAAGTGAGGTACAGAGAAGCGGTGGCCGGGTCAGCTCCTCCTGGGCCGGCCCTGCGGCCCCGCCTCGCCTCCTGGCCCCGCCCCTTCCCGGCCCCGCCCCTCTCACAGGCCCCGCCCTTCGCCGCGAGCCTCCCAGCCTCCCAGCCTCCGGGCCCACCCTCATGCTCCGCCCCCGCCTCCTCGATGAGGAGACTCAGGGTGCCAGGCCCCGCCCCCAGCGAGCGGCCCAATCACTAGACTCAGGAGGCGGGACTTCCGGCCGCCCGGCTCCCGCAAGATGGCGGCCGCAGTGGGTAATCGTCGTGTCGTGTTTTCCTAAACTCAGTTCAGAGACCTTTAATCTTTCCCTCTAACCCCAGCGTCGTCGTGCCATCCGCCAATTCCTCTCTTTGTTAACCTAGTCATGTTTATGGCCCAGAGTTTAAGCGGGAGGATTTAAATAAGAATCAGACCTGGTTCAGAATCCCGCCTTCCTCTTTCTCAAGGCAGCGTGACCTTGACTTGGCTAACTCAGATTTAAATGTCTGTGAAGCTTTAGCACTGTGCTTAATTTAGAATGAGCTCCCGGTCCCTGCCTGGCTGTGTTTATATTTTGAGGGGAACTACCTGCATATCCCCTTGGTCTCCCAAGAGGAAACTGGTTGTGTATTCGTGGAAAACTTCCAGAGCTTCTTGAATGAAGGGGTCCCGAATACGGTAGATCCTCCAATAGCACCTTTGCTTTCACGTGGTTTGTTATAACGCTGATGAAATTCCAAGAATGTAAATCTTGTGTATATTAATTTGTTATATGTTGTTTCCTTGCAGTTCCAAGAACCTATCCATAGTGTTAGGTGATTAGAACTCCGTTTGAAACCAGAAGGAATCCTGTATTTGACTTAGTCCTTTGGAAGGAAAACTATTTCAAACTTAAAAATGTTTATAACCTGATCCCACTTAATATCTCCCCAAGCGTCACTACAAGAGAACATTTATTTGGACAATCTCAGAGACAGAAGAAGTAATCTGTCGAAGAAATGGGTTTAGGAAACAAGTTATAGAGGCAGAGGAAGGGCCCTTGGAGCTTGGGAGTGAGGAAGGTAATGGTAAGTGCCTGGGGGAACCGGAGAGGCATGGGGTGCTCCCGGAAGGGAGAGCACCTGGGTCCATCCTAAGGGTTTTAAGGGTGACGTTTTTAGGGGAAGTCCCAGGGGTAGATTTCAGTAGAATATTCAGCAGTTTTCCAGGTTTGTCCTTTCAGGGTTGTGGTTCCTATTGATAGATTGGCTGGCACCAGGGCAGAGGGTCATGATTCAATGCAGCTGGCCCTGAGGTCAACCATGGCATTGCTTGTCTGGTTCTGTGGCTATTCTGGCCTGGAGCTGAAATACAACTGAAGCCTAGATGTTATCTCTAGGGATGAAAGGTCAGGGGGTCCAAACTGCATGACCAGTATATGCTAGGGGAGGAAAGGTCACCCTAGGGAGTCACCCAGGGCTTTTCAAACTGGTGACCTTCTGTATCTGGTCCATCGTCATTGCTCTGCTCTTGTCTGTCTAACTGTTATAAAAGGATCTGAAAAGTAAGCAGGAAAAAAATGGTCAGAAACTGAAACTATAGAAAAGTTACGTATTCTGCTCCTGTTCTCACTTCACCTTTGTTTCCAATTGTTAAAAAAACCACAGGCCAAAAATGAAGTCACTTTTGCTGGGCCACGTCACTAAACTGGGGCTAATACTTAACATATTCACAGTTTCAGTATCTAATTTTTAAAAAATAATTATGAATGTAATAAATAATTATAAAATACAGGATGGGCCAAAAGTAGGCTTACAGTTATTCATATGAACAATAATACAACAATTAAAAAATATTATAAGAATAAACTCATGTACTCACAACTGTAAATCTGTTTTTGCTCCATCCTCTATTCACATAAATTTGAAAGGAATGAAGTAAAAATTAACACCTATTGATAACATTTTACTATACCATTTTTTCTATGAATATAAGACTAAGAAAAATAACATCACACAATAGGCATGATTTTTATACGCATGACTTTTAGCAACATCCTATATAATAAATGCCTAATACGCTAAGTGTCTGGTCGTCTGGTCATCCATTCAACCAATCAAAGCATAATATGCTAATGATATGCTAAGGCCGTTCAATGCTCGCTATGATGTGCACTGACCACCAGGGGACAGACGCTCTGAATGGTAGGTTAGCTTGCTGCTGGGGTCTGGGCGATTGGGACTGAGCAAGACAGGCTGGACATACCCTGGAGCTCTCCCCCAGTTTCCTCACGGGAGTTTGACCAGGAGATCGTTCGCTTGCTATGACATGTGCTGACCACCAGGGGGAGACGTGGAACAAAGGAAGGCCCCCATTGGCAGCTGGAAGGCCCAGAGCAGCCCTGATCGCAGACCAGGCCTAAGGACCCTACCGTGCATGAATTTCATGCACCGGACCTCTAGTTTTTTATCAATAATATATAATTAACTTTTATCCATAAATATGGGTCTTTTAATACTGACTATTGAAATTTGAGGGTAATCTTTTTGGAAAAACTAGGAACTCTAAGCTATTCATAAAGTCTAATAAAAGATGAGTATATAAGTGGAAGATAAAGTAGTACAAATGATTAGAGTGATTTAAAAGGTGTTGTTTGACTATGTCTAGGGCTTGCTTTTTCAGCACATGTACTTAAATTGAATAGGTCTAATATGATTTCAAGTTTCTTTAAAATTATTTAGTTTCTTTAAACTCTCATCTCCTTCTCAATAGCACCAATTTCTCTTTAGGAATCTATGAAGCTTCAGAGAAGTTGACTTCACTCTGCCTTCAGAGGTGACACAACCTAGGCATCCAGTACATTCTATTCCTTTGGACTCAAAGATTGAGTCAGGGTGGGTATTGGCTCTAAGGCAGTTTGATACAATGACTCTTAGGACTTTTGCTGAGAATGCTGAGGTTCTCTTTCCTGTTAGACAAGAGGAAGATGCTGGACCATGAGAGGACCCAGTCTTAGAATGATGCAGACACCCAAGAAGGCATAGCGGAGAGAAGTAAATATATGGATCCTTGATGACAAATTGAGTTGTAGAATCATGCTGCACCTGAAGCCAGTCAGCCTGTGGACTTCTCATTCATGTGAGCCAATCCATTTTTTAAAATTTTTTTCTTTTTGGCCTTGCTTTTTTTTCTTTATTGATTAAGGTATTACATATGTGTCCTTATCCCCCCATTGCTCCCCCTACCCCCCCAACCCCAACTCATGCCCTCATTTGCCTGGTGTCTGTGTCCATTGGTAGGCTTATATGCATGCATACAAGTCCTTTGGTTGACCTCTCCCCCTTACCCCCACTCTCCCCTACCTTCCCTCTCAGGTTTGACGGTCTGATCGATGCTTCTCTGTCTCTGGATCTGTTTTTGTTTATCAGTTTATGTTGTTCATTATATTCCATAAATGAGTGAGATCATGTGTTATTTTTCTTTCATTGGCTTATTTCACTTAGCATAATGCTCTGCAGTTCCATCCATGCTGTTGAAAATGGTAAGAATTGCTTCTTTTTTGTTCATGCA
>NW_006288615.1:15725303-15728870 GCF_000327345.1 Myotis davidii | reverse complement strand
ATCAAAATAAAAAGCTTCTGCACAGCAAAAGAAACCATCAATAAAACAACAAGAAAGCCCACTGCATGGGAGAACATATTTGCCAATGTTATCTCCAATAAGGGTTTAATCTCCAACATTTACAGGGAACTCATACAACTTAACAAAAGGAAGATAAACAACCCAATCAAAAAATGGGCAACGGACTTAAATATATACTTTTTGAAAGAAGACAGAAGGAAGTGCCAAGAGACATATGAAAACATGCTCAAAATCACTAATCATCTGAGAGATGCAAATCAAAACAACAATGCGGTACCATCTCACACCTGTCAGAATGGCTATCATCAACAAAGCCAATCAATTTTTTAAAAAACTTTTATGAGTTTGAGTCAAACTGACAATTGCTGGGAAGCAAAATCTCAACAGATTGAGAAAATGCTCCAGAGGTTTTTGTAGCTTATTTTACACATTAGAATAAAAGGAAGAGACTAAGGAGGGTTACATGAAATCCATTGGTGGGAGATTAAGAGGGTGGGAGAACAGGAAGGGGGGAATCTCTGGGATTGGATAAAAAATAAACTGGAGGGACTGATCCTTCTTTTACATTGGTGGGTATAGGATAGTTAATAATTATCATTTAAAGCATATAGATGATATGTGAGAAACAAGGTAATAATGAAGGCTTCTGTGCTCTGGTGCTATGGTTGTGCCTTGAGGGATCTGGAAAAAGAGATTACTCTGACATCTCAAAGGTATGTTATATTGGATGTGAAAAGACACTAGACAGCCTTAGTTAAGATAAAGATTGACCTTTGTTAAGGAAGTTGCAGGCCTAGGACTTGACTACGACCATAACTTGCTTTTAGTTAGGAATTTTTATGTTCTGACTATCCTATGTGATTACTTTCAGTCTCTGAGTTTGTAAGGCCAGCCATGCAAGCCTCTGAGCTTGTCAGGTTCAGTATGTGGCCCCTTTTTTGTGCACCCTTTTCCCTTTTGTTCATCTTCAGATGTATTGATGACCAAGCTCTTGTTTGGATAATGTGTTAGGAAGGCTCATTCCTAGGAAGTCTTAGTGTCAGCGTTTTTCTTGCTGAAATGGTGGAGCATCAGGAATGGGCAAGATGGTAAACTTGGTTGGAAGTTAAGGCCGAATTTTTCTTAAAAGGGAAATGCAGGTAAATGAGAGGCAGTCAGGACTCATGGGTCTTCCTTAAGAAAAAAACACTCTGGATCATTTCTAACCTGCAAGCTATTCAAATTTTGCTATCTCACTTTTATGTGTTTTGCATTCAACATAACATTTACTTATAGTGTGAGGACACAACATACACATCTCTTCTGTTTTTACAATCTGATGAGAGGGATTCCCAGCTACTGGTGGTGGTATTATTATTGTTATTATTATAATCATTATTATTATTATTTTAATATGGCCCTTTTGCTTCCCATTGAAAGCACTCAAGTGTCATTCATTGTTAATCTGATTTCTGCTAGTTGTATAATTGGGAACTATAACTTTAAGATTTAATTGAGCCAATCAATTATCTTTATTGTTTAAACAAGCTTTTTAAAATATATTTTTTATTATTGTTAGCATTACAGAAATTTCCCATTCCCCCCTCCTTTATTCCGTTCCTCCCAGCCCCTATGCCCCTGCCCTCCCACCCCAGGTCTTCACTACCCTATTGCCCATGTACAAGGGCTATGCATATCCTATCTTATCTAATAAAAGAGTAATATGCAAATTAACTGTCACTCCCTCACTCTGCCACAAAGATGGTGGCTGCCATGGAGCTGGAGCGAGCAGGAGGCTTGGGTTCCCCCTGGCGATGGAGGAAGCCAAGCTTCCTGCCCGTCCTGGCAGACCTTGAGCTCCGCTCAAGGCTACAAAGTTTCAATTATAGAAGATAAATAAATCCCAGATACCTGCTGGGAAAAAAAGAAAAAAGAAAAAAAGGAGAGGCTGGTAGCTTCGGTCACCAGGGGCCTTGACCAACCTGCAAACAGCCATCAGCCCTTCACCCATGTTGGCCATGGAATCCCAGTGGGGATCCCGACCCTGAAGGGGATGTGAACAGCCCGAAAACGGCCCTCAGCCCCTCACCCAGGCTGGCCAGGCACCCTAGCGGGACCCTCACCCTGATCCGGGACACCCTTCAGGGAAAACCAGCTGGCCCCCACCCATGCACCAGGCCTTTATCCTATAAAATAAAAGGGTAATATGCAAATTGACCCTAACACCAGAACGACTGGGAATGACGGGTCACTTGTCACCAGGGGCCTTGACCAACCTGCAAACAGCCATCAGCCCTTCACCCATGTTGGCCATGGAATCCCAGTGGGGATCCCGACCCTGAAGGGGATGTGAACAGCCCGAAAACGGCCCTCAGCCCCTCACCCAGGCTGGCCAGGCACCCTAGCGGGACCCTCACCCTGATCCGGGACACCCTTCAGGGAAAACCAGCTGGCCCCCACCCATGCACCAGGCCTTTATCCTATAAAATAAAAGGGTAATATGCAAATTGACCCTAACACCAGAACGACTGGGAATGACGGGTCACTTTGACACACACTGAACCCTAGGGGGCAGACGCTCAATGCAGGAGTTGCTCCCTGGTGGTCAGTGCGCTCCCACAGGGGGATCTCTGAGCCAGGCTGCCAGCTGCCAGCACAGTGGTGGTGGCGGGAGCCTCTCCCGCCTCCTCAGCAGTGCTGAAGATGCCCAACTGCAGCTAGGCCTGCTCCCCACTGGCAAATGGACAACCCCCAAGGGCTCCGGGGCTGCCAAAGGGATGTCTTGACTGCCAGCTTAGGCCCGATCCCCTGGAGGGACATCCCCTGAGTGGTCCCAGACTGCGAGAGGGCACAGGCCAGGCTGAGGGACCCTCTGAGTGCACAAATTTTTCCTGCTGCTGGCGCTGGCCCCGCTTGCACCCGCTGCCAGCGCCTGGCGCCAGCCCTGATTGCTCCATGCTGTCAGTGGGTGTGGGCGGTGGCTGCCGGCCCCAATCGCCCCTTTGGGCTTCTCCACCTCCCCCTGCTCTTGAGGGGTGATCGGGGCTGGCAGCCACCTTTCGCACCCAGTGCCAGTGATTGCCCCGTTCGCATCTGCTGCTGATGCCAGAGCTACTTCTTGCACCCACTGCCAGCACCAGCCCTGCTTGCATCCCTGCTGGTGCTGACCCCAATTGCTCCATGCTGCCAGTGGGTGCAAGTGGGTTACATTGGGAAGGCCGCATGGAGCTTAACACCTCTCCACCGATGCTTCTTACCGTGCCAAGTAGCCCAAGAAGTGGGCCCGGATCACCATGGCCGCCCGGGTAACTTCCTCCTCCCGCAGCCTCTCCAGTTTCTGCTCCAAGGATTCTCGAAGGAAGACCTGTCCAGGAGGGAGTGACATGTCAGATCCAAGGCAGGTGGCTGGTAGAAGGCAGGCATCTCTGAGTCAGAGATATTTGGGGGGGGTTGGGGGAGGAAGGGCCGGCAGGGAGTGTTAGGCCGTTTCTCCCCTCGCCTTAACTTTGCTCTGAGCACACACAGCCACGCTTTCCAGCCCCATGCTTTCCTCTCCCTGCGGGGAAG
>NW_006288615.1:15720474-15720834 GCF_000327345.1 Myotis davidii | reverse complement strand
CCCCCGAGGGCTCCCGGGCTGCCAGAGTGATGTCTGACTGCCAGCTTAGGCCCAACTCCCTAGGCCCGATCCCCTGGAGGGACATCCCCTGAGTGGTCCCAGACTGCGAGAGGGCACAGGCCAGGCTGAGGGACCCTCTGAGTGCACAAATTTTTGTGTACTGGGCCTCTTGTCTATATATATAAAACCCTAATATGCAAATAGACCGAATGTTGGAACAACTGAACAACTGGTTGCTCTGACATGCGCTGACCACCAGAGGGCACACGCAGAACATGGCAGGCGTCGGCAGCAGGCAGCAGAGTGCGGAACATGATGGGCATTGGCCACAGTGGGATGGTGGAGCAGGTGAGTGAGGTT
>NW_006288615.1:15715091-15720362 GCF_000327345.1 Myotis davidii | reverse complement strand
CAGCCCTGCTCGCACCCACTGCCAGTGCCCAGCGCCAGCCCTGATCACTCAGTGCCATCAGTGGGTGTGAGTGGTGGCTGCCGGCCCCAATCGCCCCTTTGGGCTTCTCCACCTCCCCCTGCTCTTGAGGGGTGATCGGGGCTGCCAGCCACCTTTCGCACCCAGTGCCAGTGATTGCCCCGTTCGCATCTGCTGCTGATGCCAGAGCTACTTCTTGCACCCACTGCCAGCACCAGCCCTGCTTGCATCCCTGCTGGTGCTGACCCCAATTGCTCCATGCTGCCAGTGGGTGCAAGTGGGGCCAGCGCTGTCAGTGCGTGGGAGCGGGGCTGCCGGCAGATGGGACTGGGGGAGGGGGGCAGTGCTGTGGCGGGAGGGGCCAGGTGGGGCACAGAGGATGGGTCAAGACCCGCCCCTGTGCCCACTGCAGCCTCGTGGCCCACAGTTCCTTTCAACGTGCATGAATTTGTGCACTGGGCCCCTATTAAGTATATAAGTTCTTTGGTTTATCTCTTCTCATCCCCCTAACCCCACATCGAGGTATGTCAGTCTGTTCCCTGCCTCCATGCTTCGGTCTTATTTTGTTAGTCAATTAATTTTGTTCATTAGAGTCCACAGATAAGTGAGATCATGTGATATTTGTCTTTCTCAGATTGGCTTATTTCACTTAGCATAATAGTTTCCAGGTCCATCCATGCTGTCCCAAAGGGTAAAAGATCTCTCTTTTTCACAGCTGCAGAGTATTCCATGATATAAATGTCCCACCGCTTTTTTATCCATTAATATACTGATAGGCACTTCGGCTGTTTCCAAATCTTAGCTATTGTGAATAATGCTGCCATGAGCATAGGAGTGCATATATCCTTTCTGATTGGTGTTTTGAGGTTTTTAGGATATATAGTCCTAGAAGTGGGATCGCTGGGTCAAACAGACGTTCCATCTGATGATTAGTGACACTGAACATTTTTTCATCTGTCTATTGGCCATCTGGGTGTCTGCTTTGGAGAAATGTCTATTCATGCCTCCTTTGCCCATTTTTAAATCGGATTGTTTGTCTTCCTTTTGTTGAGTAGTATGAGTATTTATATTAACTTTTGGATATTAACCTCTTATCACATGTATCATTGGCAAATATGTTCTTCCATACAGTGGGTTCCCTTTTCATTTTGGTGGTGGTTTCTTTCGCTGTGCTGAAGCTTTTTACTTCGATGTAGTCCCATTTGTTTATTTTTTCCTTAGTTTCTTTTGCCCTAGGAGATGTATCTGTAAACATGTTGCTATAAGAGATGTTTGAGATTTTGCTGTCTATGTTCTCCTCTAAGATTTATATAGTTTCATGCCTTACATTGAAGTCTTACATCCATATTAAGTTTATTCTTGTGTATGGTGTAAATTGGTGGTCTAGTTTCATCTTTTTGCATGTGTCTGTCCAGTTTTCCCAGTACCACTTATTGAAGGGACTGTCTTTACTCCATTGTATGTTCTGCAATCCTTTGTCAAATATTTATTGACTGTATTGATGGGTCAATTTCTGTGCCAGCACTTATGAAGTTAAGCAGAATTATAATTAAAATGCCAAAGGTTAAGGACAAAGAGAGAATCTTAAAAGCAGCAAGAAAAAAGCAGTTACCTATAAGGGAGTTCTCATAAGACTGTCAGCTGATTTCTCAACAGAAACCATGCAGGCCAGAAGGGAGTGGCATGAAATATTCAAAGTGATGGAAAGCAAGGACCTACAACCAAGATAGTCTACCCAGCAAAGTTTTCATTAGACTCAGAGAACAGAAACAGTGATTCCCAGATAAGAAAAGCTAAAGGAGCTCATCACTACCAAACCAGTATTATAATAAATATTAAAGAGTTTTCTTTAAGAAGAAGAAAAAAGGATAAAAATATAAATAATAAAATGACAATAAATATATATCTATCAACAATTAATTTAAATGCAAGTAAATTAAATGTTCTGATCAAAAGACATGTGGATGCTGAGTGGATAACAAAACAAGCCCTTAGGTATGCTGTCTATAAGAAACTCACTTCAGATCAAAAGACACACACAGACTGAAAGTAAAGAATGGAAAAAGATATTTTATAAAAATGGAAACAAAAAAACGGGAGTAGCAATATTTATACCAGACAAAAGAAACTTTATAACAAAGGCTATATAACAAAAGACAAAGAAGGACCCAGCAAATCCATTTCTGGGTATTTATCTGAAGAAACTCAAAGCATTAAATCAAAAAGACATATATATCCATATGTTCATTAGCATTATTTGCAATAGCTAATATGGAAGCAACCTAAGTGTCCACCAGTAGATGAATGGATAAAGAGGAAGTGGTACATATATGCAATGGAATAGTATGCAGCCATAAAAAAGAATGAAATCTGGTCATCTGCAACACCATGGATGGACCTAAAGGGTATTGCGCTGAGTCAAATAAGTCAGACAGAGGAAGACAAATACTATATGATTTCACTTATATGTGGAATTTAAAAAACAAAATAAATGAACAAAAAAACCAGAAACAGACTCATAGATACAGAAAACATTTTGACAGTTGCCAGATGGGAGGGAGGTTAGGGAACTGGGTGAAAAGGTGAAGGGATTAACAAGTACAGATTGGTAGTTACAGACTAGTCAAGGAGATGTAAAATATAGCATAGGGAATACAGTAAATCTCTATATATAAAGAGCCAGGGTCTGTCACAGCCAAAATGATCGAAGGCTCTACCTAACGCCCAGGCTGCGTGTGCAGCAGGCTCTAGTGGGTGGGGACTTGTGGCAGCAGGGATGGAGCCGGGGCCAGCACTCACACTCACGGCCGCCCCCACACACAGACACACACAGCGCCCACCAGCTCACAGCCTTTTCTCCCTTTCTTTCCCTTCCTCCCTCCCAGCTCACTCTTGGAGCCTCTCTCAGAATGAGGCCCCAGGGCAGGCAGAGGGTGGAGCTGCCCCCACTGGCCCGACCCCCTCCCAGCCAGGAAAGAGGAAGAGGGAGAGAGGGAGGCAGGGAGGCCTGGAGGACTGCTGAGAAAAACAAAGGGAGACAGACAGGAGGAGACTGGGATGGAGAGATGGAAACAAAATAGCAATATTAAAGTATTTCCTCTAATTCCCTTTTAATGTGCATGAATTTCATTCACCATGCCACTAGTATTATAATAACTATGTATGGTGTTAGATGGGTACTAGATTTATCAGGGTGATCACTTAATGAGATAAATAATGTTACCCACTGGTTTGTACACTTGAAACTAATATAATGTATGTCAACTGTAATTAAAAAATAAAAAATTATTCAAAGTACATAAAAAAGAAGTTAAGCAGAAAAACAATGAACCCAGAATTAGATTATGAAACTGAAAGTTGAATCGACTTTGATAAGATAGCATGCAGAAAACACACAATAGATAGAAGCATGATGACTTTGGTGGCCCATCCAGTTTGTTTCAGGGTGGATATAACTTCTTGATACTTGTTTCGTTTTGACCACAATTTTTTTTAAAGGGGTTAGACATCAGGAACATGAACATGAAAAACAAAATAGTCCTGTTTTAAGTGAACTAGGTTGTTCACTTAAAAATGTGCTCAGAAACAAGTTTATGTAATAGGCAATCTTTAAACAAAGAATCTTATAAATGTGTAGAGCATTTTGTAATTTGAATAATATCTAATATGAAAAACTGTAAATCTGCCCAACTTTGTAAAATGTAAGGAGGAAGTGGAGAAAACCTCAGATTTAATTTTGACTTGGGAGTAAGATTTTAACTTCTTCTATTTAAAACATGAGTGGAAAACAAAACAAAACATGGGTGGAACTTTTGAGTAAAACGCTAGCTCAAAAAAAGCTATTAACATTCTCAGCACAACAATTAACCACAGACCTCAGAAGCATTCTTCCAGTAGAGTATGTATTTCAGGAGTTCCAATCTCCTTCCCTCCTTGAACAGGCAGTACTCTATTGATTTCCATAGTATCTGCAGTGCCTGGAACAGTGCTTGGCATAGAGTAGTTAATAAGTATTTGTTGACCTACTAACTCTTGGAATGCCAGCTAAAGAAATTTGTGAAGTTTCTATATTTAGAGAGTCACTTAAAATGGAAACACCTGCTCTTTCTTATTCTGCTTCTTCAACTATCAATAAAAGTAACTGACCAAAAAATATCAAAATGTTTGACTCTATCTGGCAGCAAAAATACACAGATTGTTTTTTGTGACTGACAATGGCTGAAACAGAATAAATTATGGGGGAATCATCATTGCTTGAGACATAGACTAAATATGATAAATAGTGTCCCAATAATTAATTCTATAAATATTTCAATGCTCCTAAAATTCCAAAAGTTATTTCGACTTTCCTGTTACCCTAACTTCCATGCAAGCTTTATCTGAACCATTCCAAAAAGTTGAAACAGGAAAGAGAGCTTAAGACTTCTGAACTAAAATACCATTTTTTAGACCAAGTCAGAAAGAGGTCTGGACACTAAGTTTTGACATGGTTGTTCTTGAAGAATATCATTTTAAAAAATATAGATACCAAGGTCCCAGTCAGACTTACTAAACCAACATCACTGGGATTTGGTCCAAGTTCTGTATTTTTTCCTGATTCTGCAGGTAAATTTTAATGCAAATTCCAAGGTAAACCGCTGCTCTAGGGAATAAACTAGAAATTACACATCTGTTTCAGAGTAGGTGGGGATATTTGCCTTAGAGGAGGGCAGAACATTTTTCATTTTTCTAGAGTCAGTGTTGTATGGGGAGAAATGTGTTCTCATTATAGGAAAAAGGACACATTGAGTCTGGCAACTTCATTCAGAAATTAATTTCAATAGCTATTTTCCTATGAGAACATTCTTCCTCATGTGAAACCTACCGTATTTGCCGGCGTATAAGACGATTTTTTGGCCCTGAAAAATATGCCAAGTGGGGGGTCGTCTTATACGCCAGGTACACTTCAGATAGACTGCCCATAGTGCTTGCCCCGTGCCATAGTGGCCTCCCGATGCCCGCCCACTTCATTCCACATACCGTTCAGGCATCAGCAGCGCTGCTGGGTGTATGCTCGGCTGTTATGCGATTTTGCTGTTATGCGATTTTACCACACTCGCAAAATCGCACACAGCCGACCATACACCCAGTATGATAGCGCAAAATTGCGAATCGCGATACCATACTGGATGTATGGTTGGCTGTGTGCGATTTTGCGAGTGTGGTAAATTCGGGTTACCGTATATTTCTTTACATATGCATTGAAGATTCGAG
>NW_006288615.1:15704298-15714996 GCF_000327345.1 Myotis davidii | reverse complement strand
TTGCTAGGGACTTGCCCGGCACTTGCTCTCTACCTCTATTTGTTATCTTACTTCTATCATTGACAGTCCCTCTAGGTTGTGGGCTGCTTGCCTGTGTTCCTGAGAAGCATCTACGGTACCAGTCTATAGAGTGTGTTTTCTTTAGTGAATTACCGGTATGTTTACCGGTAATAAACTTGCACTGTTTTATGTATATGTTTGATTACATACAGCCTTGTGACAGTTTTCCTGCATGTCATAAGCATTTGAATATAAATTAAAATGTTAAAATCAAATCTGATATTGTTTTACCTTTTATTTGGTGTGTGGAAGGTGTGCGGAAGAGGGGGTAGTCTTATACGGCGAGTATATAACAAACTCTGTATTTTGAGTGGAAATGTTAGGGGGTCGTCTTATACGCCCAGTCGTCTTATACGCCGGCAAATACGGTATTTCTTTTTGGTTTGTCCTTTATGGAGAAAAGCAAAACAAAACAAAACTGATCACTGTATTCCTTTCATATATATATATTATCGTCACTATAGTGCCATTACCAAATCCCAGTCAGAAAGTTTATATTATGGGTGAAACTGGATGAATTAATTTTCTGACACATTCAACAACTAAACCAATGCAGTTACTATATTGTGGATTTGTAGCAAAACCCCAATGCAGTCATTTCACCATCTCTTAAAGCTTCAGCTTTTGAGAAACAATAATAATTTCTTCCTCAGAAATATTATTTCCCAAGGAATGACTTAA
The DNA here is from genome assembly GCF_000327345.1 of Myotis davidii. Taxonomy (NCBI): domain Eukaryota; kingdom Metazoa; phylum Chordata; class Mammalia; order Chiroptera; family Vespertilionidae; genus Myotis; species Myotis davidii. The sequence goes on along the minus strand of NW_006288615.1, from coordinate 15,714,255 downwards.
TCTTATCCTGTATAGTTTGTGCATTTGGTGTCTTTTAAAAAAAATCCTCTCCTGCATCAAGGTCATAATGACATTCACTTATATATTCTTTTAAAGCAGCGCTTCTCAACCTGTGGGTTGCGACCCCTTTGGCGGTCAAACGACCCTTTCACAGGGGTCGCCTAAGACCATCCTGCATATCAGATATTTACATTACAATTCATAACAGTAGCAACATTACAGTTATGAAGTAGCAACGAAAATAATTTTATCGTTGGGTCACAACATGAGGAACTGTATTTAAAGGGCCAGAAGGTTGAGAACCACTGCCTTATAGTTAAATGTCTTAAAAATCTTATTCTTTGTACCATTTTTTAAATTCTCATGTGTTGTTAGAGCTCCACTCTAGACTCAAAGTGTAGAAAGTTCCTGTCCAACACAGAGAATACTTCTGTAGCTCCTGCTACTGAGTCTAAATAAAATAATCCTCAGTGCAGAATAAAATAAGACTGTACAAAGAGGTGAAAATCTATGAAATGTGGTCAAAGAAGATAGCAGAGCAGTATCAGCTAATGGAAATATAAATTATCTTAAAGTCAATGTATATTTACCCTAGTGATACTGAAGCAATAAGGCCGTAAGCCTTGAAAAGAGCAAATGCAGGGCATGTGGACTAATGGCTGGTAATCATGTTGTGGGTATGCTTATCGCATGCATGTCAAATGTCTAGGAGAGATATATTTATCATATGTTTGTCAAATGTCTAGCAGGACCTTTAAGATGCCCTTGAATAAAAGTCATTTTACAGCTCAATGTCATCATTGAGTAAAAAGCTAGCTCAAAAAAAGCTATTAACATTCTCAGCACAACAATTAACCACAGACCTCAGAAGCATTCTTCCAGTAGAGTATGTATTTCAGGAGTTCCAATCTCCTTCCCTCCTTTAATGGGGAGGTACTCTATTGAATTCCATAATATCTGCAGTGCCTGGAGCAGTGCTTGGCATATAGTAGTTAATAAGTATTTAATAAAAAACCAACCACCTCAACGAAAGTAATCTTTTGATAACATTTTTTAGATGTCCCATCTCTGAACCCCTGCTCTGGCCTGCCATACCCACATACTTCCTTAGGTTTTTGGCTTAACTGTGGAACTGAACTCCAGCTGCTCTGCTTTATGAATGGCTGTTACCTACTGTCTCCTGCCTGTCTTGAGGATTGGGTCAGACACCCAGCTTTGCCTACATGTGATTGACTTGACTCATTTGTACACTCTATCTAATTATAATCATGGGGCTACCATGTAGGATCCTTAATATCATCTCAAACTGATGAGAATAAGTTTCCAGCCATAACTTTCCAACTGTCACTTGGTAGACAATTACTTGTACTTGCAAAGCCAAACCTTAAGAATATTCTCCATATACTCAAATGGTCTAATTGATAATCATCCCAGCAAAGGAGGCATTACTATCTATATGAAATAACCTATTTTCAAAGGTGTGATTTCTGTTAAGCTACCCTGGGCTTCATGAATAGCACCACCCTTTGTGGAAAGACCTGTTTCTCTCACTAAGTAAATCTCACATGTAGTTGGGCGGGCTCAGTGGATGATTCTGGTCCTCACCAGTAACAGCTTTCCCTGCCGTCTACTATAAGAAGGGTATTGCTGTCACTGCACATTTGTTTTGGATGGGATGGATCTCTGGATGTGAGGCAGAACATGTAGAGTTGGTTTAGCTGCTTTGGCTGGCCCTTTCCGTTCTCACTACTTTCTGTTCTTTTCTGCAAGTCTGCCCTCTCAGTAAACAGCCACAACCTGGTATCCTTTCATTTCTGCCACTTCCAAATTTTCTCCACCCTGGATAGACCCAAAATCTGAGGTCTTGTCATCTTGGATCCCCCATAAATCCCCTTCTCTTGTACACTCATTGCCTATGGACTCTCATCTGTGCCATGTAACCCTCCCATTGGTTAGCATTCTAAATGAAAACAGAGTTTGTGCCTGAGGAGCCCTCAGGCCACATATAGATCTTATCTGTCACCAAAAAGTCCATGCAGCAGCCTAGCTTCAAGAATTGTAAACCTGGAATTCTCTTCCATTTTTTTACAGTCCCAGGTGAGCTATTACCACTCTCAATGTCCCCTCTCTGCTGGTAAACCTCAACTCCACTCATCTCGGAGTTAGTTTCCCTGTAAGCCTCACAAGGTATTCTAGTCAGCAAACTGATGGAGTAAGAGGGAAAGCTGAAGATTTGGTGGCCAAAGTGCTGAGAGAGCAACTGTGCCACTAAAGATGACCTGGAGTTCACGGATTTCTGTGCTCCTGAATCTGACTCCTCCTAATCTTGTTCCTGAAGTGGCGGGCATGTGCACAGACTCCAAAGCCAGACTGCCCGGATCAGACCCTGCTTGGTGTCTTCTGAGCTTCCTTGGTCTGCAGTTTGGTGCCTGACATTAATTTGGGGAAATTTCTAGTCATTATTTCAAATATTTCTCCTGTTCATTTTTTTCTTCTCTTTCTGGCTTTTCAGTTTGGGAGGTTTCTATAGAGATATCCTCAAGCTCAGAGATTTTTTTTTCAGCTGTGTCTAGTCTACTAATAAGTCCATCAAAGGCATTCTTAATTTCTGTTACAGTCTTATCGTTAGCATTTCTTTTGGGTTCTTTCTTAGAATTTCCATCTCTCTGCTTACATTGACTATCTGTTTTTGAATGCTGTCTACTTTATCCAGTAAAACCCTTAGCATATTAATGATAGTTGTTTTTAATTCCTGGTCTGATAATTAAAATATCCCTGCCATCCCCGAGTCTGGTTCTGATGCTTGCCTGTCCCATCTGTGATTTTTGCTTTTTTAAAAAAAATATTTTATTGATTTTTTATAGAGAAGAAGGGAGAGGGATAGAGTTAGAAACATGGATGAGAGAGATCGATCAGCTGCCTCCTGCACGTCCCCTACTGGGGATGTGCCCGCAACCAAGGTACATGCCCTTGACCGGAATTGAACCTGGGACCCTTCAGTCCACAGGCCGATGCTCTATCCACTGAGCCAAACCGGTTCGGCTGACTTTTGCTTTTTAGTATATCTTATAGTTCTTTTCTTTTTTGGTAGCGGGGCCTGATGTACTGGGTAAAAGGAATTGCTGTAAATAGACCTTTATTAATGGTGGGAAGGGAGTGTACTATGGTCCTATGATGAGGTCTCAGTCTTTTAGTGTGCCTGTGCCTATGGACTGGGGTAGGTATTTACCTTGCCAGGCCAATTAGGCTCTGATAAAACTCCCAACAGGCTCTGGTTAATTAGTTTCGCTTGGAGGCAGACCTTGTTAAGTACAGAATGCTGTAGTGTTCCTTTTATGGTTCCTTTTCCCTTCCCCCTGTCAGAAGAATTGTGGGGAAGGAGTGTGTGAATCTTTCCAATATTCACTGTGAGAACCTGGTGAATATCTAGGAGGTAAAACTCACAACTGTGTTGGGCCTGCAACGACTTGGTTTCCCTGGAGTTTTTAATTCTTAGAGATGCCCAGACGGAGACCCCAGCAATTCTTCAATTATAGTTCGGGTTTTCCTTCCCTGGTGCTGATTCTTAGGGAGGTTGCACATCCAGTAAGATGTGAGTCTCTGGCCCGAGCCGGTTTGGCTCACTGGACAGAGCGTCGGCCTGGGGAGTAAAGAGTCCCAGGGTCAATTCCGGTCAAGGGCATGTACCTTGGTTGCGGGCACATCCCCAGTGGGGGGTGTGCAGGAGGCAGCTGATTGATGCTTCCCTCTCATCGATGTTTCTGACTCTCTATCCCTCTCCCTTCCTCTCTGTAAAAAATCAATAAATATATTTAAAAAAAAAAGATGTGAGTCTCTGTATTTGTATATTGGTATTTCCAACTTTGGGAGTAGCATTTTGCCTTGTGACCTCACTTCTCTTTCAGATCTAAGAAGAACTGTTGATTTTTCAGTTTGTTCAGCTTTTTACTTGTTAGGATGGAGTAGCAACTTCTAAGCTTCTTACATACCCTCTCAGAAACCAGAAGTCTCTTATTTACCTTTTCATCACTGAAATATGAAAAGACTCAGCAATTCTGTGAATCATTGCTATGTCTCCTTTTTCCAGCAGTTCTCATCTCTTTCCATGGTTTACTTTATTATTTCATTGAGGCTCCTAGAAGTTACATATGTCAATGGACCACATGCTATGTAGAGAGAATGTTCTATAGGCAAAAATGTGAAAATATAAATAACTGGAATGGCTTGATCAATCCTACCCTTTCTAATAGGAGTTTCCCAATCTGTCATCCAGTCACCCTGTCCCTCTTTTGTTTTTTTAATCTGATTCCTCTTCCATTCCAAAATATAACCCAAAGCTTCTCACTAGTTTATCCTATTGATGCAGCTGCCAGAGAAGTATTCATAGCTGCAATGAGTATGGTATACAACAGTTGAACTACTAAATCAAACCAAGCCTGGCCTATACTACCCTGGATTTTATTAGCCAACGAATCACTTTCAATGCTTAAATCTGTTTAAGTTGAATTTTCTTTTGTTACTTAAGATTAAAAGTCTTCCACTGTCATAGTGTTCATTTTTTTCTTTTCACCATACTTACAATTTGGCATAACATTTTATAGACCCTTGCTTTTGTGGTGGACATTTTATTATATATATTTTAAATACTTGTTTTTTTACATCTTTGGTTGCTAGAGTTATATCGTCTGTTGGACTATGATTGGGCTGAGACTTCAAATAAAAGTATCTTTCATCTTTAACCTTTCTATTCTTGTATGTTGTACATGTATTCCTTGTGAGTAGACCCAAACTCCTTACTCCCTGTATTCTTTAAATTTCCCCCCTTAGCATTTTATTCAATGTGGGAATTCTGGGCATATCAATATATATTAACCTCACATATTCTCTCTTTTCAATGACTTTTCTTTTGCCTTATCACTTAATGCCTAGTCTTTCATCTGGTCTAATTCCTTTCAGTGTCTTCCATTTCATATTATTTTCCTAATTTAGTAGGATATCCTTATATCATTGTTACTTGGGACCTTGTATCTAATAACATAGTAGTATGCATAGTGTTTTTATTTATAAAAGGGGTTTCTGTTGAAATGGCCACTGTAACACATGGATGATTATCTTGGGCCAGGAAAATGCTGAGTCCCTATAGGGGATTCATTGGATTTTCTGTCCTTGGCCTATAAATGGTTTGCCCATTAATGTGGTTAGGTTTTATAAAGGGGTTTTTATTTACAACAAATGGATTACTAAGTCCATTTTCTGTAGGTGTAGTTCCTCTAAAACAGTGGTTCTCAACCTTCCTAATGCCACGACCCTTTAATACAGTTCCTCATGTTGTGGTGACCCCCAATTTCATTGTTACAAATTGAACATAATTAAAGCATAGTGATTAATCACAAACACAATATGTAATTATATATATGTTTTCCGATGGTCTTAGGCGACCCCTGTGAAAGGGTTGTTCGACCCCCAAAGGGGTCTCGACCCACACGTTGAGAATTGCTGCTCTAAAAGATTAGCTATTTCCTTGTCTTTGCCAATGTAAATACCTTCTGAGGTTTCTATTTGGGTTTTTGTTTTAATAATTTGGTTGAAAGGGTGGTGGTCTAAATTGCTTAGGTGGCCAAAAGTGCCTTGTAAATTTAGTCCTATATGGTCTGTTGATTGTGTTTATTTACATTAGGAATAGTCTGTTTTCTCTATATACATTAGTTTTAAAGCTACAGCTTTTATCTCAACCTAGTTCCTCAGCTGTTCTTATCAAGTCAGTGAGATTTCCTGTTGTTCCTGGTGCCTAAAGATACTGTAAATAATGCTGTTCTATTCTTCAGGGGTGCATTTTTTAAGATGACTTTTTTTTTTAATCCTCACCTGAAGATATGTTTGTTTTTTTATTTGAGAGAAAGGGAAAGAAATATCAATGTCAGAAACATTGATTGCCTCCCATACACACCCTGATCAGGGATCGAACCCGCAACCTGGATATGTGCCCTGACCTGAAATTGAACCCACCACCTTTTGGTGCATGGACAACCAACGCCCAACCAACTGAGCCACCCCGGCCAGGGCAAGATGACTTTTAAAATTTGTTCTGTTGCTTCTATGTATAGTGGTGAGGATACCTGTCCCTATCATAGGTCAGTTGTCTTAATTTCACTTTTTTATTAGTTCCCCCTGATATTTTCCATGGAGATGTTTTAGGATATAATATCCTAGGTATTATCTTAATTTCCGGGCTGCTGCTACCCAATCACACAAAGATCTTTCTAAGTTAATATTATATTTTTCATATGCTCTAAGGTGTTTATTAAATTTGGCATAAATGACCCCCTGGCAATGGGCAAGGAGACACCTGATTGGTGGTGTTGCTCTTATATCAGTCAGGGGCAGAGCAGACCTACAGTCCTTAGTTCATCCTAGCTTGATGCCTGTGTCGGTGGCCAGAGCTGTTTCATGCCTGAGGCACATAAAATGGAAAAAAAAATTTGGCATAAATGATAATAGGTCTGAGTTGCATATATATATGATTTTATCTGTCCAATTAAATGTAAAACTTGTGGATATCAGAGTAAGTCTGGAGCAAGAGAAGACACTTAACTAATACTTACTAGTCCTGTCAAACTCTACCTCACACATATCCAGAATTAGTCCACTTCTCTACACCCCACTATACCACCCTAATCTAGCTTAATACTTTGGTTTCCCAAGTGCCTCCTGCTCTTTCTGGCTCCCTGCAATCTTTTCTCCACACACCAATGTTTAAATCAGATGATGTTACTCTCCTACTTAAAATTCTCCACTTCCATGACATATCTTAGATTAGAAGTTATCTGTTTCTGCCTAAATCTCTCCATTCACCCCCCTTCACTTGTCAGTGGTCACTCAGCTCTGGGTTTTCTCAGTTCCCTTTCCCTGGAATGTTTTTCCCCCAGGTCACCAATGTTTGCTCCTTCTCATTGTTCAGGTCGCAGTTCTCTCTTCCTTGCGTGATCACCCAATCTGCACTGTTTCCCCACTTCCTGTATGCCACTCTAGATCACATCATCCAGTTTCACTTCTCAACAGAATATGTCTGGACACCTGTCTAACTGCGTTTCCTCTAAATGCAAGCTCTGTAAGCGTACCTTATTTCACTGCAGTGTTTTCAGCCCCTAGAACAATGCTCAGTGCCTTAGAGGCATTTAATAGCTTTTTGTGGAGTAAATAACCAAAACCATTTATAGATTTATTTTCTTTTGAAATTAAAAAAGAATTTTTATTCACTTTCATAAAACTGCATTTACTAAGCACCTACTTTCATGGTATTACCATTTACGGTTTTGCACAAAGAAACTGTTTTCAGTGGTTATACTAGTTTCCTGGGGCTGCCATAACAAATAACCACAAAATGAATAGCTTAAAAGAGCAGAAATTTATTCTCACCATTCAGGAGGCCAGAAGTCCAAAATCAAGTGTTAGCAGACCACCCTAATCCTGTAAGATCTCATCTTGATTCTTAACTAGTTTCGTTTGCAGTGACTCTACTTCCAAATAAGGTCGCAGTCTGAGGTTCTGAGTGGACATGAATTTTGGGGGGACGTATTCAATCCATTACAGGGGTTTACAACACAACACAGAAACTAGCAATTTATTCTTGCTGTAGTGTTGTGACATGGGTTGTTTTTGGTGACCAGCAACCACATTCTCCCTCCCCAGGAAAACCCCAATTTCCTGCTGGGCAATTACCTCTCCAATTGTAGACAGTCTTGGTGGAAATGTAAATTAATACTCTTCATTCCACTGTAACCAAGGAGCCATATGTGACCCAAGGGAAGACAACTGGATCCTCAGATATTTTATTTTCCAAATTTGTATTTCTTTATATTTTGGCAACTTTTCAAGATAAAGCATTCATTCTCTACTGGATTTCCCATGATTTTAGCACTGGAAACATGTGAAAGCATAGAACACATGAAACAACCTGGGTAGAGGCACACAGGATAGGAAATAAAGGTAGTGCACCCCCACATGATCTATAAGTTTTTCCTGTTGCGGAGATTCCAGGAGCTGCCCTCATTCCTGTCTGGTGTCTAGGCCTGGCCTCCAGCCTTCCATTTATCCCATGAGTTCCTGGCTAGCGTTCGGTTAAAGTCACCTTTGCTTAGGTTAGCCAGAATCCATTTCTATCATTTTCAACAAAAGAAGCTCAACTGTTACTCTGAGAACCAAGACTTTTTCAATACTGGCACAGTTTTGCATAGTAAGCTCTGATTTCTGATATGCTGAGTTTACTACTGCATGAGATACTACCTTCAAAATGTCAATTTCATCCCAAAGCCTACAAATTAGTGCAATTACAAGACAGCATATTAGTAGTAGTATTAATTTATTTATAACCTATCATGTTCCAAAAGGATTTCATTGTGTTAAATTATTCTACAAAGGTACAGCAAAAAATAAAAACAAACATTTAAAATAAGAAACAAAAATGAGACAAAGGGAAAATAAAGGTAGAAAATTAAGATGGTGCCACAAGTGAACATCATCCATAAAATGGTTATGCTGAAGGCCTAGACAATGGGTAGAGGAAAGATGCAACAATGTGAGAGGGTCACAGGCTATGGTTGTTGCCATGGTATTTGGCAACAATATTTTCTACTTGAGATAGACCTTCTCAACCTGCATTTCAGTTAAAAGAGCTTGTAATCTCTCTACAGTAAAGTGGGACCATGAGATAATTAAGCAACTTGCTACATAGAGGGAACTGCCTAACCAAATAACAGAAAAGACGATACATTTCCTTGAAGTCATTATGGTATCATTTAGGTAAAAAAATCCTTAGGAAATCTGCTTTTTGTTGTTAATATTCTTTTAAAATCCCACTTTAGGGTATAGTGCTGTATTTTAAATTTATAACTTACTTTGCTTTATGCCAGAGGTTCTCAACCTGTGGGTGGTGACCCCTTTGGCGGTCGAACGACCCTTTCACAGGGGTCGCCTAAGATCATCCTACATATCAGATATTTACATTATGATTTATAACAGTAGCAACATTACAGTTATGAAGTAGCAATGAAAATAATTTTATGGTTGGAACTATATTTAAAGGGCCAGAAGGTTGAGAACCACTGCTTTACACAATAGATGGACTTGGAAAATTACTTTTATAATCTACTAGAGGCCTGGTGCATGAAATTTGTGCACAGGTAGGGTCCCTAAGCCAGTGATCAGGGCTGAACTGTGGGGTGACCGGCGGAGTAATAGGGGGGTCCCCACTGGCACCCACCTTTGCCGGCCTGGTGCCTGCTGACTGGGGACAGCTCCTGCATTGAACATCTGCCACCTCGTGGTCAGTGCATTTCATAGCAACCGATTGTTCCACCAGTCGTTCTGCCGTTCGGTCAATTTGCATATTAGGCTTTTCTTGTATAGGATTTTATAATTAAAATATTTTAAACAGACTAGAGGAACTGGTTATTTAAAAGAACACCTATAGTAAATCCTTTTGCAAATCAAACATTACTTTCTTATTTATTATTTTTAGTGATGTGGAGTTTTCACATATTATAGAAATGCTGGTTCCCCTTTTGCAGTTTTTATAAAGGAAGTAAAGCCCATATTTTAAATGCAACTCTGCATAAAGACATTGCTCATCCTATCTAATAATAGACAAACATGCTAATTAACCGTAACTTCGCTATCCTTCCCATTGGCTAATCAGGGCGATATGCAAATTAACTGCCAACCAAGATGGCGGCCGGCAGCCAGGCAGCTGAAGTGAACAGGAGGCTTGCTTGCTCCAGTGATGGAGGAAGCCAAGGTTCCCCACCTGCCGCTGCCAGCCTCTGAGCTGCAGTCTAAGCAACTATGTTGCAATTATAGAAACTAAACAAACTCCAGAAACCTGCTTTCAACCAGCCGGGCTTCAGCCAGCAGGACGGCAACAGTGTTTCAATTATAGAACCCAAACAAAACCAGTTTCTG
>NW_006288615.1:15702078-15703792 GCF_000327345.1 Myotis davidii | reverse complement strand
CAGCAGGTGACCAGCCCCCGAGGGGTCCCAGACTGCAAGAGGGCACAGGCCGGGCTGAGGGACCTCCATGAGTGCACAAATTTTTGTGCACCGGGCCTCTGGTCCTATATAATAAAAGGCTAATAAGCAAATACACTGAATGGTGGAATGACTGGAACAACTGAACAACCAAACAATCAGTCGTTATGATGTGCGCTGATCACCAGGGGGCATGTGCGGAACATGGTGGGTGTTGGCTATGGCGGGATGGTGGAGTAGGTGAGCGGGGGCATCAAACCAAGGAGGGGCACTGGTTGCTGTCATTGGGGTGAGCCTCTGGTGGTTACTGAAATTTTTTGCTCCATGCGCTGTGGTCCCGCCCGGTGCTTGCACCTGCTGCCTGTGCCAGTCCCGCTCGCACCTGCTGCTGGCGCTGGAGCCACCGCTTGCACCCACTACCAGCACCGGCCCTGCTTGCACCCATAGCCGGCGCCGGAGCTGCTGCTCGCATCCACTGCTGGTGCCGGTCCTGATCACTTGGTGCTGGTCCTGATTGCCCCTGAGGACTTCTCCACCTCCCCCTGCTCCTGAGGAGCAATCAGGGCAGCAGCCACCACTCACACCTGCTGACAGCGCCGGCCCCGCTCTCACCTGCTGCTGGCACCGGCCCCAATCACTCCGCACCATCAGAGGGTGTGAGCGGGGCCAGTGCTATCAGCATGTGAAAGCAGCAGCAGCGGGAGTGGGCTGCAGGCAGACAGAGGATAGGGGGCCACAGCAGGAGGGGCCGGGCGGGAGCATGGAGGATGGGCCAAGACCTACCCCTGTGCCCACTGCAGCCTCGCGGCCCACAGTTCCTTTTAAGGTGCACAAATTTGTGCACTGGGCCCCTAGTACATAATCAGATGGGAAACACAATGATAAGATATTGATCTTCATTATTATAATGAAGATTTTTCCTATTTTAATATTTATTGCATTTTAAAATACCAAACCTTTCCAAAAAGGATCTGAGGCAACTATTGAATACATCACAAGTGCCACCTAGAGCTTTCTTTGAAAATAACATTTTTTATCTTCAGAAACAAGAACAAAACAACGTATACAAGGCACATAGTCCTATAGCAGAGCTTGCTTAAATAGCTCTGCTTCTTGTCCTGAGCAGTGGTTAGAGCATTGGCCTGAGCACCAAAGGGTCCCAGTCAAGGGCACATATCTACTTGCAGGTTTGATTCCTGGCCCAGGTCGGGGCATGGGAGGCAATCAATTGATGTGTCTCTCTCACATTGATATTTCTCTCCCCTTCCTTCCCTCCATTCCACTCTCCCTAAAAATCAATGGAAAAAAATATCCTCCAGTGAGGATTAACTCACTAACTAAGTAACTAACTCTGCTTCCTAAAATAGTTTATTTATTTTTGATCAAAAAAGGATTTGAAATAAGAATCTAGAATTAAGTTTACTTAACTTTGGTTGGATCTCCCATTACTACTTGGTTCTAATACTACATAGATATAGATGGAGTTAAGTAAAGTGTATTAAAGGAAGGAAAAATCAAGGTATTTCACTAAAGAAGTAATAGCAATATTTTCAAAAAGTGTTTTCTTCTAACTCCCAATGGGAGCTGACATTTCACTAAAGCTCTAATTATCAATTATTTATGCCCCAAGTCACTGCTCTTTCCAATTTTCTTATCTTTAAGGCATTGGGACATTGTTACCATCATCATCATACCT
>NW_006288615.1:15696592-15701792 GCF_000327345.1 Myotis davidii | reverse complement strand
TTTCAATTTGATGGGCCACTACACTCCAACATCAAATATTCATTCCTGAAGGGTGGGTCTCTCTATACTTTGAACCAAGGGGCACACTTTGCTTTCATTTCCTTTTAAAAATTGTGAAGGATTTCTGTTTGCTTTTTTTTATTGTGCCATTTGCTTTTATAATAGTTTCATCTTTTTCCCCAGATATTTCATTATATTAGGTATTCTATCACTTATTCCCATCCCCCTCCTCCACACAATCTCTTTTCCCTGGTACCCTCCCCCCTGAACATCACATTCTTTAATCTCTCATCATGCCCTACAGCAAGTCATATTTGAACTTCCCTTTCTTTCTCTGGGGTTTGTTTCACTGTTTCCTGAGTCACTGGTCTTGCCCTTTCATTTCTCCTTGTTTTACTGCAGAATATTTTCAGGCAACCTCAGCAAAATGAGCATGTAGAAGGAGGTAAATGTTCCAAGTCCTTGCATGTCTGATAGGTCTTCATTCTGAGAAGGCTAAAAAGGGCTAATTCAAATGTAATCCTGATATTTGGGGGGCTAGCAGTTGGAATCCATGCCAGTAAGCTAACCTATAATTAAGTCATTACCTCCTTCCCAGAAACTGGTCTTGCAGAATCTGTTACAGAGGCCATAAACCTGTGAACAGTGCACTGCCCGGAGGGAGGGTTGTTATCCCTGGTGCCAGGCCAGGCCATCAGACATGGCCTGGAGACCCCCAACACCTGAGGGCCTCTTACAAAGCCCATGAAAACGACCAGAAGCATAATCCATATTTGCAGGACAAAGACCACGGGGAGATATAAAATGAAGGCTCCTGCATGTTTCGGTACTCTGATTTGGAAATTATTTCCCAGAGTCCGCCGGTGTAATTAAAACAGTGTCTCTCTGCTTCTTCAAAGCGTCGCTTGGTTTTTCTGGGATCTTCTGCAACAATTCCACTGTCACACTTCCTTATGTTTGTCTGGGTACCATAATCATGTTGCCAAGAAATGTGGTACTTATTTCTTCCTGGTTTAGTACCGGGGTTTGTTGAGAAGTATGATGTCTGTCTGATGTGAGATGCCATGTCCCGTGTGGCTTGGGTTCAGGATCTGGAAAAGGACCATATGCAAATGATGAGACTAGACAAGAAATATGAATTTGGAAATCATGGGATGCTAGGCAGAGAGTCCAACTCTAGGGGAAGGACTTTGCTGGTGCCCAGGCCCTGCCAACCTTTTGTTCAATTTTAGACATATTATCCATAGGCAGGCAATTCTGGTAATAGACAAGCTATCTTAAAGGTCAATAAATATTAGTAAAGATTTACTTTGAGACTATTTGGTCAGGAAATTGCTTTAGCCACCATTGTCTTGACTAATGGTGCATAGCTTTGGCCCTTGCCAGAGTTCAAGGTCCACCAGCATTCTGGGTTCCTTGTTTACACTTTTCTGATAGTGAAGACAATGGGTAGCTTCCAACATCTCCCCCTTTTCCTTTCCTTAATAAATCTTGAAAAGTGAATGCCGCCTGAAGGGTTTGAGTCCTTTTAACATATAAGAACAAGAATGAGACAAGCAATAGTGGTTATGCTGAGAGGCAAATGTAAGGAGATCCAGTGGAAGGGATTAAATTCTTTCATGTCCTTTTTAAATTGTTGCCAGGCATCTAAGGAATTAGTTTGCAGTAAGCTCCTTTCTGGGCTAACAGTTCTTTAAGTCCCTTTCCAGTCACTGTCCAACAGTTTGTTTGTTTTTTAATTAAAAAAAATATTTTTATTGATTTCAGAAAGGAAAGGAGAGGGAGAGAGAAATAGAAACATCAATGGTGAGAGAATCATTGATCGGCTGCCTCCTGCACACCCCCTACTGGGGGTTGAGCCCGCAACCTGGGCATGTGCCCTTGATGGGAATCGAACCAGGGACCTTTCAGTCCACAGGCCGACCCTCCGTCCACTGAGCCAAACTGTCTAGGGCTGGGTTCCCTTCTCAGTTACTGTCCCCTGTGATATTACAGCAATGATATTCCAATTTTGGGACGGTGGACAAATGGTGAGCAATGGCAATGCAGGTCCAACCTTCTTTGGCTTGGTCGTGGGCAACCTGCAGTGACGCACAGCTGATGACTGCTAGCATGGCAAGGTGCCTTTACCATCCCCCATGTCTGGACTGTTTTTCCTCTGTCTCCTCAGCATGTTGCTTGGGGCCATTGCCATTTGTGGTTGGAGTAGTCTGGTCATTTCCTCTCTCGGATCCATTGTTGTAGGAAACCGCACAGGCTTGGAGGAGTTTTCTGGAAGTATATAAGCATATCCTTGACCAAAGGTTAATAAAGGGATCCTTTCTATAAACTGGACTCGGGATCTTTTCATTTTTCCAAACCATTTTCCTTTGGCTTATTCTGACACCAGTGTATTTCCATGGGTGTCTTGCCATCGGCATTAAAGGTGAAAAAATGTGAAGTAATTAAGGCTTGGTGTAGTCTATTTACAGGTGATTTCTCCATAATCCCCCCTTTTTTGTTTTAAATAATATTAAGAGGCTTTTGGAGCCGAAACCGGTTTGGCTCAGTGGATGGAGCGTTGGCCTGCGGACTGGAGGGTCCCAGGTTCGATTCCGGTCAAGGGCATGTACCTGGGTTGTGGGCACATCCCCGGTGGGGGATGTGCAAGAAGCGACTGATCGATGGTTCTCTTTCATCGATGTTTCTGACTCTCTATCTCTCTCCCTTCCTCTCTGTAAAAAATCAATAAAATATATTTTTTAAAAAAAAGAGGCTTTTGGAAATCCTCCAGTGTGCTGAATTTTTTTAACTTTTTTTAAAATTGCTAGAAATGACAGCTTGTGTCACTGAGTTATTTTAATTGAGCAACAAATTTGTCATTTCTTCCATAGAGATTTTTAGCTAAGGTCTTAACCATTTAATGTCCTTTAATAACTCCTAAAAAGTCATTTAAGGTTTCAAGGCAATTCTTGTATTTCTACTTTTTAAGGACTAATATATAGACTTTCAATTACAGTTTCTAAATATGAGGGGCATTTCCCTTTACTTCCTCCTAGAGTGATCTTTAAGCTTTATTTAGGGAGTTTCTTTTAAAGACTTTTTTCTTTCTTTTAAACAGAGCAACAAATTTGGATGCTGGCCAATGCTGCCAAGTAAAAGTAACTCTCTTTTTACTTATGGTGTCTCATTAATGGTGAGATTTAATGCTTGAACAATAATTTTTAGTTTACTTTGTAAACAGTAGCGGGAGAGATTTTAAAATTTCTCCTTTTTATAAAGCTTAAAATTTACTTTTAAACAGCATTCTTTTTGGCTAGTGCTCATTTGCATATGCAACTTGATAAGGGTGGCAGTGTAGCCTTTTTAAAAACTTTCCTGAGATTTTTATGACCCTTTTACAATTTTTCAAATAGTTAACTTTAGAATTTATTTCTCTCTTTTAAAATTTCTTTTTTCTCTTCTTATCATATACATAACCTTCATAAATTTTATACTTTCAAATTAGTCTTTAAACCTTCTTATGTCCTTTAAAAATGCATTTTTACTCTAATATTTTCTTTCTGTTATTAACTTGTATATACCTTTAGCTATTTGCATAGAATTTTTTTTCTTTAAAATATATGTCCTGCCTTCTAGTATTAAAACTACAATATTTAAACCTTAATTTTCCAATGATAATTAAAAGTAAACAGCCAGCATTTTTTAGATTGGCATTTATCAACACACCTTTTGTAATTATTCTAAAAGATATCAATTAAATTTGAACCGGTTTTTATATTAAAAATTTGGTTCAGACTATAGAATTAATCCTCTTTTTAATTAGACCATATTAAATATTATATCTTAGGTTGAAATTTTACTGTACAGACTACAATATATTTTGAACTACTAATTTCTCTAGAGAAAACACAAGAATTATTTTTCTCAAAAATGAATTTCTAAACTTTATGCATTCTATATAATTTCTTCTAACTTAATTTGAACTTTAAACTCTTAGATGCCTCAAATTTTAGGTGGCAATTTAAATACTAAGCATTTCTCAGATTAGTAATATTTTTATATTTTAAGGATAATATTTCAAATAAAATACTAGGCATATTTAATTAATAGATTCAATTCTATCCTCTAGATTTTTCATATTAGGCGAACTTAGATGAATATTTAGTATTTTTGTCATTTTAAAATACCTAGATATTTAATAATTTTTATTATTTAATTCAGCAATATTCTAAAGTTTTAAGTTATCAAAAGCTTTGGAAAACTATATATGAGGCTGGCAAAAAAGTCCGAGGGAGGAGGGAATGGGCCTAAATGTAAAAGTGCCACATTCGTCCTTAGAGATGATACTTTAAGGTTGCTACTGTCGGCTTCTCTGCTTTTACAGGGAGAAGAGTGGCTGGATTTTTATGTATTTATAATTATTACTGAGAAGCTTTGCCACAAATTCTTTATTTTAGTTACATCTATATATTTATGTTTTAACACCTTTGAGATTTTAAAGCCAATTACTATCCAACGCATTTTCTTTTGGCAAATTTTGTAACAGAAATAATTTACTGACTTTCAGTGGCTTTAATGTTAAAGTATTATCTTATTTTATAAAAACAGGAGTGCCTCCAAGATTTTTCGGAGGCATCTTTAGAATGAGGTACATTATTATTCAAAAATTACCATTATTATGGAAACATTAATCCTATTGCCCAAATACAGCCTGTATATTTTCTTGTGTCATTTTTGCCATCTTTTAAAGAAAAAAGTCTTGGGTTTAATTCTGTAGCATCCGTGAAGGGATTGGGGCTCAATAAGTCACCCCAAATTGGGTGGGGCACGTGCATTTTCTTAAGCTTGCTTTTCTCTTCATGGGTTCAGAAATCCCAGATGTATCCCTACATTCTGAGAAATGTTTCATTTGTCTAAATTTCAAATGACGGACTGGAAAATAACATGGCAAAAATGAGACTTTTAATAACATTCTTGGGAGTAGGCGTCCATTTTACAGAATCACCAAAAGACCTAGTAATATTTTATTTATTTATTTATTTATTTATTTAATGAATCTTTATTCAGATTATTACAGATGTTCCTCTCCCCCCACACATAGCTCCCCTCCACCTGGTTCCTACCCCACCCCAGGCCCTCGTCCCCGCACTGTACTGTTCTCAGCCATAGGTATACAATTTTTGACCAGTCTCTTCCCACACCCCCCACACCACTTTCA
>NW_006288615.1:15694365-15696031 GCF_000327345.1 Myotis davidii | reverse complement strand
ATTTATCAGCAGTTTCTAGAAGATTCTTGAAAAACCTTAAAAGTGTGGTTTTGAACTCTATATCCAGTAGTTTTCTTTCCTCCATTTCTTTCATTAGTGACATGTTTCTTTGTATCTGCATTTTGGCTGCTTCTCTGTGTTGATAGAGTGCCTTTGTGTGCTAGGTGTCCTATAGGACCCAGTGGCTCAGCCTCCCTAATGACCTGAGTGACATTCTTGGTGTACCCCTTTATAGGCTGTGAGCACAGTCTTGTTGTAGTTAATCCTTGATTGCTGTTGGTATCACTGGGAGGAATTGACCTCCAGGCCAATTGGCTGTGAGTACCTGCTGTGTCTATAATGGAAGAACTGCTGTGCTGGAGATACCCTTATGGGGCAGGACTTGCTTCAGTGGGGCTTTGGTGCTCACTGGGTCTGCCTCTTGAGTGTGTCACTTATGGATGTGAGGAGTTGAAATCTGGTATGGTCTCACACTGACCACTGGGTACACAGGCTCTTGGATCTCTAAGGAGGTATAAAGTCAGCCACTGCCTGAGACCACCCAGCAGGAGCTACAGCGAGATCTGCAGATTTCTCCTCTTTGTTTGGGGTTTGGAAGCTTTGGAGCTCTCTGACCTAGCTGTAGTTTGTTAGGTTAGGCTGCAAAAGGACAGGCCATTCATATACAAAAGTCGCTGCGCACAGTTTGGGTGGGGTTGTAAATTGGATGGGGCAGAGTTTTAGGGAATCACTAGGGCAGAGCAAACAGTGATGGCTGCCAGTCAGCCGTCTCTGCATCTCCACGTCCCCGAGTCCCCACGTCCCATGCCCCCATGCAGTAACAATGATCCCTGCGAGCACCTCTGCGAAAAAGCCACCCTTGCTTTTTGACCCAATGCCAGACAGTCTAGTTTCTCCCTGTAGGATTCTGGGTTTCCAGAGTCTCCCCAAAAACTGGAGTTCAGAGCAGTCGGGAGCTTGTACCTCCCTTCTGGTTGAAAAAAACAGCACACCCAGTTGCCAGTCTGTTTCACGCGCCTCCATACCTCCACTCTTATGCACCTCTGCACCTCCTACCCAGTTGCAATATGCTTTTTTCTTTCCTTCTAGTTGTAGAAGTTCCACTCAGCCAGCTTTCCTGAGGTTCTGGATGATAGCCATTTTGTCTTTTAGTTTTAGTTTTGGTGTGGTTGTGAAAGGCAGCATATATAGGTGTATACCTTATGCTGACATCTTGGTTCCTCTGGTTTTTTTTCAGACCTAGTAATATTTTAATTACTTCCCTTTGTCTAGGGAATTTTGAAGAGGTTGATTTTTGCATTGATTGAATCAGGAAATGGAATGCTTACGCTTTTCCCTTGAGCGCCACCTTGTGTCCGTTTTGGTTGCCTACATTCTTCTTCTTTTTTTAAAATGTCCTGTTTTCTACAAAGCCTAATTTGCTCATAAGCATAATGTAGCTTATTCTGCAAGTAAGTCACTGCTTATTATTTGATTTGGGAAATGTGGGTCAGCTACCTGTATAATAGGAAAAGCAAGTCTCTCCTCCACCGTCATGTCCTTTAATCCTTCTCGGATAGCTCTTTGCATAGGTGATCTATTAACGGTGAATTAAATGTTTCAGGATCAGGACATGGAGGTAGAAGAGGGCATGAAGGCCGCTCCTCCAATTTTTCTTTCTGCTCGT
>NW_006288615.1:15685314-15693632 GCF_000327345.1 Myotis davidii | reverse complement strand
CTCCCTCCATCGCCAGGGGCAACCAAGCCTCCTGCTTGCTCCAGCTCCATCTTGGTTGGGTTAATTTGAGTATAGTCGCTCTGATTGGCTGGTGGGCATGGCTTGAGGCATAGCGGAGGTGTGGTCAATTTGCATGTTTCTCTTTTATTAGATTCGATAATAACATGCAAAAACTGTAAGAAAATACCTTCTGACACTTTAATTCCTTTATCCTTGAGCATGCAAGCCAAAAATCTAGAAGAGGGGTGGGCAACCCCTGGCATGTGTACCAAACATAGCCCGCCAGTAACTTTTGCTGGCACGCGAAACCCTCTCTTATAATCTTCCATATACAGTTTTTTTCTTAATATCGACTTTTTTATTTTTCAGATAAATTCAGTGTAGGTGCATCTTAGATAAATAAATAATTTTACATAACAAGTTATCTTAATGACC
Source organism: Myotis davidii (assembly GCF_000327345.1). NCBI lineage: Eukaryota > Metazoa > Chordata > Mammalia > Chiroptera > Vespertilionidae > Myotis > Myotis davidii. The sequence goes on along the minus strand of NW_006288615.1, from coordinate 15,693,197 downwards.
ATAGACCCTGATGTAAAATCTCTTGTCATCAGTGATGCAGCAGCAAAAGCCCCACTGATAATATCAAGCAGAGTCATAAAGTTTTCTGTCGGACTATCAGTGTACATGTATACATTAAAAAATAAAAGTCTTTTTCATCATCATATACTGTTTTTTTGTCGCTCGAATGAATTTTATTATTTCTTCAAGGTTCTTCACATACGTACACCTTAAGAGATATCAAGTAGGCGTAACATGTTCTCAAAAAATTAGGGTTGGCAGAAGAATTTTGAGTCAGAGATTTTGCGGGTTTTGGCACGCACTCACAAAAAGGTTGCCCATCCCTGGTCTAGAATAAAGTTTCTTCCTTTATAACCGAATTCTGCTCCATTAGCCTGGCTAAAAAAAGATGTTCCCACCCTACATACAGATCACGATTTCTGCAGCTGGCTGTGGGCTTCACACACAGTGAATTTTCCCCACCTAACCAAAAAATTCTTTCCCACCTATCCAGTGAATTTCTTCCCCACTTTGCTGGTGAAACTTGGTTTTTCACTCTAGGTAAATCTTCTCCAAATGTCCCTCGTCGAGGTGCAGATGTGAGATGCCATGTCCCGTGTGGTTTGGGTTCAGGATCTGGAAAAAGACCGTGTGCAAATGACGAGACTAGACAAGAAATATGAATTTGGAAATCATAGGATGCCAGGAAGAGAGTCCAACTCTAGGGGAAGGACTTCGCTGATGCCCAGGCCCTGCCCACCTTTTATTCAATTTTAGATAGACATATTGTCCTTAGGCAGGCAATTCCAGTAACAGACAATCTTAAAGGTCAGTAAATATTAGTAAAGATTTACTTTGAGACTATTTGGTCAGGAAATTGCTTGAGCACCATTGTCTCAATTAAACAATTGGTGCATAGATTTGGCTCTTACCAGAGCTCAAGGTCCATTAGCATTCCGGTTCCTTGTTTACACTTTTCTGATAGTGAAGACAGTGGGTAGCTTCAAACAGTCTGACTTTTGTTCTTTTGTGATGTGGCAGATAAAAAGTTTCTATTTCACTACTATCAGGTCAAATCCAAACGATTGTTTTTTTGCTTTTTATTTTATTTTAAAGCTGAGCCCCATAGATGTGCATTCTGCATTTAGTGCTAACTAATGAAATTTCAGAGCCTGGTTCTGAAAATACAGAACTTCAAATTAAAAGAAAAAGCCTAATAAAGGATGAAAAAGATGTTTCCTCTTTACTGAAGCTACAAAGGGAGACATCCTTTCTCATCTTAAAACTTGGTATCAGGATTTAGTGAGGTAGGGTCTTAAATTTGAACTCTCTCAGGGATAGCAGTCTTGTTTCCTATGCAATATGAAGATTTGTACAAATATTCACAACTGCTACCAGCTTCTTTCTTATATAAGCTTAACATTAGAATTACTATTTAAATAAAGGAGTCTTGTAGATACTAGAGATTTTAGAAATTGTTGTCAGGTTATGTGAACATAACCATAAATGACACCTGTAATTCTGTCTCCTTTTTAAGACTTGTTAAGATGGTCTTATTTGTTACCCTGGTAATAATGTGGTAATGGACACCTAGTTGTATAAACATTATCCAAGTGGTTCTGTCAAATTAGAAGAGGATCTTTGGTTCTCTCCTATTTGCACAATGAACAAATAAGTCTACTGTTCTAGAGTCCTTCAGATAACAAAAGAGTTTTAGTCTTGTGCTATTTATATTTCCACATGGCTATCCATTTGCCTTGGCATCATAGACCACAGTGACAATTTATCAAACCAAGAGTTGGTTTTATAAGATATTTCATGTCTAAAACCCGAGTGCTATTCAAAACATATTACCATTTCAGTATAATTCGCAAAATGGATCATTTCTATGTTCTTCAGAAACTTTGGGAAGGGAGAGGAATATTTGGTAACAATATAAAAAGGCAAAGTGGCTATTTCTTTCATTTAAAAAAAGTTCCCTACCTCCAGACACAAGGCCCAGGAAGACAATATCCCAGAATATTCTCCTAAATATGGTGAAAATCTTTTTACCAAAACCCAAAGTATTCTCTATATATTACCATAGTATTAAATTTTTAATAAATCTATTGGTGTATAGAGTAATCACTTCTAGGACATATAACAGTGGGAAAAAATAATATTGTGGAAGGAAACTTTCCTCAGATCAATATGAACCTCTGTATTATCCTTGAAAGTGACCAAATAGACAATAAGACAAAATAGAATGCAGAAATAAGCTCACACATAGAGGATCACTTGATTTATCACAAAGTTGCCAAAGAAATTCATGCGGTAAGGTAGGGCTTTACAATATATGGTACTAGTTCAAAGGATATTTGCTTTTTAAAATTGGGTAGATATTATCAAATTATTCACCAGAAAGCTTATACAAATTTATACTTTCACCAACATTGTTGAAGAGCACCTTGTGGTCTGTTCATATAAATGCCCAAGGGTGTTTGAAAAGAATAGATATTATGTTATTGAGCACAAAGTCCTATTTCTATGTGTGTATATAATGTGCTGCATTTTTTCAAGCAACAAGTATTTACTAGATGCCTCATACATTCTAGGTACTGCTCTAGGTCCCAGGGATTTGGCTGCAGGCAAAGTGGCTACTTTCTTAGAGCTTACATTCTTATGGGGGAACAACAGATAATAAACAGAAAAATAATGTAATGTTATAGGGGTCTAAGTTGTATGAGGGAAAAACCCAGCAGGGTAAAGGGTTAGAGAGAAAGTAGGGGTGATGGCTCTATTTCAGATAGAAGAGTCAGGAAAGGCCTTTCTGCAGAGGGCACCTGCATGATGAGGAGGGAGCTGAGCAAAGTTTGAGGGAAAGTGTGTGTCTTAGGCAGAAGCTCAGGGAGTGTGAAGACTCAGGTGTGGCAGAGACTCAGAGAGGCCAGTGTGGCTGGAAAGTGTAGGAAATATGCTCAGAGAGGTAGACGGGGCTAGGTTGTGCTGGCTTTGTTAGCCATAGCAAGACATTTAGATTTTATTCCCAATGTAATGGGATGCCATTGAAAGGTCTTTGGCATTATTGTGGCATGATCTGATTCACACTTATGGAAGGTTAATTTTGATTGCTGGAGGGGAATGAATGGGAGGGGGAAGAAAGGAAGCAAAAAGACCTTCAGTTGTGCCAGAGAAATAGTAGTTTGAACTAGGTGCTAGATGCGAAAGGTGTGAAATATGCGGCATATTGGGACATATCTGTGTGATATAACAGGACTTGCTGATGGTTTGGATGTCAGGGGTAAGGTGGGCCTAAGAGAAAGAGAGGAATCAAGGACGACTGCTAGATTTGGGGCCTAAATAACTGGGTCAGTGTTAGTACCACCAACTGAAATAGAGATGACTGGGGAGGGAGGCAATAGGGGGCAATGGAAGAAAAACAGTCGAGTGTGTAAGTGGGACAACCCAATGCCCATCAGTAGATGAATGGATAAACAAAATGAAGTCTCTCCATACAATGAAATCTCATTCAGCTATGAAAAGGAATGAGACACTGATACATGCTACACCATGGCCAAACCTTGAAAACACTGTGCCAAGTGAAAGAAGCTACACACAAAAGGCCACACATTATATGACTCCATTTATTTATTATTTTTTTAAATATATTTTATTGGGATTTTTACAGAGAGGAAGGGAGAGGGATAGAGAGTTAGAAACATCGATGAGAGAGAAACATCGATCAGCTGCCTCCTCGACATCCCTTGCTGGGGATGTGCCCGCAACCCAGGTACATATCCTTGACTGGAATCGAACCTGGGACCCTTGAGTCCACAGGCCGACACTCTATCCACTGAGCCAAACCAGTCAGGGCTATATGACTCCATTTATATAAATTATCCAGAATAAGCAAATCTGTAGAGTCATAAAGGAGATTAGTGTTTGCTGGCGGCTCAGGGTGGGGAGGGGAAATGGAGAGTGACTGCTTAATGGAGGTTTCCATTAGGGGGTGATGAAAAAGTTCTGGAGCTATCCAGTAGAGATGGTTGCACAACATTATGAATGTACTAAATGCCATGGAATTATACACTTTAAAATGGCTGCAGTGGTAAATGCTATGTTATATGTATTTTACTACAATAAGAAAATCTGACACAACAACAAACATTTTAAAATGTTTGTAGGTAAACTTGAGTTTCATTTGGGACATATTAAATTTATGGTGCTTATTAGACATTCAGGTAGAGCTGGATGTAGGAATCTGGAGCTCAGGGGAAAACCCAGGACTGGGGAAATAAATCTGGGCATCATCATAGTAGGTATGGTGTTTAAAGGCTGAGGAGGCCTGGGAGAGACCACCTAGGAGGGCAGTGTAGGGAGAGAAGAAAGGGAATACTCCGTCCTGGACTACTGGTACTGTGAGGTCAGGAATAGGAGGAGCCAGCAGAGCAGAGTGGGCACACTGGCCCCACAGAGCAGCAGGAAAGTCAGGAGGTGCAGCATCTCTGGAGCCCAGGAAGAGAGTGTTTTGGGGACAAGGGGTGGCACACACATCATTGTTACTGAGAGATGGAGTAAGATGAAGACAGTTCTATTTTGTGTGATGGATCTTTACAAAACTGCTCCCAGTGGTTAAATACATTACTGTACTCAAAAACACTTGCATTAAAATTTTTTTTTTATTTATCAATTTCTGAAACACATGTATTAAAGTTTTCCACTGTCATTAGAGATTATAGATTGAACAGTTTTAATTTCTTCTTGTATTTCTAATGTCTTGCTTTTTAAATGGTTAAGTTCTATATTAAGTGAATAAAGATTCTTGCCTCTTACGTCTTGTTAGTGAATTGTGATTTTTTGTTTTCTATTGGGCAATAGCCTTCTTTCCCTTTAATATCTTAGGTGTCTCTTTTGTAAATGGCACATATATATAATATAGTTTTTACTACAAGTAAAAACTCATTTTAAAATATATATATATTTTTATTGATTTCAGAGAGGGGGAGAGAAACATCAATGATGAGATAGAATCATTGAGCCTGTGCAACCTGGGCGTGTGCCAGGACTGGGAATTGAACCATGACCTCCTGGTTCATAGGTAAATGCTCAACCACTGAGCTACACTAGCCGGGTAAAACTCATGGAACTTAACTCATTCACATTTTTATTGTTAATATGTTTAAGTATATTTGGGTTATCTTGGTTTATGTTTTCTATTCCAGTTGCTTTGTTTGCTATTCTTTCTCCCAGGCTACAGTTGTTAGATTGATTGTATTCTTTGTTCCATTTGTTTTCCTTTAAGGCTGGTAAAGTTAAGTATTTCATTTCAGATATAGAACATGATTCTGAAAAATTCCACATGAATAAAATCTATAAAGGAACAAGAAGCAGATTAGCATCAGACTTCTCATCAGCAACGCTGGGTGCCAGACACCAGAGCAATATCTTCAAAATTCTGAAGGGAAATGATTTTGAACCTAGAACTCTATATATTAAGGCAAACTAATGTTCAAGTGTGAGAGCAAATTGGAAATATTTTTTAACACACCGTGCCTCAGAAGTTTTGCCACAAACACACTATCTCTAAAATAATTACCTTCTCCTTCTTTCATCCTGTCCACCATCTCCCCTCCCCTCTGACAGCTGTCAGTTTGTTCCATGTAATCATGCCTCTCTATATTGTTCGTTAGTTTATTTTGTTCATTAGATTCCACATATAAATGAGATCCTATGGTATTTGTCTTTCTCTGACTAGCTTATTTTACCTAGCATAATAATCTTCAGGTCCATCTATGCTGCTGCAAAAGATAAGATTTCCTTCTTTTTACAGCTGCATAGTATTCCACTATGTAAATGTACCACAGCTTTTTAAAAATACATTTTTATTGATTTCAGAGATGAAGAGAGGGATAGAAACATCAATGATGAGAGATGCACACCCCTTACTGGGCATTAAGCCCACAGCCCGGGCATATGCCCTTGACCAGAATTGAATCCAGGACCCTTTAGTCCATAGGCAGACACTCTATCCACTCAGCCAAACCAGTTAGGGCTGTACCATAGCTTTTCATCCATTCATCTACTGATGGGCATTTGGACTATTTCCAGATCTTGGCTATTTTATATAATGCTGCAGTTAATGTAGTGGTGCATGTATTCTTTTGAATTTGTGTTTCAGGTTTCTTGGGATATATTCCCCAAAGTGGGATCACTGGGTCAAAAAGCAGTTCTATTTTTAATTTTTTGAGGAAATGCCATGCTGTTTTCCACAGTAGCTACACCAGTATGCATTCCCATCAACAGTGTACTAGGGTTCCCTTTTCTCCACATCCTCACCAACACTTGTTGTTGATATATTGATGGTGGCTATTCTGGCAGGTATAAGGTGGTGCTTCATTGTGGTTTTAATTTGCATCTCTGTGACGATTAGTGATGTTGAGCATTTTTTCATAGGTCTAGTGGCAATCTGTATGGAGAAGTGTCTATTCATTTGTCCATTTTTTAATTGGGTTGTCTTCCTTGTGTTGAGTTGTATAAGTTTTTTATATATATATGTATTTTATTCTGTAGGTTTCTTAAGATTCACTGGGATTTGTCAGTGGGCCCTTTCAGTCTATACGTTGTGGTTTCTTCAGCTCAGGGAAATTTTTTTCATTATTTTCCTTGATGATTTCTTCTTTTATTATTTTTGTACTTTATTTTTGGAGCTTCTATTATATGGATTTCAGATCATCTTGGTTAGTTTTCCATATTTAAGTTCTTTCTGGTATTTTACATTTACTTGGTCCTTTTTATTTCAAATTTTGGGAGATTTCTCTTTATTTTCAGATTACTAATTTGACTTTCAGTTGTACAGGTTCCATTGCTCATTCATTCATTCAACAAATGTTTAGTTAGTTCCTAGTATTATTTTAAATGCTGAGATGCAGTAGTGAATGAAGTCCTCTTTCTGGATTTTTATTTTCCAACTAGAGGCTCGGTGCACAAATTTGTGCACGGGTGGGGTCTGGCCAGCCAGCCCCGATTGGGGCCCATCAGGCCAGGCCAGCCGGGGGTGGTTAGTGCGCTGGCCCCACCCCCTGGTTGAACTCCCCATTGAACTCCTGGTCGAGGGGACAATTTGCATATTAGCCTTTTATTATATAGGATAACTCTTACTCTCTAAATGTTCTTGTTTTATATAGGCGAAATATTCTTAATCATCCATAAATATACTAAATTGACACTTTTTTTTGTCTAAGATGAACATTTTATTCTGATCTTTTATTCTTCCAGGTCAAGTCTTATTTGTTCCTTTTTGTTTATTTGGTTCTCATGCTGGTTTTTTTGTTTGCTTGCTTTTATGTCTAGTGATCTGAGTTTTTTAAAAAATATATATTTTATTGATTTTTTACAGAGAGGAAGGGAGAGAGATAGTTAGAAACATCAATGAGAGAGAAACATTAATCAGCCGCCTCCTGCACATCTCCTACTGGGGATGTGCCCACAACCCAGGTATATGCCCTTGACCGGAATCGAACCTGGGATGCTTCAGTCCATAGGCCGACACTCTACCCACCGAGCCAAACCGGTTTCGGCCCGAGTTTTTTTTTTCACTTCTATAAGTGAAGGACTAGGTTGATTATTGTAGGCCAGTGGCATGGGTTTTATCTGCTTTTGTGTGGGTGTGCTATCCGACAGACCTCTCCTCTAAATACAGGATCTAAGTTCTCTGTACGTGGGTGGGGAATATTCCCAGGAAGCATTTACTTAAATGGGTGTGGAGTACACAGGTAGGGAGGACACTTTATATCAGTCGGAATTCTTGATTATAAGTGACAGAAACTGGGTCTGGCTAATTAATGCAGAAAAATAATTTATCGCAGACTATTGGGTAGCTCACAGAATTGACCAGAAAGCTGAAAACCAGGCTTGGAAAATCAGCA
>NW_006288615.1:15675101-15685285 GCF_000327345.1 Myotis davidii | reverse complement strand
AGGGCCACTGCCAAGGAAACTCTTCAAAAATAGTTTGGTTAGGTTATTGGTTGGTCTTTATGGGTGTCACTCCACATTCAGATTCTGGGTGGGACAGCCAGCAAGCACTCCAATTGCCAAACCAGGAAGCAGGATTACCTGTCAGGCACCCACATTCGGTAAGCAGAAAAAATAGCCTCAAGGATACCCATGGCCTAATCCCTGGAACATGTAAATATGTTTTCTCACATGGAGGAAGGGACTTCGCAAATGTGATTAAGTTAAACAGTTTGAGAAAGGGTGAGTATCCTGGATTATCCAGTGAGCCCCACTACAGGATTCCTTAAAAATAGAGAAGCTTTCTCAGCTGTGATGAGAGAGAGATATGACTATGCAAGAGGCGTCAGAGTTGTGTTGTTTAAAGCCACTAACTAAGTTTGTAGAAATTTGTTATGGCAGCAACTGAAAACCAGTACACCACACATTTACAGTATTTTCCTGCCATGGTGTTAAAGCAAGGAAGGTTTCACTCTGGTGGCAGACTGCACATTTTCTTCTTTCAGAGCTATCTTCTCATTTCCTAACAATTCCTCCGGTGCACTCCCACCCCTATCTCCAACCCTCTCCCCTCCCCATGCCGAACACTACTGATGTTTTCATTCTTCCAGTTTAGGGGTAGGAGAAGCTTAATGGGCCTCATGTTCTGAATACAGTTCTTTAATAAATTACCCTGATGGTTGATTCAGAGCTTTCTTCTGAATTGTTGCAAATGTCTATCTGAATTTGGAAGCTCTCTGGATTTGCTCTTAGGTTCTCACTAGAGGCCCGATGCACAAAAATTCGTGCAAGAGTATGCCTTCCTTCCCCCGGCTGTCGGCACTGGCTTCCCTCTGGCACCCGGAACCTGGGCTTTCCTCCTTGGGCTGCCCGCAGGCACCCGGGACCTGGGCTGGCTTCCCTCTGACCCTGGCTTTGTCAGGAAGGACATCTGGAATGATGTCTGGTCTAATTAGCATATTACCTTTTTATTATTAGAGATTATTTTAATCATTTATTTGGTTCATTTTCTGTAGCCAGTTCTGAGATGTGATTTTTCTTCACTCTTGTCAATGTTGGTTCCATTTAACTCTATCTTCCAGATATTTCAAAATTTTCTGACAGTAGTGTCCTTTCCAGTTTACTAGTGCTGTGTGGATTTCTTCTTTAAGAACAACACTTTCCTCCTGTCAGTATATGAAAATCTTGGTGGAAGGGGACATGGTTCTATTATTTAGACTGTGTGTTCTATACCTGGGACTCAGACAGAATTCAAAAGTTCCCTGCAGTGTGGGCCATGTGGGCCATTGTCTCAGAGCAGGCAGTGGGAGAAATGCAAGTTAATGGTGGGTTAACTCTAGGGCCATCTGGGAGGAAGCTGATGGAACACCTGATTGGGAGGATCCAGTGGACATCAGGGAAGCCCTGAACAGGAAAAGAAAAACCAAAACTGAGTTCAAACCTTTATTTTTGCCCCTTGCCAACTATGTAACTTTGAGCTTCAGTTTCTTCACTTGTAACATGGGGATAACACCATCTGTCAGATAGGGTTACTGCAAGGCTTAAACAAGATAATACTGGTAGAATGCTTGCCTTAGGCTTGGCATACCATAACATTGGATATTTACTGAGTGCATTTACATGGATTAATCTTGTTTAATCCTGATTATTAAGTCTATTACACAGATCAGGAAACTGAGGAAGAGAGAATTTAAGTAAGCTGCTTAAGGCTGTGGTCATTAAGTGGCAGAGCAGGGATTTGAACCTGGGCCGTGGCTCTGTTATCTCTGCACACATGCAATGCTACAGATTAACCTATGGTTAAGGGCTATGCAGCTGACTGCTCTTCTCTGGCTTTTAAAATTTTCTGTGCAGTTTTGAGGTAAGGAGACAGATTAATTTTAGGAATTGGGAAGAGATTGAGTCAGCAAAAGGGGACTAAGTTTCCCCAGTAATAGGCAAGCTGGAGCTAGCAATCATTGTAGGTTTTTGCTTAGTATCTGTGTTGGCTTGTTTGCTTTATTATGCATTTGTTTTATGGAGGTAAAATTTGCATAACAGAAAAATACACATATCTTAAGTGTACAGCTCAATGAATTTTTCACATATGTCTCCACTTGTGTAATCACCATCCAGATCAAGATATAGAAAGTTTCTAGCCCCTAGAAGGGTCCCTTTTGGCCCCCTGCCCGCCATCATCTACCTCTGCCCAGGTCAATACTTGGCCTAAGGTAACTGCTACACTAACCTCTATCATCATAGGTGAGTTTAGTCTGTTTTGGACTTCATATAAACAGAACACACAGTTTGTGCTCTTTCATGTCTGATTTCTTTTAGTTTTTTATTTTGATAAAGAGCCAGTAGCTTTGCAGGCCATGAATCTGTGAGCAGATAGCTAAGAGTGTGATGCCCAAGGGCTCTGTACACAAGTACAGCTTTTTGTGATCCGGGTCCAGCTGTGGAGGATGGGGAAGAGGAAAAACCTGCCTGGGCAGGCTGCCATCTGCCTGACACCCTGTGGAGGCTCTCAGGACTCAGGGATAAACATTCCTGTACACGGTAGCTGTGAAGTGAGTGGTAGGTAGTTCCTTCTATTTCTGCGGTTCCCCATGAGTCAGATTGTAAGATGGGACAACTGTGTAACTTAGCTTGACAGTGGCACCTTCTTTGCCCTTTTGTAGCTGCGGTGCAATGGAAACACTGAGTTGTTCCATACACTTGGGTGCAGGAAATGTCCATGCCTCCCTCCAGCCTCTGGGGAACATATCGTCCCAGGATAGAGGCATATTTGTCTTCCCTGTGAAACATTGTCTTCCATCTCCGCCCTTTTGGGGATAATTCCAGCTTCTTTTCTGGAAGAGCCAAGAACTCTCAAAGTCCTGGTTGGGGCTTTTTGCAGAATAGCTTTTGAAACACAAAGAAGTTCTTAAACCTCTTACACCCTAGCAGAAGAGCATCCTGCATTTTAGAATAAGCCAAGTTTCCTTCTAGAGAAGAAAAAAGGAGAAAATCACCCTTTCCTTCTGCCAAATAAGTCCCCAATAGACATAAGAACAGGGCACAAATGACTACGTCAATTATCTATCCTGTCCCCCTGTCTGTGTCTCACCCTCTGCTACTAACCACAGGGAAACCTGGCAAAATCACATGGCAGTCCTATTGGCCCGTTTCTTCAACTGCAAAATGATGCTGATGCAAACTTACAAGGACATTGCCATTAATAAATGAAATTAGCTATTTGTAAAACTTTATTCTAGGGTTCTAGTAAGTATATTTTCATCTTTTTTCTCTACAGGAGGAATCACCTACCTGTGTGGAAGTGTGGGTATCTGACTTGGATGGCCCAGATTACAGGGCTCTGAGAAGAGAGAAGTGATGCATTTTGCCAAGGAGGTGGAGGCAGGCTGGCACCTGGAGAGCCTTTTCTGCCCTTTCCTTTAGAGCTCCAAGCAGGTGAGTGGTATAACTTAGAAGGCACTGGGAGGTACCTTCGTGCTCTCAACAGTAAGGTACAAACCTGACTGACCATTGGGATTGCATTTCTATCCTAGCCCCTGGCTTTCTTCTACCCTGGCTAAGAATATGATTCAGTAGGGATGGGGGAGATGAAAATATTTATTTTAAAAATCTTCAGTGATTCTGATGACCAGTAGGTTTAGAAACTCAAGCAGAGATGCTCACAGACAGATCAGAGCTACGCAGAGATGCTGAATGTGGTTTCCTGGGAAGGAGCTTGCAGGTGCCACTCTCCTGCCCCGAGTGAGTGCCGCCTCTGTAACAGCTCGCTGAAAACAAATGCTGAACCCTATTTTTGCCTTTTTTTGTAAAAGTGAAAATCCCCTTCAGATTCTTCCTGTTAGCAAAAACTGGTACTAATGTAGGTCTTTTGTAAAAAGCAAAGTGGTATAACACGAACTTTTGAAAAGCGGGGGACACCCATATGATTTCCTTCAGTTTCTTATTGTCTTTGCTGGGCAATTCCCATCCAATTTTCCCCACCTCTTTGTCACTGTTTCATCCTGATAAAAGTGAGAACCAAATTTGTTTCTTGAGCTAGTTTCCAAATAACTCAAGTAGAAGTCTAGGAAACGCTGAGGTATATTCAGGAAAATACCTAGATATATCAGATGCATTTACTAGTAGATACCTAATTGTAGGCCATTCTCATAGATCTTTTGCAAACAATCTGGAGCTTAGAGGGTGTCTTCATTGCCCATATTTTTGAGAAAAGCTGAATACTGTCTGTCTGTGCTGGTGTGTGTATGTGCTGCATTTGTTTTCTTGGAGGTTTGGAATAATGAAGTCACAGTGGAGGAGAACTGGCTTACTGCTCTTGAGAGGTTTGATTTTGTTTTTTGCTGTCATTTAGAGCAAGCAGGCAAAGTCTGACAATTACATTTCTTGGTCCTAAGTACACCAGGTTTATACCTTCTCAAAATAAACAGAGCCTTCACTGAAAGTGAATAAATGACTGTAAGTCTTCATATCCTGTCATTCCCTCTCACCTTGAACCCCCCTACTCCTACTAGATTATTTTGAGACATTTGAACTAAATCTCAGATGTCACGTCATTTCTATAAATATTTCAGCATGTATCTCTAAAACATATGGACTTTAAAAAAAAAACATATAAGCACACATTTGGATTCGGCACCTCTAGCAAAATTAAGAGGTGTACTTCTAAAACAAAACAAAACATAACCATAATACTCCTCAATTTTTGACAAACATTCCTTTGTATCATCAAATATCCAGTCAGGGGAAACTTCCTCTGCAATTTCTGAGTTTTGCTAATTACTTCCTTGTGATGATGTTGAACAAGATCCTCTCTGTTCCCTGTACTTCCTGTTAGCTGAGCATTAGATCTAGAGGTTTAATCTGATTTGGTTTGATTTTTGACAAGAACACTTCATTGGTGGCATTGTTCAATTCTGTAGATAGGCAAATGATGTTAGCAGGCACTAATTATCATTGCTGAAAGATTTCCTTCTTCATTTTTGATCACCCCTCAACCCAACCATCAAGCTACAACCCCTCTTCTCAAACACACCCACTTATATCCACTCCTTTGTACTGTTTTAACTGATTAGAAAATGGTTACTTGATTGTAAGATTGTTTCAGAGACATAATTTCCTCAGAAAATAGTCATAAGGTTCCATAAACCTTCAGCATATGTAAACGGAATTTTTCTCATTCACACTTATGGCAATATTGTTGGTTATTCAAATGCCGTCCTTCCCACCCTTTTAATGTACTGGCTAGCCCACCTTCCACTTAAGAGGCTGACCAGCTCTTTAGTTTTCAAAGTCTGACTGGTTTCTAGGAAACTCTTTCCTTCTCAGTGAGGATGTTCTGAGCTTTTTGCCTTTAGATGATGTATGAAATTATTTGGCACTGCAGTGGCTATCTTCTGACCATGGGGTCAAGCTTAAGGATTAACACATTGTGTCCAGGACAATGGGCTGAAAATGTGGGAGGAGTCCAGGTCCTCAGTAAGTCACTGGGCCATTGAAATAGCCAAACCTGCAGATGCCACACCTCCAGACTTATTACGTGAGATTATAAACTGAATCCACTTTCAGTTGATCATTTGAAGCTATAAACAACCTAACTGAAATATCAGATATCCTATATAGTAAAGAGGTAATATGCAAATTGACTGTCACACCCTCGCACAAAGATGGCCGCCCCCATGTGGGCACAAGATGGCCGACAGGGGAGGGCAGTTGGGGGCGATTGGGCTGGCAGGGGAGGGCAGTTAGGGGTGACCAGGCCTGCTTGAGAGGGCAGTTGGGGGCAATCGTGCCAGCAGTGGAGCAGTTAGGCTTTGATCAGGCTGGCAGGGGAGTGGTTAGGGGGTGATCAGGCTGGCAGGCAGAAGTGGTTAGGGGCAGTCAGTCAGGCAGGCAGGCAGGCGAGTGGTTGGGAGCCAGCAGTCCCGGATTGGGATGTCTGACTTCCGGCAGACATCCCTCAAGGAGTCCCAGATTGGAGAGGGTGCAGGCTGAGCTGAGGGACACCCCCACCCCTCAGTGCATGAATTTCATGCACCGGGCCTCTAGTATTCAAATAAATCTCTTTTATGTTCTGTTTACTATTTAAAGCCCTGATATAGAGAAAAGACCTTGACTTTTAATTTTCATAAAGCCAGTCTTTCTTATCCACTCTGACAGAGCTAAAATGGGGATACAGATAGCACAACATATTGAATCATCAAAATTAACATTATGATGGCATATTTTAAAAAAACATCAGCTTTTAAAATATATGTTTCTATCGATTTTAGAGAAAGAGGAAAGGAGAGGGAGAGAGAAAGAGAGAGAGAGGGGAACACTGATGTGAGAGAGAGGGGAACACTGATGTGAGAGAGAAACATCGATTAGCTGTCTCCTGCACAGCCCCCTAGTAGGACTGAGCCTGCAACTGGACATGTGCCCTGACTGGGATTCAAACAGGCGACCCTGCAGTGCACAGGACAATGCTCAACCCACTAAGCCACGAAGGCCAGGGCAAAAAATATCAGCTTTTGATAAGCTATAAGTTGAAAAGGCATATAACAACTTAAAAATGGAAATGGAGGTCTACAGACTTCTATGTTGGTGATAGGAACTGGAGTTAAAATATTTTCTAAGGATCATTCTCAAAGTACATAACTAAGAGTTGACTTTGAGTGTTGGCAACAAAAGGAAACTTTTCTCCTATTACATTATGCTGGACATAACATTCTTATTAAGTAGGGGAATTGGAATTTCTGAATCTCCTCCTTTGCAACAATTCCCAAGTTTTAAACTGAATGCACAAGATTGATAGAGTATGAGGATTTAATTTAAAAATAGTATATTTGACTAAGAAAAAGCTATAAAAATGAAAAAGTAAAGGGTAGCTGATGATCTGTCCTTTACTTGCTCTTGCTTTTTTAAAAATTGGGATGTAATTGACATATAACATTAAGCTCCTGCTTCTTGTATTTGCATTCCAAGACTGTGTTGTTTGGAAGCAAAGCTTCATTGTGCTTGTGTTTTCTTTTTGTCGGTAGATTGCACCTTTGTCCTTGCAGGCAAGGCAGTGACAGCAAGTGGTTCCAGGAAACCCTCGTTAATAAACCCTCTTTGTGTTTGTGAGGAAGCTTTGGCTCATACATGGATGACATCAGGAGGCTTCCCACCCACTCCCCTGGATCTCTCAATGTACAGAGACTCATTGTTAATGACTTTCGCCCAACAGCTGTTGGCTTCATTCACTGTGGAGATGGTGATCGTACATCCCAGATTTAAAAATAATAATCTATCCTGTTTCAGACCATGCGTCAGGCCATCTTCCCTGGTGTCTGATTAGGAAAATATGATCACCGTAAGTATAAGCACAACCCCTTGCAACTTCTCTGCCTGCTTGGATGTTTTCCCTACGTGTCTCGTTGTTTTGGGTGCTTCTTTAGGCGTTACTTCTTCTACTTTGCCCAATAAGCAAAATTCCCCATGTGTCTTCTGTGGAAATACCCTCTTCTCAGGGGTCCTGCCCAGAAGGGATTTCAACATAGTCAATACTAAAATTAGACAAGCCCTGGCTGGTGTGGCTCAGTTGGTTGGAGCATTGCCCCATGCATCGGAACGTTGTGGGTTCGATTCCCGGTCAGGGCACATACCTAGGTTGTGGGCACATATTCAATTGGGGTTTGTATGGGAGGCAAAAGATCAATGTTTTCTCTTCTCTTTTCTCTTCTCTTCTCTTCTCTTCTCTTCTCTTCTCTTCTCTTCTCTTCTCTTCTCTTCTCTTCTCTTCTCTCTTTCAAATCAATAAGGCAGGAGTCTATCTCTCTATGAAAGCTACCTGGTCAAATTCTGAGTGAGTTAAATGTCCATTGTTACCATAAAGTTCAAAGTCTTTAAAAATGCATAAGGTGATGCATTTGAGCTGATGAACATAACTTATCTAGGAAAATTCAATGAAGGGAAGAAGGAAGGGGGGTTAGGATTTGGCTTTGGAGATCAGATTAGAGCAGAGAACAACCTTCAAGCCCACTTAGGGCAGAATTGCTGTCAACAGGAAGTACATCAGAGTGGGCTCACTCTGAATCTGAGGCTTGGAGAACATACCAGCTATTATCTTCTATGTCCTTCTTGCAGTGAGCCAAGTACACCAAAGGTGCTTAGGAGCTAGTTGCTGACCTATAATGACAAGTAACTTGTATTGTATTATTGTGTTTGCCCCATCAGATAAATGCATTGCCACCATCTTTCTGGTTCGGAGGATCAAAGAATGCCTAAAGTGCCATGAAGAATGTTTGTACTTGAAGATAGTTTTCAAGGGAAGTAGAGCTTTGATTTTCCAGATTTTTTTTAACCTGACCATGAAACAAGATTATTATAAATAAAATTTAGGAGAGGGTAGATAATCCTTGGGTGTAAGGAGATTGGTAATGGCTAGGGACAGCTGAATAAATAACATATATTTATCTGGCTCCCTGGGCCTTTACCCAAGCCTTTTTACAACTACCAGGTGTTTTATAGACACATTTTTCTATGAAGTAGTCAAACTGTAAACAGGGAATCCTGACTGATTGTCACGTCTTGAGAGAGAGAGAGAGAGGCACCGCCATCATTTTCCTAATGGAAATGTCCTTTGTCTCTGTCCTTGGAAGCATAGGACCAAGGGTGTGAGGGCAGACCTTGAAGCTGTGAAATGTCACATGGCCTTTGCTCTACTTTCAGCCCATCCTGACTGTGGGCTCTGTGTTGGTCTGTTCCCTTATGTAGCTGTGGTGCTCTGAGAGGAATGTCTTTACCCCTGTGCCCCAAGCACAATCCCACAGTGCTCTGTACAGTAGTCCCCCCGATCCGCAGTTTTGCTTGCCAAGGTTTCAGTTACCTGAAGTCCACTGTAGTCCAAAAATCTCAAAGGAAAAATTCAAGAAATAAGAATGCATATGCTTTAAACTGGGTGACATTCTAAGTAGTGTGATGAAATCTCATGCTGCCCTGCTCCATCCTGAACCACCTCCCTGTCCAGTGACTTCATGCTGCACATACAGTACAATCAGATATTTTGGGAGAGAGGTCATATTCACATAACTTTTATTACAGTATGTGGTTATAATTGTTCTATTTTATTATTGGTGTTGTTGATCTGTTACTGTGACTAATTTATAAATTAAACTTAATCATAGGTATAGGAAAAAAATAGTAAATATAGGATTTGGTTTTATCTGCGGTTTCAGGCATCCACTGGGGGTCTTGGAATATATCCCATGTGGATAAGGGGAGGAGGCTTCTGTACACAGAATGGTGGGTGCTCTGTCATGTTATTAAGCAATATTTGAGAACAGTGTAACTTTCTCATGTTCATAAGTTCCTTGGGTCAAGCATTAAATCTTATGCACTCAAATATCTCTTAGTATACAAATGTGTGCACTCAGTAAGTGTTTGTGTCTAATTGAGTGGAGGAAGGACCACATTCATGAATACCACGAGGAGCCTGCCCATGTCACCAGCATTGCCTATTTAGCAAGAGAAATGTTCTCCCACGTTCTTTCAAGGTCTCAAAAGAAATCATAGTGAGCATTTGAAAAGGATGTGAGAGATTATTTAGGTTAAACTCTTTATTTTATAAATAAAAAAATAGGACCTTGAGAGATGGAGTGACTTCCCCAAGGTAGTGTAGTGTAGCTAGTCTTTTGGCAAAGCCAAGAAAAAATTTGAGTCTCCTTGAAAGTCATTTTTCTCTCCCTGAAATATTTTAAAATTTTATCTACAATACCTTCATTTCACACACACACACACACACACACACACACACACACACACACACACTAGAGGCCCGGTGCACACAATTTGTGACAGCAGGAAGGGGTGAGGGGAAAGTCCCTCGCCTGGCCTGCATCCTCTCGCAGTCCAGGAGCCTTCGGGGGGTGTTCAACTGATGGTGCCCTCCACTGCCGCTGTGCTCACAAGCTGTGAGCCCGACTTCTGGCTGAGCAGCGCTCTTCATGTGGGAGTGCACTGACCATCAGGGGGCAGCTCCTGTATTGAGTGTCTGCCCCCTGGTGGTCAGTGTGCGTCATAGCGAGTTCCGCCATTCAGTTGATTTGCATATTAGCCTTTTATTATATAGGACTAGAGACCCGGTGCACAAGAATTTGTGCGCTCGGGGGGGAGGGAGGGTCCCTCAGCCT
>NW_006288615.1:15665611-15674080 GCF_000327345.1 Myotis davidii | reverse complement strand
ATGTTTCTCTTTTATTAGTGTAGATATCTGTCCTCAAATAGTTCCTGTAATCCATTACTCCTTAAGAACACGCATAAAGCTCATTTCCATATGACACATTTCAGGAGTTAAATAAGTTCTTCCCAACACATCAAGATTAAATATATGACAAACCAAAGAGAGGAGTCATAAAAGATAGAAAACTTCAAAGGGTTATCCAAAAAGTAGTAACATGACTCAAATCCTTTGCCTATGATTTTCAAGGCAAAAGATGTTGGGGCTCTGAGGGGGCTCAATAAATAGCACCTGTCTTCCCCACCCAGGTTCTGAACAAACTGAGAAACAAAACGAGAGGTAGAAGATGAAGGCCAAAATATCCCCTTCATTACTGAGTAAGGCTGAGCTGGAAGGCAGGCCTCAGTGTGGCAGCCAAGTGGGGCTGTTCACCGAGCCCCAGGGTCAGGCTGACCTGAGCAGAACAGGTATGTGCCTGAGGGCAGGAAGAAGGGGGGCCAGCTAAGCTTTCCTGGTGAGTGAACAGTGATGAGAAGTGGTGCCAGGAGGAGACCTGAATGTGACAGCTAGTGCAGGACTCTCCATAGGAGTAGGGACAGCCATCCCCATAACAAAAAGAGGGGTTGAAGATAGTGAGGGAAGATTTGTGGAGGGTTTCTCAGGAGGAGACTAGTCTGAAAGCCCCTCCCAATCCCAAAGTTGTGTTCCCATTTAAAAGGCTTCATTCAGAAAGATTGACGTACATCTCCTGAGGTTTGGAAGGTGCTAGTTGAGGATGCTTAGGATTGGTATTTGGTTCCCACCAGGAGATTTTTAAAAAATAATTCTAACAGTGGGAGTAAAGGAGAGGTGGCTGGAGACTGGGTAGGCCATGGTTGGGCGGGAGTGAGGGAGAGTTGGAGAGAGGGAGAGAAGGAGAGAGGAAGAAAGAGAGGGTGGGGGCGGGGGAGAGAGAGAGAGAGAAACTTAGCTCACTATACATGGCCACCTAGAGGAGCTCTTAGGCGTCTGCAGGGAGAAACTGGAGTTTTGACTCAGAGCTGAGGAGTTTTGGTGATTGAGGGAACTCAGGTGAGAAGCCCCCAACATTAGGAACAGGTGGCTTTCAATATTGTAGCTTAGCCCAGAAAAAGAGAAGCCACCTAGTGGGACATCCAGCCAGTTAAGAACTTTTCTCTCTCTTCCCCCTTTAATCTTTTCCCTCTTCCTGCTTTGACCCTGGACTAAAACATGGTTAGTGAAACGGGGGCCAGCATAGGGAACACTAGGTAGAGGAAAGGAAAAGATGGACCCTGCCCCCTTCCCTGGTATCTTGGCTGCAGAATACCTCAGATGGGTGAAGGGAAGTTTCACCTTTAAATCTGATCCCAAGAATTGATCTACACTAATAAAAGAGAAACATGGTAATTGGCGTACGACCGCTACCCTTCCCATTGGCTAATCCCCTGTCACTCACAGAGTAGGGCTGAGATATGCAAATTAACTGGCAGCCAAGATGGCAGCCAGCACCCAGGCAGCTGATGCGAACAGGGAGGCTTGCTTGCTTCAGTGACGGAGGACTCCAACGTTCCCCGCCTGACTTGCCGGCCTCTTAGCTGCAACTCTAAGCAACTATGTTGCGAATAAAGAAGCTTAAAAAAAACCCAGAAACCTGCTTTACTCAGCAGAGCTTCAGCCAGCCGGACCGCAACATTGTATCAAATACAGATGGTAGACAAAGGCCAAAAACCTGTTTTCAGCAGCTGAGGCCTCAGAGCTAAAGCTGCCCGAGAATAAAATAAAATAAAAAGAAAAAACGGAGCGGTTGGGAGCTTCAGTCACAGCCTGAAAACAGCCCTCAGCCCCTCAGCCAGACTGGCCAGGCACCCCAGTGGGGACCCCCACCCTGATCCAGGCCACCCTTCAGGGCAAACCAGCCAGCCCCCACCCATGCACCAGGCCTCGACCCTATATAGTAAAAGGGTAATATGCCTCCCAGCACCGGGATCAGTGGAGCCGCGAGGCCTCCCGGCACCGGGATCAGCGTGACAGGGGGCAGCGCCCCAACTCCCCAATCGGCCCTGCTCTGAGCCCAACCAGGGGCTGAACCTAGGGATTGGGCCTGCCCGCTGCCACCCGGGAGCAGGCCTAAGCCAGCAGGTCGTTATCTCCTGAGGGGTCGCAGACTGCAAGAGGGCACAGGCCGGTCTGAGGGCTCCCCCCTCCCCCCGAGTGCACAAATTTTTGTGCACCGGGCCTCTAGTTATTACATAAGATTGGTTGGATATTATGACTTTAGAGTCTAAAGACTGTGTTGGAGACTTAAAGTGTCTATAGGACCTTTTTATTTTATTCTATTTATTTTTAAATTGATTTTAGAGAGAGTGGAAGTAAGGGAGAGAGAAACATCAATGTGAGAAAGAAACATCGATTGGTTGCCTCCCACATTCAAGCCAACCGGGAATTGGACCCGCAGCCTGGGTATATGCCCTGACCAAGAATCTAACCTGCCACCGTTAGTGTACTGGATGATGCTCAACTAACTGAGCCTCACTGGCCAGGGCTGTAGGACCTTTTTATTACTTAAGAGTATTAAAAAAAGTCTTAGTATTATGGAGGTTTTCATCCAGTGGCAAGGGTAAGAACTTTCTCCCTCTCACTGAATAATTTTAAAAAGAACATCAAAAATAAGGTTGCTTTCTGATTTGAATAGATTATTTTCTTCTTCACATTGAACAGCCTATTGACTTTATTTTGTTGTTTTTTATTTCTGCAGCCCACTAACATGGTATTTTTGTGTGGTATCTCTACATTAATAAGCATGCTTGCTTACACCAGCATTTGGGACATGAAGAACACTAGAGACTCCAGCTAAATCCCACTGATGGACTTGCTTCGTTTTCCCAGGTAGCATGGTGCATAGCAACTCGGGGCTATTCCTCCAGCAGGTTATGAACTCAAGAAGGGAAATGATAAAATGCGATCTAGTTATTGACAGTGATCTTCCTGTGATCTCTTATCAAAGCACTCTCCTAGCAAACAGCACTGCTATTGAACCTATTGGTGAATAAACTGAATGAAATATGTTAAAAGGCCCCCTGTAACCAGCCCGCCCAAAGCCTGGCAGAGGAGGCCAACTGGAGTTCTCATTAGCATCTACCAACACCCTTTGTTGTTTGATCACCCTTTGTTGTAAGACATTAACAGTTCCCAAGACTGCTTTAAGAAGTTTCTTTATTATATGTGAAGTGATTGAAAACTGCCAGTCACAAGTCTGGCAATCCCCTCTCATGAGCTTAAAGACTGTTCTGATTACGATAATTACATTTTTATGAATATCCTACCGAGAGAGTAACAATTTTACTATGTCAGAATACACCACACAATGATGCATCAGTTTCATCTGCAATGAAAAATAGAGTTTAATAGCACAGTTATATTTATATGATAGTCAAACATCAAGATGCAATGTAAGTACTTCAACTGAAAGAATTCTGATCATTATTTAACCTTGAGATGATGATTAAGGGTGAAGGCTTGTCAGCTTTCATGAATTATTTTTTCATGATTTGGCTGTTTTGATTTGATTTTTAAAACTCCATAATTAACATGTGGATCTCCCCCCTACCCCCCCGCCCCATGATATGTGGGCAAGGCAGAAACAACAACAACAAAGATGATTAATGGTCAAAGAGGAGTATTAGGTAATTATAAGACATAATTATGTTTTAAGGACAGCAGTGCCATGCCCACTGATTTTCTACTTTAATCAGCTAAGTTTCTTTAACCATGATGCAAAGAATGGACACAGTATTTAGGTTTGATGCTATAAATACATATTGGAAAGAAAACTGTTCCATTACTACAGATAGTGTTCAGTGCCAAAGTGTGGTCTGAACCAGCGGCATCACCTAAAAGATGCAGATTTTCAGGCCCCACCCCAGACTTGCTAAATCAGAATCTCTAGCAGGGGGAGCGCAGGACTCTCTCTCTTTTTTTTTTTAAAATACATTTTTATTGATTTCAGGAAGGAGAGGGAGAGAGAGAAACATCAATGATGAGAGAGTCATTGATTGGCTGCCTCCTGCATGCCCCACACTGGGGATCGAGCCCACAACCCAGGCATGTGCCCCTAACCAGAATTGAACCCAGGACCCTTCAGTCTGCAGGCTGATGCTCTATCCACTGAACCAAACCAGCTAGGGCAGGGCTCTCTTAACAAGCCCTCCAGATGATTCTCTGAGGTGTGAGAACCACTGCTGTGGCATCTTGTAACTGTATTCATTGGCTACAGTGAAACATGAGCAAGCATGCAGGCTGCAGTTGCAGCCACACTGTAAGCATTCCCTGTTAACTGCAGGGGTGTGTGTTCCAGGGGAGCTGAAGTGAGCAGGCTCTTTCGGTCAAGTCCTTGAGTCCAAGGGTTCCTCTTAAGTAGATTTTCTTTTTTCTTTAAATCTCTTTAGCTCACACGCCATAGTTTCTTCCCATTACCAGTCATAATTGTTAGTTCATCCTTTCTGGTAGACGGGATGAGATACTCTTCATGATGTCAAAGGAGTTACACCAGCCTGAATTCCTCCTGCTCTTTCCCCCGTTGCAGCCATTTCCTCGCAGTCATCTTGAGCTGCTTAAAAAATTTTAACATCCAACATGATGCTCTTCTATATTTCTTGATGGCAGAACTGATTTTATTTTATTACTAGTGGCCCGGTGTATATTGAAAGGAAATTAATTAGAAGAAATATTTTAATATCGCTATTCACCCTTTCTCTATAATAGAAGTTTCAGAGATGATAGAAAATTAGTAAAATGTATATTCATTTTACTAATTGTAAATAAACAATATGATATAACAACAAAGACATGATATGAAAACAACAAAAACATGATATAAAAACAACAAAAACATATAAAAACAATAGGAACATGATATAAAAACAACATTGATAAAAACAATGACTGGTAAATTGTTTAAACTTATTCTAATATCTCCCTGTATACCATATTAAGAGTAAAATTACTTTGAGTGCTTGACTAATTTTTCTTGTGATGAAGTATTTACAACTTTAACTTTAATGTCACATGCTCTTTGAACTCGAGAGAAAGCAACATATAACTGACCATGTCCGAAAATTACAGTTATGAAGTAGCAACGAAAATAATTTTGTGGTTGGGGGTCACCACACATGAGGAACTGTATTAAAGGGTCGCGGCATTAAAAAGGTTGAGAACCACTGGTCTAGAGTTTGTCCTTGTGATTTATTAATAGTCATTGCAAAGGCTGGCATTAATGTCTTCGAATTAATTTAAATGGGAGGCAGTGTCAGACAGGGACAGTTGTGCCAATAGTTGGTCTTCAGACATTCTGTTGATGACGTTGCTTTCTTTCAGCTTCAGAATGTCAACAAAAACAACCCAATTCACGATCAACAATGACAGATTGAAACACACGCGTGTGATTGGTGCCAGCGAGAGCTTTATATGTATCGCACATGCACGGGTCAACATTTATTTTTAAATTGCGCCCTAACCGGTTTGGCTCAGTGGATAGAGCGTCAGCCTACGGACTCAAGGGTCCCAGGTTCGATTCCGGTCAAGGGCATGTACCTTGGTTGCGGGCACATCCCCAGTAGGGGGTGTGCAAGAGGCAGCTATTTCTCTCTCATCAATGTTTCTAACTCTCTATCCCTCTCCCTTCCTCTCTGTAAAAAAAAAATCAATAAAATATATTTTTTAAAAAAATTGCCAGTGCATGTCATATGTACCAGCCGGTTGGTTAGTCAGACAGTCAGACGGATGTACGGTCAGTCACTTAGCCTTTTATATGTATAGACGAGAGGTCTGGTGCACAGATTTGTGCACTGGTGGGGTCCCTTGGCCTGGCCTGTGGGGATCTGGCCAAAACCGGCTCTCTGACATCCCCCAAGGGGTCCTGGATTGCGAGAGGGTGCAGGCCAGGCCAAGGGATTTGTGCACCGGGTCTATAGTATGCATATAAGATCTTTGGTTAATCTCTTCCTGACCTCCCCCCTTCCCTCTGAGATTCATCAGCCTGTTCCATATTTCCATGCCTATGGTTTCCACTCCTGCATTGAGCATCTGCCCCCTGGTGGTCAGTGCACATCATAGCTACCAGCCGGTCGCTTAGGCTTTTATATATATAGACTAGAGGCCCTTTGCACGAAATTCATGCAAGAGCAGGTCTTCCTTCCCCTGGCTGCCAGCACCAGCTTCCCTCTGGCACCAGGGATCTGGGCTGGCATCCCTCTGGCTGCCCACAGGCACCCGGAACCCGGACTTCCCTCGCAGCCCGTTCATCCGGAAGGATGTCTGGAAGGATGCCCAGTCTAATTAGCATATTATGCTTTTATTATTATAGATTATTTTAATCCTCACCTGGGATATTTTTCCCATTGATTTTTAGAGAGAGTGGAAGGCAAGGAGAGAAGGAAGGATAGAGAGAGAGAGTGAGAGAAACAAACATCAATGTGAGAGAGCCACATCGATTATTTGCCTCCCATATGTGCCCCAACCAGGGCTGGAGATCCAACCTACAACCCAAGTTCATGCCTTTGAACGGGAATCGAACTGGGTATGAGGGCTGGCACTCTAGTCACTGAACAACATCGGCCAGGGTAAAACTATGATCTTTTGATAGTCCTATGGGTCACAGTTATTTATAATAACTCACCAGAAAATGGTATGGAGAGAGAACCCACTGCAAGCACACTTAATTCAAGATAACACAGAACACAAACTTAACAGAGAGCTGAAGCTTACTGGCCAGGACTGTGCTGTGTTGTCATTACACAGTTTTTCTTTGGCTGAGAGGGTAAGGTAGCTCTTAGCAGGAGAAAACTGCATCACAGAGTTTGGTAATTATTAGATAGATAAATAGAGATAGAGATAACTTTTAAAGAAAGTATTTTAGAGACAAATAATATTCTATTGAATCAGCATGCATGGGGCAGTGTTAAATGGAGTCAATGAGTACGATAAAAGGTAAATGCCATCTTGTGATTTAATCTTAATATTATTTCAAATATTCTGTATATGAATACAATCTCTTTAAAGGCCCAAATGCCAGGCAAACATTTAGAATAGTGGGTCTGGATCATGAATGTGCATCAGAATGACCTTTAAGCTTGTTAAAAATACAACTTGACTTGATTCGAGAGATTTTTATATTGGTAGGTCTGAGGTGGAGCCCAGGACTCTATTTTTGTTTTTTTAAAATATATTTTTATTGATTTCAGAGAGGAAGGGAGAGGGAGAGAGAGATAGAAACATCAGTGACAAGAGGGAATCATTGATTGGCTGTCTCCTCCATGCCCCACACTGGAGATCGAGCCTGCAACCTGGGCATGTGCCCTTGACCGGGAATTGAACCTTAACCTCCTGGTTCACAGGTCGGTGCTAAGCCACTGAGTCACAGCAGCCAGGCACAGGAATATGTTTTTAACAAGCACTCCAGGTGATTCTGGTGTAGGTGGTCCTTACCTTTTATTTTGAGAAACACTGCAGGTCTGACTTAGGAAGAGAAAGAAAATGAATGAGTGTGAGATGGTAAAGCTCAGCCAATTTCATAGGAGTTGTATCTGCTTTGGATCATTGTAATGCATTATTTCAAGCTTTGGAATAGCACATATATTATGCCTTGTTCTAGAGTTATTTGTGTATTTGCCTCAGTCCCTCCAAAGACTGTAAGCTCCCTGAAACACAGGGATTATGTGATATACTGACCTTTGTATATTCAGCATGGCTTACCCTGGGCCTTCTCATTATTGAGAAGGTGCTCAGTAATACTTGTCAAATGAATGAAGATAATAGGGTAAAAATACAGTTCGAAGAGGGTGATTGAAATAGTCATAAAGAGCTTAGTTTTGGCTCCTTTTCCCCACCAGCTGTGAGTCTCGTCATCTCTCAGGGACAGAGCCCAGCATTTGTAACATCAGAGATTGGTTTGTTTCTCTTAGGCTGCTATGGAGTAAAAATGTGGCAGTACATGTGAAAACACTTTAAACTTGTAGAACCACTTATTTCAATTGTTTTGAGTATGTCTAACCCAAATTTCTCCTGTGAATGAGTGCTAGGTTGTCTGAGGCAAAGAACACAAACTTTATTTCTGGCTGTTACGGAAAAGCAAATCCTATTATTTGGAATTTAAAAGAGCCACATCACTTCTCCAACTTCAAGAAGAGTAATCAATAAATACTAAAAATTTATAATATGAATGGAAGAAGTAATCCATAGATAATGAAGGGAGATACACAGAGGAGCAAATTAACTATTCCCATTGCATTCTGATTCAATTTGATTCTGAGATGGGGTCTTTTAGAAGTCTGCCAGGGTTTAATGAAATGATGTCTGAATTTTTTTTTAATTTTATTTTCTTGTTTAAAGTATTACAAATAGTAGTACATATGTCTCCTTTTTTCCCCACTGACCTTCCCCCAGCCTCCCCTACCCCCCGACACATGCCCCCCCCGTGTC
>NW_006288615.1:15651011-15665282 GCF_000327345.1 Myotis davidii | reverse complement strand
CCACCCACAAATCAACAAATGACAAGTGCTGGAGAGGATGTGGAGAAAAAGGAACACTTGTGCACTGCTGGTGGGAATGCAGACTGGTGCGGCCACTATGGAAGACAGTATGGAGTTTCCTCAAAAATTTAAAAATGGAACTGCCATTTGACCCAGTAATACTACTTCTAGGAATGATGCCTGAATTTTACTGGCTCCCTCGAGATCACTTAAAAGGTAACATGTATCTGATTAGATGAGCTGAGAAGTGCAGGTATATAACATTGCTTTAAAAACCTCAAGGTAGAAATTACGACCACCCCTCAAGCTGTGAAGAACCAAAGAACTGAAAGACGTTCAATCACTTACAAGAGGCAATGTCCCGGGTGGTAAAAGCAGGTACAGGGCTAGAGCCAGTCCATAGCTCAATGAGGAAAAAAAGAACAATGCACAGTGAGTTTTCTGTGAAGCTGTATTTGTTCAATAGAGCCTACTGTGTTTCATTCTAGGATTAGGTCTTTTCTTTGTTTTGCCTTACTAAAATGTCCTTGCTTTTATAAAGTGTCAATATGTTTTTAAGCTGGATATGAAAAGTTGACAATGATATTACGACTTACCATTCAAATTTATTTACTCAACCTTGAGTTTGAATTCTGGATCTATTCAAGGCAAGTGCCTTGAGGATTTCTAATCCACTCAGGCTTTGATTTCTCCATGTGTAAAGTCACAAAGATCAACAGTAACACAGTCATTGATATTTGCAAAGATCTTAGCACAGTTTGTCGTACATTGTAGGTAATCAATAATTGGTGGCGGCTAGATGAAGAATAAGGACAATATGGAAGTGTTGTCTTCTAGATAAGTAAATTAGATAGAATGTCAATGGTATAAAATTGTGTTTTCATTGCTGTGTTTGATGTTTTCCCATTTATTCCATAGTGGCCTCATTTGGGACCTATCCATGCCTTTGTTCCAAGCGTTAAGACCAAGGCAATTTCCCTTTCATGGACACAGCCAGCCCAAGAGCCTTGTGTCAGTTGTTAGGAACATTCCAGAATCAGCGATAGGGTGGGGTTGTGCCTACTGGCTAAAGTTCTCATTGGATCTAGAATTTAAATATACACCCTTGGTTCCAGGACTAGTACTTTCCTGTTGTAGAATGTGTATCTTTGCTTAAATCGAAGTCAGTGTTTGTTGATGATTTGAATGAATAAATGTAAAAATGAATCTTGGAATACAATAGCTCCATAGAATTAAGGTTTTCCCAATTATCTGCTGCTGTTTGTTTCAGGGACCTATCGGAAATAGATAGCATTCTTACAGGTGACCTTTAACTTACTAACTTGCTCAGAAAGACAGCAAACAGGAAAAAAGTGGGAGTTCCTCATAACTAAAACACATTTTTGTGAAGTCCATGATGGATATTCCAGGTGTTCTGGCAGGCATCGTCCTAGTGAAGATTTAAGCCAAATTTCAGCTCATTGTCTAATAATATCCAGACTTGTTTCCCTAATAATTCTAAGAATTCTGTAATTACATTTTATCAGACTCCTTTGAATGCAATGAAAATTTTTTACTGAATATGGCCTAGGTTCGATGGCAGAAGGATTAGGAAATGGAATGGAACTAACTTTCACTGAGTGCCTGACATGTGCCAGATATTTTGTACATTCATTTAAGCTTTGTAACCATTTTGCAGTTGAGGGGGCTGGAGTTCAGGGGGCTTAACTACCTTTCCGTGGCCTTTCAGGGAGCAAGCGGCAGAGCCGGGATTCAGATCCAGGTTCATGTGCCCATGACTCATTCTGACTCTAACTTATCATTTGTCCTTCTTTCCAGTTAATGTGAAAGACACGTGAAACAGACTTTAGCAAGTGATAGGATTATAAAGAACTGAGTGTGTTATGATGAAGGGCCATACTGCTTGCCTATTAGTATGTGATTTGGGACCTTAATTTACCCAACTGTAAGGCCACAGAGTTGGACTAGATGACCTCTGCTCGGGGTGACCACATGGCCCCATTTGCCAAGGCAGCCCTGGCTTATATCTGTGGTGCCAGGGCAACGATTATTAGCATCCTTTCCACTTTAAAGTGTTCCACTGTGGGTTATAAATTCCAAGCCTGTCCTTATATAAGGCTCTTTCCAAGTCTCAATTTCTATGATTTCCAATTGAATCTACTAATTCCTTTGAGAACTGAAGTAACATGAATTTTCGTTTCCCAGCCTGTGAAGTGTAAGGGGCTGACAGCACCTGAGGTGACTTTCATCTGGAGGTTGTTTGCATTTCTGATAGGGATGATTTTTCTGCTCTTACTGCTTTCCTTTAAAAATACACTAGTAAATCCCCTTCTAGTCAATTTGGTTCTAGTTAGTTTGAGATCATTATATAAATATTTGTTTTCAGTTCATACTAATAGTGGCTACCACTTATTGAGCACTTAGAGAAGTCAGGGTGAGTGCGTTATCATTTAGTGCACTTACTAATGCTATAAGATAGCTCACTTTCTACATAAGGAAACTGAGGCTTAGAGAAGTTAAGTAGGCGATGGAGCCAGGTCTTCCTAATCTCTTAACTATTATAGTATACTGAGATAGGTACACAGGCACACCTACATACACAGCTGTTAATTTAAAATCACACACAAAAGGGCAAGACTGGCTATTCCCTACGGTTCTTTCAGGAGCTGTATTTGCATAGCTGCATTTGGATAGTTTCAAAACAAATTCCCTCTGATTTCCAGTATCGGTCTCTTTCTCTCAACCCCATAAGCATCAGATTTAGAATTTTAGAGTTTTGCCCATCCACCCAAATCTGGTCCTATCTGCTGAGGGAAGGCCTCCTAAATTCCCATTGGCCTTTCCTATATTTATCAATGTCAATGCTAGTCTTTTTAATTTCATCTTCCATTGCTTCTACCATCCATCTTTACCACAGAATAGAAGCATCTGTTTCAAAGACAAAAGATTTTGATGAAGAGACAGGTTCTCAGGAAAAACAAGGTATTAGAAAGTGGATGCGATGAATATTTACTTACTTATAGAGACCTTTTCTTCTTCTTTTTCTTCTTTTTTTTTCCCGAGAATGTCTTTCTTTACCAGAGTATAAAACGGAAAACAGACACTTGCTTTTTTGTTTACATTTACATAGACAATACTTAAATAAAAACCACCAGGTGACACTCATATCATTCTGCTTTTATTTATTTGGTGGCTAACTTACAAAGACACAGATGTCTTGGATAGACTCTGTCCCATTTAAACTATCCCCATGACTTAGATACCAAAATGTGTTTGTTTACATAGTGCAGTGGTATGAAAAATGTTTTTTTCTTTCTTTACAGTCCCTGACTATAAACAGGGGAAAATTAATTTCATACCAAAAATTCGGGGCACTTTAACAATTATCCCATCCCATATCTTACTAAGATAACACAATTGGTATTACAAGTTAAAATATAAAGGCCTAACCGTTTGTTACAAATATGCAAATAACCTGCTACTTAGACATAAAAAGTTGATTTCTTTCCAATCACAAAGTAAGGCACCATTGGATTAAACACTTTCTAGGCTTTTACTAAATAAAATGCATAGTGAAATAAATACCGAACACTGAATTTTAATACTGTAATACATTTCAATATAAAATGATATGTGAATGTTAAAATACTGTATTGCATCTTGAATACATTACCTGGAAATTTTATGGAAAAACACATGTAAGCTCTGATTTCAGGGAAGAAAATTATTCATTTTTGTGATTTACCATAGCTGAAAATTTTAGCATAGAACTTATTCAGAGTTTTGGATGCAATTAGGTTGCTAACTTTCAAAGCAAGAACATAAGTGTATTCATGAAACATTCACTTAAAAAACACATTCTAAAACTTCTCCCTCCTGGGT
Source organism: Myotis davidii (assembly GCF_000327345.1). NCBI lineage: Eukaryota > Metazoa > Chordata > Mammalia > Chiroptera > Vespertilionidae > Myotis > Myotis davidii. The sequence goes on along the minus strand of NW_006288615.1, from coordinate 15,661,400 downwards.
GAATAGTAACTTTGAGTTGTGACCCTGTTTCAGACTTTAGGATGGTACCTGCAAAGTTGAGATATACAAGGAAATTGGCTATTCGTACTTCCCTGTACAAAATCCAGACCCCCTTTCTTTGGGTCACACTTTCCTCTGCCATATTTGCTAGCAAGGCCTCTTTTCTGAAGTGGGTCATTAGGCTTTCTCATAGGAGTTTTAATCAACTATAGATTCAAGAATGATACCTGATCAAAGAATCCCAAATAAAACGATGTTGCTATATTACCAAAATATGAGCAATACCATTTTTTGGGGGAGGAAATACTTTGCCAAGCTTGTTATACCTTTATATTTCTTGATTCTTTGGGTAAAGGACCCCAAGTGCCTGAAAGACAAATTAAAGGTAGAGGAGGGAGGGACCCACGTTCTCTAATGTACTAAGCCCAGGACTTTGGCAAGAAAAGTTATAAAAATACAGTATATTCAAATGGGCAACATCATAATTATTTAGACATCCCATTTAATAGAACTCTAAGTTCTTTTGCTTTTATATAAATGAAACAGTTATTCTATAAATAGGAATGCTTTTTTCAAAATTTTCTTTGGATTGATTTCTTGTTAGCATCTCTCAGTCACAGATGAACAATACACTGAAACCATGATACAAACTTTAGGTAGATATACATATACATTTGTGACCATGTGCTTTGAAAAACAAGTAATGGTAATTTCAAACATAATCAACTGTTATAAAATAACTAAACGGACATTCCCCCCCCAACTCTGTAGCTAGATTAAAAATCCCAGTAAAGTCTGTAAACAAAATCATACAAAAAAAGGCAAGGCTGGCTCTTCCCTAAGGTCCCTTCGGGAGCTGTATTTGCATAGCTGCATTTGGATAGTTTCAAAGCAAATTCCCTCTGATTTCCAGTATCGGTCTCTTTCTCTCAACCCCATAAGCATCAGATTTAGATTTTTAGAGTTTGCTCATCAAGCCAAATCTGATCCCTTCTTCTGAGTTTCTGATTTGCTACCTTTCCCTGACTACCCCCTCCCCACCCCCACTACTGAGCCTACAAACCTCCCCGCCTGAGGAGCAAGCTGGGCGGCCTTTTCCAATGGGCAAGGCAGAAGTCCAGCTGACAGATACTCTCCAGCCAGCTGGCTCTGAGCCCAGAAGCCCCAACAGGCTTTCAGTTTCCTTGCAATGGCTTTATTCCACGTAACTGTAAACCCTATTAGAGTAATTTCTGACCTTGGGACTGTGAAGCAACACTTGTACACAGATACTAAGGGAAGAAGGAAAATAAGGGAGCACAATCTAAGGTCAAGCTGTCTGCCAGGCAAGGTGTTGGGTCCTAACTTTATTTTTAGTGACCTCTTGAATTGCTAAACATCATTGTGCATTTTTTTTTTAAACAGGAGGTATTTGTGCTAGCCTCTGTCTTCTAGACCTGCATTGTCCAATATGGTAGCCACTGCCATATGTTGTCACTGAGTCCTTGAACTGTGACTAGTCCAGATAGGGATGTGCTTTAAGTGTACAACACAAAACCAGATTTTGAAGCATTAGTACAAAAAAAGTAATGTAAAATATCTCATTAATAATTGTTATTTTAATTGCAGGTAAAAATGATATTTTGGGGTAAAAATATATTAAAATTAATTTCACCTATTTCTTTTCCTTTTTTTATTGTGGCTACTAGAAATATTTAAATTGTATATGTGGCTCACACTATATTTCTGTTGGACAGTCTGTCCTAGAGCCTACCTCAGGCTGCCAAAGGTTATAATCTATAACCACAAAAATGTCATGTGCACCCTTGCTCAGCAACTTGTGTAGGTGGTCCACATGTGGTTCATGGAAACAGACAGGAGGCCAAGCACGCAAAAATGGCATGGAAGCAAGCAGCTCTCAGGGACTTTAACGTTATCTGTAGCAAACATGCAGTGAATGTTTGAATCTGGTTGGTTGAAAGCTGGGACACAGTTCATCTCTGCCTACTTGCCATAAAAGCTAGTTGAACCCAAGCAGTCAGCACTGGTGGGCTGTAGCTGAAGCAAGCAATAGCTTTGAGGATATACACAGGATAAAAATCTAGGTGCATTCATTGCATTCCCACCCCCCCACACACATATTCCCACATCACCCTCCCTTCTTCCCTACTCCCAGTATGAAAGGGACAAGGAAGGCAAGGGGAGGAGGGTGTGCAACTCTTGATAGCAACAACAGAAGTAGCTCTTGGGCTCGGGTGGAGAAGAGCAGGCTAGGATCACCTTGGGATGGGAGGAAGGGGTGGGGCGCCCCTTTCTCTTCGGTTGGATCCACCTTGATGAAAAAATAGACAAAATATAAATTTTGGTTAGAAAGCTTATGTTCTCACTGTAGAAATTCAAGGATGTGTGCAAAGGTATTCACAACCATACACCCTAACCAGGGATGGAAATAACTGGCACAGGTGGATGAGAAGTGAGAGGGGATGGGAAGAAGCAAGTAAGGATCTGAACAAACATTACTAAGGATGACCCACCGCTGGCTACCGAGTACTTGCATAAAGTTAAGAAAATTTAAAAAATTGCTTCTTATCACAAACGTAGTATGCATTTATTATAGGTTTAGAAAAAATAGATAAGTAAAAACAAAGCAAAAGATTCACCCATGTTTGCACCACCCAGAGATAACATTATTTATATATTTTCTATATATGAACAGTTCCTTTTTGTCTTCTAAAAATTAGGTCATATGTAGTCATTTTGAACATCTTTCAAAGTCATTACTCTTTACAAATGTAATTATTGACACACTGCATTCTATGCATATTTGTATGCTATCCAGGTTTAAGCCAGTTACAATATTTGAAGTTCATTTGTCCCACACACATTTGTCTGAGGATCTTACTGTTGTTAGGCATAGGGCCAGATGCTCAGATGCTTAAGCATGTCTACCAGGGGCACATGGCAATTGAATGTGCCTGCTGAGGCCACTGCTCTGAGACTGAGGTGAGCTGGCACCAGCAGATTCTTCAGCAGGCATCTCAATAATGATCCTAGTAGCCCTGTTAGGGATTTCTGCGATAGAACCAAGTCTCTGAGCAAGGACAGGAGTCAGAGGAAAACAGTGGCATCCCATTGTCTTGCTTGTTCCTCTTACTATCCCAACCAAGTCTTTTCTTGGGCAGGCATCTGAGGAAAGACATCTGGTTTCACACCACCCATCTGTCATGGGGCCTTGACTGTCAACTGCTATACCACAGGTTAGCAAAACAAGGGCTGGCCTTGTGCAGAGCTTGAACTAGGTGGCACTGCTCAGGGCCGTCTGGGTGCCCTCCCAGGCTGTGGGCCTGGAGGCCAAGGTAGCAGGAGCAGAATAAAACCATTTGATAGTACTTTATGTGTGTTTTAGAGAGATGATTCTTCATCAGTATAAAAATATTAAAATGTACAATGCTAGAAATTTAAAGTGTATCTACAAAAAGAGGTTTGGGGGAGCAGTGGAAATTAATCCACCAATTTAAGAAATATTTTTAAGTGTCTACCATGTTTCAGGTTCTGTGTCACTCCAGGAAGATACAACAGTGAGCAGGACATAGTTCCCGTCTTCAAATTTCATAAAGTCTTAAAGACAGGAGGATGGGGAAGGGAATGTGATCAGCTATTAAATAAAAAATCTAGAGGGGCTGGGGAAGATGGTTCTGTAACTGACTTAATATATGTAATCTGTAATACTTTCAACATAAAGGTAAGTTAAAACACACACACACACACACACACACACACACACACACACACACACGTAGGCAAAGTGCACTGTGCCACTGAGACATTCTTTTGATTTACTAAAGCAATTCTAATAACCATAACCTACATGTCTTTTACCATAGTAACCTACTTTTGCCCACCTGTGTGTGTGTGTGTATTAACATATTTAGAGTCTATGTGAACAACTCCTTAAAGTGAATTCATTTATTAGTGCCCAAGAGGGAAGAAAAGCAGGCTGTATTCTTACCAGATAGAAGGCCCTCTTACGACATAAACACACACACTACAAACATGCATATATAAACACGCAGAGCTCAAAGAAATTTGTCCCATGTGAAGAATCATTTTTCACCCAAAATTTCAACCACCAACTCTTGCATGATAATTTTTATTATAACTCTACCTCTTATTAGGCATCGTCTAGGAATGCAATATTCCACATCAATGATTTTCCCCAGGAATTAAACTACTCCTTTTAAGCAGCAATATTCTGTTTACTTCTATTCATGAAATTTTTCCTAAAATATTTTCTAATTCTTTGAATTCTTCAGCACAGGCACAAAGCACAATTTGACCTATCTTTGATAACCCAACAGAGACATCTAGTGTTGTACTGTGCTCTAATATATAGCACAATTCTGTGTCCCTATCTCCTCCTTTGCCACCTATCACTTCTCCCTGAAGTCGGTGATTTTGCTTCTAACCAACCTTAACTTCAGTTGATACTAATCTGCTCTAAGGCTGGGAATCAACTAAATATTAAGAACTCTGTGCTAAGAGTCAGCAGGCTCTGTGTATGTGTAAGGAGCTCAGCCAGGGAGTGAGCACAAAGGGTGTGTGTGTGTGTGTGTGTGTGTGTGTGTGTGTACATTTTAGGGACATTGTGACGGTTATCTGACATGTTCAGATGCTTTTTCTCCACACATTTCTGCTTTGGGAGTTTGGTTCCGAAGCTAAGCCTGTCACAGGTCTGAGTCTCATCAGTGATATATGTATATTTTACGCTAATTCTTTTTCAGTTCTAGTCATTTGTTGTAAAATTTTAGTTTTCTGTTTCCTCTTCTTGTTCACATTTCCCCCCAATAGTGGAAAAGTGAGTCACTTCTTATGGTGGTATTACATATATTAGCAAAAAAACCCAAACAAAACAGAAGTAACCTAAGTATCCAATAATGGCAAACTAAATTATTATATGCGGACTTGATGGAAACTTGTATCATAAAAACCATGTGATAAAATAGGGAAGTGTCTACTAAACAATAATATATAAACCCCACTACCAAAAACTTCACTCTCTAACTACAACCATATAAATTAATCAGAATTATTAGATGGATAAAAATTAGATGAGAACCTGGTAAATGAAAATATGTGGAGAGATTATGGGTACACTTAAATTTTTCATGTAGTACTCTATAAAGCTATAATTATAATATATTTAAATAAGGCCATTTCAGTAAGTTTTTGTTATAATTAAGACATTTTGCTTGTATCAAAACTAGTAGGAATAGAAAACAGATGGTTCTATTTGTGCCATCTTAGGAAGATCAAAATGGGGGCAATTGTCTAAACAAGCAAAATAATACAGTTTGATCTACTAGCAACCCAACAGTGTTTTGGGCTTGTGATGACACATTAAAATAATTGTTTCTCATCTGCATTCTGGATTATCTCCATTTTCCCATCATGTGCAGAAGGGGAGTTTACCAGAATTTAGATGGCATCAAACCCGGAAGTGACTTCTCTGAAGTCTCCCACTCCAGGCAATAGGCCTGGATTTTCTATGCCCCCCGCAATTGTATATAAACCAGAGTTTTATCAATTAGAGTAGGAAGCCACCAAAAGCCCTTGCAAAAATACTCACTCCGGCTTTCACTTCTTGCCAATTTACTGGGATAACTTTTGGTTGTTGGCACATATGGCTCTGGAGGTGGCAAGTCAGAAATCGGATGGAAGTTGAATCTGCTTTCCCACTCATCTGAGGGAGAGAAACCAACAGTGCCTTCAGAACAGGCAATCTGCCCTGAAAACGTCATGTAAAGCACAGGATGAGCTAGAACTGAGAACTAGTCTTACGTCCAGAAGTTTAGAGAAAAGCTGGAAGTACTAGAAATGTCACTGACATCGCACAGGATAAAATATATGGGTCTGCCAATCAAACCAAAGCGAGATCCAAGGGATTTTAAGTAGAGCGATGCTCGGGAGCTGGGGGCCAAGGCTTGGGACACCTCTCTTAACTGCTCCTCCCACCAGTGGGAGGAATGCCTGGGACCCTCTGATAACAGAGGAAGAGGGAAGCTGCTTAATACCTCAGGTCATTGGGCCTCTTCCCTACCGCAAACTGTTTAGAAAGGGAGGTAATAAGAAGCTAATTTACAAATGGTTCTTTTCAGAATTCTGGTATCGCTGGAAAGTTAACAAATGTGACTCAAACAAGGAAGAGCGAAAATGACCTGACTTCGGAAAGTGGAGGAGGATCACTATTTTTGGTTTGAAATCACGGTGGGCCCCAAAATGGTTAGAATAGCGATTTTCAACTGCTGTGCCACAAGAATCCAGAATTTTAGTAATTAGTTTATGTGTGTCATGGGATGAAAAAGGTTGAAAATCGCTGGGTTAGATAGAGCAGTGTAGCGTGATAACAATGAGGGTCATGCAAACAAGAAATGTTAATGCAAACACACACCCAAATACAAATCTCCCATTCAGCCGCTGCTCTACAGCTTGTAGGATTCCAAGAAGCTGGGACCACGCCTCACCTTCACATGAAGAGTCTTGGAAGCCGTTTCTAATTGATGTTGATGGTGGAGGTGGGGGAGGCACCCCAGCACCAGGCCTGTCCGGAGGAGGCGGGGGCCGGGGCCCACTTCTGGGACTGTCTACTCCTCTGGACGGCAACTGCGGGGTGGCAGGCAGGGCCCGAGATGTGCTGCCATTTCTGTTTATTGGAGGAGGAGGTGGGAGAGGGCCTGGAGTAAAAGAAAAACCAACATTTAGGGCCATACCTTACATTCTCCATCACCAAGGTGCAGTTATTGTGTCCTTGATGGATACCGAGAACATGGAGAAATGGTGGACACTTCCTAGGAGATTTAGCCAAGCAAGGAGTAGGCACATATAAACTCAGAAATGCACATATGTATACACAGAGGTGGAATGAGTGCATATTGACAGCTCAGTGGCTGTTTTGGCTGTGAGTATTGAGGTTGGAGATGATATAGTTGACAACAGGTGATAATCTGTTTATACAGACGATCGTATACATACTTAAAACACATTTTAATATCATTTTAAGTAGCCCTTGAACTAATTACTGCAACATGATACTTATTAAATAAGTGCTGTATTAAAAGAGGATTTTAAATGAAGAATAAGCTATGAAGTTATTTTAGATCTTCAGATGGGTTAAGTTCTTTAAATGCACAGTATTATTGCTAATTCCACGGGCACACAATCTCTTTCCAGACAGAAGTGGGTCAGGAAACCCAATGTTAGTCATCCTGAGAATAGAAGTTCCTTCTTGATTCTTCCTCTTTCGGGGGGCGATTAACGCAGGGAGTGACAAACAGCTCATCAGTGTGCATGGCTAGAAATGCCGGTGCAGGACCCTGACCCTGAGCAGGCTGCTTGCCTACCGAGCTTGATTTCCTATTTACAAAGAGCACCAAATAGTTACCTTTCCCACAGCACTGTTGCCAGGAATACTTAGTCAAAAAACAAATAAAAAGCACTACATAAGTATCTGAAACCACTTTTTAAAAATGCAGTGGTATGGTAGAATTAGAAAACTTTAAGTTCCTAGGAAAATAACACAGTAAATTCTTTTTGATAGTAAAAAGGAACCTATCTTGCCTCTTCCATCCTCCAAGTGCAGAGGCTGTTTGGGTCGTGAGTAAAATAAACAAAAAGAAGAACTTAAGCATTTCCTGTAAACCAAAATGACCTTAGTGACTCCTGATCTTCAGCAGTGTGCTCCACTTGTCCGATGCTGACGTTTCCTGTAACACACATCTTAGTGCTATAAATGTAAGTACCTCTTATTAACTGCATATTCAGAATCCAATCAGAGGACCTACAAAGGGACGACCGTCCATCGCAGACATCCCTGCCTGAAGTCTTGGCTCAGACACTTGATGAAGGCAGGAGGCATGCCCTGCCCTGGCCGGTCTCTCACCCTGGGCAAGCATAATAGGAAACATTTCTATTTCCCATTGGCAGCATAATAACAAAAGTGGTCATTTATGTTGGGAAATAACCACTATATACACTTAATCTCGTTGGATTTGTATAACAGCCCTGAAAGGTAGAGACAGCAGATGAGGTGTTGAAAGTTAAAAAGACCAAGTCAGGAGGCTAATGAGAAGAACCAGGATTTGACTACAAATCTGTCAAATTTGAAAGCCCATTCTCCTAACAATGAAGCTAAGCCACCTCTCAAAATCCACCCTCGATGATCTCGCATATGTTCCTTGTGGGGATGTAAATTGGTAGGAATTTTCTAGAGGCCAATTTGGCAGTACCTATGAAATCCATAGTTTACTCTGCACACCCATTGACCTAGACATTCCATTTCTAGAAATTCATTCCAAGGAAATACATAGAGATGTGCACAAATATTTGGTTACAAGAATATATTCCTGCATTATCTGCAACAGCAAAAATCTGGAGATGGCCTATATGACCAAGTGAGGGATTAAATAATTAAGGTATTTTGTAGGATTTAATATTATGCAGTCATTAAAAGTCAGATTGTATCATATTAGGAAATGTTAATGAAATAGTGTTAAATAAAAAACAAACTAATACCAAACAATATACATAGTATGATACTAATTTTATAAACATATATATATATATATATTTTAAAAGACTAAAATAATTTTTAAAAACTTATGAATGATTATTTTTAGGTGGTGGTGGTGGTAGGATTATAGATTATTTTATTTTCTATAATAAACAGATCTGACTTATGTAATTGAAAGGAACAATAAATGTTATATGTGACTACCCTATTTTGGGGGAGATTTAATCTGTTGATTCATCTATTTGGTAGAGCCATGCAATCAGCTTCTCAACCACTTTGGGGGAAAATCCATAGCTTTTGGATAAAAAGAAGACACTGTGTTTCATTCATCTGACTACCTGTTCTTGTTAATTCACTGCAGACTACTTAATGAGATGCCACAATGTCTAGGGACTGGATTGAACGGATTAGTAAGTTTGTATGTTTGGAGTGGACTCTCCGTGGCAGTGCGGTTTGCGGAGTGGTTTTCTAACTTTCCTGCACATTAGTCACTGGGACATTGCAATCCCAGTATCCGGATGCCCCGTCTGCAACCCAGACCAACAAAACCAGAAGCCCTGGAGAAGGGGCCCAGGCATCGTGCTTTTTAAAGCTCCCCAGGTGATTGAAGTATATGGTCAAGTTTGGGGCCACTGGTTTAAAAAATGGTGTTTATTAGGTTCCCAAGGTCACAGGGTCAAAGGTCCGTTAACTTTGCAGAGAGGGGAAAAAAATGCCCCATTTCCAAACATCTTGCCTGTATAAGGTTAAATTTTAAAAGTAGATAGTTCCCCTGATTCCATCAATAACTGATGCAAAACAAAAAAGCACCGATTATAATTACAGGGGGAGTATGATGCTGGGTAATCCTCACACTTCAATTCATACTCTGAAAGCTGCTCCCTCAGATTCAGGTTCTCAGCCCTAGGCAGGGGCCACAGATGTGCTTCAGCAGGTGCTCCAGCCCATGAACTACCGTGCGTAGCTCGAGTTTATGCTTGTGAGCATTTCTGTCAAGCGAAGGCCTATGCCTTTATCTGATTCTCCAAGGGCTCTGTGTGCCGGAGAGGGGAGCCAACAGCCAAACGGGCTCTAACATTTGTCTTTACTATGCAGGGAAGCGGCCGGAAAGCTTGACAGATAGAGAAGAGCAGAAGTTCATTCCCTCTTAAATAATTGCCCTTTTTGTTGGAATAACGGGCCCTGCTGCAGGAGACGGGAATTTATCTCCCAAATTAGGACATCTGAAACCACTTCAGGGAGGCCGGGTTGCAGAGTGGTGAGATGAGATGAAAGAGTGCTAGCCTCACCCAGCCGGGTGTAGCTCAGCGGTTGAGCATCACCCAGGAACTGAGGTCACCGGTTGGATTCCTGGTCAAGGACACATGCCCAGGTTGCATCCCCAGTAGGGGGCCGTGCAGGAGGCAGCCGATCAGTGATTCTCTCATCATTGATGTTTCTATCTCTCTCTCCCTCTCCTTCCTCTCTGAAATCAATAAAAATATATTTTAAAAAAAGAAAAGAGTTCTAGCCTCTTCGGTATTAACTAGTTTGTGATCCTCTCACTTTCTTGCTTCCTCAGTCTCCTCATCTCTAAAACACGGACAGAAACAGCTATCAGCCCCCGCAGCCCTCGGGTTTGCACGGGGCCAAGATGCAATCACAGAGGTAAGATGAAAGCAGCCCAAGGCTTCCCGCAGGCTTTCAGCTGGACTCCGTTCAGCCCCTGATCAGGAGTGCCCTGTGCAGGCTGGGTTTCGGGGAGACCACCCACCCCACGCCTCGCCATACCTGATCGGCCCGGCGGGTCCCTCACGGGGGGCGGGGGGCGCTCACTGGGCGGGGGAGGCAGAGGCCCCGAGCGT
>NW_006288615.1:15637962-15650657 GCF_000327345.1 Myotis davidii | reverse complement strand
CGTGGCTCTTGCTCCTGGCGGCAAAATCGGGGGTCGGCTTCCTCCAGAATCTGCAGAACAGGGGGACAAATTCAGCTAGAAGATTAGGAGCCTTAAAAGAAACCAGGAACCAGAATAGATTCCCAGCAGCTGGACATCCTTTCCCAGATGCTACAAGATACAGGTAACTGCTGTTTAAATCAGGTTTGGTGTGGCCTTTCCTGAAGGAAGAGGAACAGAGCCAGCTCTCCATTACCTTCCGGCCTGAGGTTCTACAGCCGGCCGCTCCCTACAGGCCTTTGGGGAGACCTCCTGCGTTACGTGTGGGCAGGAACCAAGAGGAAGCTGCTAAGAGCTCTGGAGAGACCCTCCTCCGCACGAGAGGACAAGAACAGGACAGTGTGGCGCATGGGACTTCTGCTCATGATTTTCTTTTCTCCCCGTCACCATCCCTGCCTCCTTGCCCTGGTACTTCTTAGGCTTAAAAAAATATGCCATTTAAGGTGAAGAAATTAGTTATCTCAGTATAAATCTTCATAGGAGAAGGGTTACCTAGTCTCTTTGAAGAGAAACTCCCAAGAGAAGGTAGAAAAATAGAATGGGAAAGTTATGATAGAAATAAGAAGGAACTAAGAAAAAAAACTGTCGAAGTTTAATTGAAAAAGTTAATACCAGTGAATGATCTTAATCTGCAAAGAAGTAAACAACTATACAACTTCTTTCCTACTGGGTCAATTCCACTTAAATATTGGCAGGACAGGAAAACCCTACTACACAATATTAAACTAGTTCAACAAAGAGAAGAACTAAAGGGGAACCAAGGTTATAGAAAAATTCAAACCACCACCCCAGAATCAAAAATTGGGTAGCCTGAACACTACCAGTACAGCCAAGCGATGCACTAAATATTTGCTGAGCACCTGCTGTATGTCAGCCATTATTATTCTAGATGCTAGAGACAGAGGAGTAAGCAAAATAGAAAAGATCCTCTCTTTTATACTTTACATTTTTTGGGGGGAGATAGACAACAGACCAGCAAACACAAAAATGTTCTCAGAAAATTACAAGTACTAAAAAGAAAAACAGGCCAATGAGATGCTGGGGATGCTGGGATGGCTGGGTAGCTCTTCTCAGGATGTGACATTTGAGCTGAGTCCAGCCATGGAAAGATGCAGCTAGCACAGTAGGCAGTGGACTAGCTGGTACAAAGACCCCGAGAGGGGAATGAACTTCAAATGAAAAACTGAAAACCAAGGCCCGTGTGCCTGGCACACAGTGAGCATGGAGGAAAGAGAACCCTAGGAAATGGAGTCGGAGTGCCATCAGGAGCCTGGTCAGAGAGCCTCGTAGGCCAAAAAGAGTTCAGATTTTGTCCAAGCACAATGACAGGCATTGGGAGGGATTTATACAGCGGAGTAATGTGAACTCTAGAATTTTGTTTCAACTTTAGTACTAAAAGAAGATGTAGTGTCCTTGACTGTGTGGTATATTTTTATGTCGCCAACTTGTAATAAGTTATATCTTCCAAGTTCAGATTAAAGCTGCAGCTACTACATTACATGGATAGGATCCATTACGTGGATAGTATACTATGAAAACATATACTTCTGGTATACCCTTTTATGGACCAACTTAAATTCCACCTTCATTTTATTATTTTACTTCCAGTTGTCTCTTGCCTTAATCTCTTCACCTTAAAAAAAAAAGTACTAAATGTATGCATTTATCAGCTACCTAAAATCCTTCTGGTCGGTTTTAAATTTCAATTTCAATGCAGGTCAGGCAAGATAGACTCTCTCATATTATTGAGTCTCTTTCTAGAGTTTGCCATCCAGTGCTAAAATAGTCACTGAGGATTCAGTGACTTTATCTTCAGACCAAGGTGGGAATTTCATACTTTCCCCAGTGGACATTTTACAAGTTCACAAAATTAGAGATAAAATTTTTCTAACAGTAAACATGAAAAAAGAAAGCTTTATGATATAATTTCTTGAGCTCCTGCCATGGTCAGGAGAGCGCCTCGTGCTCTGTGAGGTTTTCACTTGGGCTCGGCCAGGTTCAGCTCCCCCTCTGCCAGCGGGTCCACACACAATCCTGAAGGACTCATTTCCCTGGCTCCCTGCAGGGAAGACTTAGAATCACTGGCCCTGAAACGCCGAATGTCTGTCAGCAAAACACCTTTTCAGACTTAGTGAGATATGTAATTATGTTCCGTATGACACACTCCATAGTGTGTGAGAAATGTGGCTCTCAAGTATTTACTCTGCTAGACAGCTGGGTCAGGCTGCCTCACAAAGAAAGCGGAATTTGCCAGGTCCCTGGGCAGTTTCCAGGGCGGCAAGTTCCATTTGTTCCTTTCTTTTCTTCCCACTCTAGCTCACCCTTTAGAAAAAAGTACAAGTTACCCCAAGGACACGTTGGGACTGATTTAATTTAAAAAAGATGCTCCACAGAGGCTCTCTTCTAAGTTAACATTTCAAGCAATCTAGAATGTTTTAAAGGGCGCGGTGCCTAAGCGGGGATGCCAAGCCTCCAAACCACCAAACCCTGGTCTTCAGTGACCGAGAGAGAAGGAAACGCTTTACCATTGTCCCTGTTGGCCGTGGATCTCAGCTTGGGCATTCCAGCCTGGAACAGTCCCCCCAAACCGGGTGGTCCACCCCCTCCAAAGCTTCCGCCACCACCACCGCTGCCACCGCCGCCACCTCCGCTGCCACCTCCTCCGCCAAATCCGCCGCCTCCGCCAAAGCCACCGCCGCCACCAGCTCCGGCTCCTTTAGGTTCTGCAGAGGAAGAAAACACGATCTCTACACAGATCTGGAAGCACTGCCAGTCTCCTTCACCAGTCCTGGACCAAGCACACAGAAACAACAAAACCTGGGCCTGTGGTAGACAACTGGAATCTGATTAAAAAGCAGGATTGTAAGGATTTACCCCACCCTCAGCAGAAAAGGAGGGGTTCCTTCCACTCCTGGGCAGTCACAGGCCCGGTGAAAGAATGGACGCTAGGTGTGTCTGGCCCCAGGCCTCCCATTTGGCTAGCTGCCATATGAATTAATATCTATTTGGCAAATAAAAGGATCTTCAAATAAATAAAGTCTCAAGGGAGGGGGAGATGCAATAAAAAGGTGAGAAAAAAGGAAATTGTAAAAATAAAAAGAATAAAAAATATTTCATAATTTCACTACTTGGAAATACCTAGTGTTTTGGCATATTTCCCCCCACCCCTTCCCCCTGCCAGTATCTTTTCATTTTTATTATTTTTTTCTTAAAATTAAGACCAACATTCACTGGACAGTTTTTAGCCTGCTTTTTTTGCTTAACACTTTATTGTTAGCATTTCCCATAACATTAAATACTCTTTAAAAAGAAGAATTTAAAGGACTGCACTGTGTTTTAGAACATGATGATTGTATTGTAGTTTATTTAACTATTTACTTACTTGAGGGTCTTTTAGGTTGATTTCAATTTTTTAGTATCATTAAGCCCAACGGTAGGCTTTCACATTTAAAAATTCTTTGCAATTTGAGACAGTGCAAATATTTTATTTTGTATTTATTTTCAAAAAATAATGAAAGCTTTTGAAATGGGCAAATGAAGAAGAAAAAGATTATTAAGTCTAGCCTTCTGTGTTATTTCCCATTGTCTTTGAGCTATTTTACAACTCTAAACTGTAGAAAAATAATACAAATAATATTAGTCCATAGAAATGCAAATTGGTGTGTTCAGTGGAAGGCAACTGATATTGATCCATTTTTCACCTATTTGTAAATTAATTTCAGCACCCATCTGCCTATCTCCTTTGAACTGATACCATCATATTGATAACATCACCTCTTATTACTTAACAAGCAAAATAAAATTGTCTCTTATTTATGACCTGGTCAGTGTGACTCAGTGGCTGAGCATCAACCTATGGACCAGAAGGTCATGGTTTGATTCCTGGTTGGGGCACATGCCTGGGTTGCGGGCTCAATCCCCAATGGGGGGCGTGCAGGAGGCAGCCAATTAAGGATTCTCTCTCATCATTGATATTTCTCTGTCTCTCTCCCTCTCCCTCCCTCTCTGAAATTAATTAAAAAAATAATTTATGCATGTATGTTTTATGAGGTTAAGCATTGTTTAAAGTTCTACTCTAAAAAACCGTGGTGAGTCTTTGATGAGTATTATATGAGATTTACAAAATAATCCGGGAAACCGGATAGAAACATGGTTTATTTTCTGTGTCTACTGATTTATCCAGTAAAGTTTTGTAATTTTCTTTTTCTTTTTTTTTTTTGGTGTCCTTGACCGGAATCGAACCTGGGACCCTTCAGTCTGCAGGCTGATGCTCTATCCATTGAGCCAAATTGGTGAGGACTGTAATTTTCTTGATATGAGTCACACAGGCTTCTTGTTAGGGTTACTTCAAATACATTTTTGTTTGTTAAAATTATATAAAAATTGTTTTTCCTACTAACATTTGTGATTGGTCATGATTGGCATCATGAATTTCATTTGATATCTATAAACAACTTTGTTCTTTTCAAATTAAAATGTACCCAAAAATTATCTTGGATTTTCTAGTAGACAAATGGTTTGCAAATAATAAAGGTTTTCCCCCTTCTTTTCTAACAGTTGTGTATCTTATCTTATTTCTGTTTTATATAAGTAATAACTTTGATGACTGAACTTCCATAAAAATGTAAATTATTAATGTTGCTAAAGGAAAACATTTTGATTTTAATGAGAATGCCTCTAATGTTTCAAAGTTATATGGTTTTTCTTAATTGATATGATGCATTTATAGATTTTCTAACATTAAAAATGAGGTAAGCCCTGATGTTGATGAATTATTCTTTTACTACACATATTGAATTAGATTTTTTGTTGTGTGTTTTTTCCATTAGTACCCACTCATCTATGATCATAAGTGGTCCATCTCTAATAGTGTTTCTTACTCTTGGAACAACTGACATTTTGGTCTGGTAATTCTTTCTTGTGGATGGTTGTCTTGTTCTCTGTAGAACATTTACAGCATCCCTGACCTATACCCACTAGATGTCAGTAGGAACTCCTCCCTCACCAAGTTGTGACAACTAAAAATGCCTCCAGACATTGCCACAGGTCCACTGGAACACTAATATATAGTTTCCTTTTTGCTTATATGCTACCTTTGTCAAATTGTGATATTAGGATCATGCCAGTCTCATTACACCTATCAGAGGGCTTTCATCTCTTCCTGTATTTGGGAGTGGATAATTTATACAGCATTGAATTAGCTATCACTTAAAATCTGAAATAATTTATTGATAAAAATCATCTGGCTCTAAAGTTTTTTAGAGGGAAAATAATTGATAATGCTTTCAACTTTTTCCTTGCTCACTGAGGTTTCATGAGTAAGTTTTAGTAAATTTATGTTTTTCTTAGAACATAAATTTAAGATTTCTAAATGATTTAGCATATAACTTCATCATAGCATCCTTGATTTAAAAAAAATCTGCTTTGAATCTCTTAACACATTTCATACCGCTCAGGAGTTTTCTCGTGTTTCATGCGCCATCTGTTAAGGACCGCTCACGAGTGTTCTCGTTTTTCACGCCCATGGAAAAAGGAGCGAATCTAGATACTTACATAAATTTTGTTTGGTCCCTCTTCATAGAGGAAAATGTTTTACATAGTACCATACGTTAAAAGAGTACTAGGAACTTTAATTGTTTAATTGTTTTTGTAAATAAAAATGTTATAATTATTGAAAAACAACACCTAAAGTGCATTATGATGATTTAAATAACGTGCAGTTTGCCCAAAAACGTGTGGTCCCTGGAGTATGTCTTAGAGATTTCTATGCGGTACGCAATGTGTTAATTATCTGTTTCCTGAGTTCTAGTTTTATTCATTTGAGTTTTCTTCTTTATGGAATAGTTTTAGCATGTTTTTGTTGGCTCTGTAGCAATAATATTGTCAATCTATATATATAAAAGCCTAAGCAACTGTTACGACCGGACAACCAGCCAGTAGCTATGATGCTCACTGACCACCAGGGGGCAGATGCTCAATGCAGGAGCTGCCCCCTGGTGGTCAGTACTCTCCCACAGCCAACCTCCTGCGGTCCCCCCCCACAGCCAGCCCCGATTGGGACTGGACGAGATGGCCCCTATCAGCCAGGAGGGACCCGACTGTGCACTAATTCATGCACTGGGACTCTAGTAATATTAATAATGCCCTTGTCATTCAAATATTATTCATTAATGAATGATATAATTTGGAATATTACATTTACATAGGACACCTTTAAATGGTATTAAACATTCAAAGAGATCAATACACTATCAGATACCATCCATGAGTGTATCTTTCCGTAGAGAAGCTAAAGCAGTTGAAGATAGCTAACTGGCACAGGTCACTTTGTTAGTAATTAAACTGCAGGACTTTAAGAGTTATAATATGCATAACTATGATAACATTTTGATATAGAGCCCAGGGAGGTTTCACCTGCAAAAAAATTCAAAACCATAGATGGACTTTGTCACTTGCAAAGAGCTTGTGACAATAGTCTTGGTGGCCAAGCAATTGCATGGATAACAAGGGCATGCATTGGGCTGTATTTTGTGTCCAACAAGCAAAGTGAGCAGCTGGGAGGAAGAACTAACATTTATTTCCATTTAATGGGAGGATAAGTGGAGTTTATAGAATATAATGAGTTTTCACTAGTGGATTAAGGACTAGGTCCTAGAACAGCCGTGGGCAAACTACGGCCTGCGGGCCGGATCTGGCCCGTTTGAAATGAATAAAACTAAAAAAAAAAGACCGTACCCTTTTATGTAATGATGTTTACTTTGAATTTATATTAGTTCACACAAACACTCCATCCATGCTTTTGTTCCGGCCCTCCAGTCCAGTTTAAGAACCCATTGTGGCCCTCGAGTCAAAAAGTTTGCCCACCCCTGTCCTAGAATGTCCAGTCTCCTTCAACATCTGGGGAACTCACATCCACCTCTCTGGAGCCTAGCCTCCCACTCATGGTGGAGAGAACCATTGGGCTCTGTTTGGCCCCATACCAGGCATCATGACTTGATGGTTGTTGGACCAAGGCTCCCCTTATATAAGTGACTGTGCTGGGATTCCCCTTGGGGGAATCTTGTAACATGGATCAGGAGAACTAAGGGATTGATTATACATTAACCACATCAGTTTTGATCTGGAGGTAAAACTGTATCAAGAGTCAAAGACCTCACAGTTCCTTTTTGGGGTTATGGTGCATTCTTATTTGCACCATCTTGCTGGGTAATAGAACAACATTCAAAAGCCTTTGTCTTGGCTTTCCTCTTTGCCATTTACCTCCTACACTAGTGGTCTCATCTAATTCTTCTCCTTCTCTTATTAGGCACCTTTCTTAGAAATTCTTCCTAAGCCCTTCTTATCCTTCACTTGGCTAAAATCCTGCATCATTATTTACTTGTCTATTTTCTATTGAGTCCAAATGGGCTCTGTGGTCTAGTATGAATTCAGGAGACATCTGGCTGGCAGTGGAAACATGTAGGAATGTGAAGAGATAGTCACAAGGCCTGATTAGTAACTATCCTAGGTTCTAGTCATGTATAATTTTGCATTTTGTTGTAAATGTTAATAAGCAGCCCTGTGTGGTGGGTACTTGTTTGTGTATACACACCCTGCCTTGTTCCAGAAAATATCTCAGGCTTACAATGGGTATATAAGCAAAGTTGTGATCTCATTTCCTCTTTCTCCAAGCTCCTAACATCATATCTTACCCTTGAGTTTCACATTGCAGGCAACAAAACACTTTTACAGCATTGTCTCATTTATGTTCACAATGAACTTGCGAAGGTAGTAGGCTTGGAGCTGGTAAGTGATGGATGTGCCAGGACTTGAACCCGTATCCTTTGATTCCAAGGATAGGGTTCTTTCCCTGTTTCATCCTGCCTTTTGATCTGTGGAGCAAAGAGTTAATTTCCAGAAAGTGTTTGAATAATTCAGAGAATCGCTGCTGTGTGTGTCTTAAACAAAGAATTATTATACTGGCTTCCTGCAGCAGTAGAGCGAACCCAAGCCGAAGCCGTGGCCTACAATGAGTGACACAGTCCCTTATTCTGCTCGCTTTGCAGCTGTTGTTAACCAAAAAAAATTTTTTTGGTGGGAAGGGTAGGGTGGAGTGTTACGCCATAAACCACTTCTCTCTATGGAAAGGAACTTCCTTCACTTACTGTCCAGTATCGGTGCGCTTCTGTCATTGGTGACCGTCTTCTTAAGTTTCTTCCCTTTGCTGATGTCGGAGAGCAGAGCATTCCTCCCAGCCAGCTCTGACCTATTCAAGGCAGGCTTTTCTGTATTGGCCTGAAAGGAAACCATGCAAACTCGTATTCATCTCTTGAATTAAAATCAAGTGCTACAACCCTCAGTGGAGACAGCTAGCGTGTTGGGAGCTTGGGATTGAGGCTGCTGGCAATAGGTTGTAAATTCTCCACAAGTTTTAGACCCGGTGCCATTCTTTTTATGACCCAGACATTTGGGAGCAGATGCAGAAATCAATGACATTTATTTTTAATGCAGGTAGAGTCAGTTCCCGATAGAAGTCTCTGAAAATTCAGACCACTGTCTGGCCGTGACCGGCAATGCCCGGGTTGATGGCTAGAAATGAGAAGGGAACTTGAATCTGGAAGATTCTACAGGATGCTACAAGGCTTCATTCTCTAGAATGTGTCTGAAGAAGAGCTTCTCTTTCGTATCTTTTGGAACTAACTGGTACAAGGAGAAAACTGCTCCTAGCAGAACAGGTCACTTGTATTATTTTTTAAGCCACCAAAGTTTGAGAAAAACAATTCCTTCTGTTTACATTGCCAAAGTTTTTTCCCCCCTTCTTTTTAAGAGACTTGAGGTATAATTTGCATATAGTAACAGCACCCTTTAAATGTAGAGTCCTGTGAGTTTTGACAAACATATACAATCACCTTGCTTGTAGCCACCACCACAAGCAAAGTGTGTAACATTTCCATTAACTCAAAACTCCCTATGTCCCTTTGGCCTAAGGTGTTTCTTTGAAAGCTTAGCTCACAGAGATTGCAGAGTCGACAAAAGTGCTGCTATAAAATATTTGAGTATTTCCTATTCTTTCAGAATTCCTGGGAGAGATCCTTACTATGAAGTTGGGCTCTTGTTTATCCAGGATTATTGTAGGGAGTGGGGACTCTAAGAGCCCAGCATACGAACTTGGAAGTTGGCATGTGCCTGTGTCTATCACACTTGGAAACTGGTTTGGTCTGGCCTGGTCCTAGGGAGAGGCCATCTGGTAGACCTGGGAGTCCCTCTCGGCTGGCCCAGCCCTTCAGGAAGGATCTGATCTTGGAGGTGCCAGTGAGGGCCATGGCAGGTAAACCTGGGAGGTTTAGCTTGATGCTAAACCATTGGTACCTAGTTATTTATTACAGAGGCAGTCAGAGGCCGAGGGGGAGCTAAGAAAAACCCTCAAGTTGGCTACATAGAATCTCTGTGTGTTAAGCTGCAAGGATCTTGACATTGTTCATGACAATAACATCACTTTGACTATGGGTCAGGCACTGTTTCAGCACTTCGTGTGTATTAATTCATTTAGTCCTCAGAAAGGGAGTCAGTAGGTCTACTTTAGAGACAAGGAAACTTGGCGCAGGCAGGTTAGATCATTCGCTGCGGTCACCCAGCCGGTAAGAGCAGGAGCCAGGATCAAACCCTGGCAGTCTGGCTGCAGAGCCTTCCCTAGAATCTGCTGGAAGGATAAATGTGGGTCTAAAATGTCCCTTCCCCGAATTGGGGAGCTGCTGTTAAAGGGCACAGACTTGCATCTGGAAGATGAAGTTCTGGAGATCTAATGCCCAGGACAGTAATTACAGTCAACAATGCTGCATTATAATCAGGCTAACAGGCAAGATTTTAAATGTGCTCACCACAAAGAAGAAAAGATAATTATGTGATGTGATGGAGGTGTTAGCTAAAGCGACAGAGCTAATTATAATATATAAATGTGTCAAACCAACATGTATGGCATAAACTTATACAACATTATGTGTCAAATATATATCAATTGAAAAAATTAATAAAGTTTCCCAAATTTCAGTCATTTTGGTACAGCCTTCATGATTTTGGTCATCTTCTCATGCTACCTGTCATTTATTTTATATTTCTATTAAGTCTATTCACTATGTAATTTACTACTTTTCAGTGAGCATTTTATTTTAAAGTAACTCCCTATTAAACTCTGGGTGTTCTAGTTATAATTTTTTAGAGCACGTATTAAGATAAACACATGAACATTGAAATAAAACAAAAATTAAAGTATATACTACCCAGCAGTGGTATAAAACCTACATTTTGGGGGGAAATATAAACTAATCCTGTGATATTAGATCAGAGCTTTTCAAACTTATCTAAGTAAAAGACCAATTTTTAAGAAAAAACTTACAATCTATCATGGACTGATATTTTTGTAAAATAACAGTAACTTAGTAAAAAAAAAAAGGCACAAAAATGCAATCTTAAAAACAACAGGCAGTTCAGCCGGTGTGGCTCAGGAGTTGAGCATCAATCCAAGAGTTGAGCTCAATCACACCAAGAGTTCGCCAGTTCAGTTCCCAGTCAGGGTTCACTCCCCAGGAGGGAGCCCACTGATGTTTCTCTTTCAGCGATGTTTCTATCTCTCTCTCCTTCTCCCTTTCTCTCTCAAATCAGTACAAACATATTTAAAACAACAGGCAAAACACTTTCAAGTTGCTGTGTTTCTATGTGCTTACTCTCAATTTCTGTGCTTATCTCCTTGGGGGCTCTAACTAGCAGTTGGAGGACCACAGCTCAAATAGCAATGAGCTAATTAATGGTCTGTTCTTCCAACCAGGTTCCAACCTTAGATGGTCTATAGCAGCGGTTCTCAACCTGTGGGTCGAGACCCCTTTGGGTGTCGAACAACCCTTTCACATGGGTCGCCTAAAACCATCGGAAAACACATATATAATTACATATTGTTTTTGTGATTAATCACTATGCTTTAATTATGTTCAATTTGTAACAATGAAATTGGGGGTTACCACAACATGAGGAACTGTATTAAAGGGTCGTGGCATTAGGAAGGTTGAGAACCACTGTTCTATAGAAATGTGCCCATAGAAGCCTGGGCAAAGGACTTTTCATCTTTGAGCCTCAGTTTTCCCCACATGAAAAATGAAGGGCCCGTCCTTGGGAGCATTTAAGCAATGCCGGCTTCCTAAACTGGCGGAGACCTTTGTGATGGCATGGCTGGGAGCCTCTGTATCACCCCGGGAAAGGCTGTGGGCTTCCTGGAAGAGGATGGGTCTATCAAGGATCAGGATGAGCCCAGGGAAGAAATTCCTTTGCATTTAGATGTCTAAATGCAAGAATAGATTTAAAGAGGGGTGTGGGTGTATGAGGAGATCTTGGGGTAATGGGAGTGGGGGATAGTTGTCAAAAACACAGAGTGGGCAAATGGCAGAGAAAAAGAAAAGAGTGGGTCTGGAAGACACTGGAATGGATGCGTTTTCAGATAGAGACCTGGGCTTCTGGACTGTCCTGCCCAGAAGTTGGGCCCATTTGAATGGAAACAGGGCAGAACTGCCCTTGCAAACCTACCTGTCTTGGGTCAGTGCATGGGAACGAATGAACAGGACACTTCCCTCACTGGACATGGCAGAGGACACCCAACTGCCCCATGGCCCACACGTGCACTGTGCACGGCAGGAGACATCAGACAACCCACCCTGGTTCTGGCTCACACCAGCACCTGGAAAGCTCCCCATATCATATTTAAGCCAGAATGCAAAAACATTGAAAACAAACACATGGGTGCCAGAGTCAGCTTCAGTCGGTGGCTTCATGCATGAATAATGGAGGGCGAGGAACCACTCACCACAGCAAACGTGGGCGGCGGCGGGGGTGCTGGAGGGGGAGGGACGGGCATCTTGGACAGCTAAGCTTTCAACAGTCTTGCTGATTAGTCTGTAAAAACAAAACACAGTCCCGTATTAGACTTCTTAGTAATACTCTGTCCTATTCTTCCCTCTTTCCCACCAAAGTGCCTGCTATTCACACAGGCCACTTTCATAAGAGGTGGGATTGCCTTTGCCATATGCTAAGCTGTGACTGTTCTGGAAGGAGCCTACAGGGAGGTTTCTCAGCCTAAGTGCCTGAAGAGACTGGAAGCAAAATCCAGCACCTTGTGCTGCTCAATTCCACCACCCTGTGAAATTGAGTATTGCTCAAGTATTGCTGGGTGGCAAGCAGGTGGGGGAATGGCCCGTGCAGGGCCCCTGGGCCTGTGGCCTGGGTAGCTGGAAGGTGATGATATTGCTGGAAATGTGTCCCTGCAAAGTCTCATGAACAAGTGGCTTCTCTTCCTCACTCATTTCCATGACAAAATCCTTTCTTTCTCTCTTTCTTTCTCGTGTGTTCCTTCTTTCTCCCTCTTTTTCCTTCTTTCTTTCTTTCTTTCTAATTTCTTTTTTTTAATTTAAATTCTTTATGGTTTAAAGTATTACATAAGTCTCCTTTTTCCCCTATTGACCTCTCCCTGGCCACCCCCACCCCCCAGCACATGCCCTCACTCTCCCTCCCCCTGTCTGTGTCCATTGGTTATGCTCCTATGCATGCATACAAGTCCTTTGGTTGATCTCTTACCCCCTCACCCCTGCCTTCCCTCATAGGTTGGACAGTCTGTTTGATGCTTCTGTGGCTCTGGT
>NW_006288615.1:15621240-15637854 GCF_000327345.1 Myotis davidii | reverse complement strand
TCTGTTTTCCACAGTGGCTGCACCAGTCTGCATTCCCACCAGCAGTACAAGAGGGTTACTTTTTCTCCGCATCCTCTCCAGCACTTGTCATTTGTTGTTTGTTTAGGATAGCCATTTTGACAGGTGTGAGATGGTACCTCATTGTTGTTTTGATTTGCATCTCTCGGATGATTAGTGACTTTGAACATGTATTCATATGTCTCTTGGCCTTCTGTATGTCCTCTTTTGAAAGGTGTCTATTTAGGTCCTTTGCCCATACAAAATCCTTTCTTGCACCCCCTCTTCCCCTCAGTCCTACACCTGCTGTGTTCTTTTCTGTGCAGATTCCTGACATTCACCTGGGTCTGAGTACACACTGTAGGAATGCAAAGATGAATCTGTTTCTGCTCTTGCCCTCATCGTTCTTAGTCTTCTGGGGAAAGGAGACAGTGATAAGGTAAGATGATGGATGAGGAGGCCCCATTTCTATCTTTATGCGCCTTGCCATTTCCCTGTAGGATCTAAGTGGAAAAAAAAGAGGGGAAAAAGGCTAGGGGCTTGCCTGGCCGATGTGGCCCAGTGGTTGAGTGTTGACTTATGAGCCAGGAGACCATAGTTCAATTCCCAGTCAGGGTACTTGCCCAGGTTGTGGGCTTGATCCCCAGTAGGCGGCAGTTGATCAGTGATTCTCATCATTGATGTTTCCATCCCTCTCTCCCTCCCCCTTTCTCTCTCTGAAATAAAAAAATATGTATATTAAAAAACAACAACAATAGGGGCTTAAACCTACAATCCCGGGCTGTTTACTAGAAATGGGCTACATTAGAAAAGCTTTGTGCATAGTGTGATTGCCCTGGGGACAGAGGCAGGCCAGGTTCTGCGACTGAGCGGGAGAGTTTAGGAAAACCCTGGTGGGTAGTAGTGGTGAAGGGGGCAGCGGGCAGACATCGGGGACTGGAGAAACAGCAGTGAGGAAACCCTCGGAGTTACACCAGCCACAATCCCGTCTCCCTTTCCCTTCATCCTCGGAGTCCCATCCCTGGGTCTCATCCCACCAGGTTGCAGCCCCAGGAGCGCCTCACCCACTTCCTCACCCTAAGCAATCCCAACTTTTCCCACCCAGTCCTTGCAGCTGCTCTAAGTGGGGACCCCAACCAGCACCGTGGGCATCACCCAGAGCTGTTAGAATCATCAAGTCTCTGCCCCTCTCCCCGCAGCTGAATCTGCTTCAGCATTTGAGAAGCCTGTTTGCAGAGTTTGGGCTTTGAACCAGTGGGCCGCCCGGGACCCTGACCACCCAAGTTAACACTGTTTCTATGGAACATGTGTCCCCAGTTTCAAACAGCAGAAGTAAGGGTATCTTTCTTCCATTCTCAGTAGTCTCTTAATTGCAGAACACAATTTCTTAGAATTTAAATTGAGTTCAACTGCTAAATATTAATGTGGAAAACACACCTCGAAAAAACACATTCTATGAAAGTGGTGACTTTTCAACTGGTGTGTCGCAAGAATGTTAAAACACGCAACGCCTGACTATCTAGTCAGGGGCACTGACCTCCTTTCCCTTCGATTGACAAATAAAAAATGACAACAGCCAACACAATAGCTATCCGGTGTGAACAAATCAAAATTATACCTATTGATTTTGTTAGATCGGCAAAGAATAGAATATATTTTTGGCCTGCCACGGAATTTTAGTAATTGGTGTATGTGTACCAGGAGGAAAAAAGGTTGAAAGTTGCCATATTAAAGTATTGCTGGGTGGCTTGCTTTCTGTGCACAGAAACGGGAGGAAAAGCTAAAAGGACGTGGCCGGACTTGTCAAAGTTGCGGGGAGGCAGGAATGAGGACAGGCAGGTAGTTCTGTTCCAAGTGGGCCCTCTAGAGAAGGAAATGAAAAACTCCACAGCAGCCAGAGCAGCGCTCATAACCGACAGTCAGTTGGACCCAGGGCTCGTCACCGACATCGTCTCTAACTTTTACAGACATCGCAAACTAGCACGATTCTGCTATTTTGACAGAGGACACTGAGATGTAGAGAAATTAAGCAACTCACTGAAAGACCCACACAATCCATTCAAATCGAGTCCTTCCAACCCTGCTCTTCTTAGATAAACATTTGTAAGCAGGCAAAGGGCTAGCTAACTAGTGCTACGGCTCACATGTAAACTAGGTCAGAATCCGTTTTGCAATAGGAGACTCAGACAAGGATTCTTTTAACATGTGTTCCTTAAATTGGTTTTCGGCATGACACCAGCTAGGTACCCCGGGCGGGGGGGGAGGGGGAATTGGGCAGTGTCCTCGGACTGGTGCCCGTGGTAAGTCTGTAAAGGGGGCTCCTGGCTGCAGAAGGCACCTTTGGAGGCTGCAGAGTCAGACACGTCCTAGGACCAGGAGGAAGGACAGGAACCTGACGCTGGATTCTGTCCAGCCGACTGTGAGAGATGCTGCAGCCAAAGCAGTGGTATCACCGCTGGAGAAAGCGGCTCAGTGAGGAGGGCGGTGGGGACGGCACCACCCAGAGGCCGAGAGGTGGGCTCTGTGGAGCAGAGATGGGCTTGGTGGATGAAACGCCCCTTAGCACGTGAATTTATTGTGTGGGATCCCATGTTCACCAACTAACCTGCCAACCTGTTATCCCAACACCAAGAAGGCTGGATTCTGGTCAACCCCCAGGAACTTCTTATGGGTTTGGTTCTCATGAGTCAGTCTCTGGTTGCAAAGATGAAACTGAACTTCTGTCCTGTACATCTTAGGGGCCAGACTGTGGTAGAGGGACCCTTTCAGCGGGCTCCACCCTCCAAGTTCCCTTTAATTATTTTATAAGTTTCTGTTGTTGCAATTATGGTTCTGACTGTGCACTAACTAACTTACAAAGAAGCCCCTGGACCACCGACGTTCAGCCTTCCCCGCCTGGCCACCTTGGATACAAGGGAGAGGGAGGACCTGCGGGTGATACCCTCACCTTTCTGAGGGGATGCAGACATAAGTACACTGAACAACATGAGGGGCTAGGGGTACTGGCCCCGCACAGTTGAGCCCATACATAACTTTTGCCTCCCCCAAAGCTGAACTGCTAATAGCCTATTGTTGGCTGGAAACTTTACTGATAATAGTCAATCAACACATATATGTTACTAGAGGACTGGTGCACAAAATTCATGCATGGCTAGGGTCCCTAGGCCTGTCCAGTGATCAGGGCCAATCTGTGGGGTGACCAGTAGGGCGATCGGGGGTAGGCCTCTGACACCTATCTTGGCTGGCCTGGGGGCAGATCCTGCATTGAGTGTCTGCCCCCTGGTGGTCAGTGCATGTCATTGTGACTGGTTGTTCTGCCATTTGGTCAATTTGCATATTAGGTTTTTATTATATAGGATACATATTACATATTACATATGTATTCTTATAGTAAAGAAAGCTAGAGAAGTGCAAGTGTTATTAAGAAAGTCATAAGGAAGGGTAAATACATTTACATTCAATAAGTACATTTATTGAAAAAAATCTTCATATAAGTGGACCTGTAGGGTCCAAGCCTGGATTGTTCAAGGGTCAGCTGTAGTCTGTTCTCTCCGCTGCTGCTGCTTTGCCCCCAGTTTCTCACTCTCCTCCAGATAAACCCGCCCCTCTTCCTCCTCAGTGCCGACAGGTGATTACAGAGGCTGCCATGGCTCTGCTCCTTCCAAGCTGAACAGCTGCTTGTCTGGATTTGTCCAGGTCTGCAAGAAGCCTCAGACTCAATCCTGCTACCTCACCACGTGGGGCAAAGAAGACCAATCTCACGTCTCCCATGCCCGGCCCTCACCAGGCCCATTTCTTGGCTGTCTTCCCACTGGACTGACCTCCACCAGGGCTCCCTGAGACCTGGCACAGAGCAGGATTCTCATTAAATATGTGTTGAGTGGAAGAGCCAGGGGTCAAACAAACACGCCCTGTGCTGGCCATTGCCCAGGGCTCCCAGCATCAGCCCTGTGCATTCTGAGATTTGGGCAAAGAATGGGCCGCGCCAGAGGGGCTTGCTAGCACTACGCACAGACTGCTTTCCTGGCAGTCCCTGACTTTGCCAGTGGAGCAGAACCCAAGGCCTTGGGAGGGCCCTGGCTTCCCTCCTCTCAAGGAGTTAGCCTGTATCAGAACCAGAACTGGGCCTTACTGAAGGGCCTCAAAGCTGCCTGGATCCTATCAGACCAGGCGTTCCTAACCTGGATCCTTACACCTGCAGGGGCTGTGGATTAAGTTCAGGGGCTCGTGAACATGGATGAGGAAAAGGACATATTTACTTCCCCTAAGCTCTAACAAAAATGACCATTTCCTTCGATTGTGAATGTAACCCACAAGTCACAGCACCTGACACTTTTTCACCAATAGATTTTCACATCATATTACAACAGTGGCAGATCTCTCTTCAAATGATGGCCCTGTTTAGATCTTGTACATATTTCAGTGTAACTAGTTTTCTTAGTAAAGCTCTGTATTTTGTTTTATGCTTTTTACAACAGTCCAAGAGCGAGTCCTTTGGGCTTTATCAGACACTAGTGTGGTCTGTGGCATGAGAAGCGTTAGAATTCCTGTGAGAACATGAGACCTGGGTCAGGAGATGACGATTTTGAATCTTTGTTCTGCTACCTCATAACCTGAGATAAGACTGTAACCTGCCTGCGCCTCCCTTTCCCATCTGTTAAATGGGGGTTACTGTGAGGATGAAATGAAATGGTGCACAGGAAGGTCTCGGCATGTCTGGCAGGGTAAGCAATCCACAGGCGGGTCTAGAACTGTCTTCCTTGAGGGTGAGCACAAGTCCTGCCGGTGTGAGTGTCGCTCAAGCTCCTGGCAGAGGAGGGACCAAGCTGGCGACGTGGCTGAGGTCCTGTGTGGCGAGAGCTGCACGGGAGGGACTGAGGCAGCCAGAAGACTGGGCCTTGCACGTGTGGTTCCTCCCTTGGGAGGGGGGAGCAGGGCAGGAAAGGCAGCCCTGTCCTGGGGCCAGCAGGAGTCCTCACACAAGGGAAAGGACCAGGGCAGGGGGCCTGGAGTGGGGGCTCTCTCTGGCATCAGAATCAGCTCTTTGAGATCATCGTGTCCCGCCTCCCACGGTAGTGAGTCTCCCTGAAGCTGGAGGATCACTGACCTTCCCGTCAGCTGCTCCTTGCCCTCTCACCCCACCCCCACCTCAGGCATTACATTTTTAAGAACATACATTTTTTGAGAATTAATTTCTTTTAAAGAATCATTTCACTGTTTAAGTAACTTTGAGCACAGGGAGAAAAGCCAGATTTTTTTCTAAAACATTCACCTTGTGTGTTGAATTTTATGTGCACAGAGAAAACCCACGGGGATGGAAAGGCTGTCTTGTCTTCATACACAGTGTTATGGGTTGAATCGTGTCCCTCTCAAATGCACATGTGGAAGCCTCAGCCCCTACCCAGTACCTCAGAATGTGACTCTATTTAGAGATAAGACCTCCGGAGAGGTGATTAGGTTAAAATAAGACCATTAGGTGGGCTCTAATCCAATAGGACTGAGGTCCTTATAAGAAGAGGAAGGGACATCAGGGACGCATGAGCATAAAGAAGAGGCCCTGTGAGGACACCGGGGGAAGGTGGCCAAGAAGAGAGTCCTCGGGAAAACCAAACCTGTTGGTGCCTTGATCTTGGACTTCTAACCTCTAGAGATAATAAAATTCTGCTGTTTGAGCCACCCAGTCTGAGGTGTTGGTATGGAGTCCTAGCAAATGAATACGCACAGTTTTAACAATACTTGTCCATTATCCATTGTGGAAATTACAAAATAATAGCTTTTGACTAAAATATCCATCAATCGATTTCTTACACCAAAATATCTCTGGATTGTCATACATTAAAGATATATATAAAAAAAATTATCCCAAACCCTAGGTATGTGAGAGACTGCACAAGTCTTACTTAATAGTTAAATACATCATTCAAAAATTGTCAAATTCTAGGTGAAAAGCTGTAGAAGTGAGGAGAGGGATCTACTAATAAAACTTTTATAAAGGCATTGGTTCTATGGATTGAGAAAACAGAGCAGGATATTTTGCATAAATTAAAAATTCATTAGTTGGTTCTTCTTTGTTGCCTACACACATGCATGCACATACACAGTCTCCCCGAAGCTGGAGGATCACTGACCTTCCCATCAGCTGGAGGATGCATCAGTATTTAGAAACCCTGGAACTGCCTAGTTCTGTGAACGAAATGGTTGACTTTGTTGGTTTTACTATCATGCCATGAGGTCAGCATTATGGATTAACACTCACACTAGACAGCATCACACATTGGGCCTAGACCAGCCAGGGCATCTTGTGGCCCAGAGCCATTTTGCCATTTGGTCAATCTGGTTATGAGGAACACTTGTGAGAAAGACTCCTCACCCTCTACTTGCCCCGAAGGCATGGCCAACAAGAGGCTCAACCACAGCCCACAGTTCAGCCCAGGAAACTTATGTTTCTTCTTCAATGTGCTCATCCAAGAAAGCAGAATTATTTGAGTATAAAATGATCCACTTTCTTAGGATCAAGAGAACTACTTAGTTATTTAAGTAAACCATTTCTTAGTTTCACAGAGCCAACTTTAAATTCATTCTAGATCATGCCATGTGAGGCCCACACTACAGAGTGACATGAAGAGGGGAGAGATTTCCAACTCTGTCCAATGAAAACACCCGATGATCCTCAGAAGGATCAGCCATGTTCTATTTGAGACCATAAGAAACAGGTTTATCCAGTTACATTTTAGCACCATTTTGTATTATTCAAAACTATAAAGCATTTTGCTATATAAATACTGCCAAGTCACTTAAATACTATACTACAAATAGGAGAAACTTAAACTTTTTTTCAAAAAGGTTGACTCAATTGAGTATTTTATTCACTCTGTGTATATGTGGGGCAGGGGGTTGGGGTGGGGTAGCGAATTAATACAACTGGACAGATCTAAAAGTCCAAATGATCTCTTACCCTCATCACTTTTTATTCTGTACCTTATCTGTTTTTATATTCATTTATATTTTACTTCATATATAATGTTCTTAAAGTATTTTTATGTATGTATTTCTCACATTCTCTTGGCTTTTTCAGATTGGCTATTTTGAGACTTTTTTCTTCTAAAAGTAGCATTTATTCATTTATAAATCAATAGACAACACAAAAATACACAAAGATGAAAATGAAACACAACAGTGGCACTTAACCACTGAAGGAAGCATTTGATAATAATTAAATTTTAGGTGAAAAGATTTGGGGTTAATAATGCCCAAGTAATTTTCATTAACATTTTGATGTATATCCTTCTAGCTTATAAATACACAGATGGACACAGATGGACACACACACACACACACACACACATACATACACATAATTATTTGACCAATAAATACTAATAGAAAGAACTTTGTAATACATACTAGTATAACCCAACAGTGTTTTAATAAGAAAAGGCACTTAAATTTATATTGATTTCTTACAATCATAAGAAAGGATTTCAGAGGCATTCATTATAAAGCAATGAATCCACTCCAAGTTACAATGGAAAAAGAAAGCCAGTTAGCCAACTCAAATTGCTGCTAAAATCCTGTATTTTGAAAAGCTAGTAGTTTTGGGATTTCTACTCAATCATTCTTGGTTCTATTCTTTAGAGGCTCCTCCATGATGCAAACTTAGTGGGATGTGTTTAAGATCTGAAAACCATTAGTACAAATTAAGATGAAGTTGGCTTTGTTCTTCAACTTCCTGTAAAAATGCTCAACAGGAAAATTGATGCTCACAGCAAACCACAGCCATCCTGTTTCTTTAGCACAATCTTTTCACAGCTGCAGTCGCCTGTAGTTTCTGTTTGACGACCAGTCACAGTGCAACATTTCTGTGCCCCAACCCGCACCCCCACCAACCGTGATGTCCTTTGGCCATTTTAGAAAATGTAACATCTTTGCATAAAGTTTGTTCCTATTATTGTTACTTTTCCTCTTCTCAGGCCCAAGCTCAGAGGGCTGCAGGCAATGAGGCAATCGATACAAGAGGAAAGACAGAAAAGGCTGCTCAGCCCAAGAGGAAGCAGAAGGTGGAGAAGAGAAGCAAGGGTTGCTTTACGATAAGTAGAGCGACAGCCTCGCCTAGTTAGGTGTTGCTGTTATTCTCAGTCTGAGCTGAATGTGGAATACAAGCTTTCTGTACCCGAAACCCCTTATTTCTCAAAAAGTACTTGCTCCTTTCTCGGTTGAACAAGATTTCAGATGATGTTAACTTAAGTGAATTGTGCTTATGGGCTGTCTTCTCAACGGCAAGAATTGGCCTAAGGGTTAGAGCAGGGGTGGGCAAACTTTTTGACTCGAGGGCCACAATGGGTTCTTAAACTGGACCGGAGGGCTGGAACAAAAGCATGGATGGAGTGTTTGTGTGAACTACTATAAATTCAAAGTAAGCATCATTACATAAAACGGTACGGTCTTTTTTTTTTTTTTTTAGTTTTATTCATTTCAAACGGGCCGAATCCGGCCCGCGGGCCGTAGTTTGCCCACAGCTGGGTTAGAGGGTCCTTGGCTATTTTGTAAATACTTCTCTTAGAATTTATTTAGATAAAGAGTTGATTAATTTGGGAGGTGGGAAAGGCATTTTTCAGAAGACATTTTGGAGCATCTACAATGTTATTACAATTAGTATGACGCCAACTCACAATTTTACTGTAAGAGTAAACTGCTAGGAAAATAAAGGCTGCTATGAAGTAAAATTATTTTCTTAACCTGCTGTCATATATGTTTAATTTAGAAACTAATGCAAATTCATGGACATCAAGCCTTTTCAAAAGTGAGAAAATGAAAGTAAGTTGAATGACCCACCTACCTGTTGTTTAACTGTGAGGAAGGGAAGGGAAACCCTGTTCTACTTTATCCACATAACTCAACAGCATCGATTTCCTCCCACGACCTCCCAGCTCTGCCAAGCATTCTCTTTAAGGGCTCAACTCTCAAATTTTCCTAAATCCTCAGCACCATCGTTAATTTTATCATGGAATTAAGATCTACCCCTGTTCTCCACTACACACACATACATACACACACACCCACTCACACACAGATTCATACACATGCATGCACTCACACACACACTGCGTCTATGTCAACACACTTGATGTATTTTATTCATTTTATTGTTGAAAGTGGGGCCTTTTTTTTTCTTGAGGATGTTTCTTTTTAAAATAATTTAACACTTCTTATATAAGTTAGAAGTGTTACCAAACTTACTTCTGCAAAGGTCAGAGACTTAGAAAGAAAAATGTCTTATTCACTTTAAAGCTATTTACTGTTGCTGTGACATTTAAAACGAAGCATTTGCATAATCCCAGACTCCAGGCCTCGAAAGGGCATCTGATGTTGTCTCTAACCTGCACTTAGGAAAAAAGTTCTTTAAATTACAGAACATTTCCTACACACTTAGTTGTCAGGTGGCCTTGGGCAATTACTTAGCCTCTCTGAGTCCAGTTCCCACAATAAAATGGGGAAAATGGCACCTATTAAGTAGGGTTATTAAATGAGGCAAGTGCTTAATAACTTTAGCCATTTTTAAAAAAATAAAATAAGTGAAAGTAAAGAGCCTAACACATAGGAAAGGGCTCAATAACTGTTACTGCCCCCCCACCACCACCATTTTATGATGAAAAAGAGAAAACACAAGTTGATTTAAACCTTACTCCACATGTCCATGTCTTTGTAAACCTCTGCATTACAAGTGAATGGTGAAGGGAGGTGAGCATGAAATTTTAATTTTCTCAGAAAAGCATACTAATTAAGGCATTCCTTATTCTAGTATTATTTTCAGTTTTAATTTTCAGGAGTGAGGGTTGCAAAATACAGACAGAGGTAGTTATGCCAGGGAGGGGAAATGCTCCCTCCAACAAGAAGTAAATGTATGAAAGTTTGGTGTAACAAAAATGAGTCAAATCGCAAGCAGCCAGAAACTTCCAAAGTAAATGACGTGTTCACGAGATGTTAAGCAAGCCTTCAAAAGGGCAGAAAACTGAAAAGGTCCAGGAATTAGGTAGCTCATTCCTCTTACATTTTAGCATGGGTTGGGGAACTTACAACGTATAGGCCAGATCTAGAACTTGATATCATCAGGGATCAGGGTAGATTTGCTGCTGATCCCTGAGGGATGATTTTCATGGGGATTTCTCTAAGTATTGCAGTTCATTCACAGTGTGTGCAATCCTTTAAAGGTTTAGATATTGGAGTAATTGAAGAGCTGTGAACAAGTGACCCATGAGTGAACTTTTCAAAGAGCATTAGAAAACCCAACTGATTTTAAGAGAATTACTTAATCTCTTTAGACTACAAAATAGTTTTACCTAGACGATGTTCCACTTCAGAAGCAAGATAGCTTTATGAAGGTAACATATAATGCTTATGACCCCCACCCAAGTGAATAGTAAGGGTATTTTCCACATGAACTGACCTCAGAGCCTTTCCCAGGCTTCTCCTCGTCCTTCCTTTCTCTCTATCCAGCTGTACTACTTTTCTTCCTGCAGCCTTTTCATTTGACCACTTCCCCGTTTCCTACTGTAGACCCTACTCAGACCATTGAATTATTTAAAAGAACTTGTACTTATTGACTAAATTGGCATGTACCCTCTTAATATTTTAAAGCTTTATTTTCTGTTGCTTCATGAGGGGGTGGGGAGGAATGTAAATGTCAAGTTGCTTTTTCATACATGCCCCAAAGGAAAAAAAAAAACTTTTTTGATACCCCTAAATTTCCTCAATCTTGCTCTGTAGGTCTCTGGGTATTAGGCTCTGGGTACTAGGCTTGAAATTTTAAAACTACAATATTTTATGCCAAAATATTCATCATATTAAATGTAAATAGTTATAGCGAATGCTACAGAATTGGAATAGCAATAGTGGTTGTGCATGGATTGCACTGGTAGGATGTTGAATGATTCTAAAGAGAAATCATATTCTCTAAAGACTGCTTAGAAATGGTTTCATTTAAGATTTGTACTGAAGTAACGTCTGTCTGTTGCAGTAGAATAACAACAGTTTAGTTCCATGGTGCTTTCCTTTGAAGTTTCCAGTGACTCCCTTTACTTTAAAAGCATTTGCTGTTGCTGGCCAAAGCACAGTCAAAGGCAACCGGACTGCCCCATACACGGAAAAGTTACACTTCCTAACTGGCATAAGGCCCTGTTTTAAACAGGGGGGGCCGGGGGGGGGAGGTAGGTGGTGAGGGGGTGAGGGGAAGACTTGTGGATCAAACAGTCCAGGAGTCAGGAAAAATGCTACTGATAATCTTGCTTACATTTTGGCTCCAAACACAAGTTATGAATCACCTGCAATCACCATAGCAGTGAAGCTGGCCTTCTGTGCAAGAGGAACAGACCACGTGGTCTTCCATTGAAAAATTGAGCTTTATCTCAACATACTACGGCCCGTTAAAATCCATTTAGTTCCCCCCTCTAGCTGATAAAGAACATACATTTAAATATAATTTTTCTTACCGTTAATGGATACTGTAGGAAGGCATGATCAGGGACACAGGCAGACAGAGAGCAAGGAAGAGATGAACCCTGAGAGAAAACGGTCCCTGAAAAAGGCATCATCTTCTAAGGCAAATGCGGGGTCGCTTTTGGACAGTCATTTTGGACACGCTCTGGCCTCTTATTAAATATGACATACTGAGTCAGAGGCAGCCGTTCTCCTGTGGTTATTCGCTTCCTGTGTGATTAATTTGTTGTTTGTTCCTTCCTCCTTTGCTGCAGAAAGAAACTAGAAACTAGATTGGTTTTACTTAAGAAGCAAGCAAGCAAAAAAACAACAACAACAAAACACACAACAACAACAACACACAAACTAAACTAAAAGGATAAAAAATGTTTCTCCTTCCCACAAGGTGTAATATCCCTGCTTGGCACAGTAAGAGGAGGAGATCAGAACATCCATCTAGTTAACAGTCCAACTTTATTCTAGATACCTCCACAAAAATAATTGTTCACGGAATCCGAGATTCCTTCAGGAAAATTCCATTTGAAAGAATCACTCTCGATATTAACTATACCATTTGGTATGAAGAAAAAGAGTCATTCAAGAATTAAAAGCTCTCAAATGCACCAATAATTGGGACAAATGATTCGTCCTCGTCTCCAGAGCATTCAAGTGTATAGGGAGAAAGTCACAAATGCAAGTGAAGAGAGCTGGTCAGGTGTATGAAAGCAACTGCGTTTTGACAGGTGATTTGGTGCCCAAGTCAGGATACATGATACACAGCTCAGGCCATATGAAGATCCAGAGCTTTCTATGCCAGCATGTTTTGTTTCTGTCCTTCATATTTAATGGGGTAACAATACCTCTTCCAGGAGACGCTGGACAAAAGCACAGAGATAATGAACACAGAAGGAAAGCCAGGCTTCTCATTGAAAGACTCTGAGAGGTGGATGGGCAATGGAATGTAGGGAGAAAATATTATACCAAAACCTTGTATGTTTAAATAATCTGAAAATGCTCACAATTTTTTTCTAGATCCATCTGAAAGGATCAGATTTAATGTTCTCAACACATACCATATAACTCTGATAAAATAATATCAGTTGAAAGAATGAAAAACAGAGGCATATTTCAGTAACTAACCTTGTTGTAAAATTTGAACTTTGGGTCTTGACTTTGCTGGGTTCTGAGAAAAATGGCATGAAAAGACAAGTTGCCTAATATTCTGATAGAGCTGGGTAGACCAGTGGTTCTCAATTTAGGAGGCTGTTGGAAATGTGTGGTGGCATTTTCACTTGGGAGTGGGGGACAGTGGGTTGGAATGGTATTTGGAGCCAAAATGTAAGCCAGATTATCAGTAGCATTTTTCCTGACCACTGGACAGTTTGGATCCACAGGACTACACCCCACCCCACCCCCGCCATTTAAAATAGGGGCTTATGTCAGTAGGATTCATGGGCAGAGCCAGGAATGCAAAAATTTCCTATGATGCTTAGGACAGTCTCATCCAAAACACTGGAAATGCTTCTACTGCGGAAATGCTCTCACTGAGGAATACCAGCATAGCTGATGTCTAAGGTTCTTCCAGACTCTAAACTCTTTGAGATATGAGTCCAGCTGCACAAGCAGAGTTATCATGATGCCAAGCCATGGCAGAATTCCTGAGCACAGAGCATTGGAGGATTAGTGACTGAGAATCCTCTACTTTGCGTGGAGCCTCTTGAAGGTATGACTCTATCCCTCCTGCCTCACACAGGGCCTGGGGTCCAAGGGACACTCACTATATGAATAACCCATGCAGGCGTGGGGCGGGGCAGAGGTGGAGGCCTGCAGCTCCCATCTGTTTCCCCCTCTACTAACTACCAAGTAAATGCCTGAGTGAACCTATGGGGAAGTCTAACTATAGTTGGGTCTAAAAAGAGAACATGAGCAATAAGATGATTTCTCTATGTATTTTGAGAATTATTTTTAAGTTCTTGAAGTGAGCACCCCAAACACACACACATGCACACACACACACGTGCGCACACAAGATGCACAGGAGCTCATGGCTATTCTTGTCCACCAGCATCAGCTCAGCTAGAAGGGAGTAGGTCACCGAGAAGCCTGGAGCCTCTGAGACATGCAAGGGAGTAGTTATCTAGAGTTTGGGTTTATTTTATCTTTAATGAAAACTTGTAAATACAATCAACTTTGGACACATTTATGAGGTGTCTACCAGGCCCCATAGGACCTAAATCTGATAATGTTTCTCCCCTGATTAAAATCTGCCAGTGGTTTCTTCTTTCACTTAAAAAGTCTAATCTCTCCACCTAGATTCAAAAAGACCCACAATATCTGGCCCCTCCCTAGTCCTCTGACCTCATCTCAAGTAACCTCCCCCTTGCTAATTTATTTTCTAGCCCTTTCTGTTAAATGCACCTATTTCATTTGCATCCTGGGGCCTCACACTTGTAAGCCCTCTCAGCAGGTAAGCTCATCTCCTGGTTCCTTCTCATTCTTCAGTTCTCAGCAAAAATGAACTCATTCATGCCCATCTCTGCTCCTGTTTTCTTTTATGCATAGTACATGTCACCACTTGACATTTTTTCCATTCATTTAATGGTTTATTTACTTGTACCTCTTTCCCCACTGGAATTCAAGCTCCATGAGAGCAGGGACCCTCTGTCCTGCTATCGCCTCAGCATCTAGACCAGTGTCTGACACCTGGTAGGTGCTCAATTAATATTGGTTGTTGAATAAAAACAACAACTCCTAAAAGTTCTACCAAGACATAACATTCCCTTAAGAGCTTAAGATTGTTCCCTGTGGCACAGTGAATAACAAATGCCAAGACTAGACTTGAACCTTCCTGAGAAGGCTTAAGTTAATGGGAACAGTTCCAGAAGGAGGAAAGTAGGTAAGTCCTTTAGCCCAGCAGGGGGCTTGGCAGTCTTAGGCAGTACAGGTGGCTTACGCATTGGGCAGTGGGGAGAAAAAAACATGGATTAAGAAAGTTGAAAACAAATAATCCAATCAGAATGAAGGGGGGAGGTCAAGGAAATGAGGCAGGAAAAGATGTAGATGAGGGAGAGATGATGTGGCGGGTGGCGGAAGAGAACTGACCACATCACTGACCCCAGGTTGCCTCAGAGGCCACTCTGCATAGGATGACATGCAGGTGTTGGGCGTATAAGCGCTTTCTGACCTTCCTCCATGATGAAGTGTCCCAAGATCAGCATCAGCTTCTTAATAGAGGTCATTTTAAGGCTGCACCAGACTACAGAGATCAAAGCCCACACCATCACTTAAACATGAGGACACGGGGGTCAGAGAGACTAAGCGTCCTGCTCATGTCATACCACAGGGCGCAGCAGAGCGGGGCCAGAAGTTGGTCTCGGCTCCATGGCCCAGTGTTGTTACTGCCTTAAGCCTCAGTTTAGGTTCAGAAGGAGGATTTCACTTAATTCTTTTCTATAAGCATGAGAAGAGGCAGAAGAAAGAGGTAGGGAGAGGGCTGTGATGTGGACAAGAGAAATTGAGAGCAGTATTTGTATTGATCGCTGGTAGGGCTGTTATTACAACCAAAGGCCAAAGATAAGTGAATCGAGAACTCCAGGCAAATAAAGACGATCACAATTTGGACCTCAATGAGAATTTAATTGTGCACACCCCACTCAATGCATAGACCAGCCTGAGCTTAATGATAGAGTAAAACAAGAACCAATAGGCTCTCAGACCAATCAGGCAAAGAATCTTCCATATTTAATATACTGGGGAAAAAAAACACACAAAAAAACAAGAGCAAAAAGATTATAAAACAGCAGCACATCTTGGAAACACCAGTCTTGGAAAGCAGTAAAGAATCAATCACAGCCAATGACCCTCCAGTGATGACCCCAAATCAACAGAGACTGAATCAGGGCAACAGTAACATGTATAAAATATGAGCAGGGCTTAAAAAATATAATTCCAATTTTCCAAGTTGTGTTTCCATGACTACCTGTAGAAAGTGACCAACCCTGGCAGTTAGGGCTGTTGGTTCCCTGGCTACAGTGATTGGTTCAAAGAGGAGCATGTGACTGCTTCTGTACCAAGGAGATGCAATGAGACTTTTGTAAGATGTGTAGGGCTGGGACTGGTGGCATTATAGCCACATGGTAAACATTCAGAGGCTGAGAATGAAGCTAATGCAGTAGAAGAGCTGAGAGGGGAGCCTGAGAAAGGCAGCAATTGGAGGCAACATGGTATTTGGATACTGATACAAACAAATTGAAAAATATGAGGCAACCAGAAACTTGAATACTGATCGATATTTAATAATATTAAGATTATTGCTAAACTTTAGGTGTAATAATGTTATTGAAGTTAAGCTGTTGTGTTTTTTTTAAAGAGACTCCTTAAATTTTTAGAGAAACATACTGAAATATTTGTGAGGAAATGATATGATGTCTGGGTTTGCTTCAAAGTAGAGGGGCGCAGGTGGGTAGGGATATAAATGAAACAAAACTGGCCTGAGATGATCATCCTTAAAGCTTGGTGAGGGGTGCATGGCAGTTGGTTATAATAGTCTGACTAGTTTTCATGTACATTTGAAATGTTTCCATAATAGAAAGTTTAAAAAATAAAATAAAAATGACTTATGGCTCACTCCCTTCTTTATCCACTAGAGGCTGTTAAAGAGGTTTGCTTACTCTGTTATATACATGCTCAGAACTGTAAGAAGTTACCTTTTACTTCTCAAAATGATCTCGGCTCATGGATGAAATAGGACAGAGGCTGAGGGATCCCCTGTAATAGTTCAGGACTCAAAGATTTCTTTCGCCCAAAAGCATTAAACTCTCAAAACCTGAGACCCTCTTAATGGCAACAAAAAGCAAAAAGCAGATGGCAGCAGAGTAGGAGGATACTGAATGGACATGCTCCCAGGAACAAGCTGGAATTACAACTGAAATACGGAAAGGCTTCCTGAATAATCAATGGAAAACTCATAGGAGAGAACCCTGATACCCAAGGATCGAAGGTGGAGACCGTATAGAGACTGGTGGGAGGGGCAGAGGCTTGAAAGGGCTGGCTGGACACCTACAGACAGCAACTGAAGTCCCAGAGAGATATCTCAGCTGTCAGGGGGTGCCACTGAGCACTCTGGGGATCTAATCCCCAAGCTAG
>NW_006288615.1:15608164-15621061 GCF_000327345.1 Myotis davidii | reverse complement strand
TGGAGCTGTGAGAGCAGAACCCAGGAATGGGGAATTGGGGGATAGAGCTCAGAAGGCAGAACCCCAAGTTTCCTGGGCTGAGTCATTCCCTCACACAGCAGAGGACATCCTTCCCACATAGACATCTGCCTTGCCTGGGGAGAAGACAGTCAGCATGCCCTATTGGAAAACACCTTGCCCTGAGGCCACTTAAGAGATTAAAAGTAACAATTAGCCTCCAGGCAGAAGCAACTGCCCCACCCTGTTGCAAAAACTCTTGCCACACTTGAGGACGATTGCCTGGGGGCAATTCAAGTCAGAATCCTATTAGTCTGTAGACAGAGGCGTTCTCTGGAGGCTTTGAGTCTTTGCCTGATCCAATTAGTCAGAAACAGCCTTTAACACTGTCCTGCACTAGAGATTGAGGTATAGAGCAGCGGTTCTCAATCTGTGGGTCGAGACCCCTTTGGCGGTTGAATGACCCTTTCACAGGGGTTGCCTAAGACCATCCTGCATATCAGAAATGTACATTACAATTCATAACAGTAGCAACATTACAGTTATGAAGTAGCAACAAAAATAATTTTATGGTTGGGTCACAACATGAGGAACTGTATTTAAAGGGCCAGAAGGTTGAGAACCACTGGTATAGAGGATCTGCCTAAATCATAGTCACAAACCCAAACAGACAACCAAAATGAGGAAACAAAAAAACAACCTCCAAATGAAAGAACTAGCAAATTCTCCAGAAGAGATAAATGAAGCAGAGATAAGAAATTTATCTGAAACGAGTTTAGAGTAATGATGTTAAAAATGCTCAACAGTATGAAAAAAAATATAGTAACTATGAAAAAACAGTCTGAGATAAAGAATGACATAACACAAATAAAGAACACACTGGAAGGAATACACAGCAGATTAGGGGATGCTAAGGATTGAATCAGTGAATTAGAAGACAGAGTTGAAAATATCACTCAATTAGAGAAGCAAAAAGAAAAAACAATGAAAAAACAGGAGGACAGCTTAAGGGAGCTGTGGGACAATGTGAAACCTAACAACATTAGAATAGTAGGTATGCCAGAAGAAGCAGAAAGGGAGAAAGGAATAGAGAAGGTGTTTGAAGAAATAATAGGAAACTTCCCTAACCTGGTAAAGGAAAAAGTCACACAAGTTCAGGAGTCACAGAGAACCCCAAAGAAGAAGAACCCAAACAGACCCATGCCCAGACATATCATAATTAAAATGCCAAAAATTAAAGACAAAGAGAGAATCTTAAA
The DNA here is from genome assembly GCF_000327345.1 of Myotis davidii. Classification (NCBI taxonomy): domain Eukaryota; kingdom Metazoa; phylum Chordata; class Mammalia; order Chiroptera; family Vespertilionidae; genus Myotis; species Myotis davidii. The sequence goes on along the minus strand of NW_006288615.1, from coordinate 15,619,805 downwards.
GGCAGCAAGAGAAAAGAAAACTGTACCTACAAAGAAGTTCCCATAAGGTTGACACCTGATTTCTCATTAGAAACTCTACAGGCCAGAAGGGAATGGCATGAAGTGCTCAAGGTAATGGAAAGCAAGGATCTGAGACAAAGATTACTATATCCAGCAAAGCCATCATTCAAAATACACAGTCAAATAAAGAGCTTCCCAGTCAAAAAAAGGCTAAAGGAGTTCACCACCACCAATCTAGCATTACAAGAAATGGTAAAGGGATTGCTATAAGGTATTGCTGAGAAGAAGAAACAGAGAGAGAAAACTAGCCATACAGAATTAAAATGGCTATAAATAAGTACCTCTCAATAATAACCCTAAATGTAAGTGGATTAAATGCTTCAATCAAAAGGTGTAGGGTAGCTGAATGGATACAAAAACATGACCCAACTATATGCTGTCTACAAGAGAATAGAAGTAATCCTGTTATTTGCAGGTTTTTAATAATTTCTACAACTTTTGTGATATCATACTATGTTAGTACAGTTTTGGTAATATTATTATACTTAAAATTCTCTTATTCTTGAAATATTAATGTTTATTGCATGTAATATTACCATATGTAAGTTCATTTTTCTTAAATAATTGGTGTTTACTGCATGTAACATCATATTTAAACTGTTTTTCTTGAGATATTAATGATTATTGCATGTGACATTATTATATTTAAAATCATTTTCTTGAAATATTAAGATTTATTGCATGTAACATTATTATATTTAAAACTGTTTTCCTTGAAATAAAAGAATTTAAAAGCACAACCCAGAAATGATAAGCCCTTATCAACAACAGCCCTTAAAAATCAAAGGAAGCCTGAATCTAAGAGTACTGCAAAGCAGGAAGCAAGAAGTGACTCGAGTACAGATTTGGCGACTCTTCCTGCCCCTGTTCCTGCAGACCTCAGCACAAAATACTCTCAGTCACCTTCTGGAAAACCTGAGATAGACCAAAAATCAAGAGCTTAAAGGAGAAACAAAGCAATCAAACAACTGAAAGAACAAGTAGAAACTGAAAAACAGCTAAAAAAAAATCAGTTGGAGAAAATTCAAAAAGAGAAAGCTCTTCTCCAGAAGCTGGAAGATTTGGAATTGGGTGTTTACAGATGAACAGAACGCAAGTTGGTTACCAGAAAGCACTGCAAACACATCTGTTAAGTTCATTGGTGTATGTGGAATATCTGTCTGCCCACATTTAATGTTCATCTCTAATTTTAACCATTTGCCCAAGATTCTGCATATGTGTGAAATTATTTCTAATGCTTATTGAATTTATTTTTGCATCCTGCATTTTGTATCATGTCAATACTAGTATATGATTATAAAAAACACACATGAATTTTCTAGCTAAGTTTGACAGATTGAAAGACAAATGTCTTCTTTTTTTTTTTTTAGTAAGGGACTGTATTTGTCATATAAATGAATAGAAACATTTTACATTAATAAAACATGTTTGTACCCCTCAAGAAAAAAAAAAAAGCAAAAAGCAAAATTCCAACCAACCAAAGAACAAAAGAAAAAAACCCTTCCACTAGATTAGTGCTGTCCAGTAGAAATATAATGAGTCATATGTGCAGATCTATATTTTCTACTAGCTAGATTAAAGAGTAAAATAAATGAAATTGTAATAATATATTTATTTACTGCACTATGCATATAAGACATATTATCATTACGCGCACTCCTGATGTGCCGTGACACAGGACAGCCATGGAAGAAGATACCTTGGGACCTGCCACCACATTCAACAACTCTCTTTCCCAAGCAGGGCTATTTGCCAGCGTCAGGGATATGTCAGGGTCTCTTAATTTAATTAAAAGGCAAAGATTTCAAAGTGGGTCACCCACACCCAATACCAGTGGTCCCAGGGGAAACCCATGTGAAATAGAAGTTTCCTACAACTCAAGGGGCAAAGTGGTAGAGAGCCGCATTTTCACATCCTGCCATGTCTACTCTTGTGCACACACACACTGGGAGAAGCTACTGGCATTCGGACAGCTGCATGTTCCTTGCGGTTGCTGATCACTAGGTAGGAAGCAGAATGGGGTCTTTACAATGATCTCTGGGTTGGGGACAATAGCCATCTTGTTCCTTATTCAGACTTCTCTCCAACGACATGCTTACATGGTGTCTCCCACTGGAGGACAGAGCCATGGGCTCATGAAACCAGTTCCCTGGGCTACTCAGGAAACAAGGGTCTCTATAGCTCTGCACCTCTGGGCCTGACATCACCCATCTGAACACAGCAGGAAGGGCTCAGCGACCTGAGACTTCCCCTGGGACCCCTGACTGCACTTTCAGGCCTGGCTGGTGCAGCTGCTACGTAGGGAAGGCAAACCCAACCTCCCTGCATAAGGACAGGACATTTGTAGGTATCATAACGATGGGGGCCCTGCTGTGATTCAGACCTGGGGGCCAGGGATGCCAGATGACATGCAATGTACCAGACTGCCCTACTCAGGAAAGAATTTTCCCACATGACCTTCAAAGGTCCCGCTGGACATTGGTGTACGCGGAAAAGCTGTTTATGGTTATCTGAGCTTAGATCTCATCTCCATTTTACATACAAACTCAAAGTAATTACTGCACTGTTGTATTAGTTCCTGAATTTTCCAGTAATGCCACTATCATATAAATGAAATACTATGTTTTGCTTGGATTTTTACCAAGAATTGATCACCCCTCCTGGAAAATTATGTGCCCAAAGACATTGCCATTTGAGGTAAGAGTCTCTAACTGTTACCAAGGTTAGTTCAAAGTTACAGCTGTTCCATTTATGGTGATTACAGGTGTAGATGCAAATACCTGACCACTTACTTCACGTTGTTTGATAATGAGTTGTACCTGATCACTTCCAAATTGAAGTTATTTTATAAGTTACACTAGAGGTCCAATGAATGGATTCGTGCACAGGTGGGGTCCCTTGGCCTGGTCTGTGGGGACTGGGCCAAAACCGGCTCTCCGACATCCCCCAAGGGGTCCTGGATTGTGAGAGGGTGGTTCTCGGGTGACACACCCTGGAATCAGGCTCCCTCTTCTCTGGTTCCGGGTGTGTCATCAGAGAACCGCAGCTGCCAAGACATGATGGCCCAGCAGCTCTTGTGTGGAGCGTCTGCCACCTGGTGGTCAGTGCATGTCATAGCTACCGGTTGGACAGTTGAACGGTCGACTGGTCACTTAGGCTTTTATATATATAGATTCCGCTTATTCCTCTTTTTAATTAGATAAAAATTACATGGATTTTGGAGAAAATTACGTGTGAAGGTTCATTGAAAGTGTGAAGGGGACATTAGAAAATATTGTTATTAAAAGTGGGCATGGGATCAGGCAAAGCTGAGAGCCACTGTTTCTGGTGCTCTGCAGATATTTGCATATCCCTGGGCTCCGTTTAAAGTCATGAGCAGAGTTTGATGGCTCTGCTCACAGCTGCTCTCTACAAATCTGAGAGGGAACCTTGTCTCTCCTTATTTCCAAATGGTCACAGATGTGCAAGGTGCTTTTTCCTCCTGTTTCTTAGCAGGCCCTGCTTTTCTCAGTGGCTTGCCCCCAAACAGAATTTGTTCTACCCCAGATTCCCATCTGACTTTGCAACTCCAAGAACTTTGGCCTGCCGCTTGGCAGCTCTGAAAACAGACAGTTGGAAAAACATTACCAGGTCGTCTCCTGATGTGATGGCGGCCCTTTCAGCCATAGGAAAGACAATGGAAGTGCTTCCTACTGGGCCAATGCACACACGTGTTCCCTCAATTTCAAACAGGGGTGGAGGGCAACAGGATCAGAAAAGGTGCGATCACAGGGTGATTAGCTTCAGCATTTTGGGGAGGGGGGAGGGTGTTTTGTTTTTGGTTTTGTTTTGTTCTTTTGCTTAATGCTAACTTTCCCTGCCTTATGGAAGCTGCTTCCTTCAGTCTTGGACCATTTCATTCTGTTTCAGAACCATTCCAACAGAATGATCAGTTGGTGGCTTATGTAAAAGCAACTCCATGACTACCTTTAAATATTGACTAGTTTGAGAGTAACCAACCACAGAGATTTGAGGTATGAAAACCACATGTGGTTTATGTTTTGTAGGATACTCTCAGAAAGATAAATGGACGATGTAAAAAAACCCCAAACTAAATGGCCTCTCCCTGCCTCACCCTTACCATTATTAAAAACCAACAACAACACAACAACAAACAAAACCCACTGAGCAACAATTAAACAGAACCCAACACGGGTGTTCCTCGTGGCTCTTGGGTGACAGTTGCTAGCTAAGCAAATAAGTAGCTGAATGGGTGCTGTGGGGCAAAGGTCAAGAATAACCTGTTAGCATAACCTCCACTTTGGCCAGCATCCCCTTCCATCCCTAACCACGGTCCCTTTCCATCACCTCAGCGGTCTCCTTCCGGATTAGCTTCTCCAACTCCAGGCTCTGCCATCGATGCCTTTCCTGGCCCCACAACCAACCTCTCAGCCCTCTTCTCCAGCCAAACAGACCAATACACAAAGAAAGTTACTTTCTAGTAATAAAGATGTTTTCTGCGATCTTTTTATCTGTGTGTTGACTGCATGGCTAACTAGCGAGCAGGGACACTGCTAGAGCCCCTGCATGTAGCAGTCATTCAACACGCACTGTCTTAGGTGTTGGGGACAGGGCAGTGAGCAAACAGACAAAATTCTCCACCCTCAGGGAGTTTACTTCATATCCGAGTTGATGCTGTGCAAATAAAAACGAAGACCAAAAATTTTCAATTTTTATTTTGAAAATTCCCTGAGCAGATGAAACCAGTAAAGTCATACAAGCCAAACTGAATTTGTTTATTTTGCAAGACTAACTTGACCTGGGTCATATCTTGCTTTTATGCCTCTGGAAATCATACGCAAAACTTAAACTGTTTCCCAAGGTTGATATACGGTAACCACTGACCAATGCGCTATCATTTAAGCACATCCTAGTATCATAACCAATCACTGTGAGGAATAAGCAGTCACTGCTTTCTCACCCTATGAGCTGCTTTATAACAATATGCCCTGAGCCTCACTCCATGTTTTGGTTTGAGTGCTCCTGGTTTGCAAACTGTCTTTGTGGTGTGTGCACAATAAGCTTTTACCGATTACTACTTTGGTGATTCATTGGTGTTTTGCTTGTTATTTCTGCACTTTTGACAATACGATGGAAGGAACAGGAATTTATCCCCGTCTTGTGCAGTGCGGGTGCTGGTGTGGATCCAGCTCATCTGATCTTACAGGGTCGCTTCACAAATCACTGGCAGGGGAAGGGCCAGTCAGGCCAAGGCTGATGTGAATGTGGGGTGCTCCACAGTCCTTGGGGGGCAGTCATTTCTATTTGAGAACCAGTCCATACACGTATACTTGAGGGTACGTTGATGGGCCAGCCCGCAAACGTCTATTTAATACATACTGTGATGGAGCTGAAACTTCAGTTCCAAGTCTTCAAAGGAAAGGACCTAGAGGTGGTGGGGGAGAGGCTTGTCACCCTGTGAGCGCCCAGCCTCAGCCTCTGTCCCTTCCCCCAAGCCAGCCCTACATTTTCCCTTCCCCCCACTCGGAACCCTAAGGGGCTCCTGTCCCAAAGTATTTCTGACGCATAGGTCATGATTCCCTTCCCCAAGATAATATGATCTCCTCGAGATGTAAGAAGGGAATCAAGTTGTTGCCTTTGATTTTATTCTTTAAAAATATTTTTATTGGTTTCAGAGAGGAAGGAAGAGGAGGGAGAGATAGAAACATTAGTGATGAGAGAGAATCATTGATCGGCTGCCTCCTGCACGCCCCACAGTGCGGATCGAAGCCACAACCCAGGCATGTGCCCTGACCTCCTGGTTCACAGGTCTACACTCAACCACTGAGCCACGCTGGCTGGGCTTGCCTTTTATTTTTAAAGAGAGAGCAGCTGTTAACCCAAATGATGTTCAATTAGTGGTCTTTTTGTTGAGATGAACGAAGACATTTGGTTGGAGGGAGACACCATAGAGTAGAGTCCCATTGTCTAGGGTTAACTTCCTTATGTTTCTCCCACTTTTTATAGTTAACTTCCTTCAAATAAAAAAATTTTTTTATTAAAAAATCATACATGGAACAATTTGGAAAATATAAGTAATATAATTTTAAAAAATTGATCGGCTGCCTCCTGCACACCCCCTACCAGGAATCAAGCCCACAATGCAGGAATACTATGCCCTGACCGGGAATTGAACTGGTGACCTTTCAGTGCACAGGATGACGCCCGACCAACTGAGCCACACCGGCAGGATTTTTCTTCAGTGCACTCGGAAAATGCCCAAGAGCTCTTTGGGGCTTTGGGGTGGTCTCACCCAACTAGGAAATGGAAGACAGAGCTTATTTTCAAGGCTGCTTTTTTTTTTTTAAGTGATTGAGAAATGAAGAGAGAGAACAACAATGGTCTGTGAATGTTTTCAGAGGTGGCATATATTGAACTGAGAGAAAACAGGCCTTGAGGCAAGACCTGAACAAGTGAGAAACAAAACCACACTTCTATTATCATGCCCAAGTTCAGCTCAAGATGATGGCACTCTGACGTGAGGGACAGTAGTGCCAAGAGTCAAATAGAGCTTCAGCAGAATTTAATACCACACAGCAAACACACACAGGACCCTACTCCTGTTGGCTGGGAACTCACGGAAAACCAATGTGAAGATCGCCAATGTGAAGTTTTATTCTCCAGAGGACAGAGGCTTCTGCACACAGGACTTTCTATCCTGACTTATTCCAGTTGCAGAATACACTGTGCTCTGCGGAGGCCCATTTCTGATAATTCTTCACTAGAGGTGTCTACTGAATTCTCTTAAACCTCTAACTGCACAAATGAGGAGCCAAGGTTTTCTTCCCCCACCTTGTATCTTGAAAATATAGACAAGGGTTTTTAAAAAATGCCCAGAGATACACCGAGATGAGGAATCTCAAAATCTTTAGAGGCATAAGCAACAGGTAGAAGTGTAAGCAATGGGAACAGCAATAACACCTTCCTTTCTACTCTGAATTCATTAAAGATTACTATCTGGGATGTGTCTATCACCAGCCTTAAAATGCAGCTTTAAAAAACGTTTTAAAATGATAATACATTCTAAAATGCACTAAGACAATACAAAAGACAGTGTATAACATATTACTCAGGGAAATAACTGGTATCTGTTATCAGTTTGCTAAGATTTGGGCTTTCCAAAAGTAAAGTCCATGAAAGAACTGGATCAACGCAGCAGTGAATTTACTTAAGTGTAACTCCGACTCCCAACTATTTCTCCACAAGAATTCCAAAAGTAAAGTCCATGAAAGAACTGGATCAACGCAGCAGTTGTTCTCGTAAAGTGTAACTCCGACTCCCAACTATTTCGAACCTGGGACCTTTCAGTCCGCAAGCCGACGCTCTATCCACTGAGCCAAACCGGTTTCGGCCAGTTTTTTTTTAATGCATAAATCTCGGAGTATAAAAATCACTCCAAACTTATTATATTTTAATTTCTAGTTTTGTTTTCTTTAGCGTATGTATAGAAATACTTAAGAATTAATTTATTCTGGAGACACTATAAAATATTACTATTTTCATCACAAAAATTTATGAATTTATGGAAAAGGGCATAATATTTATAAGATGTGTTAGTAAAAGCACTATACATGTTTGTGTATCAACATTTAAAACTACTCAAAGATCATTACTAACAATATTTAAAGTACAATAAAAGGAAAATTAAGAATGACTATTTTTATTGTAATAAAATAAAAATAAAGTTATAAAAAAACAAAAATCACATGATTTTTTTTTTTAAAGGCCCTGGCTGGTTTGGTTTAGTGGATAGAGCTTTGGCCTGTGGACTGAAAGGTCCCAGGTTCAATTCTGGTCAAGGATACAAGCCTGGGTTTTGGGCTTGATCCCCAGTAGAGGGCATGCAGGAGGCAGCCAGTCAATGATTCTCTCTCATCATTGATGTTTCCATCTCTCTCTTCATCTCCCTTCCTCTCTGAAATCAATAAAAAATATATTTTAAAAATAAATAAATAAATAAAAAACAAAAAAGGAATGGCTTTACTTAAACTTGCAGTTTCTAAACTTTAACAGGACCAGAGAATCTGGAAGCATCAAACGTTAAGTAGAAACCCACATTCAAAAGAGTCCATGGAATTGTCAGAGAGAACAGGCAAAGGGTCGTCCGAGGACATGATTTCAGCCTAAACTTTGAGTATCATTCAAATGGGGAGCCAGTGCCTGATATCCCACCCTATCTGCCAAAATTAGGGGAAGAGAAACCGTTTCATGCAGTCATGCACAGACATGAAATACACTAGTAAAGGCTTGCTGCCATCCATCCATCATCACTTTGCTTGGCTAGGCTGGTGGCCAGCAAGAATATTGCCCTCTGCAAAACTGTTCAAAGCAATGGCGTGGAGGAAGTGGTGTGCTGATACTATGAAAAAAAATCCCTCAGACACAAAGATAGTTCAAAAAGCATCTGTATAAGGCTCAGAGGAAACAAACAGCTCAGCTAATTTAACTCCAAATAAACCCAAGAGACCGGTTTACATTGGCCATAGCTACACACATGTGCAGGAAACTGAAAGATGGCAACTGTCCAGTGATTTTCTTCTGTGCCAAAGCAGATAATAGGGCAGGGTTATCCATCTGGGGTCAGGAAGAAGAGAAGATACCCCACCCCAGATGGCTTCTGAGAGAGAATCACAATGCGTAAGGACTTCACACCTTTCCATGAGGCAGGTGGGCCCTGGGCCACTGCTGAAATGGAAGTTTGAGGCCCTGTCTTGAAGCCACTAGTGGATCAGAAGCTAATCTTGAGCCTGTAACACATGGTCTCTCCTTTCTCAAAGTCTTCCCTCAACACTGTTGTCCTTACACAGCCAACAAAGGAGAAGGGCACCTAGAACAGGTGTATTGTTTGTCAGCCTGGGGCTGAAATACATTTTACAATCTTTAAAGTGACCAATATTGAATTTTCAACTTTTGAGCATTAAAAATTATTCTCCAAACTAAATGAACACATCAGCAGCAAAGATCCTGTTATATTTGGCTTTGAAAACCATTTGGAATTTTCTGAAAATGCAGCTGTTTTTTCCTGAGAGAACAGGTGGAGATTGCTACCCACATCTTTAAAAGGTCCTTATTTTTATGTTCAAATAACTTTTATTTGAGATCATTAGATGTGTCAGCAAAAGTCTTTAAATTGTTTTTTTCAATCCAGGGTATGTATGGTTATTTTGACCTTTTTATTGCTAACAGGGCCAAGGAAGCTCAAACAGCCCTTTGGTTTTGATCATGTGAGGAAATTCATCTCATAGCTCAAGACCTATTTTATTTTATTTTACTTTATATTTTATTTTCATTTTTTGTGAGAGGAAGGCAGGAAAGAGAGATTAATTTTTATTATCAGAAACATGTGACACTGACCTTCCACTGGGTTGTGAGATATTTTTTAGTTCAAAACATTTAATACCCAGATCACACGTGGGGACAATGAAAATGTTTCAAATGCTGCTTCCCCTCCTTCAAGTGTTGGGCATAATATTCAAGCTGGGCACCGAAAGCAGAGATTTTTGTCTCAGCTAAGTAGCAGGCTCAAACTCTGCAGCCTGTGAAACCCAACACAACCTTCTCGGCGGCTCTGGAAAGAACACGTTGAGTAATAAGGGATGGAATGCTTTCTGTTCAATGTTTCCAGAGCTAGTATCTGGCCAAAGAAATACCAAATCACAGGCCTCTGGGGAAAAGAGATGGCCCAGAAAGAACAATGATCTTACACAGCCCTGACCCCCTACAGGTTCTACCCATTTCCTGCTGTCTGCTTCATGCTGAGCTATAGGCATTGCAGCAAACAGCCATTTCTATCACACGTGACTCCAGCGCTCAGGTGGTCTGAAAGTGGCCATGGTCAACTTCCAGGGAGTGAAATGCTGTATTGATCACAGTGAAAACACAGGGAGTGCTGAACAGATGCGGGTCCATGGCAGTGAGAGTGAGAGGGATATGGTCTATGAGAACGCGCACAGGTGCCATTAATGTTCCCCAAAAGAGCTTTCCCAGAGGTAAGGCTCATTCGGATATAGAAAATAATTAGTCCATTGGCATCTCTGTGAGTAGTTTATACATTATACTCAGTTTTTTTGGCTGGTCCACGGGATGGAAAGAATTGAATTAAGATGCCAGAAAATAGACATGCTGCAGCGTGGACTGATGCGGAGGTGGAAAGGGCATGACCTAGAAAGGCAGGGGTTCAGAAAAGGCCTCTGAGGTTTTGTTTCATTGCCACAGTTCTTAGCCACATAATTTCCTTTGAGGATCTTACCAGAAACTAATGGGCCTTAGAAAATGAATTGGTATGCTGGTTGGAAAACGCCAAAAGTCATCTGTCTCTTCCACAGTGTTAAGTTTTTTGTTTTATACCCTTTCTTTATTCTATGAGTCCTCTTTTCAGAATAATTTAAGGTCCCATAATTACAAGAGCTCCCTCAGTGCCCACGTTCCCCTTCTGAGATCAGCTGCAGCTGGACCCACCCTGGCCACGGCCAAGTGGACAAGAGCTCCGGCCCAAGGTGGCCAGTCTTCGGGCTGGAGAACACGCTGTGAGCTGGCCAGGCATGAGAACTGCTCAAACAGGGCAGCCGGTTCCTGCTCTCTCAGAAGTATGGCCCGGAATCATGGAGATGAGCAGCCCATTAGTCCACCAGAGAAATGAGAAGAGACAGAAAGGAACAGCTGAGCCAGTTAGCTGGTGGACTTAAGACAGGAGGTGGTCCATCTCCTGGGACTGAGGGCAAATCATGGATTTTCAGGCACCTAAACTGAATCCTAGTTTTGAATAATTCTAATAGTATCAATATTAACAATAACAATAATAATAACTAACATTTATTGTACCTTTACTATGTGCTAAAGAATATTCTAGGCATTGTTACAAGTATGAATTAATTCCTTTTCCACAGTAACTCTATGAAGTAGATGATGATGGTGGTGGCGGCGGCACTGACGCACAGAGAAGTTAAGGAGCCTGGCGAACGCTACACAGCTCATAAGTGACAGAGACACAACCTGAAGCCAAATGGCCTCGGTCCAGAGTCCATACTTCCAACCAGTATGTGCCTCCGTGTGGGGCCAGTCCTGAGTTTTCCATCTCCTTTACTGTCCATCCTTGTAATAAAGCCCCTTTATAAAGGGGGCCTGGCAGAGTCTACTGGTATTTCTTGCTCCCTTATTGCCTCACTATCAGCATTTTTTCTTGGTTCTACTCATTATGAATCTTAATAACTTAAGTGTGTATTTATTAAGTCAAGAGCTATTAATGCTTAATGTGCACCAGGAACGGCTATGAGCGTTGCCAGCGAAAGATGAATCAGCCCTGTTCTAGCTCTCAGAAACCTTCTGTGTAGGTCACACTGCTGACCTTATGCGTGATATCTATCCTATCCTATCCTTGTACATAGTGTATCCTGCTTTTGCTTAATAATATATTGTATCCTGAGCTCATTGATAAAATACTGTCTAAAAAGCACATTTTAAAAATCACCATGACAAAAACAGACTAGGAGATGATAGCTTCCTCAGAGGTCTCCCTCGCTGGGACTCTGGGTCAGAGCCCCGG
>NW_006288615.1:15601455-15608119 GCF_000327345.1 Myotis davidii | reverse complement strand
ACCGCTCTGACGGAGCAGGTGCCTGCGGGCGGTGCTGCGGTGCCCCTCCCAGACCGGAGGACAGTGCTGAGCGCTGGCCAGGCCTCTCAGAAGGATGAGCTCTGGCCGCTCCCTGTGCTATAGTAACTCACTGTCAGTGACATGGTCACAGTATGTGCCTGTGAGCTGTGGCACCTGAAAGATGGGTGCTCCCAGACGGCAGGTGTCACTTCTACCTTCCACCCCTGCAGCACCCAGCTCACATCTTTACACTTGACTAGTCTTTAACACATGTTATTTATTTATCTATTTTTATTATTACAGGTGACATATAATAGTTTCAGTATACAGCATGGTAACTTGACATTTATCTGCCTTACGAAGTGATCACCACTGTAAGTCTAGTAACTGTCACCTTACAAAGTTATTACACGATCGATTATATTTCCTATGCTTTAGGTTACACACCCCCTGACTTATGTATTTTATAACTAGAAGTTTGTACCTCTTAATTTTCACCCTTTTCACTCTTCCCCCATCCCTTCCCTGCTGGCGACCATCAGTCAGTTCTCTGTATCTACATATCTGTTTTGTTTTGTTTGTTCATTTGTTTCACTTTCCAGATTCCACATATAAATGAAATCTTGCAGTATTTGTCTTTGTCGTGCTCCTAAATAAGATTTCACAAGGGCCACTTACAAACAATGTGAAAGAAGCTTATCACCTGTAGTCCCCAACTTCAAGCTCCTGAAGCCTTACAATGCTTTAGAACTTAAGTCATGGAAATTACTGTAGAAACCATTGAGCAAGCAGTTCCAGGAACCAAAGCTCAGAGAGGTTAAGTGGTCTGGGTAATGGAGTCGAATTAGAACTAGACTCTGGTCTTGCCCTGTGAGATTCTCGAACAGGTTGACAACCTAATGGAAGTAGCAAACCACTGTCATCAGAGTGAAAGTATAAAGGAGAAAAAAAAGAGCATAAAGTACATTTGAAAAAGAAGCCAGTATTGTTCTAAATTTGATTTTATCTTCATGACACGAAGTCAGAATAAACTGTTTGCCACACAAAAGCAAAAACTCACATCTAAGTACTATTCTTAAGATCCCTGCTTAAATCTACAATTTTTTTTCCTGGAGCTATTAAAATATTCATCATTGACCTATTATCTTCTCCTTCGGCCAACATTTACTAAGAATATACTATGACCAGGCACTGTGCTAGGGGAAGGATAGCACAGGGGAAGGGTCCCAAGGTAAGAAAAAAGGGATTCATCCTTGGAGCAGTGGGCAGGAAGATATGTGAGCAAATAAGCCCATTGCGTGTGACTGGGTGGTGACGGGTGCACAAGGTGCTGTGGGACTGGTAGGGCAATGGATACGAAGGCTTCACAGAGGAGCTGCCACATGAGCTGTGCCTGTGCTGGAAAGCCGTCTACTGGGCAGAAGTAATGTAGTAATGTAGTAATCTATATTACTGCAGTTTGTTGGCTACATTAGTAAGTGAGGGAAATGCAAGTTTTCAGGGAGATGTTAGTGAAAATAAAAATGTATTATTTTCCCCATCCAGTTCACATGGTTCGGGTTAAAAATCCCTGAGTCAAAGGGCTCAGCATATCTTGACTTGCACCATCTAAAAATCAGTTTCATGCTTTGTGGATGGGCACAAGGACTCCTCACATACCCCGGAAATCCACCATGCGTGGGTATTTACTGTGTTTGTGAAAGATTCATTTAGAAAACAAAACAAACAAACAAAAAAACACCATGTAGAACTGCTAGTCCAGCTCAGAAATAAATCAACTTTGAAAACTGTTACCACAGCTGCAAAAGGCAAGTGATCGGCACTAATACGTAAATCAGGGTTAGGGGAGCTCGGCTTATAATGAATCTTTCACCTCCTCTGGGCAGGTCGTCACCAACTGATCTATGGAAGCAAACAGCCATGTTTCAAAGTAGTAACCATTTTTCTAATGACAGGTAGGACTGGAGTAGAGAGATGTACTCCTGTAACATTCAATCTTCTTAAACTTAGGCCCTGTGAAAACATGAATCAAAATTATGTTTCCTGTTCCTTAACCACTGTAGGTATTTTCTTTCTAGATAGTGAATGGCCTGGGGTGCTATCAACAGGTCCCTATCAGAGAACCAGTGAACTTACGACCCAATTATAGGTTTAAATTTTGCCCTCCTGGACCCCAGATTTGTCATCATCTGCTCACAGATATGCTTTCAGTGTTCCATTTTATTGGGGGTAGGGCAGGGTTATATTCAAAATATTTAACAACCAATAAGGGCTATGGGCACTAACCAATCAGAATAATGTCTGATGTGAGAACGGGGCCCTGGGGCACCCCACGCTGTGCCAGGCACCAATCCTTCATTGTTCGAATTATGAGAGAGATCTTTGGGGTCCTGGGAATCCATTCGCATGACTGAGATTGGTAATGAACCAACAACAAGTTCTGAAGCAAGGCTATACCCACGCAAACAGACTGAATAGCAACTGCTGAGGTGAGGACTGCTCCTCCCAAGGGTCCCCGGGGAGGGTTATTGGGGTGGGAGCGGACCCTGTTGCTCTTCAGCACTCTAGCTTGTACTGAGGGGACAGAGCCCAGCCCTCCTTCCTGAGCCTGGAGCTGAGGTCAGTGCCTCTAGGTCCTGAAGCACTCATGTCTCCCTGGGGCAGCCTGGCTGTAGACTCCCAGCTCTCAGGAGCCTTCTCCGAGCAGCCTGGCCCAGGTCTGGCAGTTGGCAGCAGCAGACTTCTGTGCAAGAGAGGGTCAGGTGTTTCCTTCAGGGTTTGATGGTTTTCAGTCCATAGGTGTCATACCACCCAAGTAGCCCCACCACTCAATGGGGCAGAGGCCAAAAAAGAGACTTTTCCCACAAACCCTTTCATGTCAAGGATTGGTTTAGCAACCACGCGAAGTTTCTGACTGGAGCCCATGTCTCAGGTCTATCATAAAAGGGGTCGTTCTGCATGGCCTCGTGGTCTGCAATAGTAACTGGAATGCTCTGGGTGGTTTTACTCTGCTCCGTGCTCTGGCAAGTAGAGAAGGTCAGGCTTTGGAGGCAGACAGTCCCGGGTCCGAGTTCTGGCTCTGTGAACTGTGGGGCGGTCCCTTCGTCCCTCGGAGGCCGTGTCCACGTCTGTGAAGGGGGCTCTTTCGGGGCCTGCCTCACAGGCTGGCAGAGGGGCTAATGAGATAGAGACAAGCTTGACGGATGCTCTTCTTATAAACGGAGCATAAGATTGAGAATAAAAACTCTCCATCTCCGTTTGGGGTAGGAACTGCCAGAGTTATTCCAGTGTACCAATTTAGGTATTTTTAAAATAGATCCTTTTTGCTTACTTAGGCTAACTAAAAAGTAGACAAAAAGTAAATTAGAGGTCAAAAGGTACGTTTGCACAGACTTAGATCCAACCCATAAGAACTCAGAGTTCTTCCCACTGAATAAAGATAACATAGCTCCTTCTCTCTAAGAAAAGAGCCAGCGTAAACTAATTCGTTATTTTTTTACAACTAGCTAACATCTGTATCAATGACAATAAATGCTGGCTGGTGTTTCTCAGTGGTTAGAGCATTGGTCCATGCATGAAGGACCACGAGTTAGATTCCCAGTCAAGGGCACATACCGGATTGCAGGTTTGATTTCCAGTCCCAGTCAGGGTGAGTGCAGGAGGCAACCGGTCTATGTGGCTCTCTCACATCGATGTTTCTCTCTATCTCTCTTCCTGTCTCTCCCTCCCTTCCACTCTCTCTAAAAAAACAATGGGAAAAATATCCTCAGGTAAGGATTAACAACAACAACAAAACAATAACAATAAATACACTTTTAATTATTAAGATAATATTTACATAAATATTAAAATATGAAAATAACTTCATAATATTTAATTCAACTGCCATGATGTATATACACAGAAAAGCTTGATTTGTTTATACTGAGCATTTGAAAAAATAAACCTTACTTTTGCCCACTTTGCTTAACATTTTTCCCCCCTTAAAAAAAGGAATCATGTAATCACTGGGGCTTTTGCAGTGAAAGGCAAGACCTAAAACACAAATCCTCACCCTTCTGCTCTTGTTTACACACGTAAACACTGTCTCTCTGATTTCAGTCCCAGAAATCAGTCAGTGAATAAGTCCTTATGCAGAGGCCCATGGCATGTTTTTTGATAGGAGTTTTACAAGCTACTGATGTATTTAGGAATAATATTAAATCATTCAGACCATTAAGAAAGATTAACTTCTTCCAGGATTCTAACTCCTGCGTTTAGACATGTATATGCAACTGCCTAATTGATATTTCCGCGTCATGTCTAACAGACATCTCAGACAACATATCCCAAACTCAACTCCATGTATCTCTCCTCCACTCCCACTTGCTCTACGTACCACCTTCCCCACCTCAGTTCGATGGCATTTCCATTTTTTCTTTGGTTAGACCCAAATCCTTGGAGTCTTCCTTGACTCCCCTCTTGCATTTATTATTGTTCAAACCAATGATTTTGTTGATTCTACCTTCAAAATAACCAGACTATTTACTCCTCAACCACCTCTATTGCTGCCACCTGGT
Organism: Myotis davidii; assembly: GCF_000327345.1. Taxonomy (NCBI): domain Eukaryota; kingdom Metazoa; phylum Chordata; class Mammalia; order Chiroptera; family Vespertilionidae; genus Myotis; species Myotis davidii. Next base: position 15,603,560 of record NW_006288615.1, on the reverse strand, counting down.
CAAGGCACCATTGTCTCTCGCTGGAGGACTGCAATAGCCTCCTAACTGGTCTCTCTCTTCACTTTCTCTCCTGCAGTTTATTCTCAATACAATAGCCGGACAGACCCTTTAAATGTAAAGCTAGGTCCTCCTCTCTCCTTTGCTCAATGTCCTCTCAAAGCTCCCTCTCACGCTGAGTGAAAGTCAGAGTCCCACCAGCCCTCCAGGATCATGCCTCCTACTTCTCTCCTCCTCACTTACTCTGTCCTAGTCACACTGGCTCCTTGTTATTCCGGGGCTATGCCAGGCATGCTCCTGCCTCCAGGCCCTGTGTTTTCCCCAAGGCAGTGGTTCTCAACCTTCCCAATGCCGCGACCCTTTAATACAGTTCCTCATGTTGTGGTGACCCCCAACCATAAAATTATCTTCATTGCTACTTCATAACTGTAATTTTGCTACTGTTATGAATCATAATGTAAATATCTGATATGCAGGATGTATTTTCATTGTTACAAACTGAACATAATTAAAGCATAGTGATTAATCACAAAACAATATGTAATTATATATTCAATATGTGTTTTCCGATGGTCTTAGGTGACCCCTGTGAAAGGATCGTTCGACCCCCAAAGGAGTCGCGACCCACAGGTTGAGAACCGCTGCCCCAAGGTATCTGCAACAGTCCTCTCACCTCTTCCAAGTCTTTTCTCATATGCCACCCTCTCCACAGTCACCCCACTTAAACCTGCATGTCCACCACTGCATTGCTGCTCTTCCTTACCCCGCCATACTTCTTCCATCATACCTACTACTTTCTAACCTTGTAGCACACTACATAACATAACAGACTACTCTATTGGGTTCTTGTTATTGTCCAAGTCCTCCAACTAAAATGTATGCTCCACATGAAAGGCACTCAATAAATATTTCTGGATTAAGAGAAAATGCTAAAAAGCAAGCAAACAACAACAAAAATAACAACAACACACACACACACACACACCACATGAAACATCCATTGTTCAAAAAGGGCATTGTAATATACAGGAGTAGGACCCACATATTATATCATTTCCTCCTTCTTATAATGCTTGTGGTATTTTGAAGAGGAGTGATGAAGGAGAGGCTGTTGTTTATCCAGGAAAGACCCCCTAAGAGTGGCATCACGGGAAGGGGTAGATTGCCACACTTCCAGCACAGGGACTTTGTCAGAGGTCCTAAACTCCCTTTTATCTGGGAGCCAGACTCAGCATGACTGACCCACAATATAAATTTATAAGAGGCTGCTGGGCATACAAAAATTCACAAATGATGTCATTTCTAATGACCGTGTCCATTGTCCAGAATACATTCTTCTGAGATAATGGTACCCATTATTTAGTGTTCAGAAGGTGGTTCAGGGTCCTTGGAATCACAGCTAAGGATGGAGAAACCTCTTGAGGGCTACTTAATCTGGAAACTTCACACTGGACAATCCCTCTCAATGCATGTTCACTCTTCCTGGCCAATCCTGGATGGCCACTGGAAGTTTCCTCTCTGAGTTATCCTCTTCTTTGCTCCATGGGGACCATCACCATTCACTACACACAAACTTTCTCCAGGTAGGATGAATTAGGTGTCTACTTATAATGCGGGAGTTGGGCAAAAGTAGGTTTACAGTTGTGTGTACACAAAACACAGAGTTTATGCTTGTACTAGAGGCCCAGTGCATGACATTCATGCACTCAGGAGGGGGATCCCTCAACCTGGCCTGCACCCTCTCACCGTTGGGATCCCTTGGGGGATGACTACCTGCTGGCTTAGGCCCGCTCTCCACCAGGGCTTCTGGCTGAGCGGTACTCCCCCTGTAGGAGCGCACTGACCACCGGGGGCAGCTCCTGCATTAAGTGCCTGCCCCCTGGTGGTCAGTGTGAGTCACAGTGACCGGTTCCACCATTTGGTCGCTTTGCATATTATCCTTTTATTATATAGGACTAGTGGCCTGTTGCACAGATTCATGAACATTGAGAGGAAATTAATTAGAAGAAATATTTTAATATTGCTATTCACCCTTTCTAGTAGAAGTGTCAGAGATGAAAGAAAATTAGTAAAATGTATATGAAAATAATATATAAATATTAATAAAT
>NW_006288615.1:15592472-15601187 GCF_000327345.1 Myotis davidii | reverse complement strand
CACTAAGTATTTCCAAAATTTCTTCATTTAATTTATGAACGAGCTCATTTTTAGGACAAAGAATCGCATGTTTAGATATATTTTTATGACAATGCGACTTTCTTTCAGCTTCAGAATGTCAACAAAAACAACCAAATTCGCGATTGACAATGACAGATCTAAACACACACATGCGATGGGTGCCAGTGAGAGCTTTATATGTATCGCACATGTGCAAGTCAACATTTTTAAATTGCCAGTGAGCAGCATATGTACTGACCAGTCAGATGGACAGACAGACAGATGGACGGTTGGTCACTTAGCTTTATATATACATATATATATAGATAAATAAGTGAGGGCCAAGGTAGCCGGGCTGTGAGGGCCGAGCCCCTTGCACGAATTTTGTGCATTGGGCCTCTAGCATGCATATAAGATCTTTGGTTGATCTCTTCCCACCCTTCCCTCTTCCCCCTTCCCTCTGAGAATCATCAGTCTGTTCCATTCCTGTGTGTTGAGTGTCTTCCCACTGGTGGTCAGTGCACATCATAGCTACTGGTCAAACAGGTGAATGGTCGGACACTTAGCATAGTAGATATATTTATTAATTATTGCATTATTTCCCATATGAATAATTATAAACCAACTTTTGTCCACCCCTATCTTATACCCATATTGCTGTGCTGTCTTCCAGGAATTGAGTAGAGATCACCTAGCTGGAATTCTGGGAGTTCATAAACTCCTTAGTCTCTTGGTTTATTCCCATTAGGCATGGCTCTAGCCCAGCCGTGGGCAAACTACGGCCCACAGGCCGGATCCGGCCTGTCTGAAATGAATAAAACTATTGAAAAAAAAGACCGTACCCTTTTATGTAATGATGTTTACTTTGAATTTATATTAGTTCACACAAACACTCCATCCATGCTTTTGTTCCGGCCCTCCGGTCCAGTTTAAGAACCCATTGTGGCCCTCGAGTCAGAAAGTTTGCCCACCCCCGCTCTAGCCTCTGTAGATACCCGAGGGCACCTGTATCTAGATTCCAAGTCCTTGGGACCCCTCAACACTGTAGCTGGTGACCCAGGCTGGAGTTAGAGGCCTTGGTCTGTACCCACTAGTATCACTAATTAGTTATTTGGACTAAGAAAAATCACCTAACCTTTCTGAGTTTCAGTTTCCAAATCTAAAAACAAGAGGATTGAACCTTGAAGTTCCCTTCTATTTCTAAAAACCCAGGATTCTATTTTCCACCTACCTCTTTTAGTTTTAAATAATGACAACAGCCTCTGAGAGCCTCTTTCCGAAACTTTTCCCAAGGCCAGATGTTCCTGGCACCAAAGTAGGAGAAAAAAAAATTTTTTTTGAATAACCTAACATTTTTGTCTTTTAGAGCAAATTATCCTCTGGCCTTTTCAATTCCCTTTTTTCTACTGCTCCTCCTTATGAATCCTTAAAGTAAGTTTTAAAAAGTAAATTATCGCCTTTCCTGATTCGTCAGGGTCTAGCTTACAACATTATTTTCCTTACAAAATTATTTTTCCTACATAAAACCTTTCAAGCATTTTTATACCAGTAATTATGCTCATCGGCCTTGATTTGTTTCTGTTTTGCAAGGAAGGTTACTCAATGCTCGGGAGAAGAGGAACAAAAAGCTTAGAGACAAGGTTGGCTGAGGAAGCATGCAGTCCATGCAGGTGAATTCTGGTCAAATTTTCACGAGGTGAGGGGCACGAAATGGCAGGAGTGAAGAAAGAAGAGAAAATACAGAGGGAAGAAGAGAAAAAAAGTGAAGGCACATGTTGTTCACTTTGAAAGAGGTTTTAGGCCAAGCCCTGGTGGCAGTTCATCAAGAATGTTCATTTGGTTAAATGACTTCTGGAACTGGGACTTTCCCGAGAAGTCGCACCGCAGCGAGAAGGCAGAGTTGGAACTCTAATTCCCTTTCACAGCTCTCTCCACGCTTCCTTCTGCGTAGCAAGCTGCTGAGGTATTGGGCAGCAACTCTGTTGGTCCCACACCCAGTTTTTAGGAGTCAAGATCATTCTACAGGTCCCTGAGCCTTTAAGGGAGCACAAATCTTTCCATAGCTGCCATGGAAATGAAAGAAGATGCTCCAAATCACCATTTAAGAAGTCAGCGATTTACTGAAAGAATAGCAATCCACAGGCCAACCCTCCCAATGAATCTATAGATATGATATATGCAAAACCTCTTAATCTGAAGTTAGCAGCATATTCCAAATAATGGTAGATTCCAAGGTATTATCTAATGACCTTTGAGGAGGCATATGCCCTAAAGCAGCCGTCACCAACCTTTTGGACCTCATGGGCCACCAGTGGCCCACGGACCACCAGTTAGCAACCGCTGCTCCAAAGGTTTCCTTAAACCAGCGGTCTCCAACCTTTTCATACCACTAGTGGTCTGTGGAATTTCCCCCTATTAAGAGATATATATATTTTTGTGTGTGCACACATGCATGTGCATGCAAACATGTATCCTACTATAAAAAAGGACTATTTTTAAGCCACACAGGATTATAAACCAATACAATGAGCGAACTTAAAATATGATATATTATTAAAATCCAGACACAAACAAAAGTAGAAAGGAAGCCTAATTCATCAGAAAGTACCAAAACAGACACCCTAGTAGGTAGCCAGCTAGACAGTCTCAAAGCAGTAACTTCTAATTAGTATTGAGAAATTACAGTGTTAGTGGTATATGAACACCTGGTGAAGCTGATATAGGATGTCACATAAACTAGGACTAGGGGGCTCTTAGATTTGGTTTGTTGCAGCATAACAGGATTCTACTTTGAAGACTCATCTTTTCCCAGTTTATTCTTTTTAAGGAAAAGCTTTTCTCCATCCTTTAATAAACAAACAAACAAATGCAACTGTTCTTGCCATTTTCTGATGCCCCCCCCTTTTTTGTGGTAGTGGGGGAGACAACAAGAGCAGGGGTCCTCAAACTTTTTAAACAGGGGGCCAGTTCACTGTCCCTCAGACCGTTGGAGGGCCGGACTATAGTTTTTTTTTTTAAAAAAACTATGAACAAATTTCTATGCACACTGCACATATCTTATTTTGAAGTAAAAAAACAAAACGGGAACAAACACAATATTTGTATTTGCATGTGGCCCGCGGGCCGTAGTTTGAGGACCACTGCACTAAGAGGCTTTTTTTGGAAAGCCTTTCTTTAAACAATACATTTCTGAAGAAGTGGAGGGAAATTACACACTGCACTGTGTCAAACTTCCATCACAGCATCCCATCATTTCCTTCCAGAAAATCTGCAATCTAAACAAACAGCATGCCCGCACCTCCAGAGGAATCACACTGTTCTTGCTCCTTTTCTAAGAGCCCAAGTCCTCTTACTCCTTAAAAGCAAAATATAACATTTTGTTTGAGGTGTTCACAAAGGAAAGTGACAATGATCTTATGATCTGAGTTACCTTGAAGTCTGCAGGTTTGGAGGGAGGGTGGTATAAGAAGACATAATTACTGGATGATTCTCAGAAAGTATGTTTATTTCTGTATGGAGTCTGGCTTTAGTCAACAGAATCCAGGAAAGGCTTTTTCTTGAAGTTTATGTAACCAAAAAAGTATAAAACACAGAAGGAATAAAAAACATCTCAAGCTACCTCTTCTCTTCCCTTTCCTTTCCTTCCCCTCACCTTTGTAAGCTCTTGAAAACTGAACTGCTTATAAGCTGAAAATGACTAAGATTTTTGTGTAGCACTTCTGGGTCAAGATAAAAATATATTGCTGAAAAAAACACACATATTATTGAAACTCATGCTCTTTGCACAGCTGTAAACCACAGGAGGTAACTGGCTAGTAGTAAATGATGTGGACATTAGAACCTGAATATTCAATACTTAAAAAAAAATGTATGGATCCCATCCAGTTTGGCTCCGTGGATAGAGTGTCAGCCCACAGACTGAAGGGTCCTGGGGTTGATTCCAGTCAAGGGCATGTACTTCAGTTGCAGGCTCGATCCCCAGCCCTGGTTGGGGTGCATGTGGGAGGCAACCAATCAATGTGTCTCTCTCACATCGATGTTTCTCTATCTCTGTCTCTACTTGTCCCTTCTTCTCTCTCTGGAAATCAATGACAAAATATCCTTGGTTGAGGATTAAATACAACAAAAAGATAAAACTTAATAAAAGCTTAAAAAAATATATATGGTTTTTTGATATCTAGAATAAAGAACTCCTACTGCTCAACACCAAAAATCCAAATAACCTCATTAAAAAAAATGGGCAACAGACTTGAACAGACATTTCTCCAAAGAAGATACACAAATGGTCAACCAGAGTATAAAAAGATACTCAATATCACTAATTATTAGGGCAATGCAAATAAAAATGAGATATCATCATATACCCATTAGGATGGCTGCTACAAAATGACAAAATAACAAGTATAGTCTAGGATGTGGAGAAATTAGAATCCCTTATGCACTGTTGGTGGGAATGTAAAATGGTGCAGCTGCTATGGAAAACAGTATAGCAGTTCCTCAAAAATTAAAAATAGAATTCCCATTTAAGAAGGAATGAAATTTTGACACCTGCTGTAATACAGATGAACCCTGAGGACATTATGCTAAGTGAAATAAAGAAGTTACTAGAAGACAAATACTATACAGGGGTGGGCAAAAGTAGGTCCACAGAGAAATTCCACTTCTGGGTATGTACCCAAAAGAATAAAGCAGGATCTCAAAGAGATATTTGTATAGCCATGTTCACAGCATCCTTGTTCACAATATCCAAAGGTAGAAATAACCCAAATGTCATCCACAGATAAATGGAGAAAGAAAATGTGATATGCTAATTAGACTGGACAGCAGAATGACTGTCCGAACGACTTTCCAGACGAAGCCGGGGCTACGAGGGCCGGCCAAGGCTGTGAGCGGCTGTGAGGGGCAGCTGAGGCTGTGAGGGCTGGCCAAGGCAGCCAGGATTGTGAGGGCCGAGCCCCTTGCACAAATTTCTAAATAATAACACAAGAATAAACTCTGTGTTTTGTATAATCACAACTATACACCTACTTTTGGCCACCCCATATGATTCCACTCACATGCGGTACTTAGAGTAGTCAAACTCACAAACAGAAAGTACAACATGGTTGCCAGAGGTTGGAGGAGAAGGAAAGGGAGAGTTGATGAATGGCTCTCTGTTCATTTTGCAAGATGGAAAAGTTCTGGAGATTGGTTGTACAACAATGTGAATGTATTTAACAGTACTGAACTACACACTTCATGGTTAAGATGGTAAATTTTATGTTATGTGTATGTTATCACAATTTAAAAAACAAACTACGACTCCCTGTATTTCTCAGCATGATGGCCTTACCCATCGCCAGGGGCTTCTCTCTGAGGAGTCCAGAGAGCTGGGCCTCCAGACTTGCTGATGTCAACTAAAAAAGATGGCCCAGGATGACCTTCATGGTAAAGGTTGCACTCGTCAGAGTTTTCTTTTCTTTTTCCCTCCCAGCATGAATGATACCTCATCATTTCATCCCTCTAACACCCAGGCCACCTAAACACTGGTGGATGCTGACTCTGGGGTTTGAGGGAGAAGAGGCCTGCCTATATATCAAGGTCCAGGAGAAGAGAGATTTGCAACGTCAGCCCCCTTCCTCCTTCTTATTTAGAGAATTCAGTAACATGCCCCATAAAATTCACCACTTTTTCTCTAGCTAAAAAGGTGACCATTTATCTCTTTCTACTTTTGAATTTCAAACTGAACTCAGTATTCAAGTTGGAAGTAATTCCCGTCTAAACTTACATGCGAGATTAATATTCCAGTTGCTCTCCATTATCCCCCATGATTTACCTCCTTCTGCCCATTCCCTGTCTTCTTTTTTTTTTTTTCTTCCAGAATCCACGTCCAGGTCTGGGAAACAGGCATTGTGTAATAATGACACTCTATAAATCTGTCTTCTTGCATCTCAAACACAAACGAACACAGTGAAGGTGGGAAGCTAGAGAAGGGGGTGAGACACGGCCCCAGAGAACAGATGCCTCAGAAGAAAGGGGAACAGCTTTTGGAAGGATGCATTTACAAAAAACATCAGGTCCATCTGGAAAGCATTTTAGCAAAATAGAAAACCCTTTTCTACTATGAGCAGCAGATTAGCTAAATACAAAAATTCCTGAACAACAAAGCTCTATGACCAATGAAAAAGAGCAAAACAGCAAAACAAAACCGAAAGAGGAGCTCCTTCTAGGGATGACGGGCCTCCTCTGAGCTGTAGGCCTGCGGGGTGCTCAGGAGTGCTCCTGGCGCCTCGTGCAAGAGACCTGCCCGCTGCAGCTCCCCTGTGTTTCCTCCAGGGGAACATTGCTTCATGCAAAGGGCTCCAAATACCAAAAAACTCCCATCTCCCCTCCACCGCCTCCCCCATGGGAACGTGGCTGCCTCTGTCGACCCAGCGCAGGGTTTCTGAAACCCCTTGGCCTGTGATCCCCAACTTAGGATCCTCCCTGATTTTGTCCACTTCCTCTCCATTTTCTTACACAACACGGTAGTAAAACATGAAAAATGTGGCAATCCGAGGACAAAGTAAACAATGGTTTTTCTCTTTCATCACTCTCCTGGTGATTTTGCCTGACTGGGGTGTAAACAACATGTGAGTCCATTTACCCCTCACCCCTCCGTCGTTGTTTTCCAGTCCAGACACTGAAACACTATGGCATGAAAAGATAGAATGAGAAGCTACCAATCCTGGTCCCTTCTCTCCATCCCTCTCCCAGCCTCTAGCAACACCTCCACAGAGCCACAGAAGAAGTCTCCGTTTTCCAAAATGCCCAGAAACCCCCCCCACACACACACAACTCACCGTCCTCTCTGGCTAACCTGTTCTAGTCTTTAACATAGTCCAAGAAAATAGTAACTTCCTTCTTCTAACTCAAATTTGAGACAGATTCCTTCCTCGGATAGGTCCGAAAGCATCAGGTTTGTGTAGGGACCTTTCATTGGCTTGAAGTTCTTAATTCAACTGTCCCTCGTGGCCTGAGGATGAATAATCTTGGGCCCTTCCGCTGTTTCCCGGCTCTAATTTCCAACCTTTGACCTAGGTCCCAGGCTCTTCTCTAGACTCTTCAAATCTTTCTTTACATGGGAAGCACGAGCTGCAAACACAACAGCCAGACCTCCGGGCTTCCGCAGGCCCCGCACAGCCCCAGCCCAGGCTGGGCGCCTTCTTACACTGCAGGGGACTTCCTCATCTCAGGTTCGAGCTGCCCGGCCTCTTCGCTGCTCCCCGTGTGTGTCAGTACAAGAAGGAAAAGGAAAAAAGGAAGAAAGAGGGCAGAAAAAATAGAAAGGGGAACTTAAGAATGTATAAAGACGCGAGAAAGTATTTTCACATATTTTAACAAAGCCAAAAGATGCTTCTCTAGCAGATGAAAAGTACGCCCCAAACAACAAACCTTCGCAGGCAGCCTCGCGGCATGACTTTACCCACAACATCCCTGCTCTGCAGCCCTTTGAACGCCCGGATCCGCCTGCAAACACGAGCTGATTCGTCCCTCCGCAGACTTATGCTGATAGGTGAACAGGAGAGAGGCTTAGCTGAATTCCGCAAAGTAAGTTACTGAGCGCACATCTCCAGGCTTGCTTTTTAAAGGCACAGAAGTTCCAAGCAGGGCAGCAAGAGATGTGGATTTCCTTTTCACAATAATGGCTGGATGCGTGTCCCTCTAACAACGTGTGGCTGTTCCATTCAAAGCCAGAGCGGGTACCTCCCATTACAAAAATAAAGGCAGCTCAGGAAAGAGAGCCGGGTAGGCATTTCAGAGCGGCTATGAAAGATTTTTTTTCGGGGGCGGGGGGAGGGGGGAGCACTAACCTGTGTTGGTTTAATCGGCTGCAAACGACCCCGTTCTCAAGTTCCCGTGCTAGCTGCTGGCCCGTTTCCTGTGAGCGCTGCATGTGACACTACACTTCCTCACTGCACCTTCTTTGACTGCCTCTCCGCGGTCAGGGCCATGTGATAACACCCTCTCGCTGCTTGCTCCACACTGGGGAACCCGCGTCCACAGACAGGGTTGCCTACCCCAAAGGTGGTTGCAGGCTGCCCCAGGCACAGGTGGAGGAGCTACGCCTGGGAGGAGGCGGGAAAGCACTGTCTGTGCTCCTGGCACTGGTGACTCCCCAAGGAGGGAGCGGGGAAAGGGAGAGGCAGACTCTTGGGTTCCGGGGTTCCCCTTCTTGGGGTCGGGGAGGCAGCTGAGAAGGGGTGGATCGCTCAGCGGAGCTGGGTGTTCGCCTGTCCCTGTCATGGGTCCAGGCCTGGGCCACTGCCCTCCAGCAGAAGAGGGAGGATGAGGAAGGGCGGGTGGCATGTGCCCCGGATGTGCCCGGGATGTCCCTGGGCTGCCCTGGTTAGGGCGCCACCACAGGGGAGTACACCCAGGGCTCAGCTCACATCTCTGGATCCTGCAGGGACGCCCAGAATTTCCTGGGACAGTCTCAAGTTCACATCCAATCGAATCAGTCCTGCTGTCAAACAGCGTGTCCTAATTCTTGGTTCAGCAAAGTCAACATACTCTATGCCACCCCGGGGCTTCTGCTGATCTCCGAAATACAAATACGCCAGCCTTTGGTTTCCCATCAAAGGGCTGATAGTGACATCTTCCTGTGGGATGGTGGGGGTTCTTGGTGGCATGTGAGCCCTGGCTATGGGGGCCTGATGCTGGCCTGGCAAGGGATGGGGGGGGGGGGGGGGGGGC
>NW_006288615.1:15571045-15592455 GCF_000327345.1 Myotis davidii | reverse complement strand
GGGGGGGGGGGGGGGGGGGGGGTCCAGTGCCTGGATGTGCCCCTCTGTCTCCAAGGGGGTGTGGAAGAGCTGAGGCAGGACCCAGCACGGAGCCCAGGGTGCCTTTTCTAGTTTCCTTGTTCCTGCGGTGAGTGCTCTTTCCTTGTAAAACTCCCCTCGCTCTCTGGAGGTCCACACACACTGGAGCTGCTGGATGTAGGAAGTGGTGTGTGGGAGTAAAACGATGCCCGCACCAGGGAATATCTGCAATTTGTAAAGCTTGACTCGGTGCAGAAACCCCTAAAGTTGTTTATACTTGGCTTCCCTGGAATCGTTTTTTTTTCCAAATGCTTTTACAGGGATTTTTTGGTTTGGTTTTTAGAAAGGTAACTGTAGACAATCTCACTGTTCCAGGTCTTGAAAACGTCACCCTGTAATTCCCCAGTGAAGTTTTCCATGTGCGAACACCGAGTAAGAAAATGAGTCCTGAGAGTCAGAACTATGGACAACAGTAAATCCTTGAAGTCTCACCGCATGCTTGCATTTCTGGCTTGGAAAACACGGAAAACTGTTTTACCATTCTGACAGCTGAGGGTTGGTTTTCTGATTGAACTGTACAGTGAGATTAGCCGGTTGAGTCGAGATGGATATACGCATGGCATAGGAGTAATGGTGAAATTCTGCCATCTTGCAAAAACAAAATACTACATAGACGAGAAATAATAATGGCTCCATTTGAACGTATTTAGAAGTGTCACATTCTGGGTGAAGCAGCCAGTTCCATTTTTCAACTAAGCAGTTACATATGTTCTACTTAAGCCAGGCTCTGCGTGGAATTTTTAAAGGTCTTAACAAAATGCTTTATAACTTTTCTTTGAGATCCCTAACCTGGTGTCCTGACCATGAGGTTCTACTTCTTCTTCTTCTTCTTTTTTTTCTCCTGTTTAGGCATTTAAAAAATTTTAATAAGGTTTATTTTTTAGAACAATTGTAGATTATTAGAAAAATAAAGAATGCAGAATCCTCACCCTTTATGCACACAGTCTCCCTCCCTACTATTAAAAATCTTAACTTTAGAATGTTATATGAGTAGCCATTAATTAACCAATATTGATGCATTATTATGAAGTAAGGCCCATAGTTTATTTAGATTTTTCTAAGTCCCCCCCCCCCAATTTCTTTTTCTGTCCCCGGAGCCCATCCCATTACATTTAGTCATCACGTCGCCTTAGGCTCCTTATGATTGTGCCAGTTTCTTAGACTTTCCTTGTTTTGGTCACCTTGACAGTTTTGAGCACTGGTCAGGCATTTTGTAGAATGCCCCACAATTGGGATTCGTCTTCTGATTTTTTTTTTCTTATGGTACGACTGGAGTTATGGGTTATTTGGAGTAAGCCCACAGAGGTAAAGTGCCATTTTAATCACATATCAAGCATATCTATCACCAACATAATTTAATACTGTTGATGTCGGCCTCGATTGCTCGAGGTAGTAGGTGTCAGGTTTCTCCTCTGTAAAGGGGCCCCCACCCCTTTCCATACTGTACACTTTAGAAGGAAAACCGGGAGGGTGGAGTATCTATGTAAGTTATTTGGAATTCTTCTGTATGGAAAATGTGTCTCTTTTACCTGCTTCTTAATTTATTCAATCTTTTATTTCTGTCAGCATGGCTTCATGGACATTTATTTTTTATTTTGGGTTATAATTCAACGCTGTTCTGCTGTTCAGATTGTTCCCCTTTGGCCATTGGGAGCTCTCTCAGTTGGTCCATGGGCTCCTCTGACATACTTTTAGCAATTCTGTGTTTTGCTTTTGGTTTGTGAGCTCTTCCTTAAGTTCTGGCAATACAAGGTGCTCCAGTCTCATCGTGTGCAGCACCTCCCCAGCTGTCCGATTTTTCCTTCTTCATAAGAGAACAAAAGGAAATAACTATGGGCCTGAGAAAAATTTTTCTTTGCCTTTAATTTTCATTAGTTCTGCCATATGCATTAGTTAAAAAAAAAGTTTTTTTTTATTGCTTTCATAAAATTAGTGCTAGCCTTTACCAGAGAGAAAACACCAAAATACCAAGTGAAATTCCAAGATGCATGTTTTTGTTGGTAATGTTTTCTCCTTCATATTTTAATATCCCTGAAATCAAAGTGCCTATGTCAAAATCACATCTCTCCCCCTCCCCCACTTGTCATTAATGTGAGGTTACACCTTACAGTTGATAGTGTCTTGGGAAGGGAGAAAGTAGAGCAGTCAATTAGTTCTTGTTTGAACCAGAGACATCCATTAACTACTTTCACCAATTTTCCCCTACCGAACACATATGTTGAAGTGGTTTGATGTGTAGCATCTACAGACATGAAAACAACCCATGGTTTTTACCAACTCCCATACCTATTCTACCTTTGCCTCAAACCACAAATTCTCAAGTCCTAAATACAGATAAGAGGTGGGCATTACATTTTCCATTTTTTCTGTGTTTACTATTTGACTCCTTTTATGTTTACCTTTCAAGCTCTCAGAATCCATCATCACAATGCCTGAGGATCCTGCTGCTGACACCGGAGGGTGGTGAGAATGACATTTCACTCCTGCTCATGAAGGGGAAAAGCCCTTACAGACCAGGAAGGACTCCTGGATTCTGCTGTTCCCAGAGAAGCCAACAACTGACTGCCGATGGGCAGAACAGACCAGGATCTTCTCTCCAGCTCATGACCGAACCACTACTGCTCTGGGAGCATCATGTTTCATAGAAGTTTTCTCCTTACAGACACAGTCCTGTTTGACCGTTCACCATGGGTCTATCTCACAGCCACAGACACAATGCCAATCTTTTCATCCAGGCGGAACTTAGCTACTGGAAACACTATTTTCTGTCTCACTCCTGGGTAAAATGTACTAAGCTACTGAGAGCGCCCTAATCATCTCACCAACACCCAGAGGAGACTGGCAGGAGATGCTGCACTGACTTGCTTCCCTGTCTACTAATATTGATGAAACCTTTACCACACGTCAAGCACGGAGCAAAATGCTTTCCATATTAGTACTTTTGTTTAATTCTCACGGTAATCCTGAGAGGTAGGTACTGTGATCACCACTTTTCAGAAAAGGTAACCAAGTTAGAGAGGCTAAATCATCTATCCAGGCCCCTGTGATAAGTTTGAAGCCAAGGTGCAAATTCAGCTCTGCCTGACACCAGACACGCAGAGTCTGCTGCTGCTCTTTGTGGTCATAGGTTTACCATCTACCACTCACAAACAGGCACTTTATTGAATGTAGTCCTGCCCTCTAATTATTTTCTGCACATACTTTTCACCTCAATCAAACCTAAGTGGCAATTAAGGACAGGGACAGCTTCCTTCAGACCATTACCTCAGCTTTCCAAGCTCATTCCAGCAGCTTTCCCATAAACCCTGCACTTCTGCCTTATTGCCAATCTATTTTTCTAATTTATTAGAAAAAATTGTAATTTTTGTAATAAAGGTAACTAATTTACATTTGTTATTTCCTTCCACTGACTTTGTCTTGTTTTGTTTTTCATTTATTAGCTTCTTGTTACAAACTCGCTTTGTTTTTTTTCAGCCCTTTTAAATAAAAGCCTTAACTTTTTATCTGAGTATACTTTTAGTCCTGTACCACACATGTCAATGCATTGTATTCTCGTTAATTTTTAAATAGTCTATAATTTGAGTAGTGATTTCCTGTTTGAGCCAAGAATTATTTAAAAGGGTCATATTTTAGTTTCGAAGTGCTTGGATGGAGGAGCCATCTTCCGTTAATTTTCAATGCTATGTTATTGTCATATGTGACCGGTATATCTACTTCCTGGTTAACTGTAAAGTTTCTTTTTGGTCTAGTATTCATCAACTCTTGTAAATGCTCCATGTCTTTTAAAAAACTGAGTGTATTTTCTACTTGTTAGGTTAGGTCAATAACAAAAACGATATTATTCAAATCTTTTGTTCCTACTTACATTTGACCACTTGATCAAATTCAGAAAGCATTTTTGTTAAAGTTTCCCACTATGATTGTGAAAACTTTGTGTCTGTAAATTATTTATTTATATTTTTATTTGTATTATTTTACTTGTGTTTTTAATAAAATTTACTTTATCTAATCCAGTGCTAAGATGTTCAGTGCATGAAGGCTTGTTATTATTGAATCTTCTTGTCTGACTTATTTCTCTTATTCTTTTGTCTTATTTAATATTTCTTTTTACATTTAACCCTACACTTTTTAATATTAACATTACCATCATATTTTTGTTGTTAGTTAGCATTCACAAACCTATCCCTTTCTTTTCTTCTTTACTGCATACATATGACTCCTGAAGATAGCATATAGCTAGATTATCTTTTTAATCAATCTGAGAGTCACTGATTTTATTAAAGGAATTTAACCTAGTCACATTTATTATTATATGTTACCTTATTCCTGCCATTTTATAATATGTATTCTATTATTGTTTTCTTCCTGTTTTGCTCCTTTTCTTGTCATTTACCAATTGACCCTGCTTTTATTATTGTAGTACCCTCTACCCTGACTCTGTGTGTGTGTGTGTGTGTGTTTTAATATCAAATGGTTTAGAAATCTTATCTATACTTTTTTCTAACGAACAAATACACATGACCTCTCTTGATGAATAACAGAGAACTACATAGCAGGACCTACTAATTGGTAATATCAACACATTGTTTGGAGAAATTTAATGGTAAATTCATGTTAATAACAATAATAAATTGTGTGTTCAGGGGATAACATTACACAGGCAACAGAAACCCTTCTAAAAGAATATGCTGCCAGGTCTCCATTCATTTCCCTTCCCATTTTCTATGAGGAAGACTGGCTACAGCTCTCACAAATCGTGTGGACATGTGTAGGATAGGGGGACAGCCAAGAACCCAGGGGCTAGGACATAGACAGGAACATCCAGGGAATGCTGCTGCAAATTCTGGACTCTGAGACATGCAAGCAATGCAGAGATCTGGAGCAGACTCTGCAGAAGGGAGGCTGGCAGGGCGGGTTTCCTGCTATCTTACTTCCAGGCACTAGAAGTCATTATTTGCTAAGGAATCTATTCTAGAATTAGGTAAGAGCTTAACTGTAAGATCATAAGAATGTAAACATATCCTCTAAAGAGTTGAAGAATTCAAATGAGAAAATAATGTTGCTAGACTTGCTAGAGACTAGAATGTTGTGTTTCCTAATGTCTGGTTATGAAAGCAAAGGAATCAACAAGAATCCACACTTTTTTTGTTGTTCAAAAAATGAGGTAGTTCCTATCTTTCTAAAGCTATCATATCATTGCATGGTGATGGGGGAAATTCTGGCTCTAAAATACGTAAGCAGGTAATGTTTGTGCATGTTTGTACATGTGTTTGAATGAAGGTTAACATTAAAATTTAATATTTAATTTTTCAGGGTAGTGGGAAGGAAGAAATAGGGATAAAGGTGTAGCAACTGTTTGAAGACCTGCTGCTTAATGTCAATTTACTGGACTAAGATCCTAGTTTGGACCACAAAGAAGATGTGATACACTACCTTAAAAGGGTGTTTCTGTTCTAACATAACATTAAAAATGTAATTTAGCTGCAAAAACATTTTATGGATTCACAATTGTTTTCAATCATCCACGTAATATAAAAGGGAAGACCAAGAGTAGAAGAGACTTATTCAAAGTGAGTAAGTGATAGAACTGGGATTTAAACCTCAAGCTTCTGACTACAAGTCTGTTGTCATTTCCAGTATACGCCAAAACTACCTCCTTGCTGTTCTGTCTCCGCAGGAAGACAGACCCATGCACACCATACGCATGTTGTGCAGAGAGGAACTGCAGGAGGCCCGCCCTTGGCAGTCAGTGCTTCACAATGTAGGTGAAACAGTCCAGTCAGACCCCAGAGCAATGGTTTCTACATGGTTCCTGGAGGACTTGGGGAGCACTAAGTCATGTCAAAGGCTTTCCTCATTAGCTTTCATGCAAAAAGACACCATATACCACTTTTTGAGCCTTTGGAGCAGCTAAAAGGAAGATGAAAGGTCAAGAAAGTTCTCTTGCTGATGCACTGCATTCTGGTACATTTGTTTATGCCATTGTAACGTAATCTAAGCCAGAATTATTCCGCCAGCTGTCTTCAAAGCCAGAGCCCTCGCAGAGGCATTCTTCTTTGGCATAGTAGAGGGCCTGATGCCAACAACCAAACTGGCCCTTTCCAGTATCATGGAGTTGAATTCCAAAAAACTAGGCCCCACACTCATCTTTGTTGTTGATCAAAACATTGAAAGGGTATGGCAAATTTCTGTGTTCATAAAAAGACTAACTAGGGACACAAAGAAAGTTTCACCACCCATCCAGAGGTAGTAGACAGTACTAAGAACCAAGACACTCTCACACACTTGTTGCTCCTTTCTGTTAGGCTGAACACCAAATAAGAGAATACAAGTCAATGTAAATAATTCCAACGTGTACCCAGGGTGCTGGGAGGGATTTGTGGCTCTGATTCAGGATTTATGCTTTCCTCACACACGTGCATAACATGAAAGCTAGAGAACACCTAATTGCCTATATTTGCACAGTCTTCCTCCTCAGATGCATCCCTCCCTTCCATATGAAAGAGCACAGAGAATAGGGTCGAACTGGTAAACAAGCTACGTCACTCCTAAAAGGAAGGCGTCCAATTACCTGGGTTCAAATCCCAAATCCATTACTTACTAGTTGCGGTGAATTGCTTTATTTTTTGGGTCCCCAGTTTTCTCATCTGTAACAGGGACATAATTTTATGAGTATTGACTGTGATGGTGCAAAGAGCTTAGCCAGTGCAGTGCATAAATGGTGGCTGCTGTTAGTAGGTGGAAATTTTATTGTCAGAAAATTGTATATTAGAATATCTCACAAGAAGCGCAGAGCCTAGCAATGAGTTTTATTTCCGAGGGAGCTGTGCCTGCAGGAAATAGGGATATTCAGGTAAGTGGAGCTACAGGTCCTCCAGTCACCCTAGAGAGGCACAGCCCACCCAGGAAGCAGAACAGGAAGTCCACATGGGCACTTAGAGCCTGGAGGTGGGATAGCATTTACACTACTATATTTGGAAGAGTTGGATATATTTGTGTCTGATCAAAAATAAGGAGGAAAATGGAATGTGAATTATATCTTCATATTTTTTTTAATGAGGAAAGCTTCATGGCCAGTGAAACACTATGTGGATGAGAGGGACAAAGAGAGGTTTAGCAGTGGCCGTGAGTGTAGGTAGAATAGGGGCTACCTAGAAGCTGTTTATGTGATGTGCAGTGTAAAACCTTTAAGCCATGCCTTTTTTAAAAACTTAGATTAAAGAGATAATGTTATTCTTCAAGGGTTTCTGATGTTTTCTGTGAATGAGACTCCAAATGAGAATGAGAATCTGGACCCCGGGGGGTGGGGAGGGGAGGTGTCTCAGGATTTATCCAGGTTACAATCAGAGTGTGGGTCATATCCAGTTGAGCAACATCAAACCCAACCACATGTGTTTATCACATATTTTCTGGATTATGACTTGGACTTTGAAGTGGCTACAGACAGGCTAAATCACATGATTCTGTAAATGAGGTAAACTTTCAAAAGATAAACATCTCTCAATATCGTATTAATTACTCACAGTCATTCTGAATGGGTAACACTACATTTTGTATGTCAGCATCCGTTATTTTCTTTGCCTTCAAGCAACTTCCAGAAATAACGGTGGTGTTCTGGGAGGTACTTTAAAAAAACAACAACTAGGTACTGTTTACTAAACTACTGTTGTATATGTCTCAATGATATACTTACAGTATTGAAAGCAACATCATATCCACCAATTAACTTCCAAGGACAAATTTATGTACAACAATGATCAAACATGTCTGTATCTGGTAACCTAAGTGTGATTACTGAAATATGAAAATTTGATTAAACTGCACTTTGACCTTGAGGCACTATAGATCATTAGTGACAGTGACAGAAGTAGCCACAGATTAGGAGTTAATGAAATATTACAATGAGCTGATTATGGTTTTTGTTTTAATAAATTACATTTCTCTCTTTTCAGAAAATTACCACCATGAACTATAATATTCATCAGAGCAATTTGAAATTTTTAGTAACTAGACTTTACAGGTGTGAAGCTTTCCTAAGCAATGAGGAATATGCAGGGGAAAATAAGTTGTGACCAGTAGTATATTACTAAATGTATAAATTCAGCTTAAACATTCATATAGCTTGATTCAAGACAAGGACATAAGGTTATAAAACCAACCATACAAAGCAAAGCAACACCACCACCATCCTGGGTTGTTGTGAATAATAAACTGCCTCATGCTATCCACATTGTTTAAAAAAAAATTAAAAATCCAGGAACCCTTAATAAAACTGTGCAAACTGTGGACTGACACACCTTGGGATTCCATTTCTCATCTGTGCAGTTACATAACATGCTTATTTTACTTACATAAATCCAACTCTTACGCTTGAAAGAGAAAAAGAGATAGAAAATAATTTAAAGTGACAGCCATTTCACCCACCATCCTACACAACCAGTGTGCCCCCAGAGCAGCAGTTCTCAACCTGTGGGTCGCGACCCCTTTGGTGGTCAAATGACCCTTTCACAGGGGTCGCCTAAGACCATCCTGCATAGCAGATATTTACATTACGATTCATAACAGTAGCAACATTACAGTTATGAAGTAGCAACGAAAATAATTTTATGGTTGGGTCACAGCATGAGGAACTGTATTTAAAGGGCCAGAAGGTTGGGAACCACTGCCCCAGGGCATCCTGAGACGACAGACATAAACCTGCGGTTGTCACCACCGTGCCACACCAGGTGTGATTCCAGTCTTTAAAAACACGTTTTCCAAATGCCTGGGCCCACAACTGGCAGCCAGCCACTTCTTCTGGAGGTCAAGCAAGGAAATAGCAATCAAGAGTAATTCTGAATAGACGCGATTTCTATCTTAGCCACAACCCAAGCCCTAGCTTCACCCCTGCTCTCGATCAGATCAGTCAGTCTCAACTTGGCTCCTCCTGTCCGGGCAACAGCAGCTCAGAAATTGCTGCTGCAGTGACTTTGAGGCTCAGTTACAAACCACATTCCCTCTGGGAAGCCCCTCCCCCTTATTCTCCTTCCACCAAGTGGATGAAGTAAAGATGCGAGAGAGAGTTTTTTGTTTTGTTTTGAACGGAACCCTTTTATTGTCCAGCACCTGTGACGGTTTCATCTCTCTGTAAACGGGACAGGAAATTTGGAGCATAATTGGCCCTTTTAAAGGGAAAAAAGAGGGGGGAAGCGCACCCAGAGAGGAATATCTTCACACATGAGAATGTGCTACTAGGTAACAACCAAGCCCACAGTCTGCTTTTTCATCCCATTAAAAATATCTGGAACAATATATAGCAAAACAAATAAATTACTTGCCATCTCTCAGTACATCTCTGAAGCAAAGATGGATACTTATGGCACCTCAGAGAGAAGTGGTTTGTCTCCCGTAACGCAATCTTGGCCTTGGTTCGGGGGTCAGTCTCTTCTTTCCAGATCCTCCCAGGTAGAGCCACTCCCCTCACTCCATTGCTCCAGTGGTCTACTACACCACTGCCTTACATGTCCATCTCCTCCAGGGAGGGAGAAAGGACCCTGGCACCTTGCAGGTGTCTGCTGAACGAATGAAAGATTACCGCCTCCCAACCCCAAAGAACAGAAGACTTCCTCCTTCTCACATCCACCGTCCAGTTCACCAGTTTCATAAATGGTCCACTCTGTGTATGCACAGAGTATAAGAGCTGCAAAATAAAATAATGCCGATTTGGATTCTAAGTTAACTTGTCTAGTAATTTATAGGTTTTAAGGTTGAAACTGGATATAAAACTCCCTTTGTTCCTCCTTCTACAATCTCCTATATGCTGAGGGGTTTCCTGGACCTTCCACTGAATCATCATGCCACCCAACTGCTCTTCTCAAAAGATTAGCTTTTCAGTTTTCATTTTAGGATTAAACATAAATAGCACATCTCCTGACAATATTGTCAGCAAGATTGAGTCTCTCTTCAGCCAGATCTGTGCTAGGGATCTTTGTTGGTTCAACATGCCCATGGCTCTCTTCAGAAGGATGGGCAGTGGACCGGCTACCCCTGACCTTAGAGCATAACTTTTGACGGACTGGGTGCTGGTATTCTATGTTGCTGGCTGGATGAAAAGGCAGTATTGGAAAGAATAAAGATTACTCCACTCAGCCTCTCAGACGGGATACACCCTGTGATCTGCCACACCCTGATTTTCAAAACTCAGCCTGAATTATCTGTTCATAAAAAGACCATTAAACTGATTCCAAATGGAAGTTCTATGACTGTTATTACATTACAGTTCAGCTGCTTCTAAATGACTAGCTACCTCAGGCCCTAACGGCCCAATCTTCCTGTATATGCTCATGTTGCTTTGTAAATGCTCTTAATAGCATGAACTGTTAGCATGATCCATTAACCTAAAATAATGATTACATTATGTGTATCAACAGTATTATCTTTTTATTAAAAAAAACAACCCTAAGTGCTTTTTAATGCATTATCTAATTCATAATCATTGAGGAAAACTGTTATTTCTATTTTAGTGGTGGTGACTGTAATATGAAAAATAGCAGTAACACACCCTTCCAAGCAAACTATAAAGTTGCAGAAGAGCTTGGTTAGTGGCCTTTCACCACGGGTCTCAGTTCAATAAATATCTGTCAACTGCTTAGCTAATGTCCCATGTTATCTTGTATGGAAAAAACTAGCAGTAATATGGCATGTTTTGATGGACCAGGTGGTTCTTACAGTCAAGATCTTATAAGCCACATAGATATCTTCATATCTTAACAACCCAAGATATGAAGCCAGGCCACCTTGCTGGGTAAGTGCTCCAGTTAACTACTGCTGTGTAGCCAACAACCCCAAAAACTTAGCTGCATAAAGCAACCACTTCATTTTCCTCATGGACCATGTGGGTCAGGGATTCAGAAATGTCACGGTGGAGACAACTCTTGTGTGTCCCATATGTCTTGCTGAGCTCACTGATAAATGGGGGCTAGAATACTAGGGCTGGAGGATCCAGTTCCTGGAGGGTTTCTTCACTGATGTCTGATGCAAGGCCGGGAAGGACCGAGGATGGGCTCAACCAAGACTGTCCACCAGAGCATGGCCTTTCCATCACCCCGCTGGACTTTTTACGTGGCGGGTCAAGTCTCCTAATGAAAGCAAGTGTTCCTAATGAGCAAGGCAGAAGTATGGCCTTTGGTGGTCTAGCCCTGGAAGTCACATGGGGCCACTTCTGTCCTCTCTCTTGGTCAATGTAGTGACAATCCCCCTCCCCCACGAGATTCAAAGAAAAGAGCCACAAATCCACCTCTTATTAGCAGAAGTGTCAATATATTTGCAGCCATGCTGTCAAACACTCACAGTGTGTGTTCAGTTTCCCATGGTCTGGTTACCAACAATTTCAACTTGAACTATTGTTGATATATAAATATATATAAATATATATATATTTGCAGAATATCAACCACAAATGGCGGCAATTACATTTCTAGATTATCAGATTCTGAATTACGATAATCTATAGTTCTGATATAATGCCTACATGGGTATTAGATAAATATTAATTTGAAATAACAACAAAGTCAACAACTGGCAGAAGATCTATTGACATGTTTGGTCTTTAATTTTATAAAAATTATTCAGTTGGGGGGAAATTATTTTTTTCTCCTATCTCCATTAAGATATCAGATGCCCCAAGTTAAATTAAAACATTTCAGGAGTTCCCTGGCTGGGTAGCTCAATTGGTTAGAGTGTTGTCCCTATATACCAAGGTTGTGTGTTTGATCCCTGTCAGGGCACATACAAGAATCAACCAATAAATGCATAAATAAGTGGAAGAACAAATTGATGTTTCTCTCTCTCTCAAATAAATAAGTAAATAAATGAATAAAAATTTTCGAAAGGGAGAATAAACAGGGTGGGAAAACACTTACTAAAAAGAAACATTTCGGAAAAAAAAAAAAGAAAGAAACATTTCGGGAGCTAGGAAACTTGGGAGAAAACAATTTAACTTTATAGAACTATTCAGCTTAAGATGGCAAACTCAAACTCTTATCAGAGCTTGGCAGGTAGAGAAGTAAAAGCAGGATGGAATAAGTAAGTCAATGGAAATATTGATGACTGGGGTTAACTGGAGCACCTCAGGCCCTGCCTGAAGGTATGTGAACTCAATTATTGAAATTAATCTAAAAATAGTGCATTTTCCAGAATTGGCTCTTAGGCCACAGCTAATGTTTCTTTGATTTAGATTAGGTGGCAGGTATTTCCTAGGTTTATGATTTTTTTGGCTGGTTCAAATGGTCCATTTTGTACTGCTCTGATATGGAAAAATAAACACTCAATATATAATTCTGTAGCTAATACTAAACATTTTGTTGTTGTTAATCCTCACCCAAGGATATTTTTTCCATTGATTTTCTCTTTCTTTCTTTCTGTCTTTCTTTCTTTCTGTCTTTCTTTCTTTCTGCCTTTCTTTCTTTCTTTCCTTTTTTAAGAGAAATGGAAGGGAGGGAGGGAGAGAAAGAGAGAGACATCAATGTGAGAGAGACACATCAATTGGTTGCCTCTTATACATGCCATGACTGGGACCAGGGATCAAACCGGCAACCCAGGTACATGCCCCTGACAGGAATTGAGCTGGAGAGCCTTTGGTGTATGGGCCAACACGCTAACCATTGAGAAACATTGGCCAGGGCTAATTATAAACATTTATTGATCATTTACTATGTCCCAGACACTGAGCTCAGTTACTGCCATTTGTATGTTATTTAATGCTCAACAGTCCTTTGGGAGTATTTCTGAACCCATTTTACAAATAAGGAAATTGAGCTTCAGGGCAGCCAATTAATAACAAAGTTGATAAAAATTAGTGAGTGGCAGAGAGTGGGTTCACACCTAGACAAGTTTGACCTCCACACCTTTGGTCTTAGCCACTGCATCGTGGTGCTTTTGATGAATGTGGCTCCCCTAAACCACAGGTGAGTGGCCCCCAGGAAGGGGGATGCCTTTGCCAACATTCTTTGGTTGTAACCCATCCAGCCGTTCGAATTTTGGGATAGAAACGGGAGTTTACCCAAGGCAGTGAATATTCACGGACAGTCCCTCATACCCAGGAATCCTGGGAGTTTAAGACTAGATAAGAAATCGTGGTCACAATACCCCTGTGGCCTGACAGGGTTTCTCTGGACACGAAGAGAGAATGCAGGCCCAGCCCTCTGGAAGCCGGGCAGTGCTCCCACCTGCTCTCCTGATAAAAGAACCCCACCTCCCAGCAAGGCACTACTCACAGACACACAGCATGGAAGTCGGAGTTTTTGTGCTCGACAGCCTCTCTTGGCAGACCACGCGATGATTTTCCCTTAAAAAACCTGTCCCGAAAAATCCCCTTTAAAAAAGCCCTCTATTTCCTTGAAGAGAAAATTCAAATAGAGTTCTCACATATCAAATATATGACAGAGGCCGTTTGTAATCATTTAAATTATTTATCCTTCATTGTTTAATGCTTTATACCATTCCTCCATGCATAATTTATTATACCATTTATGTTTATTAAAAATTGATCATGGGGACCTGCTCTCTCTCCATTCTCTCAGGCTACCGATATGTCTCTGTCAGATCACTTGGAAATAGACAACATTTTTTTTAAAAAATTCACTTTAATGGTTTGTATGCCTCTTTCTTATCTTAGGGTTACTTTTCTTTGACAAAAGGACTAGAAGTTACCTTAATATATTAACTGCTCATTTTCCTTATGAAATAACAAGTCCCTCCCCCACCTTGAACTGCGCTGTACCTCTGACTTGCTTTAACCAAAAGAAGGCTGCAGAAGTTACAACCTGCTGGCTCTGTGCCTGAGCCTTCCGAAGGCCTGGCAGCTTCTGCTTCTGTGACCCTAACCACCATGTAAAAAGCCCAGTGACCCTACTGAAGAGGCCACTTGGAGAGTGAGAGGTCCGACACTACATGGAGAACAAGAGCAGCCCAGCCATCCCTGATTCCCACTATGTTCTGTCCCAGGTAACCTGCCATCTGAATGCAACCCCCGTCTGGTTAAAGGAAGAACAGCAGAAGAGCTGCACAGCTGAGCCCACCCAGCCCGGACGGCAGATTCACAAACAACTAAATGTTGTCTTAAGCCACTACGTTTGGGGTTCTTTTGTTACAGAGTAACATTTAACAAATAAACTAAATATATGAGTAAAAGGGAATTAGAACTTCTTTCACAGGGTAAATTTCATGAAAAGACAAGTCCATGTTTCTAGCAGGCATATCCAAGAAAACAGCAACAGAATCTAAAGGAAATAGAGAACTCATACCACCAGCTTCCCGTGCCATTTTCTTTGGTTCTAAGACATTTTCCAATGAAAAGATTTTCCTACCTTTTTTGTGTGTTTTTTTTTTTAAGGATTCCTGGTCTGACAGAAAGTTAAGGAGTCCAATCAAGTCTGCTATGTGAATATTACATGAATGGAAACTAGACCCTGGCCAACCCATCCTGATGTTCCATTTCCTCTTATGCACCAGCAGTATAGATCCACAGCTGTGGCTGCGGGCACGGGCGCTGCTGTGTTCAGGGAGATGAACACTGTGGGGGCTTCTGGCTTAGTTGTACTGGTCATCAAATAGTTCTGTGGGAAAGGTCACCTTAGGGACAGAATGGCCAAGTTTGACTAGTAGACTTAAATGACTAGTAGAAATATACAGCTACCTATGCTTTAGCCCAGGCATGCAATCACACACACACACACACACACACACACACACACACACACACTATCGATGTTCCGTGGAGACAGCTGACGCACATCCAAGATATGGCTAGACTATTTAAAAAACCCATGCACATTTGCAGAATGAGGAGAAAGGCTGCTACATTTATAGTGGCTTGGTGGAACTTTGGATTGCTACTTCCAATAATTGCTGCTCTTTTAGAAAGGAAAAGAATCATTATAGAAGAACTATGGGTCTAAGCAAAGTGTCTTTTGTAAAAATCAAAACACAGAATGCCAAAAATATTTCCCAACAGTTTATACTGGGCTAATGCTTTGAATTTTCTGAATGACCTCTTATAGGTAAAACTAAAGGCTCAGTACACGAAATTTGTGCAGGGGGGGATGTCCCTCAGCCCGGCCTGCAAAGACACCCTGCGTCTGGCCGGAGGCCCCTCCTCTCCCTCCACACGGCTGAAGAACGGACGCTGGGTTCGCGTTGCCAGGGCGACACTGCCAGCATCCAGCCCCAGCCGCTATGGATGCCGCCATCTTTGTCGTGGAGTGATGGTTAATTTGCATATTACTCTTGTATTAGATAGGATTATCAATGTATTTTTTAGTATATCATGTCTTCTAAAACTATCTCCAATTAATAAATCGTACGTGGTGGAGATCAACGTAAAGAGTGGACTTAGGAAAAACCTGGTAGCGTGAAGGTTGCATGTTTAGAAAGAGAAGAATCAGTTCCCAGTGCTTGCAAAGCTCCAGACACCAAGCAAGAGAAACAGAACCTTACGCATGCACGTCACTGACCTGCCAGTCGGTGAAGCTGAGCACAGACCCCTTTCAAACTGCTGAGAGAGAGCAAGCGCTGGACTTAAAAATGGGAAAAATTTCCCTTTCATTTTTTTGCCCCTACATAAGGGTGCTCGTTGAATAGACGCCACTCGGCTGCTCCTTGGGACACAGCAACCCCAGAGAGAAAACTGTCCTCTAACTTCTCTTCTGCTTTAGTCACTTCTGGGGGAGGCATAGGCTGTCATTTGACAGTGAGAGAGGTCAGGACACCCGGGCAGTGAAAATGAGCCAAGCACCCAGGTTTACCTTCTAGGGAAGAGAAAAGGCTACGTAACAGCAAGAGGTTTTTGCCATAGAAGCAACTGGGAGCTTATCCTGGTGAAGCCAATCATCTCAGACACAAGGAAATAAAGGGGCACTGTGCTTGCAGGGTGTGGGGGCTCATGCTCCTTACGTGCCCGTCACTAGGCTGGGCCTGTTACCGCAGTTTTATTTGGTAAGTGGCTAACAAGTGTTTATTGGGCGGGTGGATGAATAATGAAGGCAGGAAAGTAATACACAGAAAGGAGACATGACTCTGGTAATGGACAGGGCAAGGCGGGAAAGCGGGGTGCAGAGGGTCATCACTGAGCCTCAGGAGTTAGGGGAGAGGAGGGAGGGGAGGGAGACAAGGCTCCTAGCAGAGACCATGTTCACACAACCGACCCAAGCCCCGTGATGATCTGACCAAGTGGCTTAGCATCTGAAGTTCATGAAATGCAACAAGTCTATGTAGAACGAAACTGTGCAGAATCCCGTAGCATCCTCTCTCCTTAAAATGGGCAAACCAGTGAGGCACCTTGGAAAAGCATAGTGTTGCTCAAACCATGTTCCATTGAGGTGGGGAGGGGATGGAGGTTTTACAGAGCCCCTGGAAAAGCTTTGCTTCTTTTGAAAAAATGAGTTCTCTGCTTGAAAAACACAAACCGAAAACTGCAGGCGTGAATCTGAGCTGCAGTCCCACCGTTAACTAGCGGTGTGTCCTCTCACGACGTCATTTTGTCTCCCGGGGCCTTTTTCAGCTTCAGAAAAATGAAGATAAAGCCGCCCTGACACCGCCGCATTGAGGATCTAATGAGATAAACTGTGTGGAGACACTTGGAAATTACGTCACAGATACAGGTTTTAGGAACTATAAAAGGTAAATTTTTCAAAAGAAATTTTTCAATAAGTCAACAGGGAGTTTCAAAGGAGGCTGTTTTTTGTTTCCTGTGTTTATATCGACAAAATCCGTGCCTGCCTCAGAGGAAAATCATTATTTAAAGAAGCTACTTAGTGCTCGGCACAACTTCACAGACACCCCAAAAGCAGGCTAGAAAAGGGGATCGTTGGCACCCTGAAAGTCGACTTCTAGGGTCTGGCATATAATGCTGGCAGAAGCACTGCAAAACACAGAAATGGATTAAAAACTCCAACTTCCAGGAAGGCTCACATGGGATCAGAGGTTTAGGACTGGAAGGGACTTCCAGATTACCAACCTCCATTTCACTGATGAGCGAACTGAGAACTCAGGATGGGAGGGGATGGGTCCAAGATCACATCAGCAGTTGTGGGACTCCACGGCACATCCAGCTCTTGTCCTTGCAAGAAGTCTGCATAATGGCAGACTCCTGACACCCAATTCCCACCCATCAAGAGTCCATGTGGAGTCGGCTCAACTTCCCCAGAACCCCCCTGAACGCACTCTGTCTTCAGAAGGCATTTGGAGCAGTGGCATTTCTACCCTGGCCTGGGGGTAGGGCGAGCCGCATCCTGGTTTGCCCTAGACAGTCCCTATTTATGCCTTGTCCCAGCATAATTATTAATAGTGCTCCCTCGCCTCTCACAAGTGTCTGGATTTGGATGGAAAATGATACAGCACTCTGTGCTTTTCTGGGAGGAATTGGGAGACCTTGGATAGAACTGCTCCCCAAGAGCTTGGTGGGACGGTTTGGAACCAAGAGAGATGTGACAACTGTCCCCAAATATTGACAGGCCTATCCTGTGTCAATGAAGTCAGACCACACTGTGGCCACAAGGATTAGGGCATGGACCACCACAGGGGTGGAGTGCTCCAGTAGAAGGAAGAGTACTCTAAATGCTTTCTGGAGCCAGCCTGCCTGGGTTCTAATCGTGGTCCCGCCATTTACTAGCTCTGTGACCTCAGGCAGGCTGCCCGCCTAACCTTTTTGTGCTTCAGTTTCTTCATTGGTAAAATAAAAATAATAAAAAGAGACCCAGGGACATAGGGAGTTCTCCATAACCATTCGCCCCTACTGTTATCACTGTTGTTTGGCAGGTGGTGGGTGTTCCCAGAGTAGAGGTTCTCACACGTGGACTAGAGGATTGTGGGAGAGGACAATCAGCACGTGCTCAGCTGACATCGGAGAGGCCGTCCTAACTGGTGAACTGAATGGGTCTGCTCGGGGCTCCAGGCGGAGTGTGTCAGTGGGAGAGCATCGCCCCTGATGAGGGCTGCACTCGAGGCGGAGCAAACTGGCCAAGCACCTAGTTCAGGACTGTGAAGGCCGGGAAACACAGCCACAGTAGAATACAGTGACTCAGAGCGTGGGGCTATCAGACTGCCTGCTCACCCACGTTCTAGCTGGAGACTCTGGACAAGTCACTTAACCGCTCTGTGCCTCTGTTTTCTACACAGAAGAGTGGGCATAACAACAGTGTGGATCTCCTAGAGGAATAAATGCTTAAAGCAAGTGCCTGATGACCATTGTTACTGCGACGTCAGTGCCAATCACTGAAGCGTGCAGCTGGAGCCCCTGAACCGAGGTGGGAACTGAAGGCAGGAGGGAGGAGCCTGCCCAAAGTCTCAAGGCCTCTACACACCTCCCTGTCTTCTTTGTCAGGTGCTGCAGCCCAGCTCAGGGCAGAGGGAGACACCCATCCTTTCAAGCCCAGGCCTGGCTGATCAGTTGGTGTTGGGGCTGCGGAAGTGAGGGACCTGGGCTCAGGACTGGGAGGGCCAGGGTGCAGCAGGAAGAGCTGGGGGCACCCTGATGGGAAGAGCAGCTGCGAGTTAGGGCGCGAGGCATGAGCACAGAGCTAGGCAGAGGTTCAGTGGAAACAAGAGTGACTTTATTAAAACACACATCTGATGATATCCACTGCTAAAACCCTATTCCAGTCCTTACGGAGCACTGGGCCCTGGCCTACATCTCTGACTGGGTCCTTCACCCTCTCCCCACAGCCACACTCGCCCACTTCGTTTGTCTGGACTTGGCCAACTTATTCTCACCTCCAGACCTTTGTAGTTGACAGTCCCTTTGCCTGATGCACGTTCTCCTCAGGTATTCGTGTCTGGCTCCTTGTCATTTATACCTCAGTTCTCAGAAGCTTTCCTGGACAGCTTAGTCCAGTTAAGTAGTATCCCCAACATCCTCTTCCCATCATCTGTCAGCCTTTTTCTTAGCACATCTCACAATTAATTATCTAAGTAATTAATCTAAGTATGAATTATGAATTAATTTGTCTAATAGTTTTTTGTCTGCTTGTTTACTATCTGTTTCTCCCTTCTAGAACACAAGCAACTCTCAATAGTGAGCACAGATGTTTGCTGAGTGAATAAACGAAGCAAGAGCAGGCTGCAGAGGAGTGAGGTTTGGAGGTGACTGCCTTGAGCTGGGGGAACCTGATTGGTCAGTGGGAGCAGGATGTCTGGGTGGGTGTGGGTGTGGCTGCAGCTGCCTTAGAGCCCAGAAGCTACCTGCCTGCCCTGCAGAGGAAGGAGAGGTTTCAGAACAGCTGAGTGAATGGTCTTCATCTTCTCAGCAGAGGAGGGCGCTGCCTCACACTGGCTGGCACAGGAGCACCTCGCCGGGCCAACTTAATACTGTGGATGCTCCCAGCAGGAACAGGCCTGTACTCAGTAGCTCTCTCTGGGATTGGCATTTCAGACTGTTAGCACCTTGCAGACAGGAGGCCGGTGAAGAGAATCTAACATTTGTAAATGCCACCAGTTTACAAAACTCCAGAGGAGCGCAGAAGAGGAACACGGGACTTAAAATAAACAGGCCTGATTATGGTGCTATACAGCGGCAAGTTTAGCTGCTTTAGAATAGTCCAGAAACCATAGGAGGAAAAGCGTAAGTAGAGAATTACAACCATGTTCATAGCCGAGCGGAGCTAACCTGAGTGGTCTGAAATAGGGCGACCGGCATGTGAGGTCCCGATAAGTGTTTCTATCTTTATGTTGTTTGATGCCCAGCCCTCGACAGCAGCAGCCCCAGGTGAAGCAAACCAGAGTCGTAAATGTGTTTTCTCCGAGGGAACACGAGGGCCTCTTTGACCAGAAGGCTCTGCACTGGAGACCCAGCAACAAAACAAACAAAAAGGAATGTGGTTCCTGCCGAGTCCCTGGGCATTGATCAGCCTACTGTCTTGATTCTGAGAGGTATTTTTCCAGGAAGTATTTGGAAGAGATAACGTGGATCTATGAGAACATTGATGAGACAGTTTTAACAAGCATTGGTAAATGTTTATAGATCCCTAATTACTCGGATTTCATTTCTAGGAAGAATATTCCTGCTTTACAAATTAATTTTTGTTTTAATGTTGGAGGGGATTGGGCAGTAGAGAAGTTAAAGACCGATGAAAGGGGAACAAAAAGCATTTCTCTATAAACAAGCCCTTCAGTGACCTCTTTCTCAGGAATTAAGGTCAGGAGCGGAGAGAGAGGGATGGAGGGAATAAGGGCCTTCGGACCAGTGATGGGGACCGGGCCACAGAGGAGGCTTTGTGAATAAGGTTGTGCTCTAGAAAGAGTCACTGTCTTGACCTGAATTTTGGAGTAAATGCCTCCAGTTTACAGGAATTATGGCTCAACCGCTACCAAAACCCCCAAAGAGCTCAGAAGAGGAACATGAATAAAGGGTTACGTTGGCAGAGAAGGAACTAATAAAACATTTTCCCCTTCAAAGCCCATGGCTAATGTTTCCCAGTTCAAGCTTCAGCTAACGGCAGCCATTAACAGTCCTCCTTTTAACAGACCAGAGAGGAAGACTACGATAAACATGGGCACAAAACTCAGGAATCCATGTTCCTCCCCAGCCTCCAGCCTTAAGGCCTCCAGGGGAGAGAGACAGTGAGCTCAACACTCGCTTTGTTTTGAGCAGGATTTTACCTCTGAAGTACCCCTCACCCGGCGGCACGCCCCTGAGACCGCATGGCGAGCAACCTGCCGGGCGATTCCAGATAGGAACGTGCACGGTGGTAAGAAAGCGCATGCAGTTTTTTGTCTTCTTCCACTTCCCACCACGGAGCTCCTCTGTTTGGTTGAGCTCAGCAGCACAAGTGCCTTGGATGATCTAGAAATTGCTTCCATATGTGGGCACTGGAAAGCATGTGCTCATTGGCTGCCTGAGAAAGGAGCTCGGGGCAGCCTCTCCTTCCTGCCAGAGAATGTCTCTCAGGCTGGAGAGAGCCACAGGGTGTTTGAGCTGCGGGAGATCATGGGGAGCATCTCCAAGCTCCCCGATTCAGAGATGAGGAAACTGAGGCCCCAGGTCACACACTGGCCAAGCTGCAGCTAGTCCCTGGGGCTCTCTGCCTGCCTTTCTTATTTTGAATGCTCTTTGGCATTTATTTATTTACTAGAGGCCCGGTGCACAAAAATTTGTGCACTAGGTGGGGTGGGGGGGAGGGAGTCCCTCAGCCTGGCCTGTGCCCTCTCGCAGTCTGGGACCCCTCAGGAGATAATGACCTGCTGGCTTAGGCCTGCTCCTGGGCGGCAGAGGGCAGGCCCAATCCCTAGGTGCAGCCCCTGGGTGGGCTCAGAGCAGGGCCGATTGGGGAGTTGGAGTGCCGCCCCCTGTCATGCACAGC
>NW_006288615.1:15555059-15570128 GCF_000327345.1 Myotis davidii | reverse complement strand
TTTTATTGTTGACACTATTACAGATGACCCCCATCTTCTCCCTTCCCCACTAGATTTGGTCTTACCCAAGAGTGTTCTTTATCTTAACTAGGTATAAATCACTAAGCAAATTATTAAATACGGACAGAATTGCCTAGGTGGGCCAACCATCCCTGACACAGCCGAGGTGCCAATGCCATTGTCCAGGCCACAGAGCCCCAAGGGATTTGGTCTTACCCAAGAGTGTTCTTTATCTTAAATAGGTATAAATCACTAAGCAAATTATTAAACACAGACAGAACTGCCTAGGTGGGCCTACCATCCCTGACACAGCCGAGGTGCCAACGCCCATGTCCAGGCCTCAGAGCCCAAGGCTTCCTGTTCTGTGGCTGGATCCCCGGGGATTGAAGCATAGAATCATTTGGAAAGAAACCATCCTATTTTTCTCAAGTTACATATTGTCTTTCCCTCTCCTCTTTGCAAACGCCTGCTTCCCCTTTTCTCCCTCCCCAACCCTACCTCCTGCCACACACACACACACACACACACACACAATTGCTTGAAAGAAGGACCTGTAGCTAATTTAGTTTAGCAGCAGGACGGTAAGTTGGGATCTGGACCGGCAGGCCTAGGACTGAAGGCCAGCACTTGGGGCCAGATGCCTACAGGAAGCCCGGCTTAGGGGTGCAGGGGGCTCCTTTCACTCTGCACCGGGCCCCATGCCAGGTCTCTATGGCCCCAGACCACTTCTCAGCCTCAATGCCCCGTTAGTGCAGGGGTGGCTCAGAACTTGAAACAAAGGCTCCATTTAGGATTCAACAGAGAGTGGTCTGCAAGCACCCTCCTCTCTAGAGAAATCTCCCAACCCCAAACTTGGGTGATTCAAGCCCGAATCACATCATCTTGAACTGCCTGACCCTGGTGGGTGAAGGAGCGCAGTTTCAGATGCCCGCAGTAGTGGAAGGTCAGAATGACGCTCCAGTTCCCCGCTCAGCCAGCACCAGCTCGCCCATACCACTCCCACTTCTCTTTTCCAAGCAAAGTGCCCCCAGCTTGTCCCCAGGCTCACTTACAGGTCAAACCTGGCAAACCTCAACTTTTTAAAGGCCTGCTTTGCAGAGGACCTGAAACCTACATGGGGTTTAGCAGTTCTGCTCTATAACCCAGACTTTTGGGGGTCTTTCTTGTCACTTCTTATGCTACATCATAAGTCAAGTATGTTAAGGTGCCCTTCAAAAAGCATTTTATTAATATTACCATAGATCAATGGTCGGCAAACTCATTAGTCAACAGAGCCAAATATCAACAGTACAACGATTGAAATTTCTTTTGAGAGCCAAATTTTTTAAACTTAAACTATATAGGTAGGTACATTGTTATTAACTTAATTAGGGTACTCCTAAGGCTTAGGAAGAGCCACACTCAAGGGGCCAAAGAGCCACAGTTTGCCAACCATGGCCATAGATCATTAGGACTCTTACTAGTCTAGTTGTATTAATCAGATAACATGTCTTTCAATAAATATTTACTGAATACTTACTATCCATGAGACAGAGATCTAGGGATGTAACGCTAAGCATAACCCTATAACATGGTGCCTCCTTTTAGGGACCTCAGAGGACCGCAGGTTCTCTATATCATTCTGTTCGTGCCTTCATTTCACTATAAACCGTACTGGGTGGAATTACTGCACACGCGTTCGACTATGAGCACTCTTGCACTCTGAGCAGGTTCTGTGTCTTATTTGTGCCAAGACAATGCACCATGGACACTCAACTATTCTCTGTTCGAACAGGATTAAAATCAGCTCCCTACTCCCTCCATCAGCCATGACCTCTGCTCCCCTCCTTGGTCCTGCATCACCATCACTGCCCCACCAACTTTCAGTGAGGGATGAGTGAAGAAAACTTCTTCTAGGGCCATGAACCCTGTGTTACTGGATCTCCTTCTGTAGAAGTCTGACAGCTACAATGAGACTGGTTTCTACATGCCTGACATATTTCTATTATAATCAGTAGTTTTCAAACTACAAGTTACTGCCTATTCTCTAACAGCCAAATCAATTTAGTGGGTTGCAACTAGCTCCTCTTTCAAAAATATAGTAAGAATAGCCTGACCGGTGTAGCATAGGTTGAGTGTCAACCTATGAACCGGGAGTTCTCAGTTCAATTCCTCGTCAGGCACAAGCCCGGGTTGTGGGCTTGATCCCCAGTGGGGGGTGTGCAGGAGGAAGCCAACCAATGATTCTCTCTCATCGTTAATGTCTCTCTCCCTTCCTCTCTGAAATCAATAAAATATATTTTTAAAATATGTATATAATAAAAATGTATTGCATTTGGTAAGAATGGGGATTGTTTTATAAAACTTTTGTTTCTATTATCTATCTATCTGTACTGGATCTCAATGAAAAATGTATTTCTGTGGGTCACAGTTAAAAAGTCAAAACACTGGTTTAGATTATGTGTGCTTGTTTTTGTTGTGTTTTAACTCTAAAGCACGTGTAGCCTCCTAAATTTACATTTTCTCTCTTAAAAATATTTTGACTCTGGAAAGAATTGAAGGGACCCACTACCCTGTTTTCCTAGGCCCCAGAACACACAGTGCAAGGTTCCTCTATAGAGGACTGAGTTTATTTGTGCAGCTCTTCCGCCTTGGGTCCTTCCCATGTACCTCATGGGGGGAGTGGGGGGAGGAACTACTGTGTTAACTTATGCAACAGGGTTAGTTACAGCACACCCTGCCCTCTAGTTCCTCCAGGGAAGCAGGACATTACTGGTTTCATGAGGGTTCATAAGTTTCCATTGTTGCTGAGACAGTAAGTTCAGGAGAAGGTGGGGCCCATTTGCGCCAGCCCAGCGCTTGGACCCCCTGCTCCCCTTGACCACTCAGTCACTTTCTGGACCATCCAGGCTTAGGGAGGGGGAAGAGCAGCAACAAGTCAGAAGTCTGCCTGTGCCAGGAGGCATCACAGGAGGCGGGCTGACACTGGAACAGCTCGCTCAGAGACAGGATGTGTCACCAAACTGCCATTCCAATCAAGCATGAGGCAGGGGGACCAGGGACTTGAGGATCAAAAACTTTTACATTGGAGTCCTAGCTCTGCCTCTGGTGTTTTGCTTAATTCTAGAAGAGTTTGGGTCACATCCGAAAAAAAGAGATCCTCTTGTCCTCTGACCAAGAGCGGGGGCCTGTGGGTTTGAGGTTGGAAAGGCCCCGTGGGGCTGGTGAACAGCGCATCTCCCTGAGAGCCTTCCCGGATCAGATCGGCCCTAAGAACAGCGTTGGTTTTGTTCTATCTTCTGCTCGCCTGAGAGCTTTTCCATGTTGTCCATCTCTGGGCTTGAAAAGATGGTTAGATAAACTGCCACAGGGGAAATCACCATGGGGCTGACAGGACTGTGGGGCCTGCAGGAATAAAGCACCCCTACCCACTGGGTGGCTCAGAAAAGAGGGTGCTGTGGGGACTATTGGTCAAGGTCTCTGCAGGGCTTGTGGGTAATGGCCCTCAAGTTTCTTCTCTGCACTTACAGCTTCAATCCCCCTCCACCAAAGCTCTTGCTGTGGGAGGGGTCGCACAAGATCAGGGCTGAAGTCAGCCCCAGACAAGGATGCTCTGCAGCCCCTGCTGAGCCCTGAACATAGCCCAGAGGTGGGAAAACGGCTCTGGGTGCCCTCTGGCCCTAGGTGTCTGTCTTTACCTGATAAAAAGCTGAATTCTTCCCCATTCTGGCTTGTGGGGATCCCAGGTCATTGATCTGCAAGTACAAGGTTGCCTGTTGATCCCAGATGAGTCCTGTGTTGACCTGCCCAGGTGACTGGTGAAGCAGAGCTCCTGGGAGCCGTCTGCAGGCTTCCTGGGCCTCTCCCAGGAAGGGCTTACGCTGCTTGCAGGCCTCTCGGACACCTGGTTGCCTGACAATTACTCTCAGGAGCAGGGTTTTGAGAAATATATTTTATATGAAAACAAGGTGACCATTTCCCTCTCTCTCTCATCCCCCTCACTGAACTCTGCTATAAACTGAGTTACTTTGATTCCTTCACCCCCAAGACAAGTGATGCGAGCAGAGCGTACTGGGGACAGGTGTCTGCTCTCCTCCCCGGAACTGCCCAGAAAACAGAGGCTCAGCGCTGCGAGCTCCACAGGGCAGGTGCCGTGGGCACGCGGCCTTCTCCTGGGCTTACTGTGTGCTGCCCTGCAAGGAGGTGTCCAACTGCACTGCTGGTCCCACCCAGCAAAGGAAGATCATCCTAGAGTTCACCTGGGATTTAGTAAGAAAAGTATTTCCTGGACAATGTATGCAATCTCAGGCCGGGGAAGGAGGATGGGACTGGAACTCAGCAGGCCTGGGCTCTTGTCTCAACTCTGTTACCAAACAGCCACCAGCCTTGGGAAAGCCATCCAACTTCTCTGCGATTCTGTTTCCTCACCGGGGACACGGAGTCTGGCAAAATGATCTCCATTTTCACTTTGCTTCCTAGCTTGTACGTTCTGGGATTTTACGAAAGGCTCTCCATCTTATCGTTGAGTTTACACCACTGGCTGAATGTAACTTACGCTATTCATTTATTCTTGAGAACATAATGGGACACCAGTCACTGACACCAGTCTTAGGCAGCATTTGCGATACTCTAGGAAGTTTTTCTTTCTCCTTAGGGACTGCTGAAGTCTTAGGGGGTCAATGAGAATGCATG
This sequence comes from Myotis davidii, assembly GCF_000327345.1. Taxonomy (NCBI): domain Eukaryota; kingdom Metazoa; phylum Chordata; class Mammalia; order Chiroptera; family Vespertilionidae; genus Myotis; species Myotis davidii. The sequence goes on along the minus strand of NW_006288615.1, from coordinate 15,565,457 downwards.
TCTGTGATGGGTGTCAGGGGTCAAAGTGGGCGATTCAGATACAAAGAGCAGGCCCTTCTGCTGAAGGATCAGCCGTTGGTGTTGACCGTCTCTGACTGTCCTTTTCACACTGAGTTGGTGACCGTAACCCAGAATCACGCAGGGAAACAGCGGAACAGAAAGCCGGGGCTACTCCCCAGAACACGCTATCAGTGCTCAGCTATCTTTCCAACTGGACGATCCTTACTGGAGGGAGGCAGGGACTCCGGGGTTCCGAGGGGGCTCTGAAGCCGCCCGGCCTGGACTGAATCTCTATTCTGGCAAGTCAGCTGTGTGAACTGGGGCAAGGTGACTCACCCACATTCCTCAGCTCTACAATGAAGACATAGAGCCTGCCTCATAGAGATGTTATACGGATTCAGTGACTTAACTCAGAGCATTTAGAACATTGCCTGGTACACAGTAAGCCATCTATGTTAGATGATATTGGTATTCTCTAAAAACGATTACTGGAAATCTGAAGAGAAATACTTCATTCCTGACTTCTGTGTAGGCATGAGGAGAGCAGACATCTTATTTCTGTTTCCTGATGAGTTCTTCCTAAGGGCAGACCACAGCTTAGTCCCTCTCACCAGGTTTCCCTTCACTTCCAACTACTCTGCCCCCTGTGCCAGCAACGTCACTTGGCCAGGGAGCGCCTCACCCCTGCAGAGGGAGTTTAGAATCCAGTTCCTTCACCCCCAGCCTCCCCATCCCACTGGAGGGCTTTTCCCTGCAGCTCAGGACCACCTGATTCTTTCCCCTGCTGTCACCGCTGACCTCTGCTCTCTCTCCACCACCAGGACCCTCCTCCCTGTTCCTCTCTCCCTCGTGTTGCTGGGGCCAGAGCTGAAGGGGAGTGGAGGGGAAGTTTCTCCTGGGGCTCCATCCTCTCTTCGGCTTCTGGTTTGGAACTCAGAAGGCATTTTCTCCTTATCCTGACGGTGAGTGGGCTCTCTTGGACACCGTCCTAAGGTTCAGCTTCCCAGGCAGACAGTGTGTCTAACTTCTCTGTAAAGCAGGGAGTTCACAGGGGCACCATTTGCCAGTATGTTGGTCCAGGACCTTTCTATGCACAGCTGGAGGCCCTGGAATGTTAGCACCAATCTCGAGAAGCAAGAGCAATGCACAGTTTCTTGGATGCCACCCAAAATGGTCTGCCTCTGAGCCAAAACAGCAATGTATTATTCCTCAGACCAGCAGTAAGAAATGCAAACAGGAGCCTCAACCAGCACTGGTCACCGCCACCAAGCAACAGTCTTGGTAGAACTCCCAAGGGAAAGCCCCATGGCGTTTTTATCCACTCCCAGGACTCAGCACCATCACAGTGTTCATCCTCCAAAGCATGCACTACAGTCGCCTGCATATGGTGTGTTGTCGGAGACGGCACACACAGCACCACAGTGAGCAATGCCCTCCGCCTTCGAAGAAACTATAAAGGCTGATGAATATAAAACTGCAGCAAGACATGTGTTTTCCCACTGGAGTCTGGAATCGGTACTTCCTGGTTATATCTGAAGTGCTCTTTAAGTGGGTTTAGCCAATGATGTACCTATGCACGCGTGTGCTCGCACATGCTCCTGTGTGCGGTAGATGGTGAGGACAGGTGGTTTACATTGTGAGGATGTATACGCTAATTCAGAATAAGGATGAGTATAATGGGGTGGGAGGGAGTGCATGTAGTGAAGTAGTGTGATTTTCACTGCATGTAAATAAAACAAGGTCTGCAGACAGACCGGGACTCATCCAGCTCAGATCCCACTCCGGCAAATAACATCACAAAGAAAACCTCAGGGTTCTTTCTTCGGCAAGCATACAGGGAGATTCAAATAAAAATGAACAACTAGATGAGTTTGCTGAAATGTAATTTCACATTTATATATTACACATAACACACAATACTGGTTTGGCTAAATGAGAAATGTGATAGACACATACTTCTCTCCCTTCTTGATCAAATACCTAGTCAAACACGGGCAAAGTAACAACTCAGACTCATCATATTTCTGACTGGTAAGTTAAAATGTTAACAGTAACATTGTCTAGACCAGTGGTTCTCAACCTGTGGGTCGCGACCCCTTTTTGGGTCGAGCGACCCTTTCACAGGGGTCACCTAAGACCATCGGAAAACACACACACATATATATATAATTACATATTGTTTTTGTGATTAATCACTATGCTTTAATTATGTTCAATTTGTAACAATGAAATTGGGGGTCACCACAACATGAGGAACTGTATTAAAGGGTCGCGGCATTAGGAAGGTTGAGAACCACTGGTCTAGACAGTGCCTTGTCCAGAGATGTTCCATCTGTCCCATCACTAGCCTCAATCGTCTCCCCATTCTTACAGATATTTGCAACTGTCTATTGTTGTCAAGGTCATATGACCACTAGGGCAACAAAACTGGGATTAAAATACAAGTGTTGAACTCCTGGTTTACTGCTCTTGCCACTTTATTACTCTACCTTCAGTAGATTCAATGCAAAAGGAATTAAGTAAATTCGTTAGTTGATATCTTACCCTGCAAGGGAGTTAACTTTCAAAAGTCTACACTCTCGCTGAGGATTGATAGACATCCCAACCCAGGGCACAGTTAACGTGAAGTCAGGGCAGAGGCATCAGCATATGGGGCGCCAAGAAGATGTGTTTGCAAATTCCAGTGCCATGGCTATGGTGTGCAGCAAAAGGACAGCTGCCAATTCCCCCTGGCACCTTCCCTCACTATGCCACTCAGGGGATAAACCCTAAGGCAGCGCCCTATCAAGGTTAGCTCCACAGCAGGCCAACCGGGCACCCGGAGCCCAATCCGCCTGAGGACTCTGGCTAGTTGGGGTCGGAGGGCTTCTGGCCTTGAGAGTGACCTGTGTTTTTAAGTGGTAGAGAGTCCAGGGTTCCTCAAGGCTGCATCCCACATGGAGACTCGAGGGCTAAAGATTTCCTTGCTCTCAGACCTCCGGTCTCACTGTACCGCCATCTTCATGAAGACTGACCGCAAGGAACCAGATGGATGGGGTGCGTTCTGTGAACTCATTCCCCACTCATGGACCTTTGGGTTTTGCACATGAACACATAACCCGGGGAATTCCTCTGGCTACATTAGTCAGGACTTTGGCCCCCATCTCGCTTGGGAACTCGTGTCTTCTCCCTGATTTATGTGGCTCCCTCTGGTCACACAGGACAGTTTGCTTGTCTTGTCTGTGACACTTTCCCAGCACGGGGCCTTGGCGTGTTCCAGCCTGTGAGGTTTGGCAGAATGCACGCTCTTATCTGTCAGGGGACCCCAATCTGGACAATCCAGCCTCATTCGGAGGATGCAACTCTCCTGGGTTCTTTTTTGAACATAATGTCCCTTTATGAAGCTTCCTAGCCTTTAAAACACCAGCATTGAAAATCAAGTTACACTTTATTGTGGTAGATATCTAGGACTCACAGGGTTTCTTAATTTTCAGTTCCAACCTGTGCTGCCCAGACACAATCTTTCTGCCATCTGTCAGGTTAGCTCCAAAGCGCTGTTATTATTCTGAGCTGCACAATGTTGGCCCCACCTACCCAAATACAAGAAATGTGGCTGATTGATTTAGTCGTTCTGTTCATATAAACGAGTCCAGTTGTACAGCTGTTTCTGATTAGCCAATGTACTCCTGGAGTTATATACAAATAATTTTATAATGAACTCAGCAACTGCAAGGACAGGAGAAATGGAGGCTAGCCTCACCTCCCAGAAAAACAAGCGGAAGCAACAGGGCAGGGGCTTTCAATAATGCTCCAGATCTGAATTCCTATCTGCTGTGATTCACTTTTTCCTCTGGACGTAATTCAGAATAACTTACACCTAATGCTCTCAAAGACCCTTTGTCTTCAGACTTTTGGATTCAAGAAGGACACCTTGCTAGCTTTGCAGCTTAACATGCCTTTAAGATTTCCCATCTTCGCGTGTTGTGAGTTTCTGTTTCTCCCATCAAAACATTTATATTCCCTGAGACCAGTTCTCAAATAATCCCCTTTTAGGAGGAAAAAATTAAGATTGAAAGGCCCATATTTACTTTATTATAAATAGAAATCAAGTGTTTTGTTTCATTTCAATATAGAATGATTAAGCTCAGTGAGCTTAGGCTCAAGTTTTCTTCTCCAGCTCTGTAAGAAATCCTATGCACATTAGAAAATTGAGGAAAAGACAGGGCATGAATAATTCAAGTGAATGGATTAAAAAAAAAAAAAGAGGTAAAGATAGTGGTAAGTGTCCCTAAAGAAATAATCTGAAACAAAACAGGAAAAAGAGATTAGAAATTTTATACTGCTAACATGAATTAAGCTGGCAAGAATGTGGGAAAATAGATAATTTCATATCGTGTGAGTCGAACTAAGAATTACTATAACTTTTAGAAAGTAATACCATTTTGGGGATTCTGACAGACAGAAGTGAAAGCTTCTGTATGTTAGCAGAGTCAAACTCACATGCAAGGGTATTCAGAAAGCTGCTGCATTAGGACAAAACTTGGAACCAATCTGATGAAGTAAGCAGCCATGACGTAAGTGACTTTTTAATTTGGAGAGGATGTCTATAGCATTTTGTTATGTTGAAAAAATCTCCTAGATATCAAACAAGTACCTGCATCCTGATGTTTATTGTAGCATTATTCAAAATAGCCAAAATATGGAAACAACCCAAGTGTCTATCAACAGATGAATGGATAAAGAAGATATGGTGTACTAGTATATATATATACAATGAAATATTATTCAGCCAAGAGAAAAAGGGAAATCCTGTCATTTGTGACAATATGGTGGATCTTGAGGGCATTAAGCTACGTGAAATAAATGAGACAGAAAAAGACAAGCACTGTATGATCTAACCCATATGTGGAATCTTAAAAAGCTCACCTCGTAGAAAGAGAGTAGAATGGTGGTTACCAGGGGCTGGGAGGTAGGGGAATTGGGGAGATGATGGTTGAAGGATACAGATGTGCATTTAGAAGACGGGACCTAATGAACAGCATTGTGATTATAGTTAACAACACTGTATTATCCTATATAATAACAGCCTAATATGCAAATTGACTGAAGGGCAGAATGAACATCTGTGGGGGGCAGGGCTTGCAAGCCGGCAGCACCAGGCCAAGGCAGGTGCCAGCAGGCAGAGGGAGGGGATGGCAATCGGGGAGCAGTGGTGACCAGCGGTGGAGGGGCAGGGCTGGCTGCTCGTCAGCTGGCGCCATCCCCTGATGGGCCCCTGGTCACCTCCCGTAGAGGGAGGTCAGACTGCAGCTTAGGCCCACTCCCCATGGGAAGCGGGCCTAAGCCATCAGTTAGACATCCCTTGAGGGCTCCTGGACTGTGAGAGGGCACAGGCTGGGCTGAGGGACACTCCCACTTCCCTGAGTGCACAAATTTTCATGCACCGAGCCTCTAGTATTATATACTTGAAGTTGCTAAGAGACTCTATCTTAATTGTTCTCACCACAAAAAGGAATGATAATTATACGACATGAAAGGTGCTAGCTTATGCTATGGTGGTAATCATATTGTAATGTAGAGACATATCAAATCATCACAGACCAGCTGGTATGGCTCAGTGGTTGAGCACTGACTGATGAACCAAGAGGTCACTGGTTTGATTCCTGGTCAGGGCACATACCCAGGTTGTGGGCTCGATCCCCAGTAGGAAGCATGCAACCAATTGATGTTTCTTATTGCTGTTTCTATCTCTCTATCTCTCTCCCTTCCTCTCTCTCTCAAATCAATAAAAACATACCCTCAGGTGAAGATATTTTTTTAAAAAGGGAAAATTAAGGAGAGAAAATTATGATGTTTAGTTAGTAAGGCTCTAGCTCCAACACCTTGTCAAACATCACTCAAGTATGACCCAGCTTTATTTTTTATTTCCTTTTTTCTCTATCCAGCTTATTCCCAACAACATTCAAACACGGTTGGATAGCTCCACACAAGTTGAACAACAATCTAGTTTTATAATTTGTCTTAAAATGTGAGGCATTTGTTTGTTTGTTTGTTTAATAATGCTAAAACACAGAGGAAAAGAACAGTGTAGAATTTTACCCACAAAATCTGAGATTATTTAAACTGACACATTGGGTTATTTCTTAAACCATGCATAGCAATCTAATTCTGGCCCTACTAGGTACAATTAGGCATTGCTAAAGTAAATCGCTTTACTATTTCTTAAAAGGTTTTAGAGGCCTTCAACTACTTTGCCTTTTTTCTGGACCCTCAGAATTCAAATTAGAAACTTCAGTACCATAGGAAAGCTTGTCTTGGTGTTCCTCAGCCTGAGATCTGGGAACGATAACTAGGATAGTTCTCTTCTAGTCTCCCTCCCACTCCCCTCTCAATCCATCACCTCGGTCCTTCCTGGAAGTCCCTCCCCCAGCACTCACATGTACTGCTTACCGGACACGGGCCTGTTAACAGCCCATGTTTTTCCTTTTATATCTCAGGCAGATCTGACTGTCTCCATTATTTAAATATCCATCCCCATAACACCAGACTGCTGTGGTTAAGACACTGATCTCACAGTTTACATTCTCAGAAAAAAAAAAAGCTAAGTGCATGTTTCCTCAAGATCTTCTCCAAGGTACCCTGGCCAGCATGGCTCAGTCGGCTGAACACCTTCCTGTGTCCCCAAAGGTTGCGGGTTCGATTTCCAGTCAGGGCACTTGCCTGGGTTGTGGGCTCAGTCCTTTGTAGGGGACCTGCAGGAGGCAGCTGGTGTTGTTTCGTTCTCACATGTTTCGCTCTCACGTCAATGGTCAATGTTTCTCTCTCTCCCTCCCTCTCACTTTCTCTCTCTCTAAAAATCTATTAAAAATCTTAAAAAAAAGAAAAAGAAAAAAAAGAAAGAAACAAAAAGATCTTCTCCAAGGTCTGAAGGTTCTCTACTTTCAAAATTTATTCTGCTGGGGCTGGGGGTCCGGGAGTCTCAGGGTTTCCTGAAATATTATTTGATAACGTGTTCAACACTTTAGCTTTGCATCACTCTGCGGGTCTCAACCTGTAGGTCGCGACCCCTTTGGGGGTCGAACGACCCTTTCACAGAGGTCGCCTAAGACCATCGGAAAACACATATATAATTACATACTGTTTTTGTGATTAATCACTATGCTTTAATTATGTTCACTTTGTAACAATGAAAATACATCCTGCATATCAGATACTTACATTACAATTCATAACAGTAGCAAAATCTAACAGGTGAGCTGATGGTCACTGAACTGGCAGTGCCAACTCTAATGGGTGACTATGAATAACTAATAATGCACCAGTCACATCTCCATCCCGACAGCAGAATGTGATACAGCTGTTAGGAATACAGTAGCAGTATAGCAGCGGTATGTTATAAGGTGTACACATTACATGCATTTAAAGGAATCAAGTATGAGAATTTACTAGAAGAGGCAGGAACCAGCTCATGGAGAAGAGAGCATTTTGGCTCTTGAGAAGAATGCTTTCACAATGTGACCCATGTTGAACTGAAGCTACTAACCTAGTGAAGTTTGTAGGTGATTGTGCCTCTTGTTTATTTTAGCCACACTCTCCATTTATTGAGTATTAGCAAAGTCTATTATTTGTCTTCTCAGAAAGTATCTGTGGCCCATAAAGAATCTAGAGGATACAACACCAAGCGAAAAGAAGTAGCTGTGTGGGGAGAACTGGCAATGCAAAAGCACACAGACGGGAAGAGAAAAGAGCCCCCTGTGTGAAGAGGAGTATGCAATACCGCCATGACTCAATGGATTGCTTGTTTAGGCATCATTAGCAAGAGCTAACAGGTGAGCTGATGGTCACTGAACTGGCAGTGCCAACTCTAATGGGTGACTATGAATAACTAATAATGCACCAGTCACATCTCCATCCCGACAGCAGAATGTGATACAGCTGTTAGGAATACAGTAGCAGTATAGCAGTGATATGTTATAAGGTGTACACATTACAGGCATTTAAAGGAATCGAGTATGAGAATTTACTAGAAGAGGCGGGAACCAGCTCATGGAGAAGAGAGCATTTTGGCTCTTGAGAAGAATGCTTTCACAATGTGAACCATGTTGAACTGAAGCTACTAACCTAGTGAAGTTTCAGACTGCCCCAGGTTTGAATACCAGTTATGTCACTAGCTGTGCGGCCTTGGGCAAGTGAGCTCACTTCTCTTAGCCTCAGGTGCCACATATCTGAGCAGACCCTACCTCACAGGGCTGCGTGGCCAGAAATGATTCAATTAAATGACAAATAGTAAGTGGCAATGTTAAAAAAAAAAAAAAGAAAAAAAGGAAGGAAAAGAAGGACCGTGGATAGGATAGGAAGAAAGGAAAGAGAGACTCTTTGAAAGCTTGGGCTTGATCATAGAAAGTTTTGAATATCCAATTCACTTAATTTAATATAACTAAGAGATCAAAGGAAATTAAAAAGAAGAAATTGAGTTCCACTGGAAAGATGGCTTATTAGATGGGAAAAAATATATCCATAGCAAGTAATGCTAAAATGTTAAATTTGTAGAACATCAGAGCAACATGTTTTTACGATATGAACCATGTTTATTGAAACTTCTAAACTAATGAAAATGGTAGGTAGTTGTGTGGACTATTTATTTTAGCTATGTTTTTCTTTTCTTGAGTATGAGCAAAGTCAATTTATAACTAATACTAGATGCCCAGTGCAAAAAATTTGTGCACTCGGGTTGGTCCCTCAGCCCGGCCTGTGCCCTCTCACAGTCTGGGACCCCTCGGGGGATGTCCACCTGCTGGCTTAGGCCTGCTCCCCAGGGGATCAGGCCTAAGCCGGCAGTCAGACATCCCTCTGGCAGCCTGGGAGCCCTCAGGGATGTCCACTTGCCAGCAGGGAGCAGGCCTAAGCTGCAGTCAGACATCCTTAGCTCTACTGAGGCGGGAGAGGCTGGCCATCAGCCTGACTTGTGGCTGAACAGAGCTCCCCCTGTGGGAGTGCACTGACCACCAGGGGGCAGCTCCTGCATTGAGCGTCTGCCCCCTGGTGGTCAGTGTGTGTCATAGTGACCACTAATTCCCAGTCGTTCTGCTGTTAGGGTCAGTTTGCATATTACCCTTTTATTATATAGGATGAAGACTAATAATGAGCATGCTTCTGATCAATCAAAGTTCCCTGACCCCTCACCACAAAAGGACACAAAAGCAGTTGGATATCCACCCCACAGGCTTAGGTGCTATTCCTGTGACCAAAGTCATCTGGCCTGGGGCAGGCAGTCCCACTGGTCACCCATATTGACAATGACCACTGCGCGATGGCCACAATGTGGTACCCTGACACTTCCTGGTGCCAAAGGACCAGGAAAGCATCAGTCTTCGGTTTCCAGCTTTTTATCTGCCCTGATAATCTTGGCAGAGTAGGCTCCCTGGGTAAGCAGATACCGAGGGCAGGGTGCCCCAAGAACTGAGATTCTGTTCTGTGAGATTCCTTCTTCGCTGTTAAGAGAATACATGAGGTGACTGGTGTGAAACTCTCAATAGACTACAGACAGCTAAGGGACTGTTCAAAACGTTAATTTATATAAAAAGCAGTTCCTCTATTTAGGCTCTTTTTGTACTTGTGTGTGGAAAGAGGAATACCAACACTGCTTTATACAAGCTAACACTGATGCGAATAATAACCCACAAAGACTGACCGGCAGCACAGCAATCTGCTAAGTGACCCACATCCATGACTTCATCCCACGCTCAGAACAAGGTAGGTTTTAAAGGTAAAGAAACAGAGGTCGCAGAACTTGTAAATGACAAAGAGTTGGGACTGCAAGGAAGCCAGGTCTGTCCGAATTCCTGGCCCGCACTTTAACCTTTAGCAACTCTGCCCTGGGCAGCACGTCAGCATCCCCAGGGGGCTTTCAAAACCTAGATTCCTGGGCCTCACCCCCGACTAACAGAGTCAAACCTTTATAAACATCTAGGCACGCCCATGGCTAAGGACCAGCATACTTCAACTACTAGTTAAAGGGTGTTGGGCGGAATAGCATTACTCAACTAATTGAAGGTATTCTGGGGGCTTTGGTGAGCCTAGAGTTTTTATTATTCCAAAGTACACAAGAGACGGAGTTCATTATTTTGACAAATGTTGGGCTGGGCAGTACAATGAGGCCCAGTGAGAAGTGTTCTCTTGTCACAGGGAGGCAGGACCTGAACTGCCCCTCAGCGGCAGCAGTGAAGGCAAAGCACAATGCGCACGCACGTGCCTGCCCGCCCTCCTCTGCCTGGCGCAGAGCAGACACTCAATAAATGCTTGTTAAGTGGACCAGCAAATGAGGGAAGGACCGATTCCCTCCAGCTGGGTGTAACTGCACTCTCCTCTAAATTCCCTGTATTTGATCTGTACCGTTTGTTTTTTTAACCATTTACTACA
>NW_006288615.1:15553053-15554959 GCF_000327345.1 Myotis davidii | reverse complement strand
GAAACCATGTCTCATTTCTACCAGAAGGTAAGCATTCGGGGGCAAACTTCACCTCTTTCTGAGCTAGGGGTCCCCCTCTACTCCTAGCGCAGGGCACAGCAGGGACCCCCCCCCAACAGGGACCCTCAATGCTGGATGAGTGTCTGACTTGATTCCACCTGTGGCCTGATTCACACATGTGGGTCGTGGCTATGCACGAGGAACCAGCGTTCCAAACCTTCCAATGCCACGGCGTAACTGTGGGTGGTGCTGAGCCACCGTGGCAGAGAGGCCTCTGCGTGGGAGTCACTGGGAGCGTGGCAGACCTCACTGGAGGGCAGGCTTCAGGAAGACCATGGCTCTGGGAGGTGAAATCCCAAATACCAGGTGCTGAACAGTGAAGACATTATAGCAACAGGTAACAGGTACTTCAGTTTGACTTTGTTCTCCTGATGTGCATTGTAGAAAACACACATGTTCCTAAAATTACAACCTGAAATATCAGAAGACAATGACACAGACCCAGTGACCCACAAAAGAGGGTTCATCCCTGGCCAGAGGACCTGAGACAGTAAACTTAACAGATAAGGCCAGACAACCTTCTCTTTGCTGCCCCCATCCTGCCACTTTAGCTCTTCATCCCTCTGTGTCTTGGTGTCTGGGCAGCCCCCTAATGCCTTGTGCTGGGCTGCGGTTGGCGGTTTCACACCCCATTGTCACACTTGATCCTCATACCTTATGGTTTTTAGTAACATCTGCAGAGTCTACCCTGCATAGTTTCTTCAACAGGTAATGACAGGGCTTCTATAGGGGCTTGCGGATTTGGTCCCTGAGAAACTCAACCTTGTGGGGATAACAGGCAGGTAAAGATACACAGCAAAAGTAGAAGGCTGTGTTTTGAACACCGGGGAGATGAAAAATGCTGATGTGAGTTTCTTTTTTTAAAAAAATGTTATTGTTGATTAGAGAAAGAGAGAGAGAGAAGGGAACGGAGAAGGAGAGAGAAACACTGATGGTATGTGAGAGAGAAACCTTGATCCAGTGCTTCCCACACGTACTCAGACCAGGGGTAGAACCTGAAACTGGGCACGTGCCCTGATGGGGGAATCCAATTGGCTACCCTTCGGTGCATGGGACAACGCTCAGCCAACTGAACCTCACCAGTCAGGGTGATGTAGGGTTCCTTCACCTCAAGAAGTAACAATGTGATTTATAAAAACAGAAATAGAAAATTTCTCAAAATTATTTTATTAATTATAGCAAAAGGCATTTTTGAAAAGGAAAAATATGCCAGTGAATCAAAATGGAACTACTGCTGTTTGAAACTGCCTTTGGAAACTGGCAAAAGAAAACCCACCCACGGCACGCTGCCCAGGTGCTCCCCGGCTGCATGGCCTAGAGTCTGGGGTTACATGGTGTCAGCAACTGGGGGTGGGATCCAGTCACTATCCAGGCGACAACAGTGACACACAGTTTTCAGAAAAAGGGACCAAGTCCGCCCAATCACTGCTGACAATTGGAGAGGCTTCCTGGAGATAAGGCCAGGAGCCCAGCTCCTCTGGGCTCAGAGGACCGTTCCTCTGGGACCAGAGATCTGGCCAGGTTGGGTTCCTCACACAGACACACCCTTTGTTCGTCCCAAACAGTTCTCTGTCTAACCACTTGCAACTTTCTTTAACTGTTCTTTTAAAACAAAGGAGAGAATTATTTTAATAGAAAAAAAGTAGGAGAGTGAGACTGCAGTGAAGCTGTCGGGAAGTTGGGAGAGGCCCGGAGGAAAGGCGCTGACCCGGACTCGAGGTGCCCCGAGGGCCAGCACACACATCTAAGGCGCGTCTGCAACGACCACAGTGCGAGCATCCGTCTGGGGCCACCGGCGGGAGGCTGGCTGGGGAAACCGATGTGCGGGGTGGGCATGATTCCCCGG
>NW_006288615.1:15551380-15552260 GCF_000327345.1 Myotis davidii | reverse complement strand
ACGCGCCGCGAGGCCGCCGCTGGCCCCAGGCCCTCTGCTGGGGCGTCCCGCCAGCCCAGCCTGGTTCTGAGGCTCAGCGCCCCAGACGGCCCCGGGTCCCCCGAGAGGAGCGCGGCGGGCGCGAGGTGAGTTGAGCCTGGGACGTGTGTGTTATCCCACCCTCCTCCCCTGCACAGTGCGGGACGCAGCGGCTTCTGCAGAGGAGAGGGTGCCTGGACGGGATGTCCAACCAAGGGCTCCCCCCCCCCCCAAAGATTGCATCCTTTCCAGCTTTCCGCTGCTGGGGCTCCCCGCCCCTGCCCAGAGGGAAAGCCTTTTCCCATCGCCCTCTCTTCTCAAAAGAGAGGGTCCGGCCTTGAGATACCTTACATTCACATTGATTTTTAAAAAGGAGTTTTAAAATGGAGTGGAACCCACTGTTAACTTAAAAATAAAAGGCCACAGTAAGAGGCAACGAGCATTTATTTGAGAACCCAAAGAATCGCTATGTGAGAATCACTGATTCAGGTAGAAACAAATCCACATAGTGTTTCCACTAGGGGGTGAAGGCCACGGGTTTTTATGAGAAAGGGAAGGGGAATAATTACCTGAACAGAAAGAAAGAACTTCTGTTGGTGTTAAAAAGTCAGGGAAAGAATTTCAATACATGCAAATAGGCTTAGTTATTCTTTAGCTACACAGGATGGTGCTAATTCTAAAGAATGACTTTAATTTTCAGTCTGCTTTCCTGTGAGCTTTGCAAATAGCTTTGGAATATAGTGTTGGTTTGGCCTAAAGTTTATCTTGCCCAACTTAAACATTCCAAAGGTTTGAGACGTGAGACAGGTAAGGCAGTGCTGGGGTAGCAGCTCTGACTCCATTATGAGGCGGACCCATTTAT
>NW_006288615.1:15524751-15550217 GCF_000327345.1 Myotis davidii | reverse complement strand
TTTAATTGGACAACAAAAGCAGATAAAATTAAATGCACAGGTCAATCTGTAAATATTTCAAAAAAAATGAAAGTTTATGTTTATCAAAGGAGGCAGATCTTAAGAAGAATTATAGATGTCAGGGTTGAAGTTTGATATATTTATGATGATGCCATCACTTATTCAGGTAAACTTTCCAAAGGGCTTATACAGTATCAGGCACAAAATCTATCTAAGCATAAGCTATTATGATGATTTATCTGAAGCTTATATCAGATCATTTACATTCATTTTCTAGGGCTTCATGGAAAATTTATTTTCAGGTTAAGAAAAAACTCTTTAATTTTGGGTAGTTTGTAAAAAAACATATATATATTAGAGGCCCAGTGCACAAATTCATTCACTGATCGGGTCCCTCAGCCTGGCCGGTGATTGGGGCCAATGGTCGGGGGGTGGGGGGGCAGCTGGCCTTGGGGAGGGGCTGCAGGAGGTTGTCCAGCCAATGGGGGAGGGACTGCAGGAGGTTGGCTGGCCACAGAAGGTTGGCCTGCTAAGGGAGGTTGACTGTGGGAATTCACTGACCACCAAGGGGGCAGCTCCTGCATTGAGTGTCTACCCCCGGTGGTCAGTGCATGTCATAGCAACCAGTTGACCAGTCGTTCAGTCGCTTAGCCTTTTATATACATAGATATATACATATATGAAAGATTTAAAAACACTCCGTCAAATAGGATCATAGGTCACTGTGAAACAAAATTTAGAAAACACATGAAAAGCTAATGAATATTCTTTTAAGACCCTCCCCTGAGATCTCCCCTAGGATTCAAGCCGGCAAAGGAAAGATAAAAGAAAAAACCCACCCTTCCTTCCTACACAGGCATGATCTTCTAAACTCCAAGGCCCCCTTTCCTCTGACTTTCTCCTGTGGCTGCTTCTACCCTAAGCCCTCCCTTCGTTTCACTGTTCCCAGCTTTAATAAACATACTTTCAAAAGCCACCTGGACTCGCACTGTGAAATCTTTCCTACATCAAGACAAGAACCCACACATTACTGGCGGGCCCCAGGCAGACCGGCCCAGGACCAGACCTCATCCGGTAACAGTATTACCAAAAACATTATTTTTCTTTCATCTTAATTTCTAGGGAAAGCTACAAACTAAGCAACTATGAGCAGCCATATCAGTATTTTATAGATTGGCAAACCCACACATTTCACAATCTCTACAAAAATAGACTCTTTTACTAGAAACATATTTCATATGCTCTCTCTACAAAGCACAAGACATTTTTATTAACAGATCCAAACTTATCTTTTAGTTTTTCTGAAATCAGAAGCCCAAAATAGATAAACTTAGACTTACTCAGCAGCTAATGTCTCAATATGTTTTCTTATTTTGAAATGATCTAAATATTCAATAAATTTTTATTATTTAATTTAGCTAGCAACATTTTAAAGCTTGAAGTTACCAAAAGAGTTTTGGAAACTATTCTTTAGTACATATATATTAACACATAATTATTGCTAAAAAAGAACTTTTTATTTCACTTACATCTAATTCAGTAGTTCTTCACAATTAAGTTTAGATTAATTATGAAAACTTCATCATATTGAGTTATTTTTCTTGCTGACAAGCTTGCAAGCCTGGGTAGAATAAGAGGCGTAGTATACTTACTATGGATAACGTGGTGGTGGTGGCAGCTGGTGTCAGACCATTGGGGTCAGGCCAGACGTGGGTTAAGCAATCTTGGTACTTGAGTTCTGGCTAGGAAAGAATTCAGAGCCAAGACTCAAACTATAAGAGAACATTTATTTAGAAAAATCACAGAGGTATAAGAAGTAATTCATAGAAGAAATAGGCCAAGGAAACAAGTTTTAGAGGCAAAGGAAGGGCCCTTGGAGGTTGGGAGAGAGGAAGGAAAAGGTAACGCACCTGGAGAAGGGGCAGGGGAAGGCACCGGGTGCTCCTGGAAGGGAGAGCACCCTGTGTCCTGGTCTGGGGGGTAAGGGTGGGGATTTTAGGGCAGGTCCCAGGGGAAGGTCTCAATAGAATATTCACCAGCTTCCCGGATGCGTCCTTTCAGGGTTGGGGTCTCCACTGATTGCTTGGTCAGGGTCAGGGCAGGGAGTCATTATTCAATGCAATTGATCCTGAGGTCAGCCCTGAAGTCACTTGTCTGGTTTTGCTGCAAAGATATGTTTGGCCCTAGCTGGGCTGCTCAGTTGGTTGGAATGTCATCCTGTGCAGCAAAAGGTTGCAGGCTCAATCCCCAGTTGGCAACTGATGGATGTTTCTCTCTCTCCCTCCCCCCCTCTCTAATATATATATATATATCTCCAGTGAGGCTTAAAAAATTAATAATTTTTTAAATGATATGTCTGTTTAAATTAGCATTAACACCAAATATTTTCGCAGAACCTGAAAACATTTGGGTTAGTTTCTCCTATGTTTCTTAATTTATATAAGTGCTTAATTTCTTACAGCCAATTAAACAGAGCTCTTTGCAAACCAATTTTAGTAATATCCTCTGGAGGTAGACAGACACACACATAAATAGATGCAACCAGAGACCTGATATTTTCTTTTTAAAATTTCAGCCATGAGCCCTGGCCAGTGTGGCTCATGGTGGGGTGAACTCCTGTGAGCCAGGAGGTTGCCAGTTACATTCCTGGTCAATGGTACATGCCCTGGTTGTGGCTTGATCCCCAGTAGGGGGCATGCAGGAGGTAGCCGATCTATGTTTCATTCTCACATCGATGTTTCCCTCTCTCCCTCTCCCTTACTTTCTCTCTAAAAATCAATAAACTATTAAAAAAAACCCTCAAAAGACTTGTATGTGTGGACGAAAGGGGCCACATGCTCACCTGACAAGCTCAGGGGAGGCCTGCATGGCAGTCTTGCAAACTAGAGACCTAAAGTAACCACAAAGGATGAGCTGAAATTAAACTTTAATTAAAAGCAGTGATGGTGGGTAGTTACATCCTAGGTCGGTATTTTCACTGACAAGGTCAACCTTTACCTTAACTGAGCCTATGTCTTTTTGCATCTATAATAACATACCCTTGAAATGTCTGGGTAACTTGTAACTTCCCTTTTTCTGGACCCCTTGGAGCACAACCTAATGTGCCTCAGGACAGATACCACAGATTCCTTCATTATCATGTTAATTGTTCCTGCACCCACCTAAGTATGTGTCTATCATTTTACTTTTTATCCATTCCCAGGGTTTCCCCACTTTGCTTTCTCCCATCTCTCTGGTCTATCACCAGTGGATTTCATGTAACACACCTACGTCCCTTTCCTTTGATTGCAATGTATAAATACAGATGTAACCTGCCATTCTCCGGAGCGTTATCTCAATTCATTGAGGTTCTGCTTCCCGGCATATGTCGACAGATTGGCTCAAATAAACTCACAAAAATTCTTTACAGGTTTCAATGGATGTTTATGTTACATATGCATGCATATTAAGCATAACCAATGGACATGGACACGGGGGCGGTGGGGGCTTATCCTGGGGGACAGGAGTAAGGGGGGCGGGGAAAAAGGAGACATGTGTCATAATTTAAACAACAACGATAATAATTTTTAAAAAAATTTCAGCCATGAGACAGGTACAATAATGCAAAACCCACTAGTTTATAGCAGTCATTATAAGTTAAGTTCAGTTGTTTAG
The DNA here is from genome assembly GCF_000327345.1 of Myotis davidii. NCBI lineage: Eukaryota > Metazoa > Chordata > Mammalia > Chiroptera > Vespertilionidae > Myotis > Myotis davidii. The sequence continues at coordinate 15,546,563 of NW_006288615.1, read as the reverse complement.
ATGGCAAGGCTTTTACTGTTTTTAGAGAAGAGTTTTAAGGTTTGTATTTGTCTTCGACAAACAATATTTAAGGAGGGGGGTGAGAGTGGGAAGGTGGAGGATGGAGCTGCTTAGGCCAAGGGAACCTTTCAGCCCCTTGTGCCTTTAAATTTCTCTCCTAATATTCCCCCCTTTGGTTTGCTCCGTCCCAAGCAATTGTGAACTGTGTTTACGTTCCTGACTTTCTGCAAGGAGGGCTGGAGAGTTGCTGAGGAAACCTTAAAAATTTTTCTATCAGACTTCTAATTCTAACGAAGATCTGATCATGGAATTATTAAATTATTTGAATAATCTTGTCAGGTCTGAGGTGGGGCAAACAATAAATATGTTTGACAGTAAAACAATTCCATGGGCCCAAGAGTATTCAAAGGTTACAACCTTCCAGAGTCATTCCTCCGATAGTTCAAGGAAAGACCTGACAGCCTGCATGTCCCCGAGCAAGCAGAAAGCCGCGTCAAGCCCTTAGAATACCAAAGAGGGCAATAGCTAGCTATTCCTGGGAAAGGATAGGAAAACCAACTGGCCTTATAGTCTTTCGTTTTAGGTTCCTCTTATATCTTCAATTCGTCATTAACTTTTTAGAGGAGACTCTTGCTCTCTTAGGTGCCTAAGTTAAAATTACCTTCTCAGTTGGCCAAACTTTCTTCTAGGATCTTTTTAGAACTGTTTTTGAAGTCGTTTTGTATTGTATAAGTTTCTACCTATCAAACAAAGAATGCATTCTATTGTTCCCAACATATTTGAAAATCTTTCTTTAAGGGAAGGCCATTGAGGTAGACTTACGGTTTTCCTAAATTATTTTTTGCTAAGTTGGTCCATCTTATTAAAAAGGCATAAGAGGAGAGACCAACATGTTTGTATATATAACTAGCTAAGTTCCCAGCGGAGGAGCTTTTGGGAGAATTTTAGAGGGTGAAGGTCCTTGTTAAAGCTTTTATGGCTGGACAAAGAGTCAAAAGTGTTAATAATCTAAAGCCACCGGTAGCTTGATTGCCGAATGCATACTGGAACATACACGTTCTGGATGGCAGGAACCAAAAGGGAATTTTTAGGATAAAAGTAAAATCCTGTTTGTTTGATTTTTTAGTTACATGCATGTTAACAGCTTTAGCTAACTAAGCCTTGGGGGTTTTGGAACCATATTAAGACCTAAGAGAGATGTATCATGGGTTTGGGGAGTGTGTGCACTTTTTAAAATTCTCATTGTAAGTAATGTTTCATGAGATTGTCACTTTTTTTTTTGAGGTTTCTGATGTCAATCTAACCTACTCCATGACCAACTTATCCTATCATGTGAGCCTTTGCTTGAGGTGGTAAGTGTCCTGATGACTCATAAATGCTTGATCCATTCCCAACAATTTGCGTCATTGGCTTCCAAGGTTCTCTTAGCACTGACTTTTACCTCATGTGCACATACGTAATCCACAGTAAAACTTATTTACATAGAGCCAGTCTGAGGAGGTCTGCAAGCATGTAGGGGCTGGCCAGGATAACAGGTTTATAGGATTTATGTCTATGAAATCTCTTATGACAAGAATACAACAGACAAAGACAAAGTAAGGAAACAAAAGAAAAAAATGCACCCTACTCTCTAAATTGAGGATATGGGGCTGGGTGAAAGAAGTGGAGGGGTTAAGAAATCAACAACAACAACCTCATAGACACACACAACAGTATGGTGATTACTAGAGGGTGGGTGTGGGAGGGGGTAGAAGAGGGTAAAGGAGAGATAAATGGTGATGGAAGAAGACTTGAACATGCAATACAATATGCAGATGATGTATTATAGAATTGTACATCTGAAACCTATATAATTTTATTAACCAAGTAGAGGCCCGGTGCATGAGTTCATGCACAGGTGGGGTCCCTCAGCCTGGCTGGCAATCGAGGCCTACTGGGGGGCTGGCCAGCCATGGGGAGGGGCCGTAGGAGGTTGGCTGTGGGAGCACACTGACCACCAGGGCGCAGCTCCTGCGCTGAGCATCTGCCACCTGGTGGTCAGTGCGTGTCATAGTGACTGATTGGTCATTCTGGTTGTTCTGGTTGGTCGTACAGGTGACTTAGGCATATATATATATATAGCTGTCATCCCAATAAATTTAATTAAATAGTAAAAATAAATAAATAAAATGAGGATGATAATAATGACATTTCTTTGTATTAGTTATCAGTTGCTGTGTAACAAGTTACTCCAAAACTTAGTGACTTAAAACACACATTTATTTCCTCAGTTTTTCTGGGCGAGGACGGGTGTAGCTTAGCTGGGTGTATTTGGCTCAGTGTCTCTGATAAGGCTGCAGTCAAGGTGTGCGCCAGGGCCACAGGCGTCTCAAGGCTTGGCTGAAGGAGGATTTGCTTTTGAGTTAACTCACGTGGCTGTTGGCAGTCCTCCGGTCATCTCTGCCTGTTGGCTGGAGACATCAATTTATTGCTACGTGTGTGTCTCCACTGGACAGCCCACAACATGACAACTGTTTTCCCTCCAAGTGAGAAAGATGGAGCCTAATCCTGAAAGTGGCTTTGCATCTCTCTGCTATATTCTAGTCATTAGAAGCAAGTCACTAAACCCAGCCCATACTTAGGGTGAGGGTGTTACCAGGGTGTGACTATCCGCAGGCAGGGGTCCTTGGGTCATCCTAGAGGCTGCCTACCACCCTCCTCAGGAAGGTGTTGTGGGGTTAAAGTGAATTAATGCACGCAAAGTCATATACATGGTGTCTGACTTTAAGTAAGCACTCAAGAAAAGTTCATTATTGTTACTGTGATTGTTATGACAACCATTTTCCTGTTTGACTCAGTGTCACAAGAACCAAAGAATGGCATTTTCACCAAAGCTACTATTTGGACAGTTTCTATCAGGAAACAAATCTTCTGAAGTGAGGTAATACAGGGAAGCTTAGAGGAATAGTTCCTAAAGGTGTTCAAGAGCAGAGCAAGGACAATAGGCCAGGTGCAGAAGGTCAGCAGGGCTGAAGGCCCTGGCTGCCGAACAACTGGGAAAACAAGGACCTGGCCCCCAGGTCACCATTCCTCCCCCAGCATATCCCTGGTCCTGGGGTAGATCCCCTTAGAGGAGGAACAGGGGTGAAGAGTGGCCTCATCCGACTCCCATGTGGGCCCTTGCACAACTGCTCCCTTAGGCGTTACCCCCTACGGATAACATCTCAGCCTCAGTGTTTCAGCTCCAGGCCCAAAAAAGCAAAAAACCAGACAAATGACAGCATGGCTGACCTCAGGACCAGCTGCATCGACAAATGACCGCCTGGCCTGGTGCTGACCAATTAGTGGAGACCATGACTCTGAAAAGACACACTTTAACCCACAGCACCTTCCTGAGGAGTGCGGTAGCCAGAACTGAAGTACTGAGGTGACCGACCCAGGGTCCAGTCTGACTCCACCCGTCTAACACCTGGGGCCATTTCTCCCCCGCCAGCAGAATGGTGCCAAGAGGGGCGAGGCTAGAGGAATACATACCTGACTTTCCTCCTCTCCTGCCAATGCCCCTCATCATGTGAGCCCAGTCAGAGCTGAAGAACAAGGAAACGCACCATGCTGTCTGTGAATGGGCCAGCCCCCCAGGACTAAAGAGGCGAATGAAAAATGTCCAGTGTGGAAGGTTGCAGGTGCAATTCCCAGTTCAGGGTGCATATCGGAGGCAATGGATCGATGTTTCTCTCTGTCTCCTTTCCTCTCTCTCTAAAATCAATAAAAACACATCCCTGGGCCCACCGGGTGTGGCTCAGTGGTTGAGCCTTGACCCAGGAACCAGGAGATCACTGGTTTGATTCCTGGTCAGGGCACATGCCTGGGCTGTGGGCCCAATTCCCAGTAGAGGGCATGCAGGAGGCAGCCAATCAATGATTCTCTCATCATTGATGTTTCTATCTCTCTCTCTTCCTCTCTGAAATCAATAAAAATATATATTTAGATAAATAAATAATAAATCAAAAAACATATCCTCGGGTGAGGATTTAAAAAAACAACTGTCCAGTGTGGGCAGGCACAGCCATTCACTGATGGGATATTTCCTGGGGACATGATGCCTTGGTCCCTTGGCATAAAAGGAACTGAAAAGCAGTTAATCCAGAGTTTCCAGCACAGGGGGTGGGGAGGGTTGGCTGCCAGAGCAAGTAGTTTATGGTACCTCTATAGGAGCTTCCATTTGGGCTAATGATGGAGGTACAGAGATTTTTAAAATATATATATTTTTTATTGACTTTAGAGAGGAAGGGAGAGGGATAGAGAGATAGAAACATCAATGATGAGAGAGAATCATTGATCGGCTGCCTCCTGCACGCCCCCTACAGGGAATCAAACCCGCAACCCGGGCATGTGCCCTTGGCCGGAATAGAAGCTAGGACCCTTCAGTCCTCAGGCTGACGCTCTTATCCACTGAGCTCAAACTGGCTAGGGCGACATACAGGGATTTTAAACTCACAGTGTCTCAGGAAGCAAATGCGGGCTGCAGGTTTTACTTATCTGGGGAGTGGCCTTAAGGACTTGATAGGATTGGTGCTGCTCGCTCAGTCTGGTGACTGACTGATGATTACACTTTGCTTCCTTGGCCAGGTGCCAGCACCGGTACCTGCGAAGTCCTTAGGGGCTTCCAATGGCACCGGGTTTTCCAAATGTCCTTCTCCTCCCATGGCGAAGTCCAGGAGCCCACTTCAGTGAGACCAGGCAGTGCCGCAGGAGAGAAGCCTCAGTACCATAACCAGGAAATGGGTGAACCCAGGACTTAGCTGGGCCTCCCCTTCCCAGTCACAGCATCCACAGGAAGTCCCCGTGGAAGTGTGGGTGTGTTTGCACAGTGTCTCCGTCTTCAGGCCTCTGAACGGAGGACCCTGGCTGCGGGCAGGGAAGGCTGATTGTATTTAATATAGTTATTGTGGCAAATTTATAGTAGTTTTGGGGTTTGTTTGTGTATTGATTTCAGAGAGGGAGAGGGAGAGAGAGAAACATTAATGATGAGAGAGAATCATTGATCAGCTGCCTCCTGCACACCCCACACTGGGGATCCAGCCCACAACCCGGGCATGTCCCCTGACTGGGAATGGAACCGTGACCTCCTGGTTCATAGGTCAATGCTCAACCACCGAGACACGCTGGCTAGGCTATACTTGTTTTTTAAAATGCTCTCTGAAGATGCTGTTAACTGTGTTTGATCTGAAAAACAATGCTTTAAGGCAGCGGATCTCAACCTGTGGGTCGAGAACCCCTTTGGGGTCGAACGACCCTTTCACAGGGGACGCCTAAGACCATCGAAAAACACACATATAATTACATATTGTTTTGTGATTAATCACTATGCTTTAATTATGTTCAGTTTGTAACAATGAAACTGGGGGTCACCACAACATGAGGAACTGTATTAAAGGGTCGCGGCATCAGGAAGGTTGAGAACCACTTTAAATGATGAGAGGACACTTGCTAAAATATCCCAAGAATATTGTGAAGAACAATGTGTCCCAGACCCAGAAGAGTGATGAACTCAACCTTCTGCAATAAGGTTTCAAAAATTACAAGAGTAAAAAATATATTAAAATATAAGACATATCAAAATTACAATAACAAAAACAATAAACAGTAGACTTCTAGGTGGGAGTGGCTATGAAAATCTATAATTTGCAAAAGATTTCTTATCTGTGTGAAAGTACATAAAGATGTTACTAAACTTAAAAAAATTTTAACTTTAAATGTATATGATTCTTTGTTTTAAAAAAAGGCAAATGTTATAAATTTGCTCCTCTTTTCTGTGATGATAATGGTAGCAGTGTGCTAATTAAAAACAATTAATTGAGCATAGCCACCATAGTCCTCTCAGAAAGAATACTTTAAAATTTTTTTGCTTTAGCCCGGCTGGTGTTGCTCAGAAGGCCCAGGGTGGACAGACACCCTCGGTCCCCCCCCCACCCCCCAGCCTCCCAGATGCTCAGGTGTAGGAGCGTCAACCTATGAACCAGGAGGTCAGTGTTCGATTCCAAGTCAGGGCACATGCCCGGGTTGCAGGCTTGATTCCCAGTAGGGGGCCTGGAGAAGGCACCTGCTGAATGATTCTCTTTCATCACTGATGTTTCTATCTCTCTCCCTCTCCCTTCCTCTCTGAAATCAATAAAAATATATTCTTAAAAATTTGTTTTGCTTTAAATTATATTGGATATTTTTTCATCATCACTTATCCCCGCTATGCCCTCTTCCACCTCCACCTACCCTTCCCGTCCCCACAGTCACCACACTGTTGTCCACATCCGTGAGTTCTCATTTTTCTTTTTTGCTCAATCCCGTTTCCCCCTCATCCCCCCACCACTACCAGAGCTGTCTGTCTGCTTAGACAGAATACGTTCATTGCATATCTTAAGGGAGAGTAAAGTTTTTTTGTACCATTAATAAATAACAACACTTTGTAAAATATTGTTTACCTTTAACTCACTGGCTTTAATTTATATTTTTGTCTATGTTTAATACTGTTCACAATGGATTATTGCAGTGACGTGATTATAATCTATAAGTAAATCAGTGATCCATCTATTGGGGGTGTATCCCCAGACATGTTTATTGATACTGTGCACATTCAAAATACGTGGAGCTTCTTGGACCGAGGCTTTCCCGTGAAGGTGAACTCGGTAAGGAAGGCTCAGCGCCCCGTCGAGGTGGAGCTGGAGGGAGCGTTAGCAGCTCCCTTCCTGGGGTGGAAGCAGCACAGCCAGAGGGGCGCAGCGTGTTAGGGCTGAGGGGCGCGGGGTAGGTGGAGAGCAGCGTAAAAGCACTGGGGTGTCCACGGCCTGACCCAGCGACACGCGGGCCTGGGCGGCAGCTGGGAGCATTGGAGGAGGGAAGACGAACCAGCTTAAACTCAGCACTTAATGAGGTCAGTAGTGGGGTGGGAGGAAGGGGAGGCAGCCGGCTTTAAAATGGGCAGATTTCGTCAGAAAGGTTAGTTCTGGCGACACCGTGGCTTGTCAACACCGGTAATCTCCAGCTTCGCATCAAGGGTCACTGGGGTGACCAGCCCCCATGGGCTGGCCCAGAGGGAGTCGACTCAGAGGGTGTGAGGGGCCGTTGGGGCTGGTGAGCTGGTGAGGCTTGTGGTCAGTAGGTCCAGCCGGGCTAGCTGACCTGGGAGGGAGGAAGCAGCTCCAGATTTCTCATCATTGAATGAACTTAGGCAACGAAATGGCCACTTCCTGGCCTGTGGAGAGAGAGCACTCCTGGGGCATTTACCCATTAGAGAAAACCCCAAAGGCAGCCCCTCCCGAGCCCTGAGGTCCCGAGTTCCTCCAAGATGCTGCCCCCGCCCCCCCCCTCCACAGCGATGGTGTCAGGCGTCCCTGGGCGGCAGGACTCTCTCTAGTGCAGTGGTTCTCAACCTTCCTAATGCCGCGACCCTTTGATATAGTTCCTCATGTTGTGGTGACCCCCAATTTCATTGTTACAAATTGAACATAATTAAAGCATAGTGATTAATCACAAAACAATATGTAATTATATATGGGTTTTTCAAATGGTCTTAGACGACCCCTGTGAAAGGGTCGTTCGACCCCCAAAGGGGTCGCGACCCACAGGTTGAGAACCACTGCCTAGTGTCATGCAGGGCAGCCATATGGGAAGCCGATGAGGCCCAGCTCCAGGCGGAGGGCAGCGGAGGCTGGGAGGCTGCGGGGGGCGCGTGGGTGTCCCCCCTGGGCCTTCCCAAACTGAGGCGCGGTTTGAGAAACACTGGAGGAGCAAGCCCGAGCCCCCTGGGGTGGCACTGGGAGGCTCCCTGAACATGGCCTCCATGGTGTCCTCCCGACTTCCCTCCGGCCAGGCCTTGCTTCGCATTTCATGCCCAGAGTACAGGGCTGCTTCCGCGTCTGAGCGGCTTGTGACTCCGCTTTTGCTCATGCACTTCCTGCTTGGAGTGCCTTTCCACCTACTTCACAGACGCCTCTCCAGAGTTCACCTTTGATAGCATCTCCTCCGACAAACCCTGGAGGCCTCGCCTCTGAGCCGTGACCTCTCTGCTGAAATTCTTCTGTGTCTGGTACCCTCCCTCAGCTGGCAGCTGTAGATTTCCCAGGGGTGGGCATCTTTTGAATCTCTGAGTTCTTTATTCCCCTGCCCAGCACCTGGCTCGGTCGATGCAATTGTTTATATTATCGGTCATCGGTTTGGAATGTGAAGGATCCTTTCTGGAAAGCAAGCTTGAAAAAAGAAGAGAGGAATGCACAATACAGGAGGGAGGGGCCCAGGACCTGCGAGGAGAGGGGAGGGGAGGGGTGGAGGGGAGGGCTGGACAGAAAATGACTGTGCCCGGATTTTCGCGCAGTCGCTGGGGGTTCACATGAGGTCTCGGGCCTGACGCACCTGGCTCCGCTGCGGCTGATTGAACTCGCGATAAGTAACTGGGGAGAGAGAGGCACGTTGGTCCGCAGTAGTCGGGCCTTTCAAGAGCTCAGGGCTTCTGATTACTTGTCTGAGACCCTGCAGGCCTCTGGGGACTCTCACCAACGTAATGGGCTTTGCAAAGGGAGACAGCTAAGCTGGGAAAGTTAGTTCAAGTCCCCGGGGATGAGGATGGATTGGTCAAGGACGCCTTCCGATCTGCCTGACGGAGGAACTCTCTTGCTGGAGTTGGTTGCCCGTGGTGAGGGGGGAGCTGGAAAAGGCACGGGCTTTGCATTATCAGAACCAGATGGTTGCAGGCCTTGCTTTGAAACGTGCAACGCACTCCCCCTCGGTGTGCACCACGTTCAAAATGAGCGACAAGCCCCCCACGTCCTCCTTCCAGGCACGCTGCCACTTGCTGGCTTGGTGACCTTGAACAAGTTCTTTTAACTATCTAAGCCTCAGTTTCCTCATGTGTAAAATGGGGACATTCATGAAATAATCCATGGAAAACGCTTACTATAGGGCCTAATAGAGAGTGAGGGTAAGGGCTTAATACAAATTAGCCAAAATGATGGCTGCTGACACTCTGGGCCAGTGGTTCTCAACCTTCTGGCCCTTTAAATACAGTTCCTCATGTGGTGACCCAACCATAAAATTATTTTCGTGGCTACTTCATAACTGTCATGTTGCTACTGTTATGACTCGTCATGTATGTATCTGATATGCAGGATGGTCTTAGGCGACCCCTGTGAAAGGGTCATTCGACCGCCAAAGGGGTCGTGACCCACAGGTTGAGAACCGCTGACAAGGCAGTCAAACTGTCCAGAGGCATAAAGCCTTGCTACTCAAAACGTGACCGGTGGCCTAGCAGCTTTGCCATCCTGTGGGCACTTGCTAGCGGGCTCAGATGTGTCCCTGTCCACAGGAGCTCAGTGCCGCTTGCTGTGCAGCCAAGAGGTGTAGGCGCTTCCTCAGCTAACACCCTACAGGCCAAGGAGGGCAGGGAGCAGGCTGGGCCGGGTGAGCAAGCCAGCGTGGCCCCTCCCCTGGCTCACCTGACTCTCCCTAGACCAGTGATGGCGAACCTTTTGAGCTCGGCGTGTCAGCATTTTGAAAAACCCTAACTTAACTCTGGTGCCGTGTCACATATAGAAATTTTTTGATATTTGCAACCATAGTAAAAACAAAGACATATTTTTGATATTTATTTTATATATTTAAATGCCGTTTAACAAAGAAAAATCAGCCAAAAAAATGAGTTCACGTGTCACCTCTGACACGCGTGTCAGGTTCGCCATCACTGCTCTAGACCCTAAGCCCCACGCTGGTCGCCGCCCCCACCCCAGTCTGGTTCACCAGCAAGTCCAGTGTGTTGCCTGCTACACAGTGAGTGCAGATTGCAGGTGTGCTGTGTGGACAGATGAAGGACAGGTGGATACTGTAATTACAAACACGGTGACCAAAGGAGAAGCCCTTTCCCTGTCCTCCGCCTGCCCTGGGCCTGCGGAACTGCTGCTCGGACTATGCTGTCCCCCCCCTCACCGTTGCCTCTGACTCCCCAGTCTCACAGCTCCTCTGGGTGAGTCTGGCATCACCGTGGGAAGCATGAGTTTTTAAGGTATGAACAGTCCTCCCAAACCCCAGGTGGGTTCTTTGTGTGAGGTTAGCAGAGAACCCTTCATCTGCTTCAGCTAAATTGGGGTGGGGGGACCCCATTGCTTGGAGAAGCCGCTTGGGCACAGTTTTGATTCCTTCCGGGAGGAAGCCTCTGGAAGCGGGTGAGTCCCTGTGGAAGGCGGGGGCTTCTGTGGCCACGGTCCCCACAGCCTCCCTCCGAAGGGGGGCAGCGCGCAGAGGAGCAGGGCTCTGAGTCCCGCAGGCCTGCACGGCTTCCTAGCTTCCTGTGTGACTTTACGCTAATTGTTTCTTTCCCCTGAAAATCGATGGCCTTATCTGCAAAAAGAAGACGATAAAACCTCCTGCATAGGGTTTTCATGGGGCTCAAAATGAAAAAGGAAGATGCATGAGTACCCAACGTGGGCCACTCGAGAGTGCGCGGGGGGAGCTACCCATCAGCACCCAGGGCCTCCGGCATGACCGGCATCCCTTCCAGGCTCAGACGTCTCCCGAAGGTGCTCCATGAGTCATAGTGCCATTTTTATTGTTACATCTGCTTAACCCGGGATGGCCAGTTTCAGCAAAGAAGACTGTCTGAAATGTTACATGGAATGTACTTCTACTAAAAAGTTATTCGTTGTTTATCTGAAATTCAAATTTAACTGGATCTACTATATCTGGCAACTCTTGTTTAAGAACATTGGGTCACAGGAAGTTAAATTATAAATGGAAAACTCTGTTACAACTAATGGCACGAGAGAGATTGCCTGCTATAAACAAACTGCTGCCCTGGAATTTTTTCTCCCGTCCTCACTGGGGTTGTTGTGAAGTTGGCCTGAGGAGAAGGAGGGAGGAGGAGGGGGTGAGGGTGAGGGAGGAGTGTGGAGGGAAGGCAGAGGGAAAGGTGACTAAGAGATGGGCTCAGGAACAAATGAACACACACTGACCCTCCAGGCTTCCTGCAGAGATTGGGGATAGCAGGGACCCCTGGGGGGAAAGATGCAGAAGAGATTGGAAAGCTGGGAGTCAGGTGAAGGGCTGCATCTGCAATGCCCCGAGGTGCAGCTGAGAGCCATCCCCTTCCTGATGAGTCTGGAGTGGGAGGGAGAAAAAGCCAACCTCGGCCCTTCCTGGAATCGGGTGGCTTGCTTGTGTGGAGATGATCAGGCAGGACAGGCTGTCGGAAAAGCAAAGCAGGAGACCGCCACCCACTCCTACTCTGTGCTGTTTACCTGGCTGGCGGTCAGGAGAGGAGAGAAACCCACTCCCACCCAGCAAGTGGGGTCAATACCTTTGTCTCTCTTTCTCCATCTCCCACCCCCCCTCCCCCCAGCCCATCCAAGGCCATCCCACAGACTGCCCTGCCGCCCAAACAACCAAACCACATACTCGGCTGAGAAAGTGGAGGGTAGACGTGAGGGCACACACCTGACACCTGTCTCCCACTCTGGCTTGGGTCTTGGCCTCAGCTGGTTTCCACACCAGCCTCTGCTCCCCGGGGGCTGATTTCTTGATCATCACCACACACTACAGGGCACACCTGAGGGAGGGAATTATCAAATGAAAAGCCTTTGAGTCCAACAGGAAACGGTGGGCAGATGCGGGTGTCAGGAGTGAGCCTGTGTGTCCACCCTCCGCGTTCTTTCTCCAATTTCTTTATCAAGGCCTAGAACGTGAGTTCAATGTACACAATAGAAAAAAACTTCTTTATTCTGAGAGTATGGCCTTCCTACTTTTTGGTGTTAAAATGTCATGTTTTTTTCATAAATGAAAGTCATAATAAATTATAATTTTTAAAAGTGAGCAACCTTATGTCAGTCCCTGGAAAATGTTTTAAAAAATATTTAACATGAGCCCTGGTCAGGTGGCTCAGTAGGTGGGAGCGTTGACTCGGACACCAAAAGGTTGTGGGTTCGACATTCCCGTCAGGGCACATACCTAGGTTTCAGGTTCAATCCCCAGTTAGGGAGTGTCCGGGAAGCAACTGATTGATCGTTGTTTCTCTCTCTTTCTCTGACTCCCTTTCTCTAAAATCAATAAACATATCCTCGTGTGAGGATTAAGATAATAATAGTAAATATATATATAAATTTAACGTGAAATCCCCAAATCTGATAAGCACTGATTTAAACCTTGGTCACCCAGGTGGCTGGGCCAGCGCAGGCGTCTGCATTCAGGCACCTGACCTGGAGCAATCCAGCATCCTTTCACGTGTGGCAGGAACTGGACGAAACAAACTCTCCCTGACACAATGGGATCTAGGATAAAATAAATCTTATCTTCCATTGGTGGCCTTGTTACACCACAGAAACGGATGAGAAAATTCAACATGCATTTTGGCAGCGACACGACCGTGGCCACATACTCCATTTGTGAGAGTTACGTGTGCAAAGCTGCCGAAACCGCTCTCTCTGGCCCGAGCTCTGCTGCTTTCTGTTTGGGTTCGACTCAATTACCTTGAGCAAATATGCACTTGGACACCGACTGGACACACGCAGCAGGAGGGGCCGTGGGAACACTCAGAGGGATCAGAGGTGGCTGCTGCCTTCCCAGAAGTGACAATCCAGTCAGAAGACGGGACAAGCAAATGACTGATAAGCAAGAAGGTGGCGATGACAGTCTCTGGCGTTGGGGACAGGGAGAAAGGAGACAGTTCAGGGCAGCGGAGATCGCGGTTGGGAAACAGCAGCTGGCACCAGTAAGTGCTCAATAAGTGTTTGAGGATCTAATCAAGTAAGTGTTGGGGCAGTGCATGTTCCAGTTAAAATAAAGAGTTACTAAGCACATGCTTCTCTTAGGCTGAAAGAATTTGGGGAAAGCTCTCGCAGCTGTGGGCAAACTACGGCCTGTGGGCCAGATCCGGCCCATTTGAAATGAATAAAACTAAAAAAAAAAAAAAAAAAAGGACCGTACCCTTTTATGTAGTGATGTTTACTTTGAATTTATATTAGTTCACACACTCCATCCATGCTTTTGTTCCGGCCCTCCGGTCCAGTTTAAGAACCCATTGTGGCCCTTGAGTCAAAAAGTTTGCCCACCCAAGGGATGCTTTCCCACATTTTAATTCAGTGGCCGCAGTACTTACTTTTCAGCACAAGAGGGAGCTGCTGCCCAGTTTATTTGACCAAAAATAGAATTTCTTTAGGTTTGTCCATTTCTTCCCAAATTAAGTGTAGTATGTTGGGCCTTTTAACCACCTTCCCTCCAAATAGTTCACCAAACAAAAACATACTATCAAAATTATCATCTCTGGTGCATTATTTTCTAAAAGGAATTACATGATTAATTGGGGGGGGGGGGGGACATTTAAAATGTTTTCTAAATGGATATCCTAGACCAGGCTGGAGGGTTCTTCAGAGCCCTCAATGAACTCAGGGTTCCTAGTAATGGAAGCTCTACTTATAAAAAATGCTTCAGAGCTTCATGTATGGGCAACACATCTGAGATGACAGCCCTAACACAGTGCCCGAGGTCTCATGAGGGTCACGGTCTAACTGAGATGTTTGTTGGCCGAGTCCAGGCCTTCCAACTCGGGATGGGCAACTTCTCTTATGACGCGTTGCAAATGATGGACTAGGAAGTAGCTAAATTCAGGTGTGTCTTTTAAATGTAGTATTTCATTACTCACGGTTCCTGTTGTGACAGTAAGTCCCAGCTTTCTGCCATCAGCATTGGCCGGACTCTCCCAAGTCTGAAATGCCGTGTGTGCGTGTCACCTCCTACCTGTGCTGTGGTTCATTCCGCTCACTTCTGGGGGGCGCAGGCCAGGCCTTCTGGGTTTCTGTGTCACCCATAGAGCCCAGCTCGGGCCAGCAGTGGACAAGTCCTTCACGTTTAGAAAAATAATGCCCCAGGGTGGCTGATAAACATGGGGAGGAAGAAAACAGGCTTTCGTGCTGAAGAGTTCTATGTTTGCTTGTGTTTGCTTGGTTGGTGTTACATCCTAATGCTCTGGTCGAGGGGGAGAAGGAGTGGTGAGGGGCACGGCTAAGGGAGCCTTGGGTTCAAATCCCTTCTCAAAAGGTGTCTTGTTATAGCCCTAGCCGGTCTGGCTCAGAGGGTAGAGTGTCGGCCTGTGAATTGAAGGGTCCTAGGTTTGATTCTGGCCAAGGGCACATGCCTGGGTTTCAGGCTTGATCCCCAGTGGGGGGGTGCTGAAGGCAGCCAATCAATGATTCTCTTATCATTGATGTTTCTGTCTCCTTCTCCCTCTCTAAAATCTATCATCTATCTATCTATCTATCTATAATGTATGGAGAAAAAATTCAACAAATGTCTGTGGACACTATAGGTACTCAACCCTCTCCTGGGTTTGGTGGAGGATTGAAAGGTTTAGGGCGCGACCTTTGCCTGGAGGGTTTATCGGAGGAGCACTGCAGAGCGCAGGCCACGTCCCCTGGAGAAGACGGCACCCTCACATGTTTTACTCTGGGACTCTGCCCCAGGTCCCACAGGGAGTACAGGTAGCAAGACCCCGACTTCCTTTCTCAGGTAGGGACCATCCCTTTGAAGACAGAAGATGGACATCCGTAAAGTAAGCGTGAAGCAGGCGTCAGGGAGCTCGCCAGGTCCAAAGGTGCGATGAGGCCGAAAAGGGCTGGGCCACGGGCACGGGTGCGGAGGGCTTCCTGGAGGCGAGGCCTTTACGGATGGATAAGGTTTGAGCGACGCAGGGAGTGGCTGTCTTTAGAAATGAGTGACGAGTGACAAGCGCACAGACGTGCTTTCCGTCGCAGTACGCGTGTCCTCGCCGTGGAGCCTGTGGTGGGCCTACCGGCAAGCGCAGGTGTGTAAGGAGCTCCTCCTGACAGCTGAGCCCGTGGGCATGCTGACCGGCTGTACCCGGGTGGGATGTTAATCAGAGGCTGCAGCGCCTCCCAGGACTGCTTACCCTGCCTGGCCACTCACTCACTATCTCCTCATCCCTCCAGCACATTCCCCAGCACCTACTCACACCTAGAATATCAACACAAGAGAAAACAAGCTCTGTCCTTGGGGAGATGCTAAGTCGGGAGTTCTAGTCAGACAGGGACACAAGAAAATACTATAAAGCGATAAGGGGTAGAGCAGAAGGCTACAGCAAGGAGGATAGAAACACAGGCTTAAAACACTATGTTACGTTGATGCTCAAAAAATAAAGATTGTTCAAGTTGATTTTTCTCACTAAAAATTAAACTACTAAAAGCACCTTAAGCAGGGCCTTCCCTGGCAGATGGGGAGGGGGGAAGGATTTGGGGAAGAGCTGCCCCAAGGGCTGGGAAGAGACTGGGAGACCCCCACTCTGCTCCCTGCTTTCCCCTCATTGTAGGCCCTTGAGCATGCCGGCGGGTGGGCCACTGGCTCAAAAGTGGTTTAAACTTGGGGTAGAGTTTCCCTGTTCTAGTCTTCCCGCTGACCTTCTGAGGGAAATGTGTGTGTGTGTGTGTGGGGGGGGTGCTCGGGGGCTCGGTTCTAGGAGGGAGCTAGGCCCCTAAGGGATGTTTGTGGAGAGGGGAGAGGGAGGGAGGGAAGGAGAAAGGAGCACTCCTCAAGGGGAACCTGTTTTCTCTAGCAGACCCCGTTTTCAGCCAATCCTCACCCAGGGACCAATTTTAAGGATGAGCACAGGAGCAGTTTATGATTTAAACAACAACAACACTTTTTATTGCGGTAAAATATTCACACCACAACATGTATCACTTTAGGCGAAAGGTATACAATTCAGTGGCATTAAGTACATTTGTGAGGTTGTGCAACCCGCACCACTGTCCGTTTCTGGAACTTTTTCATCATCCTAAACCGGAACTCTATCCATTAAGCAGTAACTCGCCCCTTCCTCTAACCCTGGGAACCACTCTCCTACTTTCTATCTCCATGAATTTGCCCACCCTAGGTACCTCATGTACGTGGAATCATACAATATTTGTCCTTTTGTGCCTGGTGCATTTCGTTTACTATGTCTTCATGGTTGACCCACGTTATATATCAGAATTGTATTGCTCTTTAAGGCTGACTACTATCCCATGGCATGTATAGACTACATTTTGCTTATCCACTGATGGACCCTTGGGTTGTTTCCACCTTTTGGCTGCTGTGAATAATGCTACGTGAACACTTGGCATACAAGTATCTGCTCAAGTCCCTGCTCTCAATGCTTTTGGGAGTGGAATCGCTGGAGCATATGATGATTCTATGTTTAGTTTTTTGAGGAGCCACCAAACTGTTTTCCCTTTAGTTTACTCGAAGATGAAGGCACTCAGTCCTGCCCTGGTGTGTGGGAGGGGCCCCACGGAGAAGTAGACCAGTGGGTTCAGTCAGGCCACCTGCAGTGCAGGTCCCTGCTCTACCCGGCACTGATGTGGGGCAGGTGTGATCCAGGGCCCAGGCTGCACATGTTCTAGTTCTGCGTGAATTACACTGTGGCTAGGAGGTCGCTAAAGGATATTCCCCATGGGATAAGGGGTAGGAAGGAAGGAGGAAGTTCCATGGGGAAGGCAGAAAGATGGTGGACACTGACACTGAAGCGCTCAAGACACTGACCGGAGTGACAGAATGGCCAAGATCGAGCCAGGGGTGGCCAGGAGGGCAAGGAACAGATGAACTGACCAGCCTGGAGCTGCTTGAACCCAGAATTGGTCTGGGTTTGAATCCCAGCTCTTCTCTTTGATAGTTTAGGCAATGAACTTAACCTCCCTCAGGTTCAGTTTGCTTGTCTGTACGAAAGTCATGAGGATGAAAGAAATCTTGTCTGTGAGGTGATTCCCTCGTGCCTGGCCCGTCCACTCACTACAGGTCAGGACCTGCGTTCCCTCAAACCCTGAACATCAAACCCAGGTGCTGCCTTAGACTAGAAAACGCTCTCCTTGGCCACCAGTTGTAGACATGGACTTTATCACCGGGGGCTTGATGCAATTTGCATTTTGGCAGCCTGTCCACTGTCTCCTTTTTCTCCAGACCCAGTGCTTTACCTTCCTGGGACTGGTAGGGGGGCTTTCCCAGTAGGCACAAAACTGGCTTTTAAGCCAAGGATACATTCTTTTCTTAAATCAATAAAAATAGAAAAACAAGCCAACAGAAAACCTCAGCTACTCTGGGCAAAACTTCCAGACACCATTGGGGGTGGAAATTTACTGTAGAGATCCAGTTTGATTTACTGAAAGGGGTTCACTCTTCAGGCCAACAGAGATTGAAGGGAGAAGCAAGGTGAAAACACTTTGAGGCCACAACCTTATAAATGTAAATTATTATGGTTAATCATGCAAACAGAAAGTTAAATGTTTGATCAGTGAGCTTATATCCAAGTGGACACGTCTTCCTGTTTGCCCACCTTTCTCTGCTCTGCCCGGCGCTGGGGCCTGGTGCTCAGCTCAGCTTCCTGCTCACCCTTGCTGATTTAATTCAATGAGCCGACCTGCAAACACAGCCAGGGTTCCGATGATACAGACGATCATGAAGACTGCAAGGAGAATGTGGTCCATCACCATTGCCACATACTTCCATTCCTCAGCCGCCTGGGAGGGAGGAAAAGGTTAGAATGTCCTTAAGGTGATCGTTCGGCCCACAGTGCAGGTTACGCGTCTTTTACAGCCATTTAACTTGTAGGTCGCAAAGCCCTCAGCATCCTTTGGCTGGCCTTGCAATCTTCCTATGTTGAAAAGGTTACTCAAAATGCTGACTCACTGAGGTGGCCGAGAGGTGGTCACCAGGCTTACCTTAGGTCAGTAGCTGCCTCTTCCCCCCCCCCCCCCACCTGCACTGGAGCATTTGATTCTTTAAACCTAGAGGCATGGGTTTCAAGCCACGGAGCTTACGTTATTGGACTCCTGGTCTGACTTCATGGTCTCTGCGATGTACTTGATGCCCTCGATGGCACTTTTCACCTCCGGGTGCTTGATCAGGGGAGAGTGGAAGGCGGGGGGTGGAGGCCCCGGCTTCCCAGAAATGTCCGAAATGTCAATGTCTTCGGTGAAGATCTTTTTGTCTTGTTTTTCTCTGGATGGCCTTTTCATTGTGGAGAAGAACATGATATTTGGGATGGTGTCGATAAAAACCTACCGTTGGAAAAGAAATCCATTTATGAGAATAATGGCCAGCAAGGCAAGCGTCAAACTCGGACTTTGAATTAGCAACATAACTTTAGGCAAGTCATTCGGCTTCTCTGGGCCTCCGCCTCTTTGTCCTTAAAACAAAAGGACTTTACTCAATTTTCTCAGAGATTCCTTCATCTTAGTGCACACATAGCCTGAGGCCTGTGGAATTACAGTGGTTAACGGTGCCGATTCTGTCATGTGAGCATTTCGCCACTGGAGGGCGCCTGTATGCAGCTGCTGAACTCGGGAGAAACCAATGATGCTTAGCTTCTGGACGCCCAGCAGGTACCTGCTTCTTTCAAGATCATATAGTTAAAGAAAAAGCCTCTCAGGGTAAAAATATAGCCTTGACTGGTTTGGCTCAGTGGATAGAGCGTCGGCCTGAGGACTGAGGTGTCCCAGGTTTGATTCCAGTCAGGGGCATGTACCTTGGTTGCAGGCACATCCCCAGTGGTGGGTGTGCAGGAGGCAGCTGATCGATGTTTCTCTCTCATTGATGTTTCTGACTCTCTATCCCTCTCCCTTTCTCTCTGTAAAAAAATCAATGAAATATATATTATATATATAGCTCTGGCCCCACAAAACAGCTAAACTATTTTCTTTCATTTCTTGTTTCTGAAAAAATGCAAGACCGGTATTGCCAGAAGTCACTTAACATGTTAAGCGCCCAGCCTGTTTTGTCTTCCAGACAGAAAGACAGAAAAGGGACCATTAATACAAACAGGGACCATTTCTTCTCAAAAGAATACATTGTGAGCAGTGGTTTCTGTCAATTCATGACAAATATTTTTAATTTTACACAAAAGATCCTGGCCATTTGTGTGTCTGTGAAGTTTTATATAAAAAACAACAACAACTGACATTTGAAACGTGCACACATTTTCCATTTCAAAAATGTGAAGACTCGAGACCAAGTTCCCCATTGGAACTCACTTTTGACCATCTCTCATCAAGCCTCCCCTCCATCTCTAGCCCTATTCTCTGCAGATGATTCCACCAGCAAAAAATAAGCTACCTCATCATGAACTGCAAGCCATACAAACAGAAACCACGAGAATTTCCCAGCATTTGAATAAAAAGGACAGTGATTTATTTATCGTCGCTAATTAAAGAGGTTCTTAAAGCTTGAATTAGAGGTGAGCTTTGTTAATTCTGGTTTTCTTCTCTCTCTGAGGAAGCTATGTGGGTTAGTTATCTCCAGAAAGAGGCCCAAGAACGTTCCTTCCAAAAATGCCTTCCAGCCCAGAAAGGACTTTCAGCTCTGAGTACCCACAAGGGTGAGCAGAATTCCGCTGGCCATGGGGACAAGCGGGGGAGGAAGCCCTGTAGATGCCCTCGAGGGGACGGCGGGCCTCTGTGGAGCTTGCAGGGGCCTCGTTCTCTCACCTTCCGCACCCAGTCGGGCATGACGTGGGTGCTGGGGGAGCGGTGGTGCGTGTTGATGACGATGACGGTGATGATGATGGATGCGATGACGAACACCATGGTGAAGAGCATGTATTTCCCAATCAAGGGCACGGCGCTGGAGGTGGAGGGGATCAGCTCCACGATGACCAGCAGGAACACGGTGAGGGACAGCAGCACAGAGATGCTCAGGGTCATCTTCTCTCCTGGACAAAACAGAGACGAAACACAACCGCCCACCTGTTACGGCCTGAACTGTTGCTCCTCTCACATTTATATGTTGAAGCACTAAGCCTCAGGACTCAGTGACTGTTTGGAGATGGGGCCTTTGAGGAGGTAATTCAATTAAAACTAGTGACCCAGTGCACAGATTCGTGCACATTGAAAGGAAATTAATTAGAAGGTGGTTGGTGGGGTGGGACTGGGCAAGACAGGCCAGACATGCCCTGGAACCAACCTCCCATGGTCCCTCCCCGGCCGACCACAACTGGGGTGGCACTGCTCAAAGGGCGTCTGCAGAGTGAGCGGGGTCCCACAGCAGGTGGGGTCCTTTGGCTTGGCCTGCTGGGATTGGGCTAAAACCAGCTCTCTGACATTCTCTGAGGGGTCCCCGAATGTGAGAGGGCACTCTGCAAGGTTGCTGTGGTACAGGGTGTGGAACTCAAATACAAGTGAGCAATAAACCAGATTCAGGGCCAACTGTGCCCCAGCAACAACATAACTCGCAGCCGAAGATGGAATCGCGTAGCCCTGCGAGGAATCGGGCTCCCTCCTCTCTGGTTTCAGGTGCATCACCCGAGAACCACCGCGGCCACGTCACTGCAGCTCAGCAGCCCCTGCATTGAGCATCTGCTCCCTGGTGGTCAGTGTGCATCATAGCGACCAGTCAGATGGTCGGACACTTAGCACATTAGCCTTTTATATATATAGATGAGGTCTCAGGGTGGTTCCTCATCCAGCTTGACTGGTGTCCTCCTAAGAGGGACACAGATACACACAGAGAGGAAAGACCAGGTGAGGACACGAGGAGGAGACTGGCATCTGTGAGCCAAGGAGAGAGGCCCCAGGGGAAACCACCCCGGCTGATACCTTGATCTCGGACTTCCAGCTTCCAGAGCTGCAAGACCGGAAATGTCTGATTTTGAAGCTCCCCAGTCTGTGTCCTTTGCTCTGGCTGCTCTCTCAGACCAAGACCCCACTGAAACCCTCGGGGGAGAGGAATGTGGTAGGCATTTCTCCAAGCACCATTCTGGGGACACATTCTGGGCAGAATCTCTTGTGAGACCTTGCACCTTAACTCCGCAGACACTGGCACATGGCAGGTGTTTTCATTAGAGGCCGCCAGGCAGGAAACGGCGGCTTCACCTCCTGCCCCAGAGTCCCACTTCTTGGTGGACCCAGGGAGCCCAGGTACATGCTAGACCCAGGTGGCAGCTTTCCCATCGGTAGCAGAACGTTGTCAACCTCACAACACTGAACTGCGGCCTGGCCTGCTTCTTACCCTGCCGGTGAGTGGGCAGCCAGAGGCTCATGTATGATTTTCTCATGATGAGAGCAAGGGTAAGACCCAAACTGAGAAGACGGAATCATGATATCACACCATGGACTTTCATCTAAAGAGGATGATTTTTGTTTTGTTTTTTCATATGAAGGGACCAGGGAGTGCTCTGCCCCGCCTCCTTTCTCCAGGCCCTACAATTTCAGTCTTGGTTAGGCAAGAATGGCAAAGGAGAAGGGCGGGGCTGAAGGGCATCGGGATGCTTTTGTGGGGACCGCCATCTTAAGTGCAGGGGAGAGCCAGTGGGAGGGGCTTCCCTTGGGCTGATTTTGCTGTTTGTGTCCTGGGAAACCCTCGTGGCATCCTGCTTTCCAGTATGGAGCTCCCCCCGCCCCTCGCCCCCCGCCCACCCCACACAGATGCTTCCCGATGCTAGGAGTGTGTGCAGGACACAGAGCAGGTGCAAACAAGAAGTTAGCAGTCTACCTTGTGAGTGGAATTCTACCTAGTGAGAAGGAAAGCCTTTAAAGGTGAAAAAGAAGACAGAATTATAAATATGAAAGACTGATCAACTTACATCCCATTTCTTGATTAATAATAGTGATAATAATAATAGTTAACATTCATTAAGCATCTCACTGTTAAAAAATACTTTCCAAGCATAAATCATGTATAGAAACTGTGAGTAGTTTTTATATGGCCTGACTATTGCTTTCTCTCTTTACGTAGCTTCACTTGATTAGAAAGTTGAAGAAATATTTGTTTGTGATCATTTGTTTAAAACTAAGTACAATCACTAGAACATATTCTGTAGG
>NW_006288615.1:15519524-15524688 GCF_000327345.1 Myotis davidii | reverse complement strand
GTTGTTCAACCAGTACTGTATGTTGAATGAATGAATGCATAGTCTTTTTTTTCCTTGTTGGAAAGTTGGATTTAGACTTTTGTGAGTTTTTTTTTCTTATAATTTTGATAAAATTTGACTTGTCATAAGTTTGAGGACTGTCTGTACCATCGCCCCCCCCCACACACACACTTGTCAGTCATAAATTCCTTATGATTAGGGACCTGCTGGCAGATGTATAGAGACCCCGTTCCTGTTTTCTGTTCATTGCTGTTGTTTGGTGAGATGTGCTGACTCAGTGGGAGGTGAGCTGTGGGAGCTGACAGGTGAGAAAGCACTGCCTCTTGGGGAGTACAGTCTAGTGCACAAAGACACTGCCATCTGGGAAAAGATTGGCAAAAGCTATTTTCGAGTGGCCAGCAGTGGCAACAGAGGCAAGACCTGATTGGTCAGTGTAGAGCAAGTGACTGCCCAGGGGAAATGGCATGAGGTATGTCTGTGATCCACGCCTTACCCAGCACACAGTAGGTATTCAACAAGTAGGTATTGGTGATTATTTCCTCTAAGTAGACTGAGCTATGTATGTGCATCTTCAAGGTCTCATTCAACTCTCTCACCACTATACATGGCTGCTCGGTCAGCGTGCCCTTCAAGGGATGATGATTTGAGTCTGTCTGCCTGTATTTGTTTATTAGCCTATAATTATTTCTGGCTTTTCCTGAAACAGCAGCACAAGATCTGTTAGCATCAGCAGCCACAGCCATGGCAACGGCACCCACCTGAGTCTGTGGGCAGGTAGAACACCAGGCCGGTCAGGAAGGAGAAGAGCAGGCAGGGAATGATGACGTTGACGATGAAGTAGAGGGGCAGGCGCTGCATGACGAAGTGGTAGGTGATGTCCAGGTAGGGGGTGGAGGGGCAGCAGGCGTAGAACACCCAGTGCTTCCAGCCCCGGGACTCCTTGATCACCCACTCGCCGCTCTCCATGAAGTTGCTCAGGTCTGGCTTGTCGCTTTCCTGAGAAGATGAAATCAAACTGAAAACCCAGCCACGTCGCCCCGAGGATCCCAGCGCTGGTACATACCCAGGTGGGGCTCTGGGTCACTCCCACTTTTAGGTCTCAGGTTCCTTTCTTATCAAATGAGGGTGTTGGAGCTACTGGAATTCTCCATGTTGGTTATACATTCAAGTCACCTAGGAGCTTGAAAACATATTGGTGCCCTAAGCCCCATCCCAGACGGATTAGACACATATTCTTGGGACTTCATTTTGGCGTCCAGGTGACTCTCACAGGCAGCACATCAAGAACTTAACCAACCAATTGAGAGCCATCCAACTAGATGGTCCCCAGGCTCTCAGTGGTGCCGAGAGCCTCTGATCACGAGGGGAGAGCCGAAGACCTGAATCATGTTTCCTGAACCCAACCTCAGGGCGCAAGGTCCCCACCTACCGGGTTGATGGCCACCACGGAGCCATCGTAGGTCCAGGTGCCCAGCTTCATGCTGCAGTTCTGCTCGTC
Organism: Myotis davidii; assembly: GCF_000327345.1. Classification (NCBI taxonomy): domain Eukaryota; kingdom Metazoa; phylum Chordata; class Mammalia; order Chiroptera; family Vespertilionidae; genus Myotis; species Myotis davidii. Next base: position 15,523,190 of record NW_006288615.1, on the reverse strand, counting down.
GAAGGGAAAGTGGGTGACGATGATCTCACAGTAGCTTTTGAAGATGGCCGGGGGTGTCCACGTGACGTGGCCCGTGTAGTCCAGGAGCACTTTGGTGAACTTGACGATGGCAAAGTCACCATCTGCACTACGGTGGGACAAAAGGGGAGACAGCAGTTAATTACTCAGGCGTTAATTATAGAAGCTGTCTTTCAGGCAGTGTCGCTTCTTGTCCGTGTCAGTGTTTCCCAAATTTGACTGGTAACAAGAATCTCTGGGGTGCATGTTAAAAGACAGATTCCTGAGCACCATCAAGGCATGAATCAGATTACCTGGGGAGGAGTCTGGGAATCTAGTTTTAAAGAAATATCAGGTAGCACTGACCCACTGCATCCCAGATCTTTTTCTTCTCAGTGCTTTCTAGTATTGGTAATCATCTCCATCTACCCCCTCCCTCTATACTTGGAAAGTTAACTGGGGAAAACCTAGGAATCTATACATATAAAAGCCTAAGCGACTGAAAGACCGAATGATCGGTCGACTGGTTGCTATGATGCACACTGACCACCAGGGGGCAGACACTCAATGCAGGAACTGCCCCCTGGTGATAAGTGCATTCCCACAGCCAACCTCTCATGGCAGGCTGCCCCCCCCCCCCCCGCCGCAAATTGGCTCCAATTGGGGGGGGCAACTTCCTATAGTCCCCCCCTGGCCAGCCAGCACCCCCATTGACCCCGATCATGGCCAGGCCCCCCACCCGTGAACCAATTCGTGCACCAGGCCTCTAGTTTTAAGTAAGAACACATCCAGTGGCTCATTACTGTGACAAGCAGGCTAAGGAAGGTGTCCAATACCTTTCTGAGAACTATTTAGGACTCAGTGGGGTGGGATCACACACTCAGATGCCTCCAGAGCCAGACAGGCGAGGAAGGAGGGAGGGGGAGGCTGAGTGAAGGGATAGCCTCTCTTGCCTCTGACGAAGGTGCCACTCAGCTCTGCCTGTGCTGTCCCGATGGGAGAAAAGTCCCAGTGTGGCCAGATATTTAGATTTTTCTTTAGAAGCTAAAAATCTACATTTTTAAACACAAAGTTTCCATATTCTTGAATGTTGGAGTTTTCTAGAGATGCTAAAAGCCTGGGTTTTGACGTGATATTTTCAAATATTGGCACTAATTTCTTGTTCAAAAATATCCAACATGGTAGAGATTAGAAATAACAAAAGGCCACTTCTGCAGGCCTTGTTTTGTGAGCAGTCCGCTTGTCCTGCAAACAGCCTGTGTCCAGGCCTTGGCCAAGGGCAGGGCGCGGGTGTACACAGGTGGTGGGTCTGCCTTGATGACTCTCAGGGACATGAATCAGGAGGTTTTTCTTCCGTTGAATTTTCCTCGGGATGGAGGTGGGCTCTCTCCAGAGAACTGCACTATTGGGCCTTTCCAAGGAGCAGAGGCCACAGGACCTCCTGAGTCTCTCCCTCAGGTGACAGGGTTCTTCCCCTAACAGGTGTCCCTGAACAGGCTTGTTAACAGGACCAGAGCAGTGCATCACCTCGCTCACATTCTTACTGGAAGAGAAACTTAACCAGCACAAGACACTTTGCCCAATGAGGACACTTGTCTGAAAAGTTCACACAAATGGTTGTATAATCTGGATCCCAGATTATAACTGGAAAAGCTCAAATCCCAGTTACAACTGGAAAATATGCAGCGAGAACATCGAAGTAGGGGTGGTCGGCCATACAGGGTATCATTTCCACTCACTAGCAGTGGCCACCTTCCCTGGTAAGTCTGCAGCACACACAGCCTCTGGCCCCAAACATGCCGTGGAATCAGGTGCAAATCCTCCAGGCCAGTGCTGTGTGCTCTGCCTGGGACCGATGCACTTTGAATGCACATTCCCTGGCCAATGAGGGTGTGATAATGAGCATGTCATGAAAGCAGAGTGCCTTGAATCACATTTAATTTCATGGCATGTGGTCTGTCACAGAGCCTATGGGTGGGCCACATGGGCTCCCTGGGCCATCAGCTGCATGGCATCTTGGGATGCCACGAGAGTATGATGAACAACAGCTTCAGGAGGTCCAGACCAATTGGTAGGAAGGACATTTAATTCCAAGGAACTCAATTATAGGAGGTTTGGGTCCCTTGGATAGTTGCCACGCACCCTGCAGGAGCTCTCAGGGATGAAATGTCCCTCACCCACAGCCCTGATTCAATTTGATTCGGATAATTGTTTCCCTTCATAACATGAGACGCCATATGGCCCCTAGCATGCCAGCTTGGCTCTGGGTTCCTGAAGCACACCGAGAGGTGGCCTTCTGTTAGGGCATTGGCTCCCCACCCCGGGAATGCCCCTCCCCGCCCAGCCGTCTGTCCTGCTTACTTGTTATAGAGAACCAAGTCTGGGCGCCAGATCTTTTCGGAGGGAATGTGAATCTTTTTCACGCCGCCATAGTCATCTGGATTCCATTTTAGGTTGTAATCCACCCATTGCTAGAAATGAAAACTTTTCGCTGATGAGAAAGCTAAACACCTTTTTAAAACAATCTAGGGTTATCAAGAGCTCTGGTGGGCATGATCATTTAGATAGCGACAGAAACTGTGCTATGGTAAGAAAGGTTTGATTCAGAATTCAGCCTTCACTTCAGCTAACAACACCAGCTAACACTTGCACTGATTGGCTACATGTGGGCACAGTCATAAGCAGGTTACTGATAATGACGGTTCAGTCCTCACAAAAGTCCTGGGACGTAAGTGTGGTCATTGACCCCATTTTACAGGTGGGAAAGCAGCGGTACCTCCAAGTCTCACTGCTAGGTGGTGGCAGATCTATCATGCCACATCTGCCCACCCCACGAAAGGAGAATGACACAATTTGAACATTTTCCTCAAGAAGGCAGCATCATTTTTTACAAGTATAATTCTTCCTATAGTATAAAAGTAATATATGCCCAATGAGGCAACTTCAGATAACACAATGTTATGGATCAAATTACATCTCCCCAAAATTCAGTGTTAAAGTCCTAACCCCTGGTACCTCAGAATATGACCTTATTAGGAGAGAGGGTCTTTACAGAGGTAATTACGTGAAATGAGGTCACTAGGTAGGCCCCACTAGATGCAAGTGATGTCCTTTTAAGAAGGGCGGGTTTGGCCCTACCTGGTTTGGCTCAGTGGCTAGAGCATTAGACTGCGGACTGAAGGGTGCCGGGTTCAATTCCAGTCAAGGGCAGATGCCTGGGTTGCGGGCTCAAACCCCAGTAGGGGGCGTGCAGGAGGCAGCCAATCATGATTCCCTCTCAGCATTGATATTTCTCTCTCTCCCTCTCCCTTCCTCTCTTAAATCAATAAAAATATATTAAAAAAAAAAAGCACAGGTTTGCCTGAAGAGGCAAAGGTGGCCAATTAAAAAAAAGGGGGGTGGGTGCGTTTGAAGATGGATACATATTCATGAAGAATGCCATGTGAACATGCAAACGGGCAACTGTAAGCAAAGGAGGGAGAGCTGAAGCAGAAGAAACCCATCCTATCGACACCTTGACTTTGGACTTTGGCTTCAAGAACTGCGAGACAATGTATCTCTGTTGTTTGAGCCACCCAGTTTGTGGCTTTGTTATAGCGGCCCTAGCGGACTAATACACACAGAAAAAGCACAGCGATAAAAACAAACCCCCACCAACACATGTGATCC
>NW_006288615.1:15516477-15519445 GCF_000327345.1 Myotis davidii | reverse complement strand
CCAAATATTTACTCTAACACTTTGGTATATGCCTCTTTAGCCCAAATTGATTTACTCTGGGCCCAGGTTAAATTTCAGGGTGAAAACAAACAACACAAACGCAATTATCTAGCTGAATTACCTGTTTGAGTCGAACATTGGTTGTCACGATCTGATTGACTTCATCCTGAAGAAAGACAAGACCCACGTTTAGGGGGCAGAGAGGGGAGCCGAGGGGAGGGTGCTCGGGGAGAGGGGGTTGCCGTGGGAGCCGGGCACTCTGTCTCACCACGTTGATGAGCTGTATCAGCTGCAGGCCCACGGTGACCTCCACGGCCTGGCGGTGGTCCTCCACTGGCCGCACCACTTTGTTATATTGTTCAAACAGCTTTGCCACCAGACGGGTCTCGTGCTCAGACCCCAGGACCAGGCCGGCTGCGGAAGCAAATGGCAGGCACGCCGTCAGATTCTGCTCCCCGCCCCACGGACACTGACACGAGCCCCTGAGGCGTGACCAGCGAACGGAAGGCACGCAGGACCCCCGGTGGAAGGGCTCCCACGTGCAGCTAGTGTTGCCTGCCGTCCTGTCCAGGCACAGCTGCTGGTGCGGTCCCTTCTCCGTGGGGCGTGCCAGATTAGCATGACACTTGCCCTTTGGACAGATGACATTCCTTAATACAGCTTCTGGCTGCATCATCTTTGCTAGGAACATGTACACACAGGAAGAAGGGTCCCCACCAAAGCCAGTCTCAGTACTTCAGAGTCTGGTCCTGGCGTAATGAAATCTCGAACTGGCTGGCCTTAGATGCTAGGGACAGCCCACAGTCAATGTGGGGTCACACCCATCAGGATGGCCATAATCAGCAAAGGTGGAAATGACAAATGTTGGTCACACAGGGGGAAAAACAGGAACCCCGAGATGTTGCGGATGAGGGTGTAAAACGGTGCAGTCACTGTGGAAAACATTTTGGTGGTTCCTCACACAAGTTATATGGAATTAGCATACGATGTACCTGTTTCATTTCTGGGTATATCTCAAAAGAATTGTTTATACAAAGTCTTGTACCTGAATGTTCATAGCAACATTATATACAATAGTTAAAAGATAGAAACAACCCAAATGTCCATCCCTAGGTAAGTGGGTGAACAAATTGTGGTTTAACCATGCAGTGGACTATTATTCAGCCAGAAAAAGAAATGAAGTACTGATACATGTCACAACATGGGTTAACCTTGAAAACATTATGCCACCTGAAAGAAATCAGACACAAAAGAGCACATATTGCATGATCCCATTTATAAGAAACTAGAGGCCTGATGCACGAAATTTGTGCAAGGTGCTCAGCTCTCGCAGCCCCGGCTTTGTCCAGAAGGTCATCTGGACGGTCATTCTGCTGTTTGGCCATTCAGTCGATTTGCATATTACACTTCTATTATTATAGACGTCCAGGATAGAAATTAGTGGTTACCAGGGCCTGGAGGGACAGGGGCCTGGGGAGAGGCTGCTCATGGGTGCGGAGTTTCCTTTTGGGGTGAAAAAGTTCTGAAACTAGACAGGGGTGATGGTTGTGCAACATTTTAAATACTTAATGCCACTAAATAGTTCACTGTAGAGTGGTAATTTTATGTCATGTGCATGTTACTATGGTAAATTTGATATCATGTGTATTTTACCATAATTTAAAAAGTACTGCTGGTGGGTACATCTCCCAGGTGAGCTGTTAAGACAGAGTGAAAACTGCTTTGCCAACCTGGGCTTGGGGCTCTGATTTGGAGCACGAGCGACTCCAAGGAATCTTTACTGCGTTTTCTTTCAGGACGAAGAGCAGTATCATCAGTACTCCTGGGGCTCAGAGCCCTTTTCTGGCCAATGCTATGTGGTCCTCTCCAGCTTCCGGGGAGGCAGGCAGGCAGGCTGGCTGAGACTCAGAGGTTGGCCGATCTGTGCAAGGTCACGCGGCTGGGGCAGAGCGGGGATTAGCGCTGGTCACACTGCCTGGTGCCCCTGCACTAACTCTTAACATCACGGGTGAGCTGTGGCTGTCTTGGAAACTGCTCAACATTATTCCAACAAGAAAAAGTGTTCCAGATTCCAGCAAATGCCTTGTGAAGGGTCTTTTGTAACTCAAACCCAGGGTGGATGGGGGACTGCCTGTTCAGGGCTGGGAGAGGAAGCAGACACACGATCCGTTTGCCTTGATTCATGTAACCAGAGCTCCCCTTTCCGCTGGTTATTGCTGAAACCCCCGTACCTTCTCCCTGGGCCAAGACAATTAAAAATTGAATGAAAGAGATGCTCTCTTTTCCCCAGTTGTGTTAGCCTACTCCCTCTAAGACAGGTTATTATTTTTCTCCCTGGATATTAAGTTTGAAGAGTTTGTCAACAAAATAAAATGTAATTACTTTTTCTATGTTTAGTAATAAAAATAACTGAGCTATCCAACTTATGTGCCACTCTCTGACACACTTTATACATCCTAACCCTCTGTACCCTCAGAATGGGGTGTGGGAGGTGCTGTTTTTGTCCTCACTTTACAGATGGGGAAACTGAGGCACAGAGAGGTGAATACTTGCCCAGATTTCATAAGGGGTGGAGCGAGTGTTCAAGCCCAGAGCCCATGCTCTCTGCCACCCTTTCTCAGCCAGTACTTTGATGCAGCTGGAAATAACCAATGTTGCTGACACATTCTTATGCCCCAAGAGTGCACTTCAATTAGTCCACGAGCTTCATTAAAGGCCCTGTCTTGTGTTGACTTATTAAGTCCTTATAGCAGCCCTATGAGCACGTCTTTACCCTGTTTTACATATGGGAAAACTGAGGTGCAGACAGCTGATCAGTGTTCGTGGTTCCCAGTTGGTTAGAGGCGGGACTGTGAATGGGGCAGCTTGACACTTAAAGTGGTTCTCAACCTTCCTAATGCCGCGACCCTTTAATATAGTTCCTCATGTTGTGGTGACCCCCAACCATAAAATTATTTTCGTTGCTACT
>NW_006288615.1:15466289-15516290 GCF_000327345.1 Myotis davidii | reverse complement strand
TTCCCTCCTCCCTAAAGGTATATGTGTCATTTGCATTTAGTGCAGCTTAAACTCTTCATTATGACCTCCCTGGAGTGTCTGTGGGGAACCTCGGACCCAGCCTGCCTAGTTCCCAGTTTTGCAAACTCCAGAGGGTCTATGCAGAGCTTTCACATGGCATCTCCCCAAACCTCCTGCATTCGAGGACTCTCCAAGAGCATGTTGCCCAGAGACTCAATGTTTGCAGTCACCCTGTTAAGCCCCTGGGACACAGTGATCCTCCATCCTCCTTGCCTGTCTATCTCGGGCCCCACTCAGCACACAGGGGGAGGGGATGGGCATGGGCCACTGAGTGCCTTGGCCACCGAGTGACGCTATTGCTTTGGCACTGCCCTGGGCTGCTTATTTTCAAGTGATGGTTTATTCCGGTTTGACAGGAAGAACATACTAAAAGCAACAGATAGAGCAGATGGCTGGCATTATGTAGCAGGAAAACTATGCAGGCCAACCCTATGGCCCACCAAGGAGAGGGCAGGACTGGAGACAGGACGGCTCAGCACGCCAGTTACACCCATTTCCTCCTCTCCCACCGGCCAATCACTAGGCCCTTGCTCCTTCCTGAGTGAATTTCTCAGGAATTTCTGAGTCTCCATTTCTTAGATTAGGCTCATTAGCATTCGTCCTTCTTTCCTCCTCAAAACAGGGTAGAGTGTTAGAAAACTTGAGGTCAGAATCTATGATTCTGTTCCTGATTCCAACATGGTCTGGAGAATGGGACCAACTCCTCCTGAAGCCAATGAGTCACAGTAAATACTTCCCTTAAAAGGTAGGGTGTGAATCAGTAACCATACAGACAAACAAATAAATAATGTCCCGTTTCAGCAAAATCATCCTAATTCAGACAGCAGTAACCTTAATTCGTTCATCAAATATTTGTTGTACATTTACTGTGTGCAAAGAATTGTGTTAGGAGCTTTGAGATAATCAAAAGTGAATTAGACATAAATCCTGTCTTCCTACCCTCATGGTGATTGCCATTTGTCACTTACATAAATAACTGAACAAATCGGAAAGTAACATGCTATAAGATAAAATGCAATAACATAGTTGGGATTCTTGAGATGAAAGAGAGGAAAAGTTGTAGTAAAAAATGCTATTTAGCTGGGCAAGTGTGGCTCAGTGCTTGAGCATCAACCCATAAGCCAGGAGGTCAAGGTCTGATTCCTGGTCAGGGCACATGCCCGGATTGCAGGCTGGATCCCCAGTGTGGAGTGTGCAAGAGGCAGCAGATCAATGATTTTCTCTCATCATTGATGTTTCTATCCATCTCTCCCTCTCCCTTTCTCTTCCTCTCTCTGAAATAAATAAAAACATTTTTAAAAGGAAATCATTTTTAAAAAGCTATATAAATAGAACAGAGATCATTATGTATTAAGCTAACACAGGAAAATGTATCCCTCATATGATGAGAATTTTGCCCACAGAGAACTGATTCTAAATAGGGAAGCCCAACATGATTCCACCGTGTGTTTTGTATCATACTGGTCCAGTTTGTGTCTGTATGCCCACTGGGTTAGACAGGGAATTCTGTACGGTTACTAGTCACCGTGGGTAAGTAATGCTTATCTCAGCCTAGATATTTGGCCACCTTTGACATTTCAGTCTGTTTTCTGACTGTGTACATAACCAACGCAGTCTATAAGTGACCACATTCCAAGATTTATAAATTAAGTGACTTCGAGAAGATCAGTTCATGTCTTTCAGCCTCAATGTCCCTAATAAAAAATCAAAGATGTTGGAATGCCTCATCCAGCTCTGCATTCACTCATGTGAATTGACACCAGCAAATTCTAGGATTGCTCTACATACATGTCACATGCCTTTTAAAGTAGCTAAGCATGCATCTTTGGAGGTGTTTGGTATCCTAAGCGATCTCCTAAGGATTTTTATACATAAGCACGTAACGTAAGAATTTTCACTGAGTGTAGTGTTTGCACACACACACACACACACAGAGAAACACACACACACACACACACACACACACACACAAACACGCAGACACACCACCCCGCCACCACCAGGCAGCTTTGGTTGGATCAAGTCCAAATCCCTCGGATGTAATGTCTCTGAATTTATTAGAGTTTTAGGCTGTTTCCCTCAATTCTGCCATTGAAAATCGTCCACCATAACGCTCTTCACCTCTCTTGCCCAGAGGCCTGTGTTGCCAGAGCAACATCAGAGAGGAGAAATCACAGCGCGTCAGCTGCCTGGCCGCTCGGTTGGGATGACGTCACCGGGAAGCTTTCCGTGAAGCAATCAGCAAACCGCTAGCTTCCTCTACCGGAAGCTTGGGATGCAGGATAGCGTGTCAGCTGCTGTGTTGTGACACATTCCAGGGTGGAATGAAGGTCAAGGGCTGTGCAAGGTTTCACGGTTTCACTTCAAACCCACCCCTACGTAGAGTAATGTACTTCCGAAATAAAGTGGGCAAGAAAGCATTCGTATGAACTTTCTAACTTCAGAAGTTTAAAAAGTTACAAAATATTTCAGCTCAGGAGAGCATTTGATTACAATGATGAATGGGTTTCTCTCTCCGGCACCTGGAGCTGTCAATCAAGCCTCTTCAAGTTCAGACTTCTCCGGGAGCAATCAGAGGGCTCGTTAACCTTATTGTCTGTGTGTAAGCCGTCACTCTAAGCCCCTGTGGTTGTTCAAGTCTGAGAGCAGCTCTGGGAAGGTGGAGGCGGCCGTGAACCTGGTCACAGGCGCGTGGGGGCCAGGCACCGACGGAGGGAGGGACGCTGTCCACTTTGTAGCCCTTGACCCAGCCGCACCCGGTTTAATGGATTAACACAAACTAAAGTTCTTTATTCCCAAACCCAATCAAGTGGACGCTGGTGAGAAACCAACAGCGGTCTGGGCTGCTGAAGCCTGCCATGCTGTGTTCCCACCAAAGAAGCAAGGCTCTGGTTTGGGGGCGTCTAGTGAGAGCCCCCCAACACCGGCACTTACCTGAGCAGAGGCCGAGGAGCAGGAGGAGCGGCCGGGGCTCCATGAGTGTGGGCACTGGCCGGGCTGGTGGCGGCTGGCGACCGTGCTGCTTGCAGGAGTCTGGCTGGTGACTTGGCGGCTGGAGGGTCTGGCTGGCCCTCGGCTGCGGAGCTATTGTTTTACGCCACCTGTTCGGCCCGGACAGCTGGGCTGGCAGAGTCTGGAGCCCAGGGCGTGGCCGAGGGCCTTACGCTGATATGGCAGAGCCTCACTTTACACAGTCGCTGTACCCTTGGCAAGGCGAGTGTGAATGGCATTGTGTTTGAAATGCACCATGCGTCAGATCTTAATTTTAAAAAACAGCGTGCAGTAGGGAGAGACTTATTCTGAATGGTGAGCAGCCCTCTCCCTTTTGTGAACACCAGAGCCTCAGCCCTGCAGATTGATTTGTTAGGGTCACTGGTCTGAGCAGAAACCAGCTGTGTGTCAGACCCGATCCTCCTAAATCACAGGCCTCCGGTTCTGCACACAGGAAGCCCATTTGCTTCGGTTCTCGCGGGGCCGAGAGGGCCTGGGGCTCTGTGACAAAACGAATTTGAGGAGAGCGTGGTTGATACTAAATCTGCAGCTAGAGAGCCAGGGTTTGATTGGATTTGGGTTTTAACAAAGAAGGGTTCTCCCATAAAATTGGCTTCGCTGGCTTCTGGAGTGGCTGTCCCAGCCCCTCTGCAGCAGGCAGCGCCTACCCACCGTGGGCCGTTAGCAGGAGGACTGCCCACCCCCACAGCCTGGCATTCAAGGAGCAGGAAGTAATGGCAAAGCGTCCTGCTGCTTAAGATCTTGTTCCAGGTTCCTACGCCCTTCCATCCAGTCCTCTGCCCACTCTCACTCAGGGGAGCAAAGGGCAGATGGTTCAGCTTTTCAATTCCTTGGTTTAAAAAAAATATCCTGAAAGCCAGCAGTTAGTAATTGCTCAGCCTGAGAGGGATTTTTTACCAAAACAGGGAGGACGTTGTTGTGTAAAGATACCCTGCTTGCTCCTTCTCTTCTTCCTTCCCAAATTGAGTGGGTGAGGAAGGCCCCTCACCTCAAACCCAATTTCTGACAAATCCCCCTTTTCAGTGAGTCCAAGGGCTGGGGGGTTAGAGGACAGAGCTGAAAGTTCACATTATTAATTTTCTGTTTAAAATTGTGGGAGATCAGCTAACTTTCCACTCAAAAAATTGGCTGTCTCCCTTCAACATAGCACAGCACTGTGACTGCCTAACCAGGAGCTACGCACCCCCTACCCCCCGAATCCCAGCACGCTCGCCCCTAGCTCTGATGGATGCGTGTGACTGAGTTTTAGAAAATGAAATGTCAGAAGACATTTTATGAGACTCAAACCTCCCCCCAGAGCTGTCCATGTTCTTCTCATCTCTGACTGCTGGGAGCAGACGTGACCCCCAGGGCAACCTTGGAACCCATGTGTTGAAGGGGGCTTCACTTTTGACATTTGGAACTTGAGTGACTTCATGGAGGAGGGCACCCCATTGTGCCAGTTCAGTTCCCAGTCCAGGGCACATGTCTCTCTCACATCGATATTTCTCTATCTCTGTGTTTCCTTCTCCCTCCCTCTCTCTAGAAGTCCATGGGGGCGAGGGGGGGGGGGAGAATAAGCCTAAGATATGTAGCACTGCAGAGGAAAGCAAGAAAATGGATGTTGGAGGCTGAAAAGATGAAGACCCATCTCTCTCTATAAAAGGCTGTGTCCATCATTCTGACTGGTAGCCATGACACACACTGACCAGCAGGGGGCAGATGCTCAACACAGGAGCTGCCATGAGGTGCACTGGCCATTTAAAATAAACGGCACCACGGACCAGGATCTGACAAACCAACACTCGGTTTCACCCAAGTGGGACACAGGTCCCTCCAACACCCCAGAGTGACACCCCAGCAAATCGTAGCCAACGCTGCCAAGATCCCATGGAGCAAAATGCGGCCCACAGCCTAGTCTAGCCCAGCCCAGAAATGGTAGCTGTGGGCACCGGGTAATGACGTCATGTGGCACACCCAGCTTCCTCTCCCTAGCAACTAGCCTCCTTGGAGTTTCTTTAGCCCAGGAACCCAACTTGCTTTATAGCCAGGTGCAAACATTTTACAGTTTAACCAAATGTTTGTGAATAATTTTCCCGTGCCTAATCTCGAAGTCCTGGAGTAGGTAGAATCCTATTTTCTTTTCATTCGCTGGAAAAAAGGAGATTATGAAGTTTAGAAACTTGACCCAATTGAAAAGAAGTAAGAAATGGTGGAACTTGAAAATGACTTCAGGTTTTGTCACTGCGCAGAATATAGTCAAACACTGCTGCAGTTAAATATTTTACCCCTTTTCTCCCTGTGTGATCTACAATAATAATCTGCTTCATGTTGATATTTACTACTCTGTTGCTGACAATTACCTGAAAAGAAGTTGGGGTGCTTCACTGGGCTGGAAAAAGTTTAGCTACATCAGAAAGCAGGTCTAATTAAGCAAGTTTATTCTATACATGTAAAAGTCTAAGTTGACTTGTGCATGTGTGATATATATATATAAAGCTCTCGCTGGCGCCAATCACACAAATGTGTTTCAATCTTTCATTGTCAGTCGTGAATTTGGTTGACACTTCTATTATAGAGGAAGGGCGAATAGCGATATTAAAATATTTCTTCTAGTTAATTTCCTTCCAATGTGCAGGAACCGGTGAACCAGGACACTAGTGTTATATAACAGCAGATTACTTAATAAAATTGTTCTGTAGTTAGTTAGTGAGCAAAGTGTTACTGAGCCTGGGGCTCCGGGAGGAGAGGTTGGGAAATCCAAAGCTAGTACATGTTGATTCTCACTGGCTTTGTTTAGTGAGTTGGCACAAGTAAGAGTGAAGCTCAGGAAAGAGGTGGCTGGTTCAAGAGCAGAAATGAAAAGGAATAGGATGAGTCCAGAAGTCTGGAGCCTTCTGTTTTGAACCCCAAAGAGTGATGACAGCAAAAGGGCTTCGAGCAACAAAAGCCCATTAAGAACTCTCACTAAACAGATAGTTTCCCCCCCGCAGCTAGGAGCAGGGGAGGTACTTCACACTCAAGCCTGTGTTTCCTAGATGGCTTCAAGATGGTTGCCTTTAAGTTGAAGGAGAGGCATAGAGGTTACAATGCAAACGTTACCAAGCTCACAACTGGCACATGGAATGACTGCAAATACTTTAGGAGCTGACTAAGTATTTGAAGGAATCGTATTGCCAAAGAATTCATGAACCCAGACTATAAAAACTTCGGTTGTTCAAGCCTTAAAGCAGTTCTCGGGTACCCCAAACACACATCTGCAGAAATGAGGCCACAGCCTCTGCACAGACTCCCAAGAGGGCACCCTCCCCATTGCCATTAGGTGTGGCCCTGGAGGTGAATGGATAAGGAAGAGCCTCCCAGGGGGCAGAGCCAGGAGCCAAAGAGCAACAAGGGAGATCCTCCCAGAGAGAAAAATCAGGGTCTAATCGAGGCCCCACTGCAGCCCCTCTCGGGGTCCACCCACGCCCCCGTGGCTCTCACCTCTGCGCAGAGAACTCTGCTGCTGCCCACGCCTGCAGTCCTCTGCCTCGGGGATTGCTTTTCCCCTTCTGGCTGTAGGAGCACATGGGACAAGCTGGAAGTGCAGGAGAGTGACGCCCCCAGAAACAGCCCTCAACCACCATAGGAGGAAACGTGCCCCAGCTCCCTCCCCCCCGTGATGGGATATCTGAGGCACGCTCCATGCTGGACATGTGTGGGATTGAGTCCCTGCTGTCTGTGGTGGAAGTGACTTGACTCTCTCCCTTTATCGGCTTCCTTCTCTCCTCTGCCTTACTTTCCCCACCTGTCACCTCTCAAATAAACTCCGGACAGGGTCTGCTTCTGGGGGAACTCAAATCCAGACAGAATTTCTCCCATTGTCCGGACAGGGGATCTTCACAGTGATGCAAATGGGAGCTTTATTCTTATTCCTAGTGCCTCACCACTTCTCTCCTGGCGGTGAAAAGTAAACTAAAAATATATTAGAACTTAGTCAGAAGCAAACCTATTTTTTGTTTCATTTAAAAGTTTACTATTCGAGTAATTTAAACTTACTATAGAAAAATTAGAAAACAGATGAACAACAAAAAAAAGCATTACTCACTATCCTTCTATCTAGAAATATCCATGGTTAATAGGTTATTTTATATCCATTTAGACCCTTTCTATGTATGTATGATGTATGTATGTATGTATGTATATATGTTTTTCACAATCCCAAAGCACTGCTTCATGCTACTTGAAGTCAAAAGATTTCCTTTAATTTTTAGTTTTTTTGTGGATTACCACTGCTAGGGAAATGCTACTTTCAGGAGATTAATCTTTTCCCACTTTATTGAGGTAGAATCCTATATAATAAAGAGGTAATATGCAAATTGACCCTCACGCCCTTGCATCATCACAAGATGGCCACCCCCACATCATCACAAGATGGCCAGCAGGGGAGGGCAGTTGGGGGCGATCAGGCCAGGAAGGGAGCAGTTAGGTGGAATGGGAAATACAATGGAAAAAACAAAAAGTAGAGCAGGTGAGGGACCAGGACAGCTGGAGGGGGGTCGGCTCCATTGAGAAGGAGGCATCTGAACAAATACTTGAAGGAGGTGCAGAGATCTATGGGGTGAGCATTCCAGGCAGAGTGAACAGCATGGGTATTCGAAGGTGAATGGGTCTGGTGTGCTCAAGACATAGCAAGGAAGCCGGCCAGGCTGGCAGAGTGGGCGATGGGGAGACGGCTGGGCGATGAGATCAGAGCCCAGCCAAGGGAAGCGGGGGCACACACCTTGCAGGCTTTTACTCTGTGTGAGAGGGAAGCCTCTAGGGTTTGGAGCAGAGGAGGGATATGATCAGACATATGTTGTAAGGACAGCTCTGACTCCGGTGGTGACAGAGGCTGGGGGGGTACAAGTGAGGCGCTACTGCAGCAATCCAGGCGGCAGATGGTGGTGGACTGGACTGCAGTGGTTGCAGTGCAGGTGATGAGGAGCAGTTGGATTTGGGAATATATTCTGACACTAAGGCCCAGAGGATTTTCTGAAGGAGTGGACCTGGGTATGAGAGAGGAGAGAGACAGGATGATGTTTAAAGATGGTTTTATGGTTTTGGTTTGAGCATCAGGAAAGATTTAGGTGCCAACAAGTGAACGAAGCAGGTTTAATGAGGGTGGGGGGTGAGCATGAGTTCTGTTAGGGACATGATGGGTTTGAGATGTGTATTTAAAATCAGAGTGGGCAGTTGCATTTATGAGTCAGGAGTTTAGGAAAAAGATACAGGTTAGGGTAGATGGTGCTGAAAGGCACCGCTGGATAAGGTCAAAGGGAAGAGAAGAGAACTAACATTAAAAAACTGGGAAGAAGAGGAGGATGTAGCAAAGACTGGGGAGGAAGCAATGAGGCAGGAGGAGAGTAGGAGAGGGTGGACTTCTGGAAGCCAGCAAAGAAGTCGGACAAGGAAAGGGGAGTGGCCCACTGTCTTAAAGCTTGTGATGGAGCCTGTGAGAGGAGGACAGACATGACTACGGGCTTAGCAACATGAAGGCCACTGGTGACCTTGACATGTACAAAACCTGCCTGCGTAGGTTTGAGAGGGGGGAGATGAAAGGGGCTTTACTGCAAAGGGTAACAAAGAAATGAGGTAATAGTGGGTGGGGGAAGGAGGGTCAAGAAAAGTTAATTGAGGTTTTTATTTTCTGGGGTTTTTTTAGATAATAAAAATAGCAGCATATTTGCATGATGATTATAATGATCAACAATAACAATAAAAAATTAATTATGTAATAAGGATCTGAAAGAAAACCATCATAAAGTATTTTCATAAATGGGATTTACTATAATAGTTTTCTATAACTTGCAAAATAGGTAATACACATGTCTCTATGTGGCTCTATTTTCATTTTTAGTGGCTTCAGAATATTCTGTTTTTTGAGTGTACCATAATTTGTTTAACCAACCCTTTATTACTGGACATTTGAATGTTTCCTGTTTATCTCTTTTATTTTATGTTTGCTTTTATAAACAATCATGCAATAGATGTCCTATATAAATCAGTCCAATTTTATGATTGCTCCCTTCAGATAAACTCTTAAAAGTGGAAGTACTGGGTCAAAGAATTAAAACATTTTAAATCATTTTAATGCATATCAAATAACTCAAACCTCCATTTTAGAATCGATCAAACTCATTTAGGCCAGCCCTTATTGCAATTACGTTTTCCCATAATACATAGCACAGTCGTGCACTGGTGCATTTATCTGTGTGATTATGTGCTTAATGTCAGTCTCGCCCCCTAGATGCAAACCAGGGCCCGCAGACACCGCACCTGCTTTTGCTCACTGCCATCTCCTCGGCTCTCCAGCCTGAGCCTGTGGCAGCAGGCATCCAGTCAGATAACTGTTCATGAGGGAATGAATGAACGGAAACCTTAATTCAAAGAAAAAGGTGGACGATCAAGCAGGATAATGTCATTTGGGCGTAGAAGGAGGTGTGACTATCAATCATGCACAGTGCCGTGCACGGCACCTGGTACATAGCTTCAAGGGTGCTTGTAATTGACTAAGTATATAGTGCATGAGTGAAGATACCGCTTTTATAAAAGTCCCCCTTCATGTGTGGCTTAATCAATGAAATCATTGTGGGTCCTCCCAAGGTCACTCCTTTGAAGGAATCAGACTGAGTCTATATTTTGATGTAGCTACCCCTTGCCTAACCCTCCCGGTTCCCCCACTGAGCACTTCCTCCCAGCGGCCAGCAGGTGGCAACAGACGGTTATTAACGTGGCTGTGGCGCTTCAGGGGCCTCTGCAAGGGTCTCCAGGGCTGGGACACCCCCTATTGTCCCCAGGGCCTGTCAGGGCTCTGTCCACCTGGAAAGGCCCTGCAGGCCAGGCAGCGCGTTCCCTCCTGGGAGTCAGGATTCTTGGGGCCATTCCCGGGGACCCCTTAGAAGAGTAAAGAATAAAGAAGCTCATAGCCCCTGAGAGAGCCCAGCTCCGCTTTTCCACTTCTCCGGGTTCCCAGGTCAGAGGGGCTCCCAGCAGGCAGCTCGGAGCCAAATGAACGTCATTGGAGCACCTGCCCCTCCTCAGACTGAGATTTTATCATCACACCAGCCGACCCGCCTCCGTCATTGTCTCACTCCTTCTGAAACGGTCAGTTCTGCTGCTCCCCCCCCCCCACCCCCCAATCTAAACTCAGTTCCTTGCAGTTCAGGCTGATACTGTGTAGTGATTATTGGACCTGTAACCACTGGGTTACATAAACGCTTCTGACTGCATACAAAACGGGGTGCTGCCCACCTGGGTCCTCTCCATGCTGGTGCCAGGGTTTGTTTCAGGGGCAGAGATGCATTTGCTCCGCCCACCTTCGCCTCCCCTTGAGATAAGGGTAGGGAGGAAGTCACCGTTCACCACAGCCCCACCGTCCACCCTTCATGTGGCAGCAACGCAGTGGGCGGGTGCTGGAGTAATGTGTCCGCGCTCACATAGGTCATAAGCAGCAGAGCTCACCACGGCCGCGGGCTGATGCTCTGATTCCAAATATGGTCTCTGTCCACTACGCTCTAGGGCCAGGCTGCTCCTAGGAGCCCTCAGAGGGGGCCACAGAGAAGGGAAGGCGGAACGGGGACCTGTGGCCGAAAGGGTGGTGCTTCTTGCCTCCCACCCTCACTTCCAATAGAGCAACTGCACTTAGATTAAAAAAAAATAAAGATATATAAAGTGAAATACTACACACACACACACACACACACACACACACACACACACACACGGCATGAAGTAAGTGTGAACTTGACTCTGAGACACAACAAAGCTGACAGGAACTGAAAGCAAAGCCTTCCTTCGCCCTGCAGCTCCAGGCTCTAACCACTTGATTAATCCAGGAAATGCTTTGATGGCAAAACTCTTCTGCAACCAGCTTCTCTGGAGACAGAAATCAGGAACAGTGAATCTGCCGCAGACTCAAACATGACCTATTCCTTCCTTAGCTGCTAGCGGAGTGTGTTTTGAACTTTTCTTGCTCATGCAGAGTCTGGAGAATACAATCTGGGAGGCCATGTTGATGACACAGGAAGAACTGGGGGCTGAGGCGGAGACCAGAGGGAGAGAGAAAAGCCTTGGGCGGGTCCGGAGTCCTTCAGGGAATCAGGAGAGAGAGGTGGAGGCTGAGACAGGGTCCAAAGAGCATTTTTAAGGAGCTTTGGCACTTTCTCAAGAAACAGAAGAGATTTGATTTGTTCCCAATTATATTTTTCTGCAGGTCTGGACCAGTGCCGCACCTGGACCCTGTGGGATTCTGGGTTTATGTTGGTTACAGAAACTTTAGTCTTTGCGGTGATCGGAGGAGTCAAAATCATGAATCCTTTTCAACTTCCATGTGGCCTGCTGCTTGAGCTTCTATTCTGAGAGGTGCTATTAAACGGTGTTAGTCATTGTGTTCCCTAAATAACTTTTAATTTGTCTTCATTTGAATCAAGAATGTTCTACTGTTCACACAGGGACAGAAATGATCAAAAATAAAATTAATAAAGATCTCACTTCAGGAAAAAACTTGCACTAATGTAGTATTTTATAATTTCGAGCTCAGCAAAGGCAGCTAATTTAAAATTTATGTTTGTTTTTTAATTATGTTTCTCAAAGCAGCAATGGCATTGGCAAAGAGGTTACTTAAATATTACTTTTCATCTCTCCTGCATGTTTTGCAATGAAATTTTAAAAATTGTCTTTCCATAGACAACTGACTTGCCTTGATGCAAGAAATCAGTCAGATCAGCAACTGTCTAGACAGAGCCTTGAAATCTCTGCTCTCGCTGAATAGTGACTATGTTCATTACACAGGAGAAATGATGAGCAATAACCCGTTCACCTAAAAAATGCCAAAGAGAAAAGCTGGCCAGGGCTCCCAGAGTCCATAAAGCAGAAGAAATATACAAGGAACCAAAATATATTGTTGGAATTTTAATCGCATCTCCCTTCTCTCCTCCCGACCTTGAAGACAAGGGTGTTAGCTGTCCACCAACCATCGGTGCCTTATTCTAAGGAAGACTCACACATCCCTCTGGCTAAAAAGTGGGCAAATTTTGAAGAGCTAGTAATATTGGGGCCAGCCTTTGGTCTTTTCCAATGCGAGTAAAGCCTTCGCAATACTCTTGGGTGAGAATCTGGCCAAGATCAAAGGAGATTCAGTGAGAGTTTCGGGTATGTCAGTGGACTATCCTACGAGGATTCTGCACACGACACTAATGCAAGCACACTCTAGTTTAGGCCAGACACCTATAGTCATAAGAGCATGAGAGGGTTTCTTTCGGGAAAGCCCGCGATACGCATGGTGCATTTGCCAGGTGCAGTGATCACCTTGAATCTTGTCTACAGTCTCATTTTCTTAAGTATTGAGTCATTTAGTCGTGGGACCACTTGGCTAATTACAGATTAGAAGGTGGGCCTAGTGTGTTACTACATACCTGACAGAATTACTTAGCAATTTGGTGTAAAAGAGAGCAGATGTGCTTAAATATTTATGGAAATTTACCTCCTTTTGTTATAGAGGCCTTGCAACAAATTAAAGCAGTTCCATAATTAATCTAGCTAGGCCTTTAAAGATTAGCTAGCCGAGACTGAGTTCTAGTCAAGAACTATTTCATTAGTCTTATTAATTGCAGATACATTAGCCTATTATGTGGCCACCATTTGGTATATGTAAGTTGCCGGCATCCACGTGTCTCTTCTCTGTGCCCTCCCTCAGGGCATCAGCGGCACTAACAGTGCTGTCACAGCCCCGGGCATGTGGGCAGCCCTGCCTGGAGCCCCGGGACAGACACGGTGTGTTTGCCCGGAGCTCCGATTTTACTTGAAGACTTGGAGGGACAAAAAATTAGTCAATTTAACCTTTTATTTAATGTGCTGCCAATTCTTCACCTAACATGCTGTGAAGCAAGCAGAATTATGCATTAACTATGTTATGACTAAAATCCAAATGTTGACTAATACTTACAGTGACAGACTAACAACTCATAGACCAAGAATTGTGTCTGTTCAGCTGTCAGAGTTACAGCCAGAAACCAACGAGTGATGGTGAGGGGGAAAATATGAAGACATTTGTCCTGGGAGTGATGGGCCGTAGCCCCACCTGCTCCTCCAGGTGGGCAGCCCAACGCCTCCTGCTCCCATCCCCTGTCAAAGTCCTCGGTCACTGGACAGGAACTCTGAGGACGACTGGAAGGAGAGGAAACCCCCAACCCAAGGGAGCAGAACCCATCCTGTTAGGTAGGATCCTGAGAGACCTGGATGAGCTGAGTGTGGGCAGAGCCAGGAGGGCGCTTCCTCCCACCTCAGCTACCCCTGCACTGGGCAGGCCCCCGAGGCACAATGACACTGTAAGAACTGTCCCCATCTCTCCCAGACCAGGCCACCACACCTTCCAGCTCTGGGTGCCCAAGTCCCTACTCTTGATGGGGACCACTCTATGGTACTCTTTAAGGGTCCCCCCATGAGTCCGCACCAACAGAGCCAGGCCAAGAGACATTGTGAGTGTTTAAGAAGTTTAATTACATTCCCCCGCAGTGGGCTGAGACCAGTGTGTTGGTGTTTATGTTCTCTTACACAGGGGCTGGGGGGGCTGCCTGAACAGCAGACGCCCTTGGGAGAAAGTGGGATGTCTGGTGGGCACACAACTCGGTCAGACAGAAGGCAGCGCCCAAGTCGGTTGGGGAGTGTATCTTAAATTCTGCAGTTGCAGGCCGTTTGCTTCAAGCTATGAAAACAACGTATAATAATATATTTCAGAAAGCACGTCCAAACTGGAGAGGCCAAGGGTAGTACATCTTAACACCCTCCACCCCTCACCAGCCTGCTCACTGTGGTAGCACAGCCTTGCTCAGGCCCCGTCCTAGCCTGTGAGAGAGTTCCCGCCCTTGATCCCCATCCAGGTGGTTCACTGCTGGGACTACAAGCTGGGTTCACCTAATGAAGAATTGAAAGCCGGATTTTTCTGTGAAAACAAATACAAATGTCTGAAATATAAGGTGCTGTTTGTGGCCCCTGGGGGATCCATTCATCTTCTCCTGCCATGAGAGCGCCCCCAGCCAACACAATGGAGAAGTGAAACTCTGAGGTTCATCCCTGCAAAACGAAGGGGACAGCCCACATGTGAAGTCCTACCCCACATTGGAACAATGCTTGTCTGAGGCACAGGTCCTGCTGCAAGCAGGGGACATTCCATACGGTGTCATACACACGGCCTTGTAGCTGTGCAATGCCTGTCTCCCCTCCTCCCAGTCTGTGCAAAATGCCAGAGGAATCAAACCAGCTCCTGTTCTTAATGGGTTGACATATGGTTGTGCCAATTTTGTGGGGACTGGTCCTTTTCTCTCTTTTATTTCCCCTGTAAAATTGTTTTCAGAAGTATTTGAAGTTGTTTTGGTGAAATGCAACTTCATGTTGCTTGTTTCAGGTCCAGAAAGATAAAGCCAACTTGGCTGGTGCAGGGAGCCTGAGCTCAGAGAGTAGGATGTAGGGCCACTTTTTTAAAAAAAATTGATTTTAGAAAGAGAGGTGGAGGGAGGGTGGGTAGGAGGGAGGAAAGGAGAGAGAGAGAGAAAACAATTTGTTGTTCCACCTATTTATGCACTCATTGGCTGATTCTTGTATGTGCCCTGACTGGGGATCAAACCCACACCTATGGTGCATGGGGATGATGCTCTAAGCAGCTGAGCCACCCACCCGGCCAGGGCTGGGGGCCACTTTGACTTCATTGTGGTGACTTGCACAGCAGCACACGCAGCCTCAGCTCCAGCCTCTTATGGGGGAAATGACAAACTCAGGGAGCGCCGGCGGGCAAGAGCAGCCTCTGTGAGCAGGAGACCGCAGCGGGTGGAGGGGTCTGAGGATGACCAGGCCTCATTGTCCTGGACAAACAGCTGCTGTCTCATGACCTGGCCTTTCCCCTGCCTCCTGCCTGAGGCCTCTCAGGATACATTCGGGTGGAAAGAACCACCCCATCGGAGTCACTGACTGGAGATCTGAACGTGATAGTCCGGTTCCAGCCAGACCAGTTCCAGGCCCAACATTTACGTCTGTATTAAGGTGGAAGGTCTGACCCCGCTCAGTGAGCCCCTCAGGTTCAGCCTCTTAAGAATATGATTTTCCGGAGACTGATCTTTGCCTTCTGTTTCCAAGAGAAGAATAATTAGCAGACTTGGAGGACTGTGCTTCTGTGTTCGCTTCTATTCTGGAGGCTCATTTGCATGTTGGTTGACATTTATCAGAACTGTCACCTTCAGAACGTGTTTCCTGGCTCTGGCTCGGTGACAAACACTGAGCACAGGGTGTGTCTATCCCTTTTTGTCCTAAGCCGCAGCTCTCTCTGGTACCATGTGCATGAGGACTGATACTTTGCAGACGGAAATTCATTCTTGAGATGGAGACAGATCATCTGCCTTCTGCCATATGGCTTAGGAAAGGTGAAGAGAGACTCAGAGGCACTAAGCTAAGAAAACAAGGACAGCCTGGCCGGTGTGGCTCAGTGGTTGAGCATCAACACACGAACCAGGAGGTCACAGTTCGATTCCCAGCATAGCACATGCCCGGGTTGCAGCTCTACCCGTGTGGAGAGTGCAAGAGGCAGCTGATCAATGACTCTCTCTCATCATTGATGTTTCTTTCCCTCTCTCCCTTTCTCTCTCTGAAATCAATTAAAAAAATATTAAAAATAAGAGAAAAGAAAACAAGGACAATGGGTTGGCTAATTCTAAGGAAGAACTGGAAACAGGTTCTGGGAATGAGAAGTTATTATAAGAGACCCTAGGGAGACACCCAAGGAACTTCCCAGGACTGTGACCTGAATCCTTACCCGGGGCCTGGTATCAGGGAGAAAGAGCCACACCTTCCAGGGTGAGGCTGAAGGGAAACCTGCTGCGTGTGTGTGCATGTGTGTGTCTGTATGCGTGTGTGTATGCATGTGTGTGTCTGTATGCGTGTGTGTGCATGTGTATGTGTGTGTGCGTGTGTGCATGTGTGCGTGTGCATGTGTATGTGTGTATGCATGTGTATGTGTGTGCGCGTGTGTATGTGTGTGCGTGGGCGGGGGGAGATGGTGAAGTTGTGGAGTGGGGTGGGGAGCTGGAGAGAGAAAGCAAATTGGGATTAAGGAGAAAACTCAGTAAACCAGGTAGCCTTGGCTCTACAAAGATCCGTGACCATCCCCGTGTTTACTGTATTCTGAAATTTTTTAAAAAAATCAGTTTCAAACTCCCCCTTCCCCTAAAGTGAGCTCGGCATGTTCATGGTCTGGCTTTATGCTTTCTGAATTTGCCTTTTCAAAGCCAGGCTCTTCTCCAAAAATCCACCCTGGCAGGAGATGAAGGGAGGGCCCCATGCTCTCCAGCTAAGGATAAAATTTCCAGGGCGCTTTCCCAGCACCGCCCAGAGGTGACCCAGAATTAGCAATCTGCTCAATCAGCCGCAGCTCATGTGCCCTCCTGGCCGTGCACCTTGTCTGAGCAGCATCCCCGTCCCGGCCAGCAGGACTCACATGCCCTGGTCTGGGCAGATGGTGCTGGTACAGCAGCCCCGGGCTCTTCTCTATTGCAGCCTGCAGGCTTCTCTGCCAGACTCTCAGAGCCCTCCCTGCCTGCGTCCCCTGGGGCACGGCGCTGCGTCCCCCGTGACGGCACTGCGGTTAGGTTATTTTGACATATGCATCCCCAGCACGTCAAGATGAAAGGCAGGAAATGTGCAATTTCGGTTCCCATAGCAGGAGTGGTTGGACCACATTGTATCACATTTAAAGGCTGGTCATGGGATCTTGGAGGCAAACCGGGCAGACCGACCTCAGGCCTGGGCTGGTCTGGCACGGCCCACGTGGGTGCTGCCCACCCTACATGGAACCCTGCTCACCACGGCCTGACCACAGCCTCGCTCATGCCCACCGCCGCCTGGGACAGAAGCCACGCTCCTGAAGGTCATCTCACTGGGGCTCCCACTGCCCAGAGGGAGCCGCATGCGCCAGAGAGAGCCCCCTTCCTCCCAGCGGCTCCCGGCCCCGGGGGCCTATTTCTGAGCCAGTCATGTGGAGCTTTCCATTTCCCTGTGAATAGGAAGTGACTCCGGCCCTGGGGCAGAGGTCTGGAAACCCCCAGTATTCTAAAAACGTGGGCAGAAGTTGACCCATCAAGACCCCAAGGACAAAAAGCCACGGCCTCGCTGTCTCCCTGAGTGCCTCGCCCTTCCTGCGGCCGCGGCCAGCCGGCTGGTCCCTCTGTAAACACGCCATCTTTTCCATGAGACGCAGTGAGCATCACTCCCACCCACGCTCGGGATGTTAAAGCATCCGAAGGCTGATTTGTCCTGGATCAGGAAAAAGCCCTGCAGGAAGCACTCCACGTCTCTTCCCCCAGGCGGGTGCCATGTGGCCGTGAGGAGGGCTCTGCTGATGTTAAGTGTCCGTTTCCTGGCTTGGGTGCAGTGCAGCCAAACCCTGGGTCACTAGACTGCAGGAGGAGCATTTGTGCATTTCACTGCCGTGGGGATGACTTTTACCTGGTGAAAGTGGCTCTAACGCCCCTGATCGCCTTCGGAGGAAGCCATGTCCCACCGGAAGCAGGTGAGCTGAACGTGCAGGAAAGCCAGCTCGCTCGGTGCCCAGATCGAGCTCAGCTGCTTGTTCAACAGCAGCCAGCAGAGACGGTACCCGGGGACCACAATGTCCTTCGTGCCTTCGTCAGGGGCAGCTCATTAAGGCAGGGACCAGCCCGGCACTGACAGGACAACCCTTTCTGTGTGTTCCAGGAGAACGTAATTGACTACAAAAGCTTTGTTCAGTGTCCACTGCCAGATACAAACCCAATTAGCAGCCGAGTGAACTCCGATGAATCCTGGGAACATGGAAATAGCACGTCCTACAGCTGATCAGGCCCCATGTGCGGTGACACATCTGGATGTCACCAGGAAGGTGGACCCCGGGGGCCACGGGGAACTGGAGCCCGGAAGAGCCCACGTGTGGCACTGATTTCAGAGCACTTTGTAGGTGAATTGCACGGCCTTCGAGGATGCACCATTAGACGCTTCTGTCTGCTCTGGGCCTCTGGGCTGGGAGCAGCAGTTTTCTTGAGGCCGGAGGTGTTCAGAAGAGCTCATCCAGGTCTCCATGCAAGTGCAGCCCCTTGGTCCCATCCACAGCTCCCACAAGTCGGAATGGATTTAGAAACCCTTTGATTCTTCTTATTTGACCCTTCTCCCAAGGACGAAGGAATCCTATGTTCTGACTCTCCCGAGAGCAGAAGCGAACCAGTCATTTCAAGGGCACGGAGGGTGCTCTGCCCCCCTATACCTCAGTTTAAATAATTAACGTTGGCAGGCGGGTGCTAAAAGCATGTGCAGAGAGAAAAATGCCCATGTCAACAGGCAAACATGAAAAGAAATGCTTGCCTAGCTTTCAAATGGCTATTGTAATGGGACCACGGTGGTGGTTAAGCGTTGCAGTGCACCGCGATGCACCTTGCTGTTGCCAGGAGAAGTCCCATTTAGAAACCACCTGTGACTAGAGCAGCTGGGCTTGAACCAGCAGGTCAGAAGCACGGAAGGAGGCTGGTGCGGGCTTCCCAGGACATCACACTTTACGGGGTTCCCGGTGTCCTCAGTTGCCTTTAGGACGTTACCTACCCGCCAATCTACGCAAATGACCAGTGGGACGGCCCATGAGTGGAGGAAGCCCAGCTATGGGGGGAGGGGGCGTGTGTGTGGTGGGGTTGCTGCCAGCCTAAGGGCATTCCTCCTTTTCATTTGACACGTGGGGTGCTCGGCAGGCAGAGCGCATGTGGGGAGCAGTCGGGTGGAAGTCCACAGACACCCACACGGCTGATTCGAACAGAAAGGGGTGTGCTGAGTGGCTATGGGATGGTCAGAATTAAGGGAGGCTGGGGAGCAAGCTTGGGAAACAGAGGCATGAGTTGTGCCCCAGCCAGGACCACAGGCAAAAATCACACCAAAGCCCAGTCCTGCAGGGACTCCGCACCCCTGCTGGTGATCGCTGGGTATCGCGGCTCCTCGGGTCTGGCTGCGGCTGCTCCACCACTGCGGCGGGAACAGCTACTCCCCATGGGCGCTTCAGGCCCCAGCTGCAGTTCGTTTCATTTATTGGCACCGAGAATTTCGGCCGGTGCTTAGCGTGTGCTACCCCGTGCTCCTCTTTGCCTGACTGTGGTCGGCAAACTCATTAGTCAACAGAGCCAAATATCAACAGTACTTCTTCAAAATAGGCTCGCCCAGGCCGAACACCGACTTCTGCCCATGGGCCACGAAGTTTCAATTGCACTGTATCCACCCCTGCACGTGGTATTTTGTGGAAGAGCCACACTCAAAGGGCCTGCAGACACCCGGCCCACCTCCGCCACAATTCTTCCTGTTCCCGCCTCATCGCACCAGGGCCCGCTCCTCCCTGAAGTCGGGGGCCCTAAGCGGTCAAGGCCCACCGTGGCCTGAGCCCCACCGCAAGGGGATAAACACCCATAGGCCCCAGTTTTGATGTCAATTCTCCCAACTTCCAGCAGGAAAACTACCGATTGCTCTTTCATTGCCAATGAGCTTTCATGAGGATGAGAGGACAGCTGACCTTCGGGGGTTCTCTGTCCTGTCCCTCCACCGTCACCTGGCGTCCCAGCCCGAGAGTCCGCTTGGTGGACATCCAGGCCCTGCCCTTCTCCTTCTCAGGCGGGAGCCATTTCTCTCTCCTTAGCACCTCCATGGTGAGAGAGGGGGAGACGAGGCGAAATCGAATGTGCCTTTGCCCCGGAGAAGATTTACAGGGGGCGGGTGGAACTCAGGGTCAACTACGGGCATAACTCAGAGAAATTGCTGGTCCGGTTCCAGGCCACCGTCATAAAGCGAGTATCACCCTAAAGCAAGTCCCAGTGTTTTTGCTGGTGGAGAGTCTTGTAAAAAAGCACAACACCTGGGAAGTTCAATAAAGTGAAGCCCAATAAAAACAGGTGTGCCGGCTCGCGAGCCACATGCTGCTCTTTGGCCCTTTGAGTGTGGCTCTTCCACAAAATACCACGTGCAGGCGTGGATACAGTGCAATTGAAACTTCGTGGCCCATGGGCAGAAGTCGGTGTTCGGCCTGGGCGAGCCTATTTTGAAGAAGTACTGTTGATATTTGGCTCTGTTGACTAATGAGTTTGCCGACCACTGTCAGGCAAAGAGGAGCACGGGGTAGCACACGCTAAGCACCGGCCGAAATTCTCGGTGCCAATAAATGAAACGAACTGCAGCTGGGGCCTGAAGCGCCCATGGGGAGTAGGAGAAGCTCCATGAGCCAGGAGAGGCCGTTCGGGTGCAGGATGGAGCAGTAGAAGCCAGAGTTCCTCCCCCCACAAGGTAGGAAGGAAAAGGAGTGGGCCGAAGGCACTGGGAGGTTTTGGAAGATTAAAACAGGACTTGTGTTTATCTGCTCCCAGCTTCTGCAGCCGGTCTGCAGTGGGATAAATTCAGCACAGAAGGAGAACTTTCCTCCCCCTCTCCTCCCGTTTTAGGTGAGAGGAGGAGGCGGCATGGGCGATAGAGAAAGATCGAGCAAGCTCCCCAGCTGGTGCTGTGGCTACACTGAGCAGAGCCAGCGAGCTCTGGGCCCCCACAGAGAGGGGCTGAGGCAGGAATGGAGAGGTGCCCTCTCTCTTCCCTTTCCCCAACTCTTTGGACTGGGGTTGGTCTCAGGCATGGAGGGTGTGTGTGGCCCCTACACAGTATGCTCCGAGGGTCCCCAGCTGGCATACTCCATGCAGAGCCCCAGTAGTCAGGCTTGGGTCAGTAGCTTTGGGGGTGGGGCATGTGTTGGAGTTCAGCATTGCTTTCAGAAGGGCCCAGTTGAAATGCAGTCCTGTTACCTGGGAGCAGTCGTGCATGGACAGCTCAGTCTCCTCCAGAGAGCTGGCCGGTGAATGACTGAGGATGGGACAGCTCTGAGATTGGGGGTTGGTGATATTTTGATGGGAGAGAAGGGGTGTGTGGGAAGGGCCTTCAGTGGTGGGTGCTCTGCGTGGGGGGATACATGAGGCTCTTGGATAACAAGGGGCACCAGGGCGATGGAATTGAGTGAGGAATGAGGGATTGGGGATGGGAGTAATCCCCAGATGGCCTCAGGACCACCCAGATGCAGCCCCGTTTCTCTGAAGCCTGGGGAAGGAGCTGGAAAGCTCTGGGTTTGGCTTCCAACGCTCTGGTAAAGCCTCTCACGAGAGCCTAGGTGCAGACACAGGCCCACATGACTCCTGGGCTGAGGGTTGGCCGAGGAGATGGTGGTGGGGGCACAAGGCCAACTCACTTCGTAGGGGAGAAGTAATGCTGGCTCCAGCTGGCTCTAGGGACAGACGTGAGAGGAATTTTATTTATTGTTTCTGTTTCCTAAATGGTTTGTTTTAAAATTTGGTTCAAGGCCCTGTAGCTATGGAGACGAGATACCTGGTCTCAACTTTTGGCTTGTTGTGAGCTCTGTAGGAACCATGCAAGGGGCTGCCACACCTGATCTGGGTGGACAGTCACCAGAGCCCATCATTTTGCAGTGTCTGTCCTCTGAGAGCATTAGTGGAGTGCATTGCCCCAGTAAGATTCTGATTACAGTGTTAGTTACTATTTAAAAAGTGTTGCCATGGATCTTTTCTGTGGATTGAGCTATACAGATCTATGCACTGCTTAAGACCATACATACTGGTCAGGTTTGGCTTTGTTTTGCTTCAAGTGCTGAGAAAAAATGCTGCCACCTACCATTTGACTAGTGAAGGCTGGTCCAATTTTGGGAGGGTGAGTCTTTGTGAGTTGGTCCTGCCTGGGATCTGGAGGCTAGCATTGCCAGGGGTCCGTGGCCCCTGGGCAGCATGAACAGCTAAGAGGGACCCGTGGGGGTGGGCGGGAGTGGGCTGTGGCTGTGCTTCTGATAAAGACATTGCTAATAAATGAGCACTGCATTGTACATGCACACGCATGCAGACATGTTCATAGCAATCTTCTGGTGGTGGGATGCAGATGAACTTTAATTATTCTCTGTGATTTCCAGATTTCTGCATTGAGAATGTATTACTCTTGTAATTGGAGGAAGAAATCAATGAATATTAGTTTGTGAAGAGAAGACATTTTTATTTTCTAACAACATGGACTGTAGTAGGATTTTTTCTAAAGTTATATGTGTAACTTGTGTGTCCATTTACCTCTCCGTCCACCCACCATCCACCTTCTCCCCCTTCCGTCTGCAGATTGGCACGGATATCTGGAATGATGTTGCCCAAACCTTCGTGATGGTTATTTGTGGGTGGCGAGATTTCAAATGCCTTTGTTTGTGCTCCTCTTGGTACTTACCTCGATTGCTGGAGACATAATAATAAGGTGCATTTTTAAAAAGAATAGTAGGGATCTCTGCTCTGTGCCAGGCGTAGCCCCAGTCTCAGAGCCCGCCAGCACTCCCGGCTGGCAAGGCCAAGCAAGACTGACTGCAGGGCGCTGCTCCCTGGTTACACGGAGGCTGCGCTGAGGCCCTGGGCAAGGGCAGGTGTGCAGCTCAGCAGGCAGCAGAGAGGGAGTTCGTAGGCAACACCTGGGCTCTATTTAAACCCACAGCCAGTGGCATCCTGAGCCTTTGATGTTGGTTTTATGCTACTAAGGTGCTGTGGTTCACAGCTCCACGGTGATGGTGACAGGCCCCTGGGTTCCTGTTGCTCCTAAGATTCTTATTCCTGCACCCTGTGTCTCCCCGCCACCTTAAAACAGGGGTAGGGGCTCCTGTGGAAGGATCTCCAAGTGCCCTTGGGTTTAGAGGTTGTAAGGTCAAGGATGTGTCTGTTGAACATTTTTTTGGCGTCAGTGGAGTAAATCCTTGCACATGGATTGGTAGGGTGTTTTCTGAGTGTCAGGGAGCTGGGGAGCAACAGGCACGTTCTCACTCGAGGTGAAAGTGAGAACGGCACGACCACCTGGGAAAACAGGTTGCATTCACTGTCTAGCGGAGGTGAAGGTGTACAGACACTAGGACCTGGCAGTCCTGCTCTGCAAATGCTCCGCTTCCAGAAGTGGGTAGGGATGATCCTGGGAGTGGTTTCCCAATTGCCCCGACCTGGAAACAGCCTTCTGTCCTTCAACATTCACAGCACATACGCCTCAAATAAACTGGGCTCTGCTCATCCTGTGGAAGGTTGTATGTCTGTGAAGGTGAGATAACTATGGCCAGGTAACTCACACACATGAAGATGAATGAATGAAGCAAATCCAAGAAGAGTATGTAGAGAATTATTTCTTTTATGCAAAGTTCCAAAACAAAACTAAACCATAATTTTATAATTTTAAGAGGTGCACACAAAAGTAATAAAAATATGAAAAAAGTAAAAAAATTACAAAATTTGGGATACAGTTACCCCAGGGGGAAGGAAGGAGTCAGAACCAGCCAGGGTTTCGCCGGGTAGAGGGGTTCTGGGTGCTTGGGAATGAACGTTCTCCTTATGAACTTAGGTGGTGGTGACGATTACATTTCACACGCATCTCTGAATATATGTTACATTTCACAATAAAATATTAAAAAGAAAAAAGTGAAATGTAGTAGAGGATCTTCAGCCTCCGCACCTAGAAATGGCCTCTTCCTTTGACTGTAGGTGTTCCTTTATTTCAGGAACCACAATTAGATCCTTGTCCAAGTCTCTGACCAAGGTCATAAATCAACATGCCCTTATTTACCAAGTTCTCCTGTGAGCTTAGCCTTGTACCAGATGCTGGTGGGGGTCGGGTGGGGTGCGTGCTGCCCCCAAGAAAACAAAACATTAGAAATAGCAGTGAAAACACTGGACCAGACTATAGAGACTCCATGGCCCGGGATGTTCTTAGGAGAAGGAGTTCTGTGGGGGCTTGTGTGGTGCGGTTTGCCTCTGCTGGTCCTGAGAGGGAGGGGGTGGGTGGAGACAGAAGTGGGCATGGGGAGTGGGGAAGGGCGTTGTGATAAAGGAAAGGATGGTGTGCTGGTGGCAGGAAATCATGACGTGCTGGGGGAGGCCCAAGAGGCCAGCCTGACCAAACACCCTGGTCCCCGTGGGTGAGTGGTGGAAACCCAGAATTGCTGGATGGACAGGTTGGCTCAGGAGGGTTTGCAAAAATGAGAGGATGAGTTTCTCCCCTCCCCCAACCCCACCTAGTTGCTAGTCTAGGTCTATCAATCAATCAATAGATCATCAATCTGCTGCCCCTAGACACATTATAGCCTAAACAGTAAATAGAGGACAATTGAACTAAGACGACATGAAGAAAAGCTCAGAGAAATGTGAGAGCATGAAACAAAAACAATGACGCTCATCGCCAAAGTCCAGTAAAAATAATCCTCGTCTGCTCAGGAAACACAGTGACCAAAAGTCCACAGAGGCTCCCTGTGGAAAACAGCATGACGATTCTTCAAAAAGTTAAAAATGGGATTACCATATGGTCCCACAGTTCTGCTTCTGGGTATATGCCCCAAAGAATTGAAGGGACGAAAACAGATATCTGTACACCCATGATCATAGAAGCATTATTTGCAATAGACAAAAGGTGAAAACAACCCAAGGGTCCACCAGCAGATGAATGGATAAATATATACATACAGCATTCAGCCTCTGATGAAATACTGATATATGCTACGACACGCACGAAACTTGATCACATTATGTTAAACTAGAGGCCTGATGCACGACATTTGTGCAGGGGAGGGGTGTCCCTCAGCCCGGCCTGCACCCTCTCCAATCTGGGACATGCCTGTCACAATCAGGGACTGCTGGCTCCTAACCACTCTCCTGCCTGCCTGCCTGATTGCCCCCTAACTGCTCCCCTGCCAGCCCAATTGCCTCCAACTGCCCTCCCCTGTCAGCCATCTCGTGGTGGCCATCTTGTGACCACGTGAGGGCAGCCACCTTATGGCAGCCATCTTGTGATGACGTTGTGTGAGGGTGTGACGCCACCTAGGCTTTTATAATATAGGATGAGACACAAAGGGCAAGTATTGCATGATTCCTCTTAAATGAGGTACTTAAATACATACATTCATGGGGATGGAAAGTATGATAGTGGTTACCAGAGACCGCGGGGCTTTTGTTTGGCATTATAAAAACGTTCTAGAAATAGAGTGGTGATGGCTGCACAACCTGTGAATGTACTTAATGCCACTGAATGGTACACTAAAATGGTAACTTCTGTTATATATATTTTACCACACACTAGGAAAAAAGCCCACAGGGCTATTATAGATTGAATATGCCCCCTCCAATTTCATGTGTTTAAAACCCTAATCCCCAAAGTAAAGGTGTTGGGAGGTGGGGCCTGTGTAAGGTCATGAGGTCATGAGGTCAGAGCCTTCCTGGGTGGGGTTATAGCTCTTAGAGACGGGTGTGCGGAGACAGGCCAGTGGCCATGGGTGAGCCAGCGAGCAGGCGTGCTCACCACACCCCGCATCTGCTGGCATTTCCATCTTGGTCTTCCAGCCTCCAGAAATGTGGGAAAGAAATGTTTGTTGTTTAAGCCACCCAGTCTATGGTGATTTGTTTTAGCAGTCCACGCTGACAAAGGCTCAAAAAGTGTTCCTGCGTGTTGAGCTAGAGGAGGGAGACAGGGCTGGGGAATCATTTACTGAACAGCAGGAAGGATAGAAACAAGGTAAAAAGTCCTCATTGAAGATTGAAGAAGGAGAAGAGAATGCTGTCCGGGCCGCTCTCTGGAGCTTCTCCTACTTTTGGCCCCATGGAACAGTAGGAGAAGCTCTGGTTTTGCAAAGCAGCCCCGCCCTCTCCTTCCTGCACTCAGCTAACCAAGGCTGACGCCCACATCCCTCCAGGCACTGTCCCCGGGGAAATTACCTGCCACAATTCTTTCATGGGTGAGCCCACTGGATGCTGTGTGGAAAGGAGATGAATTTAAAAGCTAAAGATGCTGCAATATGTTTACATATACATGATGGAAAATTTGCTTCTCAAACAGCTTGAGCAGAAACCTCACATCCCCATGGCAACCAGTTTCCACCACCACCACGCATCTCTCTGAGGTCACCCACTTATTTCTAAGCCTCAGCTCTTCAGCCCCTCCCAGCGAACACGTGCCCCAGGGTGGATGGCTGAAGGCTCTGTTCTAGTCCAAGGAACTTTCTGGAGATGCATCTAAGGGGGGCGGAGGGGAGGAGGCAGCTCTTCCTGGAAGTCACTGGGAGGCAGGGACTCAGGGGCAAGTTATCACCCTGCAGAAATGCAAGACCCTGAGGCCTACTCGGGTTTTGAAGTGCTATTAATGGCTGGATTTAAAAAGTTCCAAGCCCTGCCCGGCTCATTTTCTCAATGGTCAGAGCATTGGCCCTCAAACCAAAGGGTCACCTTGATGTTTCTCTCTCTCTCCCCTCCTCTCTCCCTTCCACTCTCTCTAGAAACCAGTGGAAAAAGTATCCTCGCATAAGGATTAAAAAAAAAAGTTATGAGCACTGACCAGAAAATCAGCCCTCGGTAACTAGAGCTCTGACCAGAACTCAGATCCTTAATGCTTCGTTCCCTTGAAGAGATATCAAGGCCCTCTTATAGAGTCTCCATGTGACCTTGCCCTTTGATCTTTCAGAACAAGCATGTCTTTGGAAAGTGTGTTCTCAGCACCGTTTTCATAGCGCACGCAGAATGGCTGACCTGGGACTAGGCCACCTTCGCTGCCTGCGGGAGTGGCTGGAGGCCACCTTTCCTGGCAGCGGCCTCCCCCTGCTGATGCGCAGAAAGCTTCGCAGGGGGTTGTGGGCAGAAAAGAAAGCTTGCAAGTTTGCTGTTTCAGGGCCCCGAGCCATGGGCTGGGCAGCACACTCTTCATCTCTCCTGCGATGCAGTTTTTATAATTAGAAAGTGTTGTTTTAAAATTCCAGGCCTGAAGCCCTTTTTCCCATAACATTGCAGAAAGCCACAGGCACTCAGAACTTAGTGTGCTTTGGATTATGCTTCATCAGGCCAGGCTTTTGGTTCAAGGAAGACATGCATGAAAGAAAGCAACTGTCCCTGCTGTGGGCGGATAACGGGGTGTTTTCCTTGCCCTTGAGCAGGTACAATGGGGGCGGGGAAGTGTTCCTACCAGGCTGAGTCTCTCTGCATCTTGGGCTAAAGCTGATCTGGGTCAGTACTTCTCTGGACCTCCTCCGCCACCCCCCTCCCCACAACCCTTCCCTCCTCTCCTGCTGTCCCCCAGGCTTTCAACACCCACTGAGAGCAAGGCGGGACTGTTTGGCATTTACTCCTTGTGAGAAATCCCCAGCTCCCCGAAAATGACCTTCACTTAACCCTTCGCTTCCCCATCACAAAGTTGGAAAAAAGAAGAGCAGTGAGTGGTTCACAGGGTGTAGGCAAGGGAAAAATTGTTATAATGCCATATCAGCTCAGGAGACCTGGAGCAGCATGGATTTTGCAGGATGAAAACCTCTGGCTAGCCTCTGCAGACGGCAGCTATACAATCGAAATGCTAGCAGTGAGCCAGAGAAGTAGCATGGGGGGTGGGGAGTAATTAATATCAATGTCATTAATATTAATGTTGATTAATTTTAAATGAGTATACGTTAAGAAATGCACAGGCAAAATGTTCTTTGGTAACTTGAATAACCTTGCTTTCATTAGACCAATTGTCTCCTTTGCCTGGTCACGTAATTTACTGGCAATGCATTAGATCCTGAAATTCTCTGGTAATTTATTTATTTCTTCTCCCAGATCTGGGCCAACACCAGGGTGTTTCCAGAATGGAAACAATGGGGAAGTCAGCTGCCCTGACCCCTCTCTGAGAAGGCATTGGAGGGACGAGATGGGGATTTCCTCTGATCTGTCAGCAGCACGTCCAGCAACAGGAATTGTTGTCTGGGTCGCATTCACAGAGGCTCATTCCGTGCAAAGTGCAGTGCCAGGCAGTATGCACCTGGTCAGTGGCTTTGGGAATCCGGGGCCAGAGGGGTCTCCTGCTGCCTCCTGCCCTGACAGTGGGTGGGTGCCTTGCTTGGGGTGCCTCAGTGACCGGCCTTCTGCAGACAGATGGGTGGATTCCAATAAGCCCTCCCTCATCAGTCATGTAGGAACCATTAAGGATGTGGAAACTCCCTCCTCCGGCAGCCAGCCCAGCATGCAGGCTCAGGCCGTGGGGTGAGGACACTTGCCTGTGGAGAAGCCCAGTGCCTGCTCTCGCCAGGACGTCCGAGTTGTGCTGTACGTGCCAGCAGTCCTTAACTCCTCATGAGTCATTCATGACCTTAATGGCTTAAAAACTGGTGCTGAGGGGGACATTTTTCTTAGAGAAGTTAGTAAGCCTGCAGAAAAACAAGGCTTCCCATGAATGAGCTTCCAGTTTGTTTAATCTCATAAAGTTAGTTGTTGTTTTTTAATGCAGAACTTTTCAGAAGCTTTATTAGGCAGACACGATTGCAATCTTTATATGGATTTTGGTGAAACTGGTGGATAGTGTTTCCGGAGCCTATAGAGCCCTCTGTTCCTGAAGTAACTCCTTAATAACACACTGAGCTCCCCAACGTATTACAAGATGGTCTGCTAATCACATACAACCAAGTGGATCAGAACCCAAGGCAGCAGAGAGAGCCCACAGCAGCGAGGAGTGGGTCAGATGGGAAGGCAGAAGAGGATTTTGAAAGGCTTGGGGGGTCGGCTCAAGTGCTAAGATGTGTCTTTTAAGAGGTGCAATAAAGCAGGTAAAGACTGTGACTACAGCAAGGGTCTTGTAGGGAGTCTTCAGAGGTGAGCTGCTTGACAAGCAAGCTGTTTGCCAGGTGAGCAGTCTTGCCCCAGGTAAATTCCTGGAATGGTCTTATCTTTCTTGGAACTAACAGTGAAGTCATGTTCACACAAGGGGTCTCAGTTCGTAGGCCTCTGGCTGTGTTAGGCTGAAGCAGTTGCCATAATCCTCAGAAAAATTATATTTCTATCATTTTGTGGCATGCCAGTCTCCTCAAATGCAGTCTGGGAAATAGAGAATTTTCTTGAAGTGATTGAACATGGTTCACACTAGAACCCATCTCCCTTTTCTGATTTGACAGTGAATTTAGGTTAAGGTATGCAATTTCGAATAAAATTGAAGTGAAGAGAGAATTGAGGACAGAGTCAGACTTGGGTTAGAAACTCAGAGATGAGGTTCAGAAGGGAAGCAGAGGTAGCCAACTGTACAGACTATATTGTGTTTTCTTATTTTCTGAATTCCTGATGCTCTGGCATTTGGGGCCTTGATCCTGGCGAGGCTGCCGCTCCCAGGGCCAGCGAACTCCTAGAGATGGTGGACTCTCCTGCAGGCACACCTGTGATCTACAAATCCACCTCCCAGAGCCCACATCCCCGACTGTCTCCTTTATCAAACTCACACACCAAGCCAGTCACCCCAGGGCCAGAGCCCGCTGAAATTATTCAAACTATTGAATCCTAAACTGACTCAAGGAACCTACTCTGCCTCACCCATTCCTTCCCCCAAAAACCTCATGGCTCTGGGCCATGTCTGCCCTCTCCCATTCTGCCTCCTGACTGGCCCCGGTCTGGCCCTGCATGGCGTGCGGTGCCTCCCGTTTCTAAAGATGTGTGACTATGACTCCTTCATGACAATCTTCCCACGTCTGCGTGTCATATCACACCTGATTAAAACAAATCCCAGATATATTTGAACATACCAACAAGAAATGAGCTCAGTCTGCACACCCGGGGAGCCGATAGACCAAGCCTCACTCACAGAGCATTTGATTGGCCTGCAGTAGGGCCTCGGGTGATGCTAATGTACATTACATCCTGGAGTGTGATCCTGGGACCAGCAGCAATGCCTGGGAGCTTGTTAGAAATGCAAGTTTTTGGCCCTGCCCCAGAGCTTCTAATGCAGAAACTGGAGATGGGCTCTCCAGGTGATTCTGAAAGATGCTAAAGTCTGAAAACCGGTGCACCGGTGCCCTGGGCTGCAGCAGGGTGGGATCAGAGACACAGGCCACCAATAGGCTGAGAGCCAGGCGCCTCTCTCTTTTTGGCTACTTTTAATGCCATCTCCTGGTGCGGACCCACCACTGCTTCCGTTCCTACACCTGGTGCATCCCATACATTTTGGTATATTGTATTTTCATTTTTATTGGTCTCAGGGTATTTTTTAAAAAAATGTTTTTATTGATTTCAGAGAGAGGAAGGGAGTGGGAGAGATAGAAACATCTATGAGAAATATTGATTGGCTGCCTCCTGCATGCCCCTTACTGGGGAGCCAGCCTGAAAGGCAGGTATGTGCCCTGATGGGGAATTGAACCGGCAACCTCCTGGTACATGGAACAATGCTCAATCAACTGAGCCACACGAGCCAGGCAGAGTATTTTTTAAGTTCTCTTTTAAGTTCTTTGGCCCATTGGTTGTTTGGCAGCATGTTGCTTAATCTCCACAGATTTGTGAATTCTTGTTTTTGTTTTATAATTGATTTCTAGTTTCATACCATTGTGGTCAGGAAAGATGCCATGACTTCTTAAATTTATTGCCTTGTTTTGTGGCCTCACATGACTCACCCTGGAGAATGTCCGTGTGCTCGAGAAGAAGGCACATTCTGTTGATGGGGTAGAATGTCCTGTACACGCAGGCGGACCTCATAGATATTGCAGGTCAGTTCCAGACCCACAATAAAGTGAGTGTGAGCTTTTTGCTGGTGGAAGATCTTGCCTTCAGTTTGTAAAAAATGCAACATCTGTGAAGCACAGTAAAGTGAAACACAATAAAACGAGGTGTACCTCTCTATGTCTGAAGTTCTCCTGGTCTAATCGTTTAGAGCCCATGTTTCCTTACTGATGTTTCATCCGGACGATCCATTCTTTTGTGAAAGTGGGGTATTAAGGTGCAATACTATTATTTTATTATTTCTCCCTTTAGGTATCTTAATATTTGCTTTATATATTTGGGGGTCCTGTGTTGGGTGCATAAATATTTACAAATGTTATATCCTCTCATGGAATTGACCCTTTATCATGATGCAGTACCCATCCTTGTCTCTCATTAAAGTCTTTGTGTTCAAGTCTATTTTCTCTGATATAAGTGTAGCTACCCCAGTTTTCTTTTGGTTTCCATTTCCATGGAATACCTTTTTCTGTCCCTTCACTTTCAGTCCGTGTCCTCACATCTGAATTGAGTCTCTTGTAGGCAGTATATAGATGGGTCTTGTTTCTTTGTCCACCCAGCCACTCTATGTCTTTTGGTTGGAGAATTTAGTCCATTGCATTTAAAGTAAGTATTGATAGGTGTGCACTTGTTGCCATTTTAGTTGTTTTCTGCTGTTTTGTAGGTCGTTCCTCTGCTTCTGCTCTCTCTTCCTTGGCGATTTCGTGATTGTCTTAGATTCTTTTCTCTCTATTGTTGGTGTGTCTACTACAGGTTTTGCTTTGTGGTTAACATGAGGCTTACATAAAACAACCAGAAACAGTCCATTTTAAGATAAGAGCTGACGTTTGAACATATTCTAGAAGATCTACATGTTTACTCCACTCCCCACAGCCCACAGTTGTTTTTGATGTCACTGTGTTCTGAGAATCTTGTGACATTGATGTAATTGAACTTAACCTTTGTATTCCCATGTCAACTCCTGTCTCATATAGTTGGGATATAATTTTTAAAATACTTGAACAAATTACTCCTGTTCTAAATTTTCTTTGGTAAGAATTAAAAACTATCTTAGGAAAATGTCCACTCACATGGAGAAGCATTCCAACATCAGGCCAGCCTTGATTTTTTTTGCTGGACCAGCCCCAGCTTGTGCCCAAGTCTGTACCAGCTGTTTTTCGGGGGTTCCTCTTTCACACATCGAGGAAACTCATTGGTCCAATACAGGGGAAACCAGAAGGTTTTTATGTTTCGACCATCCCAGGTTTATATCATTTTATGTCTAGAAATCCCTCTCGGCCAATTTCCTTCAGTGTGCCATTTTAATCTCTAAACATTCCTTCCTCTGCTTTTTGTGTTACCACAGTGACATGGGCAGTTCAGTAGTATGTTTCATAACTAGCAAAAACAAACACTAGATATCTTGGCTTCACATGCTGGTGTTTCCTGCTACAATGTGATCATGGCTGTATCTGAACAACAGTAATCCCCAAACTTCCCTGTGCTCACCAGAGCTCCAAACACAAGGTCAGCAATACGGGGCTTACACTTCCTGTGTTGTTTTGTGCTACTTGATGGAAAAAGCAATGGGAAATATTTCCATTGAGAAATATGTTATGACTAAAAGACTGTATTAAAATATAATCTCTTCAGTGGAGAACAATAAAGCTCATAAATCAGGGTTTTCTTTACAACACATGGTGAGGAATCATAATTTTTAGCTTGGCTCTCTCGACTTTTGGTTTCAATCTGTGAAATAGCAATTGATGTGAGATCCCTGTGTGATACGTATATCTAGTGAAATAATTTTACTTTAAAAATTACTGAAGCATTAGCTGAGAGGTCCAATGACTTTAGTAAGAAAAATGTGCTGAAACCAATAAATGTTTGAACCTATCATAACAGTATAGGTTCAACCTCAGTAAAATTGCTAATTCGTCTTTGGTGGGTTAGTTATAATCTAATTCCTGAAACCAGGGGAAAACAACTACTTCAGTTTCCCCCATCATTACTATTTAAGAAATGTAGAGATTGTCCATCTGTTTTAGATAAATGGGGAGACTCTGAGCTGTCGTGTTAAGACCATTTCTTGTTCAGAATGACCACCAGCTGTGCGGGGGACTGGCCCACATGAGATTGGTGCACCGGCTTCCGTGGGCTGATAGCAGTATTGCCCAGCCTCACGGGAAGGAGGGAAACGAGGGGCTAGTGAACCCAGGCTGAGGATGACAGGGCCTTCACACGCTGATGTCCCATTTCAGATAACACACCCTCAGGGGCAGGCAGCACGTGATCTTTTGATGCTTCCAGATAAGCTCACACTGGGCACGTAGCTGGGGTATAATTTAAGTCATTTTCACTTTATATCTCCCTTTCTTATTGGTCAAATAAATGTTTCTAGTCAAAGTATCACATGGAACTGTAAGATGTGGCTTCGTGAGCTCACATTTCCCCAAAGAAGGGCAAGTACACCCATGCTGTTTTGTTGTAACTTTCTATTGATGTCTAGGGTGAGGACCATGGGAAAGAAAATGCTCAATGGAAAAAAGGAGAACATTCAAGTTTGACTGCGGGCCAGCAAGTTCCTTGGGAACTGGAGCTGGTCTTGTTTCCAGGCTTAGCACAGTGCTAAGGCACTGTGGCACGGGCAGGGAATGCGTGTGCCCATTCCCATGGGCACGGGCAGGGAATG
Source organism: Myotis davidii (assembly GCF_000327345.1). Lineage (NCBI taxonomy): Eukaryota > Metazoa > Chordata > Mammalia > Chiroptera > Vespertilionidae > Myotis > Myotis davidii. The sequence goes on along the minus strand of NW_006288615.1, from coordinate 15,482,978 downwards.
CGTGTGGCATGAGGAGTGCAGAGGTACCAGGGAGGCAGGTCTGGGCTTGATCTGGAGAGAGAATCCAAGTGAGAACCAGTTCTCTAAAGATTAGGGAAGAGGACAGATCCCTGATGATGCTACATTCTTCTCAGGCCTCCCTACATCCCACCATAATGCGTGCCAATCACAGGTCGGAACTGCCCAGATGCTCAGTGGAAATGTGACGTGCGATAGTGATGTATGTAAGGGTCACTGTTACCCCTGCTCATAAAAGGACGCCTTTCACTTAACACTGATAGGCAAATGGGAATGCCATGCCGCTGTTACAGCCAATCAAGTTCTAAAGATGCTTGAAGAGTTCCATAAGAACTTAGCCTCCCGAGGACAAACATATACAGCCAGGAGAAGAGCTGTGGGTATCCTGCTTCCAGCGTGTATTTTAAAAAGTCTTTTTGCTCTTTGAATGGACTTACCAATATACCCCATCAGCTTTGGGGCTGCAAATTCTAATACATTTTGTTAAAATGGATAGTGTTGGAACCCTGAACCTAATTCATCCAGAGGCCTTCTACTTGAGCTCATCAAGTAAGCAGAAACATTCGGATACATACACGGTTTTCCACTTAGACACATCTGCAATCTCAATTCAGTGAAGGAGACTTCCTCCGTGTAACTAATTAGCATTAAAAACTAACAGAAAATGTAAAGAAGGGAAGATCTTTGCTTTCTCAGTGATTTCTTTAAAACTATGGGTAGAGCATTGGGAAGACAGACTTTCCACTCAGGCAGAGCATCTACAGCGTGCGAGTCTGCGGCGATCACGGAGGTGCAGTGGTCCCTCCTGCTGACTGCGGAGGAAACAAATGAAACCCCTGCCTCCTCATTAAAAGGTCATGATTTAAGACATCTCCCCTTAGTCACAGGAAGGTACGTATGAAAAACGCAGGCTGGTTACTGAGGAAGAGCCGCCCCGAGGAACTGTTTCTTCCTTTCAGGGACTATCACCCAACAGTCCAGGAGAGCTCACAGATGACGGAGCGGTCCCGAGAGGATGAACCCACACACATCCATCAGTTTAAATCATGCCAGAGGGGAAGGGGGCTGGGCAGGTGGAAGAGCGAAAGGGGGGATAAATGGTGACGGAAGGAGACTAGACTTTGGGTGCTGAACGCACAATACAATATGCAGATGATGTATTATAGAATCGTACACCTGACACCTCCATAACTTTATTAACCAGTATCACCCCAATAAATTGAATAAAAAATTTAAAGATGCAGTTCCTATTAAATAAAAAACATACCAAGTGTCCTTGTTCGCAGACCTGATAAACAGTCACCTATCCGGACAGTACTGAGGATGTTATCTGAACATGTGCTAATGTCTGCTTCTGCTCCAGGTAAACCTCTAGTTCTGAGAGGTGCCTACTCCACAGCTGTTCCTTTTAGGAAAAGAACAAGGTGATTACATTCTGATGAAGCAGATTTCTTGACAAATTTCCTTACTGAATTTCTCCTTTAAAAGGACTTTGTTCAAAAAGAACTTCAGCCATGAGCGTGTAGAAATTCATTCGGTTCACCTAACCCAGGGACAGAGTCACGTGGTCAGATTTCTCTGTTTCCAAGCACTGCCTTCCTGCATAGTGACTTTCAGTGGCCTCCATTTTAAAGTAAATTAATTATAGAAAACGAATCTCTGTGCTTGATTCATCTGTGTATCTGGTGTTGCCTGTGCAATGACATTATTCGTAGGGGACTGTGGTTAAGAAGGCAGCTGTGACAGACTATCTCCTGAATAACCAGCTTTCTGAATATAAACATTAAAAATACTACTAACCCCCTACTGTAGCCTAGGGGCAGAAATATGGAAAACTTCACAGTTCTGCAGTCCCCATGATCTTTGAGATAGTCTTGAAAGTGTCAAGGATTGAAATGGTAAAAATGTTTTGTGCTTTTTTACTTTGAAGGCAGGACAGAACTGTAGTTCTGAAAGGGCGCTCGCTCGGTTGACAGGGAAGGAGACTTGGAGGGTCATTGGCTCAGAGCCGCAAGGGCGGGCGGCCACTGAGAGGGGGAGGCCCACCCCTGGTTCCGCCCACCTTCCCCTGCTGGCAGGTTGCTGCCTGGGACTCCTCTAAGGCAGCCTCTCCGCGTAGCTGCGTGTCAACACCAAGCACATCCAACAAAGCAAGTGTTTAGAAAGCCACTCTCTCTAGTTAGCCTTTATTCTTCTCATGGTTCTAGAAGGAACTCCTGCCTGTGCCCCCAGCTCGAGTTGAGAAAACAGTCTTGATTTCTGTCACAGTATGCAAGAAGAAAAATGAATCCAATGAATGGGTGTCCTAATTCTAAGCAGTTTTAAATTATTATTTTGGGAACTCAATATAAAACTTTCAATGGTAAAAAAAGAGGTGAGAGGAGTTACTCAGTGTTACACAAGTGGCATAATACATTTTTCCAAATATTTCTAATCATGGGGGAAAAAGCAAGCTATCGATATTTTTAATTTCTAAAAGCCAAATTTAATAAGTTAATAAATGCATGCCAGATAAAAACACAAAATTACAACTAAAACCCAATAATTTAACAAAAAATGCTCTGCGTTGTATTTTTTTATTGGCATGGATCATTTACTAAAGTAACAAATCTGAAAACATTTTGCTTTTTTTGCTGGAAAGAAAGTACTATGTCAGAGAAGAATGAAGAGAACCCAGAAATAAAGCATTGGAGAAAAGTAGGCATGTGTTATAGTCTATGGCAGTGCAGCGGCCAGAGGTGCCGTTCTGTCCATTGATGTGCATGTTTATGTAAGCGTCAGACACCAATGACAGAACCCAAGCGAAGTCATGACAGGTTCACTCTGTGAAACATGCTGAATTACAACCACAGACTACCCAGGACGGAGAGCGGGGCAGGCTGCTGTCTCCTTTGTACGGGTCCCCTTGCCAAATGGGGCTAATCATGCAATAGCCTGAGTTTCTCTTAACATGATAAACACCCAGGGTTACTAGCACTGGAAAGCGTATGTTCACTGTTTTACAAGGACAGCTGAGCGGTGCTACAAAAACAATGGAAAGTTCCTTCATTTTAAACTGGTTATATGCCGAAACTTCTAACCAAGGAATAATGCAGCTATGAGAGCCAATTAAATTACTATAAAACATTCCTTCATCTGTAAAACACTTCTTTTTCCTCTCAAACTAAAAATCTAAAATAAAATGTCTTCATTTTTGATGAGCAGCTCTACCACCAGTCTCTGATATCGGATATCGTTCAGTGCAGCCATGGCGTCTAGTTCCGGAGATCGCATAAGGGTGGGGCCGAAAACAATCCCCAGGTTTTCTGCATTCATAAGGTTCTCCTTTTCATGGAGGGTCACTCTGAAAAATACAAGCACAGGAAGAGGATTTTGTGTAAGCCATGCGGTTCTGCACTGTGCTTTGGGACAAAATCTAAAACAAGATGTGTGTGGGTTCGGTTCTATTTGTGGATTCTCTGGCCGCAGCCTGAGCTGCAGGGGTGTCTGAAATAGCAGAGAAGGAACTGGGTCGTCCTGATGGTTCCTCAGTCCTCCCTCCCTCACTCCCTCCTCTTGGGCTATCTGGTTTCCTATAGATTATGTTTCCAAGTGTCTAGGGAGAGAGTGGTTGTGACATTAATAGGAGATGGCTCAGCGTAAGCAACCTTGTCAGAGAGAGTAAGTGTTTATATTTTTTACAGCTACAGTGAAGGCACAGAGACTACAATTTGAGAGTTATTTCTTCTGTGTGGAGTACTTAACTGCATCCATATATGAAGCAAACTTAAATTTACAAGGGAAGTTGTAAGCAAATGACATCAAAGTTTTAACTCATGGTGCTTTTAAAGAGGAGAAACGTGTAAATATTAAAAGCAGCATGAATTAAGTATTCATTTCTGGATAACTCATGCCTAAAGGCATATAACATAGATGTCAAGTTCTGCTATCTTTTTTGTTGCTGATTGGTCTTATATTTTGAAACCCTAAAACCACCAAATCTTAGTCATATAATTTTAAAAACATTGCTTCACCTGGTAGAGATTGACGGTGACTGAGCAAGGAAATAAAGCCCCATCATCATCAATCACTATAACACATTAAACCAGAGTAACAAAATATTTCATTTTCCATTCCTCCTTTACCCCTGACTTTACTCCATCGTTTTTTACAGCAATATTTAGTGCTGGCAACATCCATCCAATAATCTACAATCCCAGCACCAAGTCTGAAGTAACTGTCTTAGAAAAAGAAGAATGAGCCTTCTTGTGGGTTGCTTTGCTCTTGCGTTATTATGCTAATGCTAGTGTCTCTACAGCTACAACCTTTCCCTTTCCATAGAAATGGATGCATGTCCTTGGCAGGATACTAGTGTTTCTAATGTATTTGCCAACACCTAGTGCAATTGCAAATACATTCCTGTTAGAATCAGTGTGTGTTCAGCTCTGTAGTGCAGAATATTTTTCGCATTCCTTCTTAACTTGTGCAATTTCACACAAGACAACATAGCTATGTTTATTCATTCAATGGATCATTTGTCTTTTCTTTCACGTTTCGTTTCATTTCATTCTTAAAATGTGGATGCAGCACAAGTTAAGCATTGCAGTCGGACTTGCCTCTTCAGATGCGCCATGAGGTACCGGAGGGTCTCGCAGTGAGCGGGCGGCAGCAGTTTCAGTGCCTCGTGAAGGGTTTCTAATTGCTCATCAGGATCCATAATTTCTAAAGGAGCGAGTTGAATGAATACAAAGGAGGAAAACTTTAATAGACAACTGGTATAAATGGTTCATTTCATTCTATTCTATGTTTTAAAACGGGTAAGAAATGCTTTCTCACAGATCCTTGCCCACAGCCTTGGAAAATTTATTTTTAAGGTTCAAGCCTCAGATTTCCAAAGGCTTAGTTTCAATGTGGCAATACCATTTACTTGGACTTTTGGGGAGACCACCCAGTTTTTTCACTTGGAAGTCTTGAATCTGGTAACTATGGAAACTGGCCATTGGATATATAGGATGTAACTATGAAAAATTCAGACACATATTTGCATACAAATAAAAACTTACACACCCAAATGAGATCATCTCAGAACATTACAAACATATTTAAGGAATACTGTATTGTTCAAAATATTTTGAAAGTCCCCTTTCAGAAAGCAACAGTATAGAAGCTATGCCATCCCTTTGTCCCTGGCAACCCCTGTTAAGGTCTTTTTACTTGATATTTTTGCTTTTTTCATTTTCAACCAAGAAATATATGATCTAATATTTACTTCTTTTATTAGATTTAGTTTTAAGTTACACGTGTAACTTAAATAGTCAAATCTACCCTCAAAGCACAAAGATACTCTACTACTTAGGGCATTCAGAAGCCACATGCAGACTTGGAAGGCAATGCCAAATGTTCTGAGTGACAACAGGGTCCCTCAAATAAATGGGACCCTTTCAAAGGTGTAAAAGGTGTAAACTTTGAAGGGGCACATCTTCATGTGCATATTTTAGTTCTGCTGTGTTGGCCAAAACACCAGCACACGCCTTTGAGGTTACAGATCGCATTAAGAGACATCTTTGGAATTCTGTGCTCTAATCTAGCACATTTCCTGCTTCTACCCAAACGTCATGAAGACGGGGTGCCTTTAAATGTTTGGTTTCAGGGCAATTGCAAAGGGATCCAAATCAGAATAGCAGCTGTGAAATGCTGGAAGGCCACCTCTGACCAGAACATGACATTCAGGACCCAAGAATCCCCGTCTTTCAGATTTAATAAAATAAACCAACTCAGAGGCAATGTACTGGAGTCGGGTGAAAACTAGAATGACACAAAGGCTCTTAGTGTTGCAGAGCAGATTTGATAAATTTCAGAATGTAAACAGTGACTGGAGCTTTTTAATTCAAAGAAACTTTGGCCATTTTGCAATTTCTGCCCAAAGCTTCCCCAGAACTTCTGGTTCATTTCTTTGGGATGAAGAATGTATTATTTGACATTTACCAGGATAAATAATGCATGGTCTCTGAACCTTGAGGCCTTTAAAGAGTGCCAACTAATAATAGCAATTCCAGATACTGAAATTCAATCATTTAATTTCTAAAATTAAGAAAAGAAATTCCACTTCTATAAAAACCTTTATAGAACTAAGTAATTGGAAACTACACTATTCTGAAAATTGAAAAAGGAGTAGTTTAGTTTTCTTTTAACTTCCACACTTAGTCTGTGTAGGGAGAATCTTGAGATGGTGTGAAGTTAAGGGCAGTGTTGGTGGGATGGAAACAAACAAAATTCCAGGTTCATGGAGAGCTCACTTTCCCTATTGGAGGATGACTAACAATAAATAAGTACATGTATCTTTTAGCTTATTCTGTATTAGCATGAGGCAAGTGCTATGGAAAAGACATTGGGTGTGTTGAGGGGGGAGGGTGTGTAATTACACATGGTGGGGTCAGGATGACCGGAGGCAGTGGGGGGACGAAGCACACAGAAATAGATCTGGGGAAGGTGGTTTCAGGCAGAGGAACAGTCAAGCAAAGATCCTGAGGGAGACAAGGCTGGGAACGTCTGAGGAAAAGCGAGGAGCCAGGTGCGGCCACAGTAGGGAGAGCAGAAAGGGTAGGAGAGGATGACTCGAAAGGTTAGAACTTATTGAGAGAAATGGGAAAGTCATGACCTGACATACATTTTTCATAGTATCTCCCTCTGGCTGCCGCATGGGAAACATGATGGGAGGGGCAAGAGTAAAAGCAGAAAGATCATTCCAGTAATAATTGCAAAAATCCAGGTGAGGTGTGACACTAGCTTAGACCAGGTGGTAGCAGGGAAGGTGATAAGAAATTGCTGGATTCTAGGACTATTTTAAAGGTCGAGTCCATAGGAGTTACTGATGAGGGATGAATGAGAGACAATCAAGAATGAGCCAAGTTTGGAGCTGAGGTAACGGGGAGGATGGGACCACCATTATCTGAGATAGGAAAGATCTGGGTGGAGGAGGCTTCGTGGGGAAGATGAAGACATCTGAGCTAGAGCTGCAGATGAACATGCTGACTTGGATTAACCTGCTGCTCAGGGAGAGGTCCAGATTGGAGCTATAAACCTAGGAACATCTGACAAAATGCACTTGAGGGAGGTCTGGAAGGATCTGGAAACACAACACGGTGGGGGCAGGAAATAAGCACTCTGAACCTGGACCAAGACCTAGTTAAAAGCTCTTTTTAAAGGTTACATTCTTTAGAGAGAAACTCAAGTACAAGAAGAATAAACGTAGCCGAGAAGCGGGGATCTGGGCAGAGCAGAGGGAGGAGCTCCACCGCCTCTAACTCCCAGGCTCCTCTTCGGACGTTTACGTGGCTTGGGAACAAGAACCCTGGGTTTCATTCCCGAGTTTTTCTGAGTCACTCGAGGTTACACCCCGAGTCATGCAGCTTCTCCAGGATCTGGGAACATCGCTCTCGGACCCCTTGGCCAGGGGAAGCGCTCCAGGTCCAGTGCTGCCGGGGCTCAGCTCTGGCCCAGCGGTCAGGAAGCATGCGTGGAAGCTGGGCTCAGGAGCAGCCCTGGGGAAGCACTTCTCTTCTAGGCCTTCCTACCGGACTGCAGAGATTCCCTAATTGGTGGGGAGAGGAAGTGAGCAAAAAAGTGCTGGGGAGCCCAGGTGGTTCATAAGGGAGCATGCAGGGACTGTGCAGAACTTCAAGCCTTTCATGGGATGCCTGGCCTCCTCTACCGCCTTTAGCATTTCCTGCGGCCACTCCCCTCCAGCTTTCACCCAGCAGGAGTTCTCCAAAGAAGGCTGCAACAGCAGAGCTCAAACAGCTTTTGCAGGAAGAAGCTTTAATATGAAGTCTGACTTTTTTCGGCAAGGGAGGCTAATAAACGCCAGAGATACCCGAGACCTAAAGAATATGGACCTAGGATTTTTAGGGGCTAGAGATAAAAAAAAAAGTCCAAGAGCACCTGCATCAGGAAAGGTCAGCTAACCATGTCCTTTCAGAGGGCTTCCTGTCCTCTGCCTGCCTTCCCCGGTGCGAGTCTCTGCCTCCTGTTCTATCAGGCGCCCCTGGCAGCATGCAGAGAGAGAGCTAGGGCTCTGATGTTAAGGAGAGGTGGGTTTGAACACCGTTACCACCTCCTCCAGTGACAGGACTAGGACAGTTTACTTATAGCCTAAAACACCTTCTTTATAAAATAATATCATGGGCCCTGGCTGGGTAGCTTGGTGGGTTAGAGTGTCATCCCAAATACACCAAGGTTGAGGGTTTGATTCCCCAGTCAGGGCACATACAAGAGTCAACCAATGAATGCATAAATAAGTGGAACAACAAATCAACATTTCTCTCTTTCTCCCCCTTCTTCTATTTCTAAAACCAATTAAAAAATAAAATATCATGGATGGAAAGTATTGCGCATGATGCCTGGCACCTAGTACTGCTCTATAAATCTTAGTTTTTCTTATTTTCCATATCTGCTTGTACAGATAGGAGAACGGCTGTATCTATGCATCTAGACCAGTGATGGAGAACCTATGACACGTGTGTCAGAGGTGACATGCGAACTCATTTTTTTGGTTGATTTTTCTTTGTTGAATGGCATTTAAATATATAAAATATCAAAAATATAAATCTTTGTTTTACTATGGTTGCAAATATCAGAAAATCTCTGTATGTGATACGGCACCAGAGTTAAGTTAGGGTTTTTCAAAATGCTGACACGCCAAGCTCAACAGGTTCGCCATCACTGATCTAGACACATTCTACTCCTAAACAAGACAGGCTCAAGGACACAGTGTTCCACAAACAGTTATATCAACATCGAACATGCACAATACTCGTTTATGTTGTATATGAGTCTATGCCAGGGTTTCTGTTGTCATGGAAATCACACATGAAAATAGTTGAAATTTTAAGGTGTTTCGACCTTGATTTAGGTGAGTGTATTATGCTGTGCTTTCGTGAGCTCTCTGAGGGGCAAGTGGGGGCTTGCTGCTTTGGACAGGTCTGTTTCAGTCACAAGTCCCAGAACAATGACAAACGGTTTGGAAGCATAAAGAGGGGAGATTTTCCTGAGCCACCGGGTGGGTGTGGGGAAAGAAGGTGAGGTATTTGGGAATGCAGGGCTCAAGGCCTTGAAATCCAGTGAGCAAGGCTTGGCTTTTTCTTCCCAGTAGATGAGGCAGTGTGGAGTGGTCGGAATCTGGGTTTCCATCACTGCTTTGTTCTCTGCTAATTGGTTGCCTTGGGTCAGGCTCACAAGCCCAGTTGTAGTTTTGTCCCAAGCAACACGGGGACAGGAACACCATCTAGCTGAGCCCCAGTGTTGTCCTGGGCATTGCAGCAAACTGTGGGCGGACTGAGCAGCCCTTTGGGAAGTGTGTGTCCAGTGTTTTCCACATCAATGCCAATCTGACCAATCCTTACGGGAAGCAACGCCTGCCCCACGAAACAAGAACCTCAGCAATGAATCCAGCCCCAAATGAGAAGCGTTAAATTCCGAAGGGAGAGTTTTAGAGCCTTTCAGGCTCAGGAAATCTGTAAAAATCAGGGCGATTCTCATGGCTGTTCTCTACACGAGAGCTGAGCTGACCCGCAAGAAATGAAGGCTCCACAAACCACAGGAATTCTCAACAAATGCTCTGAAGGGGAAACTGAAAATTAAAACAAGTCAAGTTTGTGCTTCATGAAATCTCAAAGTCAAAGAGCAAATCAGTGTTACCAAGGAAGCTATGTTATTTAAAGATCAAGACAACATGTGGCTTTGAAGAGAGACAAGCAAACGACAGAAATAGCCTATCTTTTCTTAAAACATGGTAATGCCGACACTTAAAATCTGTTCAGAATTTCCTTCAAAAAAATGGAGCGTGAATTATAGATATGATTTTTTCGTACTATAAACAGAATTTGGCAAATGAGCCTTTGCTTTTCCTCATTTTCATCTTAACTAGAATTTAAAAAATGGTCGCCGAAACCGGTTTGGCTCAGTGGATAGAGCGTCAGCCTGCGGACTGAAAGGTCCCAGGTTCGATTCCGGTCAAGGGCATGTACCTGGGTTGCAGGCACATCCCCAGTAGGAGATGTGCAGGAGGCGGCTGATCGATGTTTCTCTCTCATCGATGTTTCTAACTCTCTATCTCTCTCTCCCTTCCTCTCTGTAAAAAGTCAATAAAATATATTAAAAAAAATAAAAATAAAAAAAGGTCCATCGCAGAGTGAACATGGGAATTGAGAGTAAGGATTTAGAAACTTTTATTGAAATCTGACGGTAATTTTTGTGCTTGCTGAATCTAACAACAAAGTAGTTGATCTTGTTTTTCTAGTTTTATTTTTCCAGTTATTTTTATTTTATTTTACAAAGTACAGTCCGAATTTCAGGAGCACTGGTAGAAGCCTTCCTTTGGAGAATGAGGGTTAGCTAGCCCGTTACCAAGAAGCTTCTGGTGGTAGACATTGTAAGTCACCCGTGATGGAGAACAGTTCAAATTTTGTGAACCATGGAGAGGGCGAGGAAGAAGTATTTAATGAAATACATTCAAGATGCCCAGCAGAGAACCCCGGGAGGAGGGATGGCGCCGGAGAGGCAGGCTGTCAGGGTATTGGGGTGTGCGCCGGTGTACTTACTGGCGGACTCTATGAACTTGGGGTAGGCGTCATACGTGATGAGTGGAATCGGTAAGTCCCTGAAGTAGAGTTTCAGCGCACCAGTGATGATGTTGATATCTTCATATACGTTCACAGAAATATCTGCTTTCTCTCCATCTTTGAAGGATGTTAAAGGAAAGAAAAGTAAACATTTGGATCCACAGCATTGTTTTTTATAAATAACGTATTTCTGTGTACAGTTTTTAAAGATTAGCAATGCTCCCATTTTTAACATCAGCTTCATCGTGCTAAGTTATAGAAATGATCAATGCTCTGTGAAAAGCAAAATTAATTTTTGAGTTTTCTAAAGTTATTTTTCCATGTTACTTATGGAGTGAAAATCAGAAGAGAACTCGGGTCAACAGAAATATTTGTTCATTTCATGGCTGCTTGAGAATTCCCAGGGGACTAATATGGGATTGCTGCTTTCCTTTTTAAAATAAACACAGAGAATGTGGGAAATGACAACAGAGGCACTCTTCACTTACAAAAGACCCCTAGCACCAAGGTCTCTATTCTTTGTGCTTTTGTACCACCCCAGGCTCCCACACAGAAGTTTGGAGCTTGCCTGAGTCCTAGGGGTAAAGGAGGTGGAGAGAAGAGAGTAAAACAAACAAACAAAACAAAACAGAACCATTAAGTGTTGAGAGAACAAGAACAGAAGGCATTACAAAGTGGAGGGGCATCTCAGAGGCGCTGGGCCCCTGACTCCCAAGCAAAGCTACCTTCCTTCAGGGCGGCCTCCCCCAGCCCCTGGCATTTAGTACTTTACTTGGTTAAAATACCTGCATTTTAATCTAAAGATTTAATTAGCATCTGCTCTGAGCTAGAGCCTATGCTGGCTTTCTTTGTTCTGTCTGGTTTACGAGAGATTTCTATGGATTAAGCAGCAGCCTCTTTACCACACACCTGTTAGAACGGCTACAATTTTGAACCCTGATAACACCAAAGGCCCGCAAGGATGTGGAGTGACAGGAACTCTCATCGCTGAGGAGGATGCAAAAGGGAGCAGTCACTTTGTGAGATAGGCAGTTTCCTACTAAGCTAAGCACACTCTTACCACAGAATCCGGCAACGGTGCTCCTTGCTGTTTACCCAAAGGAGCGGAAAACTTGCATCCACCCAAAACCCTGACACAAGGGTTTATAGCAGCTTTATTCATAACTGTCAAAAAACTGCAAGCAACCAAGATGTCTTTTTGATAGGTGAATGAATTGAGGCACACCCAGACAATGGACTACTTTTCAGCTATGAAAAGAAATGAGCTCTCAAGCCAAGAAAGACACGGGGGAATTTTAAATACAGTAAGAAAGTAAAGGAAGGCAGTCTGAAAAGGCAGTGCCCTCTGTGGTCCCAACTATAGGACATTCTGGGGAAGGCACAACTATGGTCAGGAAGATCAGTGGGTGCAGGGGCTCGGGGCTTGAGGGAAGGATGAGGGTACAGCACGGACTTTTATGAGTGAAAGTTCTGTGTGATACTGGGACGGTAGATACATGACTTCCCACATCTGTTAAAACACACAGAACTGTGCAATGTAAAAAGTGAACCCTAATATAAACTATTGACTCTAGTTACTGTATCAATATTGGTTCACAAACTAACAAATATACTGTACTAATGCAAGATGTTAATAGTCCCCTATTAACATCTTGGTCCAGAGCATGAGAGGAGGGATTACATGGGAAATCTGCTTAATTTTTTTGGTGAACCTAAAACTACTCTAAAGGCTTTTTTTTTTTAAAAGTAGCCTCTTTTAAAATATATTTTATTGATTTTTTACAGAGAGAAAGGGAGAGGGATAGAGAGTTAGAAACATCGATGAGAGAGAGACATCGATCAGCTGCCTCCTGCACACACCCTACTGGGGATGTGCCCAAAACAAAGGTACATGCCCTCAACCGGAATCGAACCCGGGACCCTTGAGTCCGCAGGCCGACGCTCTATCCACTGAGCCAAACTGGCTAGGGCTAAGCAGCCTCTTTTAAAATGCCAATCAATACCTTGGCCTGTCTGTCACTCGCATATGAGTGCCAATGAGCTCACCAGTGCCACCTCTCACACGTGGGTTGGAATAATGTGCAGGGGCAGCACAGGTTGGGACAGCATGCCTCCTGGAAGGAAAGCAGTTATGTAATGTGGACCCGCCATGAATGCTTCACGGGCGACCCGGGGGAAGCATAAAGGTGCTGGGCCTATGATCTGCAGGAAGGGATGTGGGCACAACGGGAATGTAGAAAAATGACTGTCAGTTTTTACTCAGAAAAATACTTTCCCTTTCTTCTGTATTTTCCTATGAGAACCCAGATTTAAAATATCCTCCCTCAGTACTGGCTACAGCACCATTTTTGGTTTGGAAAGTAAAGTCACAGTTTTTATAGTTCAGCTACCTGACAGTGTTGAACAGAATTTGGAGGTTGGTCTGAGAATCTTCTACCAGGCAGTTCTGTTTATGGTAAAATATTGTGTTCATTGCATCTCAGTCCACTCTCCTTTCACTTACCCCTCTCTAAGCCACAGCACCTTTCAGTGCCTGGACAGGTCTGCCTCAGGGCCTTTGCACAGACTCCTATGCTGCCAGGCCTTTACATCTCCTGTTTCTCTGCTACTCAATCAGTATCCAGCCAGCTCCTATTCATCCTTTCAACTTTAGCATAAACATTTCTTCTCTGGGAAAGCCTGTTCTGGTCTCCAGCATCCCCCTGACCCTAACAGACTAGAGCAATTCCCCAGTTATTAATATTTTCCTTTATGGCATCTATTAAAACAAAAATCAATAGCCAGTGTGTGATTACTATTTAATGTGAACCTGCCACGAATGCAAGGACCAAGTGTACATAGTTAACTGCTGTATCTAAAGTGAAGGACATGGTGCCTGGCACACAGTAGCTCTTACATACGTGTTTTTGAATTAATGAATCATTGGAAAGATTTTGAGAAGCTAGGAGCCTAAAATATTAATACTCTGGGACTCACTATGCATACTATTCTTAAACTGGTTCCTTTAAAACCTGCTTTTTGAAAAGAATCTACATATTCTCTTACATCTATATTAAAGTAATATAAATTCATTCTGTGATTTGGTTTCTAGATACTACACTCTAGGCCAGTGATGGTGAACCTTTTGAGCTCGGCGTGTCAGCATTTTGAAAAACACTAACTTAACTCTGGTGCCGGGTCACATATAGAAATTTTTTGATATTTGCAACCACAGTAAAACAAAGGCTTATATTTTTGATATTTATTTTATATATTTAAATGCCATGTAACAAAGTAAAATCAAAAAAATGAATTTGCATGTCACCTCTGACACACATGTCATAGGTTCGCCATCACTGCTCTAGGGTGTGGATGCAGCAGCACAGACTGCCCCTGGCTGCTCTATTACCCTTGGCTCTTCAGACTGGGGCTCCCCTGTGGGGATCTCCCTGGAGGAAGGCTCAAGGGTTTTTATTTGCTCTGACCTTCCCCTGGACCTCTCCCTGTTCTGGGCACAGAAATATCTGCTTCCACTGGGAGATAAAGCATGCAAGGCTACAATGGCATGTGCTGACCTCAGAGTAATTCGTGCTCCATTCCATGACCATCTCCTAAGTGAGGGGGAATTTTCCAAATTCTGCCTATTGAATGGGTTCATCCTAGCATTCTATGGATCCTGCCTTTTCCCCCGCGGATCCCATTATTTCAGGGTTGTAAGCCTCCCAGAAGTGATCGAGGGTGTGGCAATATGGAGCCAAGGTGAGCTCTTCAAGCTTTTTCACATCTGTGTTAGTGTTTTCAGAGCACAAAAGGGAATGTAGAAAAATGACTCACAAAAGACTGTCTTGTATTTTTAATGAGAGAAAACTGCGATTTATTTGCTTTCTGGGCCCCCTGGAAACATTCAGTTTCTTTGTCAGTGTGAGTTGGAGAATGCTGGCAGTGGCTGGGGATGGACATGCTATCTTCTAGAGGAAAAAAAGCCTCTTTAACCTTCAGTTGGGCACTGATTCGGGACTATTCTTGATGCTTATGTGGATTTGGCATACTATTACTTCCCTTCATCATCGTTGACTTTATCAAACTGTTGGGCTAGCCTAGATTTCTTCTTGTCAGATTGGCAATAATACTTAAATTTATTTTTGTCTTCTGCCTGTGTGGGCTGTAAGAACTGTGTGATGGGAGCGGATGCAACGGGTCTAGAAATATGTTCCTGCACAGGACAGAGGCTCTTTCTGTTTCACTTCCTGCACTCAAGGTGACAGGTCTTCTTTGGTACCACCTTATTCCAGTACTTGAAGACAAAACGGAGAACCTCAGGAACAAATCTAAATGTAAACGTTAAAGACAATAGGCAACTGAGCTCTTCCTTGGCTGGGCCCCTCCCCCCACGGCGGGGTGGGTCCTATGCCAGAAGGTCCTCCGCTCCTCGCTCCTTGGGGTTTCTTGTCCCCACACAAGGGTCAGGACCTGGGTCTCCTCAGTCAGGGCTGGTGATGAGGATGCAGGGAGGCAGCTAGAAGAGCCACTCAGACTGAGGAATCTGAGATCTGCAATCACTTAGATCCCCACTTCCATGGTCCCCACGTTTTTTGGTAAATTAATTGCTCTGCATATATTTTAGTGAACTTAGAACCAGCCTTGGATATTGAAATATAGGTAATGTAGCTAAGTTTTATGCTTCTTTCCCACCGTGAAATGTAATACTCAGTTTAATACAACTGAGAAAAATAATTTTAAAACTCAAAAGCTAAGTCTTTTTATTTGGTATAACAAGCATCAGTGGTTCAGAAAAATAATGCAAAGAATAACGTCAGGTATTGTGCGTTTTTGGCAAAGGGTATTATTGACCTGAGTTAATGAACAGGCTGAAGAACATACCTCTGTCAAAAGCCATCTTGACATCTTCAATGAGGTCACTAAATCCTGACACTCGGTACAGTCCTTCAGAATTAAGACCTGCGAATAAAGCAAAGGAGCTCATCAGTTTCCTTGAAATCATGCCTTTTCTTCAAATTTTAACTTCTTGCCATACTTCAGGCTGAGGAAGTGATGTGTCAGAAAGAATGATAAATACACATGTTTAGAAACCTCTTCACCTTTTTCTCCTGAAATAAAACCATTTCACTGACAGTTCTTTAGCTCTGACCTGCTGCCACCTGGATATTTGTGATCTGGCTCATCACTGTGTCTAATTAGATCAAAGATGTGAAGTCTTAAGGGAAATAATTCATCACCCCAATTATACCATAAATTCTTTTACATAACAGAGGACTAAGATAAACTATATTAACAGGCCCATAGCAATTTTTCCCAAGTGAGAAAGAATAATTAGGGTGTAGCTCTGGTTTTTGGCCTAGGATAGTTTTAATAGAGCATTATGCCTTTGCTTCTCAGACCCAAGGAAAAAAACACAAAAAAATGGAACAATGAATTGGTATCTACATGTCAACTTTTAGACATTTAGGAAAACATCATCCATAAATAGACTTTTAGGCATATTTCCTATAACTGGTTAAATGTACCTAAATGTCTCTTGAAATCAAGTGTTTAATTATTTGTTAGATTAACTCCTTTCAGACTTTCAGATCATTTGCCATCTGAAATCATTTCCCCTAAACTTTCATAAGACAACGGGGTTGTGCAACAAGGCACCAAAAATAGCATCAGGACTCGCACTCCTGGTGAATTACAATCGCTCTGCATCGCACGGGAAGCACCTCACCTCTAGATTCAATTTCCCTGATGCACATGTCCACCACCATCGGCCGCTTGGTGATGTGGGCTTTCACAAGTGTTGTGAGGTCACAGCTATACACCTTCTTGACATGTTTCAAGTCTGGCTTACAGTCATTTGGGACCATCTTGGAACACTGCTTATGAACATTCAAACCACAATCTAAAAAAAGAACAAAGAAAGAAAATATTCATTACTAGAGGCCCGGTGTACAAAAATTTGTGCACTCGGGGGGGAGGGGGGTCCCTCAGCACAGCCTGTGCCCTCTCACAGTCTGGGACCCCTCGGGAGATAACGCCCTGCTGGCTTAGGCCTCCTCCCGGTGGCAGAGGGCAGGCCCAATCTCTAGGTGCAGCC
>NW_006288615.1:15453988-15465301 GCF_000327345.1 Myotis davidii | reverse complement strand
CGAAACAATGTACAACTCCAGCTCTGACTCCAGCTCTGAGATCCCAGCTCGCTGAAAGCTGGTTGTTGGTTTTTTTTTAGCTTCTATGTTTGTTATAATGTTCAAACTGCAGGCTCAGAGGCCTGCAAGGCAGGCGGGGAACGTTGGAGTACTCTGTCACAGAAGCAAGCAAGCCTCATGTTAGTTTCAAGCTGCCTGGCTGCCGGCTGCCATCTTGGCTTTCAGTTAATTTGCATATCTCGCTGATTAGCCAATGGGAAGGGTAGCGGTCGTACACCAATTACCATGTTTCTCTTTTATTAGTGTAGATTGTTTTGGAGTTTTGAGCATTCTGAACTATTTTAGCAAAAGACATTGCAGCTTGAATTAGGGTTAAAAGGGAACTAGCTCCCAGCAGACCCTATTTTTCCCATCTCTTCTCTTATAAGACTTTTTGGGTTTTAAGTCAGTAGACCAAACTTCTAGCTCAGGCTTTATCATTTATTTGCTATTATGATCTCAAGAGAATACCAACCCAACCCAAACCAAATGAATAAGTGTTTAATTAAATATCTATAAAACGTCATATTATGCCAATTAGCCAACTAAAATTTTACCCATTTAAAGTTACATAAAAATATACTTAAATGTGGAATATAATCGCATTTTAATATCTAAAAATAGCAAGTTATTATTTATTACTACTATTATCTCTAGCTTACTAATGCCAAACACTATTCCAAGTGCTTTATATTATTCCATTTAAACTCACAAAACTCTATGAAATGGATACTATTACTCTTCTCATTTTATAAACCTGACAAAACTGAGCACATGGGTGTTAAGTAATTCACCCAAGGTTGTGTGTTTACTCTGTAGGGAGCTGAGATTCAAGCCTACAGTGATTCTAGGGTCTGTGATTATAACACTACACTCTATTGCCTCTACTGAAATTATTCCTTTGCTTTGTAGTTTTACTGGACTGTAACTTCTAAGACGCTATAACCCAAATATTTTCTAGTTAATATTTATTTTAAACTGGAAGTAAAGAATAGAGGAAAATGAATATTTTATTAAATTAGACTGAAGAGTGATAAACCATAGCTAAATAATCTATATATATAAAAGCCTAAGTGACCATTTGACCGGTAGCACACTGACGACCCAGAGGGCAGACGCTCAATGCACAGGCATAGAAACATGGAAAAGACTGATGAATCTCAGAGGGAAGGGGCGAGTGGGGGGGGCGGGAGATTAACCAAAGATCTTATATGGATACTAGAGGCCTGGTGCACGGATTCATGCACTGGTGGGGTCCCTCGGCCTGGCCTGTGGGGACAGGGCAGAAATTGCCAGTCTGACATCCCCCGAGGGGTCCCAGATTGCGAGAGCGGCCTCTAGTTTGAAATAAAAGTCATTTTTATGTTTTCAAAACATAACCCATTTGTTTTTAAGTTAATGAAAACCTGATGCTGACATTATGTAAATCTGAACAATGTGGAGTATATATTGTTTATAACCAGGTCTTAATAAAAACACTGATATTCACACAATGCCGTGACAACTGTCTATGGTCCTTGAACATGCTTTAGTTTTGCTTGCTTTTCTGGCAGAGAGGGGAGCATAACATTGACCTCACGGAATTGTTATGAGAATTAATAAACCAATGCATTCAGGTGCTTCACATATTATAAAATGTTTGACAAGTGCTGGTGATCAGATGATTAATATGACTTTTAGTAATGCTGCAATCTAGTTATATACAGTAGTAACCATGAACAGACAAGGAAAATTAGCCAAAACTTATAATGGAATTTTCTTTCATTAAATATATAGATACTGCTGACAAATAAGAACCTGAGGTCTGTGGTGACTAAGGGAGGATTCATATGTACTGAGCACTTCCATGTGCAAAGACAGGCGAGTTGCAGCGGGAAGCTGAGTGTGCACATGTGTGTAAGCGGGCAGCACGGAGACAGCACGGCCAGTGGTAACAGGGCCCAGACATGAACATTGCTAAAGACCAGCTTCTTCTTTGAATACGTAAAGGCTTCTAGAGCAAAGAGCTCGATCTGTACTATCTGAAGAAATGATGCAACACCATTCTGTATAGTTAAATAACGTCCAAATGAATACATGATTGAAACTCCAAATTCCTCTTTATATCTATGGATAAGAGTTCTGATTCACTATAAGGCAAATCAATGGCAAAATGTCTGTTTAAAAGACCTTGTTTCCCCTGAACATTTAAATATTTTGTATAACTTCTGAAACTTAGAGTTAGATCTAGAATCTATCAGCTGTGCAATTTTGAGTGAGTTACCTAACTTTTCTGTGTAGCAGGTATATAAAATGGGAATAACAGTATTTATCCATTATTAGATCAATTTTTATCTCTTAGGTTAATACATATAAAGTGCTTACATGTAAGTAAATTATAAGTATTTACTGTAACTATTTCTGAAACATTTGGAGAAGCTCCTCATATGGGGTGTCTCAGGCTGTTACAAGGCATTGTCATAACCAGCTTATGGTCAGAAGGTAAGTTGAACTCTAGGCCCTTTCTGTCTGTAGATATGAATACCAGGTCCTGAAAAGGACTTGGATGTTTGGGGTTTTAGTTCTTCCTCATCTACACTGTTCTTTTCATTTACGTAAAAGTATCTCTAAGTAAGTACATCATTTTTCTCTAGCTGCTCTTATCAAATTTGGGGAGTTTTCAGCCACTAATTTTCAAATAGTTTTTCTGTCTCTCTTTGTCCTCTTCTGGGACTCCAACACACAAGTTAAATCTTCTGTTATTGTCCCATAGGTTGCAGTTCACTTTGTAAAATCTATTTTCTCTCATTTGAATTGGATAATTTCTACTGATTTACAAGTTCATTGATTCTTTCCTCTGTCATCCCCACTTTGCTACTGAGCCCATCCGTGAGTTTAATGATTTTTCAGTTCTAAAATTTCCATTTAGTTATTTTTTATAACTTTATTCACTTTATGATATTTTCTATTTTTTCATTTATTTCAAGGGTGTTTTTAATTGCTTGTTGGAGCATTTTTGTCATAGCTGCTTTCCTTGTCTGACAATTCCATCATCTATGCTGTCTCAAAATCGGTGTCTGTTAACTGTCTTTTTTTTTTTTTTTTCTTTTCATCTGAGTTGAGATTTTCCTTGTGGTATAAAGTATAATTTTGAACTATATTCTGGATTTCTTGAGTGTTACAAGACTCTGGCTCCTGTTGAAATCGTCAGGATTAGCAGGCAGGTAAACTGTTCAGATTCAGAATGTACATTCTGGCCTACATCCTGGCTTACTTTTGGAGGCCATGGTTCCAACGTCAACCTAGGTTACAAGCCTCTGCAATGCTTTTGCGGTGCCATTTTGCCTGCTTACTTATATGCCACCCAAATGGCAGGACTCTACCCCACATTCTGGGGAAGAGGGAGGGCCACCACCTCCTACTTACTGCAGGGTGGGCATGGGAGTTGGCGCTTGCCCACAAACCTGGCTGAGGAGTGCTGTGCTGCAGGGAACTGCAGGGTAGGCACAGCGGACAGAGTTTTGGTTACGTTCTCAGTCATCTCATTAAAGCAGGTGAGGCATGAAGGCAGGGCTCTGCCCACAGACTTGGGCTGAGAGGGTACTGCTTCTACTGTAGAAGGGGGTGGGATGAAAGCCAGGGTCCACCCACAAGCTCGATCAAGGAGGGGTACCACTTTCTTCCTGCAATATAGTGATGGAAGACAGGCTCCACTCAGACGCACAGGAAAGAAACGCACCCTTGCGATTGCAGGGTGGGGTAGAAAACAGGGTTCTACGCAGACTGCTGCTGCACACCCTGTGGTGAGGGGCAGCAATGTGGCTTTTCATGGTGTTCACGTGGAGAACGGTAGGTGTGGCTGAACGATTTCTGTCCACTGAACTATGCTTTTCCCAGGGCTTTGTAGGATGAGCAGGCTTTCCTTGGGATTACTTCTT
Organism: Myotis davidii; assembly: GCF_000327345.1. NCBI lineage: Eukaryota > Metazoa > Chordata > Mammalia > Chiroptera > Vespertilionidae > Myotis > Myotis davidii. The sequence goes on along the minus strand of NW_006288615.1, from coordinate 15,461,345 downwards.
GTTGTGTCTGTTGACAATTATGTGTTAGGAGTTTCTCTGGTGCCCAGGCTGGAATACAGAGGAGGTTAAAAACCAAAACGAAACCCCAAACACCAGGAGGCAATTCACTGCCGGGTTCCTTGAGTCCTGAGGTCCCTAGTCTGTCTTCCTTCTTTTCCCAATCCCCAGAGTCTTCTGATAGGTGACATATATATCTTGTTCAGGGAATTTTGTTATTATTATTGTGAGGAACAAAATGAAACATATTTATTCATCTTGTCCAGAAATGGAAAAACTCTTAGATAGTATTTTCAAGGTATAAAAGTCAGCAAAGCTTCCTAATCTAATAATTATGTCGATGTGCCGCATACTATTTAAGTGTGTACACAGCAGCCACAGATCCAGCAGGAAAGGGCTGTATGTAACAACCTAACCCAATGTCATTTAAGAAAGACAATGAAAGTTACTCAGCCACAGAGCCGTAGAACTGAGATTTCAACACTGGCTTCCTGACTCCCAGCCTGTGGCATTAACGGTCTGATAGTTTTCCCTTTGAATGTTTGAAGTTATCTCCCATTTCAAACATCAGCAGAGTCCTAAGATTTCTGTCCGGACGGGCTGCCCTTTTCGCAGGGCTTTGGCTAGAAAGAGCAAGCTTTTCTTGGGATCACTCTTTGTCAGTGCTTATTGGCATTTATGGGTTGTGGGCTTTTCTAGTGCCCACATAATTTTTTGCTAATGACCCAATAATTTGTGCCTGGGTGAAAACTGGATAAACTGATGACTAAGCTTAGACTTAGGGGAGAGGAAAGTGTTTGTTTTTTTTTACAAATATATTTTTATTCACAGAGGAAGGGAAAGGGAGAGAGAGATAGAAACATCAATGATGAGGGAGAATCACTGATTGGCTGCCTCCTGCACACCCCATACTGGGGACCGAGTCCGCAACCCCACATATGCCCTTGAATGGAATCGAACCTGGGACCCTTCAGTCTGATGCTTTATCCACTGAGCCAAACCAGCTAGGGCAAGGAAAGTGTTTTTAAACTGATATTCTTTCTTCCACTTGAGTAAAATTAAACCATGGAACAATATATTGTGCTAAATTTTATAAATAAATGTCAAAGGCCACATTTTTGGCAGGATTGGATAAGAAGTCCTTCAGAAGATGAAAGGATAGGGTAAAGTCATTAAAGCAAAGCATCTTTATACCCTGAAGTTCACAGTGCCATATACTAGCTATGAGCTTGCTCTGAAAATTGCTGCTTCAAGGACCAGCAGTATATCAATTTTCAGCTTGCCATTAAGACTTTATTTGGTTTTCATACTTATTTATTAAAGTCATATAACTCTTATATAGTTCTATTTCTCCCAGGAAAGATCTACACTATAAATGAAAAAAAAAAGTCCATAAAAGATCATTTCACTTGCCACATCTCTTGGATTGGTGGGTTATTTTTATATTACAATTAAACCACATTTCCTCTCCCAATTATTCAAGTTAATAAGCATAGAATAAACATATGAAAGGAAGAATAAAAAAATTCAAATCACATTTTATTCTGTCCTTTATTAATAAACTATTGGTATTACTTACACTGCTAACTTTAGGCTACTCCAATTTTCTTGGGCTTGATTTCCCTAAAAATGTAATGTATCCTTTATCTAGAAAGCACAGAAATATACTTTTTGAAATAAATAGCTGCTATTATTCTATTGATAGCATTAAGGGGTAATGTTAATGTGTTTTGAAAGTAAAGATAATTATTCATTCTTTTACACGAGTGTTCATATTTTAAATAACTGCAAGTAAAAGCTCTATTTTTAAACACTTCTTAGTTGTCCTCCCCCATCCGCCTTCCATGTAGGAGAAGTGGGGGGAACCTATTTCTAATTTACATTAGAAGTCCTATAAGCAAAATTAAGGCAAATACTTGTTCTTTGGGATATTTGTGAAAATACTACGTTTGATTAAAAGAGGCTACATAAAAGTTTTAAGCAAGTCCAATGAATTTCTTGCTGGCTTACAAGGACAAACATAATTTTTTTAGGTATAGTCAATCAGAATAGTAATTAAAATAAACAACATTACTTCCACTTCCTTTCTTCAGCCCAGAAGTTAAATGCTTGTACATCTGAAGCAAGAAATACATTTAATTATTAGGAACAAACCTGCTGCCATTTCCCTTGGGGGGCTGGCAGTAATGATAACACCCTGAAAGAATATAGTCACTTTAATAAATAACTAATACTAAGTTGATATGTCTGAGATAGAATAAAATTATCTGACTAATTTCTTAGAATATTCTGGTAAGGCTAAAATGAAAGCAAGACAGGAATGCTGGTGGAAGTCTTTTTGGTGGCAGGGATGTTTGGCTATCTCAATGAGTATATACTAACTAGAGGCCCGGTGCACAAAATTCATGAACTGGTAGGGTCCCTAGGCCTTGCTGGCAATCAGGGCCTATCTGCGGGGCGATCGGGGCGGGGGGGGCGGGGAGCGCTGGCACCTGCCTTAGCTGGCTTTTGGCCTGTGGGCTGAGGGCAGTTCCTGCGTTAAGCATCTGGCCCCTGGTGGTCAATGTGCATCATAGAGACCAGTCGTTCACCATTCGGTTGATTTGCATATGAGGCTTTTATTATATAGAATAATAGACACTTTAACCTAGACGCTTACATTTCATAAAGAAGAGAAAAGTGCTTGGTGAAACTATTCTATCTGAACAATGACAATCCTTTGAAGTTTACTTTTAAAGACCGCCTACTTCAATCATAAGTATTTTAAGGAGGAGCACCACTGCCAAGCTGCAGTAGATACTGTCCTGTAACATCACTTTGCTCACTGTAAAGAAGGGGAGACGTTGGTAGAGGTTCCTACTACGGAACCTTGTGCTGAGGGGTTTGGAGAAGATCATGTCTGTAATGACTGGTGTTCCCACTTGTCCTCGTCGGCTGTGCAGTGCACTGCATAGCAGCAAGCCTGCTATTAGCTGGATTCAGTCTGATTCCTACAGCAACTTTTTCAGTCTGTTGATTGCACCACCACCCAACATTTTATATGATGTTGTTTAAAAAAAAGAGAGGGGGCTGCTGAGATACAAAATCACTGCTTTTGGCCAACACTCCTTTAAAAAAGTCCTTGCCTGGCCAGCATGGCTCAGTGGTCATGTCAGCCTATGAACCAGGAGGTCACGGTTCAAGTCCCGGTCAGGGCACATGCCCGGGTTGCAGGCTCAATCTCCAGGGTGGGGTGTGAAGGAGGCAGCCAATCAATGATTCTCTCTCATCATTGATGTTTCTGTCTCTCTCTCTGAAATCAATAAAAACCTATTTAAAAAAAATTCCTGACAAGTCTACCTTGGTGGAGTGTAAAAAAAGAAGTCAGAACGAAGCAGGCTATCTTAGGGATCAAAAGCAATAAATACATCTCTCTTCCGACAGGCAGTAAGCTGCCGTTTCTCTTTGGAAGTGGTATCTTTAATGTGTGGTAGCTAGTGCATTCGTTTCCTATTGCTGCTGCCAATCACCACACACTTGGTGAGTTAGCATGAGTTTCTCCTCTGACAGCTCTGGAGGTTACAACACCTGGGCTGGAAGCAAGGTGCTGGCGGGCCCGTGCTCCTTCTGGAAGCTCTCGGGGAGTCTGTTTCTTTGCCTTTTCCAGCTTCTCCAGGCCTGCATTCCTTGGCTCCGGCCCCCTCCCTCCAGTAAACCAGAGCGTGGCTCATCTCCCTCCGATTTCTGCTTCTGTCCTTACACCTTTCTCTGCCTGGTCTGCCTCCCTCGTATAATGGTTACACAAGGCCCACCTGACAATCCTGACACTACCATCTCAAAATCCTCAACTTCATCAGAGTCCCTTTTGCCACAAAAGGTAACATATTCACACGTTCTGAGGATTAGGAAGTAGAAATCTTCGGGAAGCCTCTGTTCAGCCCACCAGTTACTTCTCTCTGGCTCTTTAAATTCTTAATTCTGTTTCAAATAAAGTGATGGCTCAAAGGTCAGGATGAGCCACTTTATATCTAAGAATCCCACCATCAATCCAAATGTAATTAGTTGCCATGGAAATCAGAACTAATTGAAATCCCAACCATCCCCATTTTAAAAAAACGAGCTGACCTGTTCTTATATTACACATCAATATGGTCCAAATCACATAGACGAACGCTTTTAAGCACAAGATGTAACATAAAATGAAAAATCTCCTCAAGGCTTTTCTTTCAATTCCCGCCCCTTGACTCATAACAAGAGGTGAGGGTTACTAATGCAAGTGGCTGTGGGATGGAGTGGCTCATTTTCTTTCTCCTTTTTTTCATATTATTACTATCCTAAGTGTTCCAAACATTTCTGTCAAACATGATTTGGGAACGTAGCCTATTGCTGAAGATTATTCATGTGTTGTACCTATTCTCTTCTAACAGCTGACTCAGAATTCTTACGCAATGGCCTTCACCCTCTCAAAACATAAAGGATGCACATGCTAGTGAAAGAGCTGATGAAGTTAGTGGCAGTCATAGTGCTTAGGAAACTGTTGCAGTCTCCGCTGGTCAAGGCTGTGTCATAAAGGCAATCCAGGCTTATGGAGACCATCGCTCCTTGAGCAGGTGGAAAGAATATTCCATTTGCCTCTGAAAAACCACAGCAATGCCGATGTTCTTACCACTGCCACTTCATCAACACTTTCTGTTCCCTGTGCTCCTCTCCAGTTCCAAGGCTCAGAAACAGCCTTCCCGTGGTATTTCCTCGTCCTGACTCTGGGTAGCCACTGGCAGGGTGATAATTATTTTTATTTACGCTCTGGGCAGAGGCCTGCATTGGGGTGTCGCCCTCGCACGAGGGAGGAGTTAGACTGGATTGAGCTGAGCCCCTCCCTAGTGGACTCCTCTGCACCGGTCACAGTCAACACGTGGGCCTTCTTCTCCCTCCATTTGGCTGGTGATGGATGCCTGGGACTTCCTCATGCCTTAGTGATAATAACTAAAAGGAGGGTGATTTGGGACATTCACATGCAGTGCATATTGTACCTGTTATTCAATGGAAATGCAATTTAGAAATAAGAAAAATCATACCCTAGAAGTTTCTGCACATAACATAAAAGATTCCATTAAAAATCAGGCCACAAGAGAAAGGTTGGTTTTTACAGTGATAGATTTGACAGGATTATTATAGCTATAATTTTGAACTACTGTAGTCTTAGTATACATTTCTAATGTTAATCTTCATGCTAAACGACATGTAAGACGGCAGTTTTCAGTTTTACAATTTAAATAGCAGAAAGAAACTTATATGACCAAACACTATGTATTTAAAATTTAAGTGGTTATCTTTAGCTTATGCCAGAATTTAGAGCAGTTTGAATAAATGACCAATACTCTGTATAGTTGTTATATACAAATGAATTTCACATGATGTGAATAACCACTTATTTCATAAAGCATGGTTCTTTATGTGCAAAATCTTAAAAGTTTCTAAATTTAAATCTAAAAATACTGTGGTTATGCTTTATAAAAAGATTTGGCATATTCAACACTTTAAAATATCACAAAATACTAGTGACTAAGTGGTTTTTCAGAATTTGGTAACCCTCTTCGAAGACAAATTCAGACTTCTAAAGCTCCAACTCAATTTCACAAAATTTAGTAAGGACAATCCAGCTTAACAACTTATCTTTAAAATTCCGTTTCCAAGGCAACAATCATTGGTCCCTGTAAACTGTTTTTTAAAAAATCATTTTTATAAATTTAGTTCCTGCAACATCAAAGACAACAGTTAAATATAACTGCCTTACTTATATCTCCTTTTATCAGACTCTTTGAACAAGCTGACTTCTCTCTTTTTAAAGGAGTAATACCAGATCCCTAGTCTGTTGTTCATTAAGTACAAGTTAAGGGCAAATAAAATATCAATTTCCTAAGTGGCTGCCTGAAAATCCGGACTACTGCATGTTGTGTTAAGGGCAAACCAGGATCTAACCCAGTGATGGCGAACCTATGACATGCGTGTCAGAGGTGACACACAAACTCATTTTTTTGGTTGATTTTTCTTTGTTAAATGGCGTTTAACTATATAAAATAAATATCAAAAATATAAGTCTTTGTTTTACTATGGTTGCAAATATCAAAAAATTTCTACATGTGACCCGGCACCAGAATTAAGTTAGGGTTTTTCAAAATGCTGACACGCCGAGCTCAAAAGGTTCGCCATCACTGCTCTAGCCCATTGTGCATAACAGCAAATCTCCTTCAACGCCCTCCTCCTAACTCCTTACTCAATCCAGTGAGAGGGAAGAGCTCTTACCTGCACATTTCACTCCCTGAGCAATGAGACCCCACATGAAGTTGGCACAGTACTCACACCAGTGTGGCCCTCGGAACGTGTGGACCTGAAAAAGAGTAGCGACAAAGTGGCCAGAGGGAAACACATGAGTGAGGAGGCTGTTTCCTGTAAAGAGCTGATACACATACGAGCCAAGGTTAGGGCCAAAGGGCACGATATGGTCGCATTCCGCAAAGCCTTAGTGGAGTTGAACTGACAAGCAGTTAAAACTTCTTTCCTCTTTGTCTTAGACATGGTGGTAAATCACACCAATATTCTGCAATTTACTTTTGAAAATAATTTCTACATTGGAGTTTTGCAACTGTTCCCTGCACAGTGAGCAACCTTATTAGCGTGTTATGCTGGCGTTTTCTGAGCACTGTGGCATGCAGGAGGAGGGGGAGGAGCCATGTACAGCATGTCTGAGTCCTGGGAACGGTTTTGCCGGGTGATTCACCTTCTGTCCCCTGTGACCACAGTTAGGGCCACAGATGTTGAAGATGATACTCAGTGACTGGTCACGACTGAATCATCATAAAGTGCCAATTTCTGTTCAAAATTATTTGATACTTATTATGTTAAGAAAGAGACTGAATGTATTTTTGGAACTACAGTCAGTCAGGAACCCTGTTTTAGCACAGGAATTACTCAGTAATCATTCCAGCTCATGAAGGTGACACTGCATTTGAGTTCTTTATCCCTAAGGAAGGAACCCAAAAAAGAAAGGATTCCAGGGCTAAGACACCTATAGGTTTTTTACTACCAGTTAATAATGCGGATTTTTTAATCAAAGAAAACACGGTAATTTCAAGAGAAACATCAAAAGTACTTTATTCAAAGTAATGTCCATCACTAGCTACACATTTCCCCATCTTTCAGGTAATTTGTGGATACTGTCCCAATAGAACTTTTCTTGTTTTGAGGCAAACCATTCAGAGACCCAATTTTCCACTTTGTATATTTTGAAGTACTGCTCAGAAACTGCATGTGCCATCAATCGGAACAAGTGGTAATCTGAAGGATCAAGGTTTGGTGAATACGGCGGGGGGGGTGATACTTT
>NW_006288615.1:15443019-15453285 GCF_000327345.1 Myotis davidii | reverse complement strand
TCCCGAAATATATGATAACTTTTTCTTCAAAATAAAGTAATGAATTAAAACTTCCCGCAAATGCTCTTTTTTTTGCCACAAAATTCAACATTTTAAGAATAAAAGTATCTATGATGCTAACAACTTCAGCAAGTTTGACATATGAAGTTTTGAAACTTACTGTCAATACAACAAAATAGCATACATATCAAATCACATATATATCAACATATGTGTAACTCTATCTATTGAAAAAAATCCGCATTAGTAACGGTACACCTAGTATGTACAGGAAAGAGAAGCCATTCTACCTTAACTCAGGTGAAAAAGTATTGGTCAAATAGGAAAGTAATGAATCCAAACCCCAAACATTAGAAAATAGAAAAAAATGATTACCAGTAACACGATAAGATTTCTGAGCAAATGTTGGCTGAAAATACACTCAAGAAGTAAGTTTTGTGTGTGTGTTTTTTATTTTTTAAAAAGGGAGAGGGAACAAAGAAGCCACTGAACTGTATCAAATTACATTTACTTGAGATAATTTCTTATATATATGATTTCTTCCGGCAGAAAAACAGTAATATAAGAGCGTGAATATCAGAGTGTGACTATTTGATTCCAACATAAATATCTGCTGAAACAGCTATTGCAAATAATGAAATTCACAGCGAAAATGGTCATCTTTACTGCTGTTCTATTTATGTATCAAATAGGTCTTAGAAACCAAGGCAATGCTTTTTAAGAGAGATATATATTATCATTTCTTCAAACTTAAGTTGCTGCTGAACATAAGACTTACAGTAAATGGAGGTAGGGCAAAAGTTGGTTTACAGTGTGTATGGAAAAATAATACAATAATTAATACATAATACAATAAACTGTTTCCATTTAGAAAAACAATGTCAATTAAACTATGACAAGCCACTGATTATAAGATAAATGCCAATTCAGAGGTGTTAAAATGACACAAAAGTACATATTAGAATCAATGAAATATGGTATACCAGATTTCAAGATACTACTCCTGGAAAAATACCCATATATGGCTGCAATGGGTAACCTGGGGTTCATTCCAAGCAGTTATGTATTTGTAATTGTGGTTATTGCTAAGTGAGCTTGAGTACTAAGGATCGTGTTGATATTGGAAAGAAGGCATAATCCCTTTTATGTCTTTGACAGGAAAGTGTCAGGAATGCAGACAAAGTTGCTTCTGGATTGTTAATGATGCTCAGAGTCTGCAAATTGAAAGTATTTCCTGGAGTTCCTGAAGCAGAGTCCAAGATCAACATTCAGATAGACTGGGATGTCCTTGTGTTGGTCCACGTTCCTCTGAGTGAATGAAACTGGATAAACTATGCAATCCTGCTTCACTCAGGGGAGAATGAGTGAAATAGATAGCTCTGACTCATAAATAAGGTTAGATAATCTACACCAGGGGTCCTCAAACTTTTTAAACAGGGGGCCAGTTCACTGTCCCTCAGAATGTCGGAGGGCCGGACTATAGTTTCAAAAAAAATTATGAACAAATTCCTATGCACACTGCACATATCTTATTTTGAAGTAAAAAAACAAAACGGGAACAAATACAATATTTGTATTTGCATGTGGCCCGTGCGCCATAGTTTGAGCACCCCTGATCTACACTAATAAAAGAGAAAGATGCAAATTGACCGTACCTTCACAACACCCACCAGCCAATCAGGCGTGAATATGCAAATTAACCCAATAAAGCTAGAAGGTTAATTTACATACACAGGCATGAGGGGCCAGGACGCTTGCCTCATTGCCATGGTGATGACACAGGCATTCTGCACCACCCCAGCTGCTTGGGGCCTGGCCTCTGGGCAGCGTTGGAAGGCGGAAAAGTGGTTCTGGCCAGAGTGAAGGCAGTGCCGGCAGCTAGGGGAAGGAAGGCCTGTTCTTGCACGAATCTTTGCACTTTGGGCCTCTAGTCTTATATAAATAGCTATAGACCTGTGAGGTTATTTTTAGGGGAAGTCTTTGGGATGTAAACGGGCTTCTCACTTGCCAGATCTCAGGGTAGTCCAGTCTCACCTAACTTGGTAAGGTTAATGAGAAGGGACTGGAAGCCCCACTTCTGTACCTGTCTGTTAACTCATGATTAAGGTCTTAATGTTACAATGGGAGTACAGAGCAGAGTAGATCACGTGAACTTACTTTATAAAGGGCTGTTGCAAATAGCACTGAGATGTTATGATAGAACTAATTCTCTTCCTCACCTTCACAGAAGAAGTAGTGAGTGTGGCATTTTGCAAATCTTGGCACATTTCTTCGTATTACACCCCTGAAGGGTGTAACTGTCCAAGCAGGCCCAGTGTCCTCTAATTAAATGATCATACAATTATCTCAGAAAGCAATCTTTATAAAATTACACACTTCCTTCTTGGACAGTTTTTATAAAGGCATCCTGAGCAATTTGGAGATGGTTTTATTGTTGTTTTTATTTTTTTTTTGAAAGTTGCTTACATAGCTCTCCAAGAAACTGTTCTACAAATTAGCACCAAAATACTAGAAGCTTACAAAACATCTGTTTGTACAATAGGGTTTACCTGAATTCTCTTTTGAATTTTTGTATCTAAAATTCGTATTTCTTAAATTTTGTTTTGTGACCTCTATGGCTCCATGACTGGATGGCATTAGCAAAAAACTGAATATTGCAGCCTTTTTCTCTTTTTTATTTCCTTAGAGGTCATCCAAACAGAGACTTCATTAATTATTTTTATTACTCATAACACTTAAAGTGATGACACATCCAAAGATACAAAGGATATTGGCTCAAGGAATGCGTGGTAGGTTTCTCCCTTTAAATACACTGCAAGAAAGCTCTACTGACAGCGCCTACCAAGTCTGAAGAAAGCTGGGGGAGGGGCAATCCTCAGGCTTGAAGCAGCCCATGGGCTTGAGTAGGGTCAGCCAGGTGACCCACGGGGTGTCCCTGTTGGCACATAGGAAAGGCTGGGAGCTCAAAGGCGCAAAGCATGAGCGAAGCAATATGTTTGGAGAATTCCAAGGGAGGGCGGGGGTGGAAATGACTGGCATGGCAGGAGATGGGAGGCAGACAGGGCCTTTTCTATGCCTACAGATCTATACTCTGCCTAGTGAGCAATGCGAGGCCACTGATGATTTTTAAGGAGAGCAACACAGTCAAGGAAGGGGGAAAGGCTGGAAGAACAGACTCCGTCGGATGCTACGGCAGTGGTCCAGGGAGTAGATGACATGGATCTGCACATAGGCAGTGGCGATCAAGGGAAAGGATAAAGAGTTTTTGGGAGGCAGAACCCACAGGGTTTGGAGATGGGAAGCACCTGGGCTAACCGTTACGGTTTCAGGCTGGTGACCGGGAGAGGGCGAGAGGTGATGGAGCAAGAATAGAGGAGCAGGTCTGGGAGGGAAGCTCTCAGTAGAGCATTTCTGCAGTATATTTAAAGGGAGAAACCTACAATGCATTCCTAGCCAATATCCTCTTAATCTTTATATATGTCACCACTTAAGTGGGTATGAATAAAAATGGAAGGGAAGGGAATAGCTGATTGAAGATTTCTGGGAAAGAGGAAGTAACTACCTCATGGAGTCAGGTTTCTGAAGGTGTCAAATGGAGATGGGATCCAGGGCAGAGGGATTAGCTTTGAATTAGAGGAAAACCACTTTCCCCTTCTCTGAGTTCAAAAAAGAGTAAGAGGAAAGAGGATGCCTTGGAGGAGTGTGGGGCCTGGAGGCCAGAAAGCTAAGGAAGGAAGTTCCTAGTCTCCATGCATTGGCACATCAGTTCAGTTACTAAGCAAATGAGTTGGGGAAAGTGGGGAACAGGAACTGGAATGTGCCAGAAATTCAGAGCCAGGCTGCTGGACTTGGAAGCAAGTTTCCTTCCTGAGGGACACTAAGTCATACTGTAACAGTGTCAAGTGCATTAAAGAAAAAGTGACAAATACTTTCTTATTAAAAGGGTGATTGTGCTAAACTGGAGCTTTAAATATTTTATTCTGCATGTAGTCTTACGTAATCAGTGATGTTTATATCACATTTACCAATTGAGAAAAAGATAGATTGGACAAATCATACACGGAGAGGAGCTCTTGGGCTGCCCTGCTCTGTCCAGCACCATGGAAGCAGGTGCTGTTCCTGCAGACGAGGCTCGAGGGCACTGACGCCCGCCGACAATTCTGTTTACTACTCATGGTTGTATTTTGATTACCTGTCTTAAAATGACAAAATCAGAATGTAACTGGCATTCAAAATACAATAATTAAAAGATCAGAAGTCGCACCTTGGAGATTCTTTCTGCTTGGGAGGATGCTAGGAAAGAACCTGGGTGGCATTGGGAGAAAGGAAGTCTGGCGTGGTCTCCAGGGGCTCCGGCCAAAGCCTGTGACTAAGAGACTTGCCTGGAATGCCCACCATGTAACTGACAGCCCGTGGCGATCTGCAGCTGGTCCGCGTTGAGGGAATGAAACCACTGATGTCGTCCCAACAGACACAACCAACAGGCACTCAAGTAACAGTTTCCATGTGTCATTTTAAATAGAATTTTTATTCTAATGGCCCCCAATTTGTATGTTTTCATATGTTTGTCTTAGTTTTCCTGTCTCTTCTTCTCCAAGGCTGTCAGCTCTTTCTCTTTCTCCCTCGTTCCCTTCTCTTTCCCATTCAATGAATCTTAGTTTGAATAAGGAAATCTGATGAGAACTTTGCTAGCACTGGATGTAAATCAGGAAAAATCTTCCTCTTGGAGGCCTTTTTTAAAAAAAACTTTACCCCTTTGCCACCTCCATCCAACTCCTACCCCCGTTCCCTCCAGCCATCACCACACTGTCATCTGTGTCTGTGGTTTATGCATACATGTTCCTGGGCTAATCCCTTGACCTTCTTTCATCCAATCCCCCACCCCTTCCCTTCTGACAGCTGTCAGTCTGTTCCATGTATCCATGCCTCTGTTTCTATTTTGTTCATCAGTTTATTTTGTTCATTAGATTCCACATAGAAGTGAGATCTTTTTAAAAAAAAACACACAAAACCAACTTCTGGCTTCTTGCCTGTGTTTCTGATAGTTGAGGCTAACAGGCATATTCTTGTGATGACTGAGGTATTAATAGCATCTTTATCCTATGACATCCACTAGTCTTTGTTTCTCACAAGCTGCCTGTTTCTGCTGTTTACTGTGCAACCTTAATAACATACACTGCTTTATAAGGTGGGAGACATGGCTTCCTTTAGAAACACCACTGCATCTTCCTTAGAGGTATTTAAGCAAATCATTCGATCAATTTATTGAAAAGGGATTTCTTTAGGGAGGGTGTTTTGGTGAGGTAATACAAAAGGCCATCGGCTTCAGCATAAAACATTATCAGTGCGGTCAGGGGTGGTCCTGAGAGCCAGGCAGCCTTGTGAGTTGGCCACTGCCCTCTTTCCTAGGCCACCTCCAAAGGTTTTGGTGCTTCAGTGACTGAGCACCTGGCACGAATTACACCTTCAGGAACAAAGGGCACAGCAAGGAGTTTTAAAGCCTCTTCTCTTTGCAACTGGAGGAAAGACAACTTTGTTACCATGACATCTGAGATTGCTTTTCACCCAAGGACTCCTTTCAAGTTAATCACCTTAAAAACAGAGATGACAGACTAGCTTCATTAGTGGACCCCGAGTCTGTCACAGAGAATGCACTGGCTAGAGTGGGCTGAGAAGGACAGACAGACAGGGAGACGGGTGGACTAGTGAGGGGTCCCCGTGGCACAGGCCAAGGGTTTGTGCCTCCTGGGCACTGACCCTAGTAAACACTGGAGCCACTCTCAACCGGAACTACTGTTGTACCGACCAAAACCCTGGCTTCTGCTTCCCCTCATGTTCCTGACATCCACATCTCCAGCTTGAACGTCAGTAACAGAAACAGGGGAAAGGAAATGCATGCTATGGAAAGAGAAAAATCAGTCCTCCTCACTCTCCCTTCCATAACACTACCTCTAGAAGCAAGCATGAACACACATGGCCAAGGAGACTGCCTGCAAAGCTGCTGCAAATGCAAATCAAACCAGGTTGGAGGTGACAGGAACATTAGGGAAACGGAATTTTGCCTGGGAAGGTGGGAATGCAGTTCGACTGCGCTCTGCGCTCCGCGCTCCGGAGGCCCTGATGAGTCAGTTCTGCAGCACGGTATTGGGCGACGAAGCGGGAGAACAGATGATCAAACCCAAAAGGGAAGAGAAGTAGGTAGGCAGACAGCTGGGCAGGAAAGGCGCTTTCCCTGTCTCCCGTTGTATCTTTAGGGCAATCGGAATGTATCTTTTAAGTATCCAATTTGAATCTCACCAAGATGGCTTCATTTTGATCCAACGGATTTGGAATTTAGAATTTTGGTACTAATTTTGCCACTTCAGTTAAAATATTTTGATTACACTATTAAACCATGGGAAGAGAATGTTTAACATTGGCTATGATCATTAGCAACAAATACATAAAGCTGTGTAGGGATTCCCTGAAAAAAAAGGTGGGGAGGGCATACTTTACATAGGATTGGTGTAAAAATAGCACCTTAAGTAAACACGTACAGAAAAAATGATTATCAATTCCAAGCATACAACCCATTCACTGTAATTCTACATTTAAATTTCCTATGGCTTCCTTAAGGATGTGCCTCTCCCCTCCCATCCCTATCCCCATTCCTCTCCTGTGAGGGAGAAATATCTCTAAAATGACAGCCGGGTTAATGTGGCACAGACACGTGAACTTGCTAGAACAGCAGTCGCCAACCTTTCAGACCTCACGGACCCACCAGTGATCCGCGGATCACCGGTTGGCAACCGCTGTGCTAGAACACCTAGGTTCTGGTGCCAACATAAACACAAGAGTGGCCCCTGACACACAGCCATCTGCCTGAAACCCAGGAATCATGCAGTGGAAAAATGGAAGTTCTCAAGGCATTCCTTTTATTTATTCAGATCACATTACAAGGTACAGATTGTATATTAAATACTATAACTATAGCCGAAACCGGTTTGGCTCAGTGGATAGAGCATGGGCCTGCGACTGAAAGGTCCCGGGTTCAATTCCGGTCAAGGGCATGTACCTGGGTTGCAGCCTCAATCCCCAGTAGGGGATGTGCAGGAGGCAGCTGATCAATGATTCTCTGTTATCACTGAGGTTTCTCTATCCTCAGTAGGGTGCATGCAGGAGGTAGCCAAATAATGCTTCTCTGTCATCATCTATGTTTCTATCTCTCTCTCCCTATCCTTTCCTCTCTAAAATCAATAAAATATATATTTAAAAAAATACTATAACTATAAAATATAACCAACAATGCAAAAACAGTTGCATTTCAATATATGGGCGTTTATGAGTATTAGAAAACTCATAATGTTTAGACTTTTTTAAAAAGAAGTTTCAGAAGCAATTTTTTGTTGTTGTTAAAGGAGCTCTAATGAGAACTGAACCTCTAAAGTGAATCATGGTTAAAGTTTTAAAATGTCAAATGCCATAACATAAACACTTCTACATTGAAAGTTTAGTTTTCATTAGTTGGATGAATAAATTTGCATTCAAATATGAGTAGTACAATATCAATACAGTAAATCAATACTTCAAAATGCCAATCTCCTAACGTTATAGTATGGAGGTGTAATAGAAAAAGAAAAGAAATGAATTCACGTGGTTATGCAGTAAGAACCAGGGTCCAACCCACAGCTCATTGGCAGTCTGTACCCAAGTTTCACATACTGAACTGAACACTAAGACAACAGCCTCAGACCAGTCCACGTGATCTCTGACCCATGATTCCTTAAAGCCAAGTAGGTACTAATATTGACATTTCCACACAACCAGGTTTTAATTCCTCTTTGGCTTGGTTTTAAATCTGTCCTCTAAAGAAGTGCACTCTTTTAACATATTATGTTATGAATGCAAGTATTCCTATTATATATCAGGAAAAAGGTTTGACTAAGATGCACAAGAAATTATGAAACTATGTAGCTTTAAAAACCCTCTTAAAGCTCTAGGAAAAGAGCACCAGATTGTCTCTGTTGTTTCTATTTCATTGATCGCTGCTCTTGTCTTTAGCATTTCCATCCCTCTGTTGCTTGGTTTAATTGGGTCTTCTTGTTTTTTATTCCTAAGGTAAAGCTTAGCTCTTTGATTGAAGACCTTTTCTTTCTTCTCTTAAAATAAGCATTTTAATGGTAAAGATTTCACCATATATATTACTGTAGCCATATTGCATGTATCTTGATATGATGTATTTTTTAATGTCCCTTGCAATCTCTTTAATTCATGAGTTATTCAGCAGTAAGTTGCTTAATTTCTAAATATGTTGTAAATCTTTCAGATATCTGTTATTGATTTTGAAATTCTGTTGTGGTGAGAGATTATGATTTGTATGATTTCAGTCCTTTTACATTTATTGATACTTGTTTTATGGCCTGGAATACTGTCTTGGTGAATCTTCCATGATCACTTGAATAGTATGTATATTCTGCTGTTGCTGAGAATAGTATATAAATATCAATTAAGTCAAATCGGTTGATACTGTTGTTTAAGGTTTCTGTATTCTTAATAATTTTCTATTCTATTTGTCTATTTGTTCTACCATTGGGAGAGAAGTAGGAAATCTCCATCTATAATTATGGATTATCTATTTCACTTTTCAATTCAGTTGTTGATTTATGTAATTTACATCTCTATTATTTTAGAGTATAATATCAATACAGTAAATCAATGCATGTAAATTTTAAATTGTTATGTCCTCTTGATGAATTTTGCTCCCATTAATATTTCTTGTCTAAAAACTGCATTTAATATAAATATATCCACTCTAATTTCCTTTGAATTATTGCCTGATAATTCTATATCTTATTTTTTTTTGCCTCTCTGTGTATTTATATTTAAAATAGGTTTCTTATGGGTAGCATATAGTTGGATACTGCCTTTTTATCCAATCTGACAACCTCTGCTTTTAATAGGGTGTTTGGCCATTTCCAGATGATGTACCTATCAGTATGACTGGGTTTAAGCCTGCCATCTTACTTTTGTTTCCTATATACTATTCCATTTGTTCTTTGTTCCTTTTTCTCTTCCTTGCATCCTTTTAAATAAATTGCTATATTTTATGAATCCATTTTGTTTCCACTATTAACTTATAACTATTATTTTTTAAAGTTGCTTTAAGGTCTACAAAATATATCTTTAACTTATCAGTCTACTTTCAAACAATATTATACCACTGCAGGTACAGGTACAGAATCTTAGTATATTTCCACTCTCCCAATCCCATATTTTATGCTATTGTTGTCATACATTGTACTTGTATAACTATATAATACATCACTATTTTTGTTTTAAACAGTCAATTATCCTTTAATGGCACTAAAATGAAGAAAACACAAATTTTACACTCACCCACATGTTCACCATTTCTGGCACTTTTATTCTTTTGTATAGATCTAAATTTCCATCTGGTATGATTTCCCTCTGTCTGAAGAATTTCCTTTAATATTCTAGTAATATGGGTCTCCTGGTGATCTTTTCACTGAGCTTTTTTTGTTTGTTTAAAAAACATTTTTATTTTGTCTTCATTTTTAAAAGATGTTTTGCTGGATATAGAATTCCAGGTTGGTATTTTTTGTTGTTGTTGAGTACTTTAAAGATGTCATTCCATTGTTTTGTATTGTTTCTGATGAGAATTCTGCTGTCATTCTTTACTCATCCGTATGTAATACATATTCTCCTCTCCCCCACTTAAAAAAAACTTTGTAGGAGTACCAGTGGAAAAGGCAAATAATTTGTTTCTTCTGGTCACATATTTTTCCCACATTGAAATAGTCTTTAAAGATGTTAATACAGAAAACAGTAGTATAAAAGTAATTTCTCTTCTTTAAAAAACTGTACTGTATTCTTGTGTGTGTGTGCAAACTTAAAGTCCTACAAAACCATAAAACTACAAACACATTAAGAAGCTGAAATGTGAAAATAAAATTCAAGAGAAACTGGACACATGCTTAATATCTAAATTCTAGAGATGTCCTCTATAAATTTTGTTATCATATGTGAGGGATGAACAACTTCACTTTTCAGGCTAAGGCACATATACGAAGGTGGTCCCATCCTATCTAATAAAAGACAAAAATGGTAATTGGCGTACGACCAATACCCTTTTCATTGGCTAATCAGGGCTATATGCAAATTAACTGCCAACTAAGATTGGCAGTTAACTGCCAACTAAGATTGACAGTTAACTGCCAACTAAGATTGGCAGTTAACTGCCAACAAGATGGCGGTTAATTTGCATAT
>NW_006288615.1:15439495-15442281 GCF_000327345.1 Myotis davidii | reverse complement strand
CAAGTGCACGAATTTCGTGCACCGGGCCCCTAGTAAGATTATAATGGATTATAAGCAAAAAGTTTGTTTGCGATATTGGGAAAAAAAGGTTGGGTATGATGGCATGATGTTGAATTTACCGCTAGCTCGGGGTGGTTTAAATAGATGAGGCTCAGCAATGCTGTGCAACTGCCTTGCACCTGCTTGCGTGTGTGCGCACAATCTCACTTTCTTTCCCTCTGTTTCTCTTTTATGTTTTTGTTAATCCTCTCCCAAGTATATTTTTTCTATTGATATTTAGAGAAAGTAAAAGGAAGGGGGAGAGACAGAGAAAGAAAAACAAAATGTGAGACACATCAGGGATTGAGCCTGCAACTGAGGTACATGCCCTTGACAGGAATCGAACCTCAACCTTCAGTTTGAGGGCCACTGCTCCGAGCACTGAGCCAAACCGCCAGGGCCTCTCTGTTTCTCTTTATCTCTCTTTCCTCCCAGACCTGTTCCTCCCTCTCCTCTCCTTTATTATTTCTTGTCTCAAGCTTTACCTCTCTGGATCTCTTTTGACCTCTGCTCTCCCTTCCTCTTCCTCTCTCCCTCCTCCTGACATCTCTCTCTCCAAAGGCACCTCCCTCCACAGCCTTCCCCTGATTCCCCAACGTGTGCATGTGTGCACACACACTTTCTTTTATATACTGTACTTTTACTGTACCTTTTCTATGTTCAGATATAGTTAGCTACACGAAAGTTCTTTTTCTGTTACAATGGCCTAAAATATGTAGTACGGTTACGTGCTGTACAGGTTTGCCGCCTTAGGGGCAATAGGCTCTATATACCATATAGTGTGGGGTTAGGGTTAGGGTTACGGGGTGTGTAGCAGGCCATACCATCTAGGTTTGTGTAAGTGTACTCTATGATATTTGTACAAAAATGAAATTGCCTAATGACTCATTTAGCAGAATATATCCCCATCAGTAAGTGATACATGACTGGGCCTTCAAATAACTTTTGTTCGCTGGCCCCCCATCACTGCTCCTTTTGACTCCAATTACACTTAAGCTTGATTGTTTGATATTGTCCCACTGATCATGGATGCTGTGCTCATTTTTTAAAAACATTATTTCTGTCCTTCATTTTGGATATTTGCTGTATGCCTCCTGGTTCACTAATGTTTTCTTTTGTGGTGCCTAACCTGCTGTTAATACCACCAAGCGTATGTTTTTTTGAAAAAATAATTCTTTATTATTGAAAGTATTACATCTGTCCCATTTTCCCCCCACTGACCCCCCTCCAGCCCACCCCTGCCTCAGGCCTTCAGCACCCTATTGTCTGTGTCCATGGGCCATGCATATATGCATACAAGGTCTTTGGTTGATTACCTCCCACCCACCTACCCTCCCCCCTGAGATTCCACACTCTGTTCCATGCTTCCATGTCTCTGGATCCACTCTGTTCATCAGTTTATTTTGTTATATTCCACATATATGGGATCATGTGATACTTGTCTTTCTCTTACTGAATTATTTCATTTAGCATAATACTCTCCAGGTCCTTCCATGCTGTCTCAAAGGGTAAGAGATTCTTCTTTTTAACTGCTGCATAGTATTCCATGGTGTAAATGTACCACAGCTTTTTTATCCACTCATCTACCGATGGGCACTTGGGCTGTTTCCAGATCTTAGCTATTGTAAATTGTGCTGCTATGAACATAGGGTGCATACATTCTTTCTGATTGGTGCTTCAGATTTCTTAGGATATATTCCTAGAAGTCCACCCAGTGTATTTTCATTTTAGATATATTTTTTTCATATCTGGATATTTCATTTGGATCATTTTAAATAGCTTCTATTTCTTTCCTCACTGCAGCCTCTGGTCTATGCTAATTTAGTTATGCTACTAAGATGCCCCTTTAATACAATTCCTCATGTATTATGATGTCTTTCCACCCCTACTGGTGGGCAAAAGTATTCTCCAGCCCTGGGTGCATTTTCATAATTACTCAGCCTACTGCTTTCTGATGGTTTCCTCTCATGCATGTGTAGATAAGTACTCAAAGACTAAAAAAGACTCTTATACAGATCTCCAGAGCTTTGTCCGTGTATGGGTTTGCCCCCAGGTACTCCGTCCCACAAATTTTAGCTACTTTGCCTCACCAAACACCAATCTCTGTGTCCTCAACTTAGCTAGACCTCTGGGTTTTCCTTTGATTCCCCCTCCATTTTGCTGTGGCCTGGAAACTCCCTTTAGGTAGGAAGCAAGAACAATCTTAAGAATCATCTTGTTTGTGTTCCTTCTTTCAGTACCTGTGTTCAATGTCTGACTACTGTTTCACATACTTTTTCGGGTTTGCTATTTATTCAAGATGGGAAGGTGTATCTATTTTCTCCATGTAGCCAAAAGTGGAAGTTCAGATTATATTCTAAAACTAATGTTTTATGTGAGCTTGAACCTTTGACTTCTCTAGGCTTCAGTTTCTACATGTATAAAATAATGTTAACTTACTCACAGCAATTCTCAATGTCCTGGATATAGGCTGAACTGCTTTAGAATTCCTTTGTCACTGTGCTCTACATGCACATCCCTCCCAGCAAAGTGTTACATTAACACTGTTGTATTCGGTAGGTTGTACACTAGGATCTTGTACCTGGTGATTTCATTTGCATTTAATGTAGTAAGCGTTTCTTACTTTTGAATAACAGTCCTGAATCTATGTGAACCGTATGGAACTGACCCTATCCCCAGCTCCAGGGTAGAGTAGGTGACCTAGATCTAAGCCAATAAGCATATTCTGTCCTCCTGAAACTAGAACT
>NW_006288615.1:15431865-15439352 GCF_000327345.1 Myotis davidii | reverse complement strand
TGTCCAACTGGCGGGGGGGAGTGGGCCTAAGCCATCAGTCAGACATCCCCCAAGGGCTCTTGGACTGCAAGAGGGCGCAGGCCAGGCTGAGGGACTCCCCTGAAAATCATGCACTGGGCCTCTAGCGTAAGATAATTAAGTGAATGCCTGCCAGGTCCAGACTCTCTGCTTAAACAGTCTCTTATTGCAGCTGACTTGCATCTGAGCTGTAATCTTTACCAGCACCTTGTCAGCAGTAGGGGCCTAAAAATGAAGATGGAGCTTGGAGACAGAGTTCTGTTGGCATTATTAAGCTTCTGGGTCAACTAACCCCAAACTTTCCCTATAACTTCCCTTTTGCCTCAGAGAGCAAGGGTTTGGCTTTCCAGCACTTGAAATGGAAAGTCTCCTGTCCGTTCCATCAAATGGTAAATGTCAGTCCTGGGTTCCAAATGGAGGATTTACACAGACACACTGAAGCAATGTCATACAGTTTTGGAGAAATGAGCTGTAATAACAACCATCAAAGCAAAATCACATGCTTCCTGGAGATGGACCTTCTCTTTATGAACAAGGGCACTATCCAAGCTTGTGAGGCAGAGCCGCAGAGTGATTAGGGTGTGGCACATGTAAGAGCTGGGACTCCCAAGGGAGTTCTACAAAAGAGAAAAAGTGAGCCTGACAGTTTAGGCCTGATTTGGGCAAATCCATTCACACTGACAGCCAAAGCATCATTTCTAATGCAACAGACTGTAGGAAATCACCTAACGTAACAAGAAGCCCCTCATTCCCATGACCTAAAAGTGGACATATTACTTTCTTTTTAATTTTTACATCTGGATAACACTTTTAAAAAATACACCCAAGTTCTATTTTTGCTCCTCAAAGAATATAACATACAAAACATAAGCAGTTGACTATGTTACCCAGAAGTGCGACACTACTGGGCTGTCTCCCCTTCCTTTTCTAGCTTTCCTCCTTTGTAACCAGGAGAATCTTAAGATAACTGAAGAAGAGGAAACCTGGGAAAGGAAACTACTGGTGCTTATCAGAAAAATAACTTGTGGTGGTTTTCCCAGATAACATCATTACTGTGGTAAAATATTTAAGAAAAACCAATATTTGCATGTATTCTCTTTAATACATCTTTCTTTGACTTATATTCCGCTCCCTTTTGTATAAGATATCTCTCTTCTCTCTGCTCTTTGATGAAGGCAATGATATTTTTGTGTCATGTACTATTATATACAAATAATGAATGCTGACTGATGACAAGAATACTGAGATAATAGGGAACTTGGCACTACAGACAATAACTGAGGTGAGATATTATGACATGTACATATTTTTTAGGCACGTGCTTTGGCAGTCTTATTGAAGTTACAGTGGGCTTCCCTCCTACATGAGGACTCTTTGTCCACTGAGGAATTTTGACATGGTGGGTCACAAAGACAATGAAGTATGACAGAATAATTTGTCAACTAAGGTTTTGAAAAGTAGAGATATGAAATATTACATATGCATCTCTCCCATAAATTTACAGAATAAGCAGGATAGAATCAAGACTGACTCCTCAGTTAAATCTGGAAGAGGAGAATGGATATGTGATACAAGTAACTACAGAAGTACCAACATGTCCCAGATGTAAGAAAAAAAAACCCAACTCCTGAGGGTTAGATTATTGTGTGGACACAAAAACTAAAGTATTAAAAGAACAGGATTTTGGAAGAAGTGACTTTCTGAAATTGTGTGTCCTTCTTAAGGTGTTTAAAAGTAGCAACCCTACGTCTTAATTTCAAAGGCGGGCCTCAGATTTGTTCTTTGTTGTTTTTTTGTAATATTAGAGAGAGAGGAAGGGAGAGGAAGATAGAAACATTGATCAGTTGCCTCCTGCACGCCTCCTGTTGGGGATGGAGTCTGAAAGCTGGGCGTGTGCCCTGACCGGGAATTGAACCGGTGATCTCCTGGTGCAGGCTTGTTTTTGAGTATTTGGTTTTTAATTACATAAAAGAAATAGTATACTTAATATGTTTTACTACCAGCCACCTAGTGAGAAAGACAAATTTGTAAATCTCTCCCCAAATTTAAACTACTCGATAATCTTTTTAGTTTGTTTTTTAATTCCACAAAAGGAATAGGACACTCAATAAATTCCACTAACAGCCTCCAAATAAAGAAAAACAAACTTCCAAATCTCTCTCCAAATTATAAAGCAACAAAAGCAGAAACAGACATGCGGGCTCCATGTAATGATACATTTTCTGCCCGGCCAAGGAAACAATCAGCAGCGTTAAAAGGCAACCTACTGCTTGTAACTATATTTTTAATTTTGGAGGAACTTCCATACTGTTTTAATAATTGCTACACCAATTTACATTTGCACCAACGGTATTCAAGGGTTCCCTTTTCTCCACATCTTCATCAACACTTGGTATTTTTTTGTCTTTTTTAAAAATAGCCATTCTAACAGGTGTGAGGTTGATTAGTGATACTGAGCATCTGTTGGCCACTGTATAATCTTCTTTTAAGAAATGTCTATTCGTGTCCTTTGCCCATTTTAAAATTGGGTTATTTGGTTTTTGCTGAGTTGTATGAGTTCCTTATATATTTTGGACATAAACCCCACCCCTTATCAGATATATGGTTTGCCTATATTTTCTCCTATTCCATACGTTTCCTTTTCACTCTGCTGTTTCTTTTGCTGTGCAGAAGCCTTTTAGTTTGATGTAGTCACACTTGTCTATTTTGCTGTTGTTGCTTGTGCTTTGGTGTCATCCAAAAGCCCATTGCCCAGACCAATGTCAAGGAGCTTTCTTCCTGATGGGAGTGGGCTTGCAGAGGTTAATGGGGGGGAAAGGAGGACCTATGTAATACTTTTAACAATAAAGATTTTTTTTAAAAAAGCTTTCTATGTTTTCTTTTCTTTTCTTTTCTTTGTTCCAGGGCTTATATTTAAGTGTTTAATCCAATTTTGAACTGATTTTTTGGTATATGTTGTGAGATAAGGGACCAATTTCATTTTTTTGCATGTGGACATCCGGTATTCCCAATATCATTAATTGAGGGGACTATTGTTCCCCATTTACTATTCTTGGCAATCTTGCTGAAGATGAGTTGACTGTAGATGCATGGACTTTTTTCTGGGCTTCTGTTCTTTTCCATTGGTCTATATGTCTGCTTTAACACTATTTTAATTACTATAGCTTTGTAATATATTTTGAAATTATATACAAACCCTGATGTCTCTAGGTTTGTTCTTCTTGCTTAAGATTGCTTTGGCTATTTGGGTTCTTTTGTGGTTCCATATGAATTTTAGGGTTGTCTTTTCTATTTCTGTAAAGAATGTCATTGGGATTGTGATAAAAATTGCATTGAATCTGTAGATTACTTTGGGTATAGTGACCATATTAGTTCTTCCAATCCATAAACTCATGGGTTTTTCTTGAGTTAAGTATAGCATCTTAAAATTCTCTAGTCCCATAAAATGTCTCTGAAGAAGTGTAAGCAACTATGTACAAACCAACAAAAAACTTGTGACATGTTTCTTTTTAGATTATTAATGGCAGGCAGTAACCCTTCCAATGATCTTAATCATCTAGATTTGCACTCAAGGTGTTATAGCCAGTTCTCCAGCCAGAATTACGGACCATGAGGACAGACAGGGTTGAGGGCCACATGCTGCGGGGCAGCACGGAGACCTGGGTGAAAGGGCATTCTGAGTCTCTGTGGCCTCCTCAGCAGCAGGGGCTTAACCCCTTCCCCAACAATTTTTTTGTTAAAAACGTTTCTTTTTCAGACTAATTTTTTTATTTTGGTTCTATATAGTATTTTTGATGCTGGTTATGAAAATAGTTTGTAACTCGTCTTCCTATAAACCATATTTTTTTACCATATTTTCTTAGTATACTCGTTGACGACTGAAAAAGAACATTTTGTGAAAACGAGTATACACGTTTCTGCCGGGGAAGGGGTTAAGTAAAAAGCAGACGAGTGTGTGTTCATTATTTTTGGCTTCCACACATCTGCTACGTATTCTATCAGATAGCAACAGAAACACAATGCCCAGAGCCTTCACAGATGATCTATCCAGTCCCCTACTCTCTCAGTCAGCCTTCTACAAGTCTGACTGCCCCAGGCAGAAATAATCCCCCTCTGCACTGATCTTTATTTTTATCTTTTCTTGCAAGTTACCCACATTACGAATCAGGAATAGTACATGTGTACACACACACGTAACTACTGGGAGGAAAACATCATTCCTTTGAAATGTTAATTTGGGACACTCATGTTCATATACATAGGAGAAGCAATGATGAGTGGCCTTATTGCTGAAGCTTAACAATGAGACATTCCAGGTTGCCTTTTCCATTTTGTCATATTACATTTAACTCATTTTATAATACTCTTAATTCAAAACAATATTGAAATTTCTAAGCACTTAGAATGTGAACATAGATACTCTTGTCAAATATATGATAGCATGATATTTGGGGTTTTATTTCATTTAAAAAATTCCCATGAATTTGATTTTTTTAAAATCCATTTATAACAACACAGGTCTTAAGATTAGAAGAATCTACTTTTGTTTTGAAATTTCCAGCTGCCATGAGAAGTGGTTTCAAAATAACAACCACCATCACCAAGGCCCCCCATGTTATGTCATGTCATGTAATGGATGCTTCCTGAGCATAAATCAGGCATTTTACTAGATGTGGGGGACAACTGAAGGAGGATGGAGACAGAAAACAGAAGAGGTGGGAGGCTCAGTCCTTGAATCTGACACTTCACTGACTGCTAATATAACTAGTTTTTAAAAATATTCTTTCATATGCAGTGTACTTTGGATTCTCTTTAAAAAATGGTTTCTATATGGGCCTTAATATAATTTTAATAATGGAAGACAATATATTAACAAATGAAATGCTTCTCATTATATTTGAATCAGAATTTTCAAGATATAAGAGAACTTACAGATCACATAATTAGACTCTAAATTTCAAGCTACATTGAATTATTTATTTGTTGGTTCGTTTTGTAATAACTCTCAAATGTGAAACAAATGAAAACCATAGGCTTGCATTTGTCTGTATCCTCAGAAGAAAAGTCCACTTTGAGCAGGAGTGCTGGCCATCCCTACCCCTCAGTTTACCAAACCACACAATGTCTGGTTTGTGGGCCATGATTGACGGGTTCACTGTTATTGCTTTAACCCAGTGGTCTTGAGTCAGTAATTTTACTAAATATTACAAGGTTCTGCAGTGGATAGAGTGTCAGCTTGAGGACTGAAGGGTCCCAGGTTCAGTTCCGGTCAAGGGCACATGCCCAAGTTGCAGACTCGATTCCCAGTGGGGGTGCGCAGGAGGCAGCCTATCAATGACTCTCACTGATGTTTCTATCCCTCCCTTCCTCTCTAAAATAAATAAATAAATATGACATGGTTCATGTTAGAGTGTTTTAATTGCAGTATCAATTCACATCTCAGGATTCATTGCTTGCATATTATCTGGGCAACATTAAATCTATTATGTTACAATCTAATTTATATGCAGAATGCAAGTATCTGAAACTCTAAAACCAACCAGTCACCACTTCCAGACTATCTTCAAGATTTTTAAGTATCTACTCACTAAAGTTCTTCATGCTGTTTGCTTTTTAGTTGTTTAACTTGCCAGGTTTTTGGTGGTGTTGTAATCATATGCAATCTTGATTTTATTTTATAGGACTATCTGAATTAAACATACCAAGTGAAACATAGAATACTTTAATTTGGAGGGAGTAAAAGAAATATAGAGGATTTCACTGTATTCTGTGGTGCAGGAAAATGCAACTACTCTTATATAACTAACGCTGCCTGAGAGCTAAGAAGGAAACAAGAACTGTCTTTGACCCCCACAATCATGCCAGAGTTCTCAACTGCATCATGACCGCTATAACTGAGCAAGAAAAACAGTCTTGGTATGGATTTAGGGGTAACTTGTAATAACAAAAATAGTGGCTACCATGTGCTACACATACCCAGCACTCACTTTTTCTGATGCAGAATCAGAGGCTTAGAGAGATGAAGCCATGGCCAAGGTCATACAAATAAGGAGCCAGTTCCTGAGGGCAAGGGCTGGGATGGAGCTATCATTCTACGCAGAGAGCCTCCTCTGTGGGCACACTCACTGTTGGTGGGGTGCCTGTGTCTTACTTTTAATGTCAAGAGGTTTTCTGTTTAGTTTAAAGTGCGCTCCAGAAATTAGCTTGCTCTCTCATTCTTGTGTTAGGATGGGGGCAGTTCTTATGAGAGGTTGATCCAGGAGACAGTTAAAATTATTTTCTAAAGTTATGTTGACATCTTATCATTTTTTTTAAGTGGTACATTTATTTTTAAAATGATGACCCTCCCCCAAAAGAGATAATGATCTTTCTTGTGATCCATTCTTTGTCAAATCCTTGTTAAGTAACAGTAAGGGGGCAAAAGACAATGTTACATAACACAGCAATATGGGAAGTGTTCCTGTTTAGTTTCTATCCCCTTCTTTAAAAAAACAAACACCTGTCTGGAGTTAGGCCCAGTTTTATTTATTTTACCAAAGGTAGAGTAAGTACACTCTTGGCTTCACTCTCTGAAATAGGGTTTGGCAGCTGTTCACCGCAGAGCAACATTACATAACAAGGCAGTTCAATAAGCAAAAAAGAAAACCACATGGAAATGCGGCTTTGGTGAGTGGGCTTGCGGTGAGGCAGAATGCACTTTACCAACACGGGAAACAGGCAATGGCAAGGCCGCGTGAGCAATTATTATGTAAATGCTCAGGGTTTTCCCCACAATAAATCTCTGCACGGTATACACTCACATCTCACAGCAGTGACCTTCTAAGTGAACGTTTGTGTGGGAGAGCACTGCTGCCAGAGTCTGAATTCTTTTGGGGATGTTCTTGGAAGCCAAGTACGACCCCCCCATCCCCAACTCTTTAATAATGCCACCCTACAGAAACATTTTTAAATAACAAAGAGTAATTTCAATGGAAAGAGTCAAGTTCTGAGACTTCTGACCTTATCAGCAGCTCTATAAAATATGCAACGCAACTCACTACCTAACACAAGCTCTTTCCTGAGCATGGTTTTTTAAAACAGTATGCTCAAGCTGGCTTTAATTTTTTAGGAACAGAGATGAAAGCAGGCTTCTTTTTTTTTAAGATAAATATCTTTAAAACAGTTTGAGTACCAAGCTAAGAGTCACAATTGGCCCCAGAGTCAGCACTTTCTGGCTGTACAAAATATCCTCATTAAAGCCATGTGCTAAATTCAAATAGAGAAATTACTGGAAATGCAACCAAAATATAGAGAATATTTGCTTGCTTATGCAAATCCTTGAAAAGACCTACTCTTTGTCTTTAACCAATACTGACAGAAAGCATGTACAATGAACTTGACTTAGCACTAAAATGGATCCTTAATAGGTCAATCTGTTCCTGCTAAACACACCAGAGGGTACATCTTTGGAAATACTGTATAATTTAAAA
>NW_006288615.1:15414170-15431817 GCF_000327345.1 Myotis davidii | reverse complement strand
CTGCTGAAGAACTATGGTCATTTAGGTTCCTAAACATGAAACAACACATAAACTTTGTATTTGCAAAAGGATTTATTTGGGATCATTCTCCTGATAAACATCCTGTAAGACCAAGTACTCTATCATGCAAGAAACTGAGGCCTAGTAACCTGTATGTGCTATTTAGGTTCATAAGTGGAAGATGTGTTTGAGATCTGATACACATACTAAATGGTCTGTTTCATTTTAAATCAAAGATACCGGCTGAAAGGCGAGGCCTTAAGATTAAAGGAGAAGAAAATGCTATTTGGTTTATCTTGAAATATTAGCACTCTTTACATATCCCATGCATTCTGGAATTTATTCTGTATCCCCAAATGATCTGAATATCATAAAAGTCTATTCCTCACTATGAAAAAAAACACAGCATATTGGGAGTTTTGTATTTAGCATTTAAGTAAAATAAATGCTGGTGCTATAAATCAGGATGAATGGCAAATTTGGAATAAAGTTTCTAACTACAGATCATGGTGCATTATATCTGCTGAATAAATTAATAAATAAATGGAAGAATAGGGTTTCCAGCTTTATCATCTTTTGAAATCATACATTCCCAACATCAAAACTATGACATTTTCCCAACCTAAAAATATTTGTGTCTCAAGAACTTCAGCTTAAAGTTGTTTAACTACTGGGAAGTTACTACAGAAATGCCAGTGCATCCATTCATGCATTAAGTGTAACTGGGTCTCATGCATGGCCTCACATTGTATGTCCTTTAAATTAGGTTGCAAAGGACTGAACTTCAAGTCCTTATGTCACGCTATAAGTACAGGCAAGATCTACACACAGCTTGAATCACACACATCATTCTGACAAAAGGTGATTAGAGTATAGCTGGTAAAACACATTAACAATAATTTAGAACTACACATACA
Organism: Myotis davidii; assembly: GCF_000327345.1. Lineage (NCBI taxonomy): Eukaryota > Metazoa > Chordata > Mammalia > Chiroptera > Vespertilionidae > Myotis > Myotis davidii. Next base: position 15,430,900 of record NW_006288615.1, on the reverse strand, counting down.
CAAGGTGAAAGCAAATATTCAGAAACTGAAGAGAAGCTGCTCATGTCAGCAGCATCAACATTCCCATGGTGGTCAGTCTCCTTTCATCACGGCCAATTAACTAACGGAGGAGGAAAGACAGAAACTATGGGAAATGCAGACCATCTGCTCAATCCAGATGCAACAGCACATGACTCTTATAGCCAAAGCTTTTTACCACAAACGAACAGAAATAAGATCTAATCCTCTCACAGAAAACCCCCCCAAAAAGATAGACATATTTGCATCACAAATAAAAATAACATTAAAATCATGAGACCTTTCAAATATCAGTCAATACTTTTAGAAACACACAGATCAAACAGAATACTAAGTCAGTATTAGAGAAAGTGGAGTTGGATTCTATTAGCTTTTTTTCTGTTTAAAAGCATGCTTAACACATCTTCATTCCTTAAATAGCAAGAACATTTTAGTTCAGTCATCCTAGTGTTAAAAAAAAACACCAGCAGATATTCCTTTAATATTGTATATTTCAAATAATGTGCATTTTCTTTCTTATAAGAAAAGATTAAAAAATATTCTTACCTTGAAATTGTGAACCTTTTCATATTTTGGAATTTGCTCGTTTTCTTTCAGAGTTGCTCTTCTAACAAGTGATGTCAACTGTGAATAAGCAAAGAGTTTCAGAGGTTGCCAGATTGTCACAGACGACTTTTGAGAACCCAGTTTCATTCCCAAGGCTGCTATCAATAAATCTTGCTGACGGCCCTCTTGTTTTGATTTGCGAGCTGCAGCTCTGTTAGTTTTCCTACCCGACCAAGACTCTTTGGATGGCATTTTTGGAATTCACAGGAAAGAAATAAAACCTATATTAATCTATGTCTGTCGATGAACTCTGTTCAGCTAACACATGAGCATTCTGCCAGCCAGCACAGAACCCTAACCTACAGAGAGCTGCAGAGAAACATCACAGAGAGGTGGAGGAGGATGATGAAGCACTTCTTAAAAAGAGGTCGACTAACCAGAAAAATTCTTCTTTCTTCCTTTTTTTTTTTAAAGGGCTCTATATTTAAGCTTCTGAAAACTTGAGTCTGAACAGAGAGTCGATGCTAACATACGAAACACTGAGCATCTCTCTATCCCTTTTTAAAAGCCATCCAATTTTGACAAATGGTACATTTCTAAAAGCTTTCTTCCCTACTGAATATGTTAACGTCCATTCTGAATGAAAGATGCCTACATACTGCCTGCAATCAGTTTCTAGAAACAGATACTCTGTGCAACCCTGAACAGTGGGTGGGGGAGGGGAGGGATTTGACAAGGAAGGCTGGATTAGACTGGTCACCGTAAGAAGGGAGATAACCAATGAAAATCAAGCAACAGTATTTAAGTTTTGTATTCCTCAACTCACTCTGTTTCTCCCTCCTCTCATGTAAGATTTTCTTGCTTGCTCAACGAAAAAAAAACACAAAACCTCACAGTGGGAAGACAATGAGCAATGACTGAGTCATGCCTCATTACAAAATGGAATATATTGTTACCTATTGAAAGCAAAAGAAAATTAACATGCAGCAAGCAGGTTCTAAAAAGAATGCACCACTGCCAGATAAATGCTTTCCATATCCTTCTTTGTTCATATAGACTGAGGTTAGTTATCTAAAACCAAATTTTACTGAAGATGAGAAAAAGCTGACAAATATTTTGATAAAAAAGGAGTTTAACTAGGTATCATACTATTTTCATGTAAAACAAGTAGCATGCATATAATATTGTTAGCACCCTGAAGTGGTGTGTTTTGTCTCCCTACTATGAGTGCTTTTGTTGTTGGTCTACACTTAAATAGATCTAACCATATTTTTATCCTTAGTCTCAACATTCATTATTCAAAAAACCTCAGGCCAGGTCACAATGGGATGTAGTGCAACTGGGCTTATAGGAAGGACCCTTGGGTGTGTGCTGATGTAGGACTGGGGGTGCTCATGGATTGGAAGAATTAATATTGTTAAAATGCCCATGCTACCCAAAGCAATCTATAGATTCAATGCAATCCCTATCAAAATACCAATGGCATTTTTCACAGAACTAGAACAATTAATCCTAATATTTATATGGAACTACAAAAGACCATGAATAGCCAAAGCAATCTTGAGAAAAAAGAACAAAATTGGAGGTAACATGCTCCCTGATTTCAATCTATACTACAAAGCTATAGTAATCAAAGCAGTACGATACTGATACAAAAACAGACATAGAGGTCAATGAAATGGAATAGAGAGTCTAGGAATAAACCCATGCTTATATGGTCAATTAATCTGTAACAAAGGAGGCAAGAATATACAATGGGGAAAAGACAGTCTCTTCAATAAATGGTGCTGGGGAAACTGGACAGATAGATGCAAAAACAAAAAAAGAAATTGGGCCAGGGAAGAACCAAAATGGCAGCATAGGTAAACACCTGTACTTGCTGCCTCCCACAACCATATCAAAATTACAACGAAAATACAAAACAACTATCACCCAGGACCGTGGGAAAGCTGGCTGAGTGGAAGTACCACAGCTAGAGAGATAAAGAAGAAAGCACACTGAGACTGATAGGAGGTGCAGAGGTGCGGAAAGGGCTGGCAGCCGGGTGTGTCGCTTTTTTAATTGGGAGGGAGATACAAGCTCCTGCTTGCTCTGAGCTCCAGTGCCAGGTGAGACTTTGGGGGACCCAGACACATACGGGGAGAAACTGGACTGTCTGGCATCGGGGAAGGAATGCAGGGGTGGCTTTCTGCCAGACAGAGGTGCACGCAACGGTCATTGTTCTTGCACTGGGACCTCTCCAGTGCAGGGCTGACTGGCAGCCATTGCTGTTTGCTCCACCCTGGAGATTCCTTGAGACCCCACCAAATTTACAACCCCACCCAAGCTGTGTGCAACAGCTTTTGCATGAATGGCCTATCCTTCCTTAGCCTAAAACCTGTCAAACTGCAGCTGGGTCAGGGAGCTCCAAAGCTATCTAAAGAAGGCCCAAGGCCAGCAGCCTGCCTTGCCTCACAGCCGGGCCTTGTCTGGGCACTTCCAAACCCCATACAAAGAGGAGGAATCTGCTGATCTTTCTGTAGCTCCTGCTGGGTGGCCCCAGACAGTGGCTGACTTTGCACCTTCTTGGAGATCAAGAGCCAGTGTACACAGTCGTCAGTGTGAGGCCATACCAGATTATAACTCTTCACATCCATAAGTGACACATTCAAGGAGCAGACTCAGTGGGCACTAAAGCCCCACTGAAGCAAGTCCTGCCCCATAAAGGTATCTCCTGCACAGCAGCGCGTCCACTGTAGACACAGCTGGTCCTCACAGCCAGTTGGCCTGGGGGTCAATTCCCCCCAGTGATACCAACAGCAATCAAGACTCAATTACAACAAGACTGTGCACACAGCCCACAAAGGGGTGCACCAAGAGTACCCACCTCAGGTAATTGGGGAGGCTGAGCCACTGGGCCCTATAGGACACCTATTACATAAGACCACCCTATCAACTCATAGGAAACTTACCAGCTATCCAATACATAGAAACCAACACAGGGAAGCAGCCAAAATGTGGAGACAAAAAATAACATGTCACAAATGAAAGAAATGGAAGAAAGCAAACTACTAGATATAGAGTTCAAAACCACAGTTATAAGGTTACTCAAGAATCTTCTAGAAAGCTCAGAGGAACTTAGTGAGACCTTCAAGGATCTTAGTGAGAATGCCAAAAAGAAAAAAAAAAGTAAAAGGAACAGTCAGAAATTAAGCATACCCTGACTGAAATAAAAAATAATATACAATGATGCAACAGTAGAGTAGAGGATCCTAAGAATCAAGTCAAAGATTTGAAATATGAAGAAGCAATAAACACCCAACTGGAAAAGCAAAAAGAATCCAAAAATATGAAGATAGTGTAAGGAGCCTCTGGGACAACTTCAAGCGTACCAACATCCGAATTACGGGGGTGCCAGAAGAAGAGAGAGAGTAAGATATTGAAAACCTATTTGAAGAAATAATGACAGAAACTTCCCCTACTCACAGATAAGAAAAAGCTAAAGGAGTTTATCAACACCAAACCAGTATTATATGAAATGCTGAAGGGTATTCTTTAAGAAGAGGAAGAAGAAGAAAAAGGTAAAGATAAAAAATTATGAACAACAAAGTGACAACAAATACACATCTATCAATAAGTGAATCTAAAAATCAAATGACGAAAAAAATCTGATGAACAGAATAAACTGGTGAATGTAAAAGAATCAGGGGCATGGAAATGGAGAGGACTGACAATTCTCGGGGGGGGAGGGGGTGCGGGAAGAGGTGGAACAAAGATCTTATATGCATGTATGCAATGCCTATGGGCATGGACAGTGGGGTGCCGAGGGCCTGGGGTGGGGTGGGAACTGGGTGAAGGGGAGCTATGGAGGGGAAAAAGAGGAACATCTGTAATAACCTGAATAAAGATTTTTTTAAAGAAGAAAGAGGCCACTATATACAAATATAAACTCAAAATGGATTAAAGATTTAAATGCAAGACCTGAAACCATAAAACTCCTATTAAAAAACAAAACAAAAAACAAACAAACAAAAAAACAGGCAACAAATTCTTTGACATTGGTCTCAGTGGTATTTTTTAAAATATATTTTTATTGATTTCAGAGAGGAAGGGAGAGAGAGATAGAAACATCAATGATGAGAAAGAATCATTGATCGGCTGCCTCCTGCATGCTCCACACTGTGCATCGAGCCCACAACCCAGGCATGTGCCCTTGACCGGAACCGAACCTGGGACCCTTCAGCCCACAGGCCAGCGCTCTATCCACTGAGCCAAACCACAGCAAGGGCAGTGATATATTTTTTTAATGTCTCCTTAGGCCAAGGTAACAAAAACAAAAATAAATGATACTACATCTGACTAAAAAGCTATTATACAGTGAAAGAAACCATCAACAGGACGAAAAGGCAACCTGCTGAATGGGAGAAGGTATTTGCAAATGATATCTCTGTTATGGGTTTAATATCCAAAATATATTTTAAAATCTATAAAACTCAATATAAAAAACTAATCAATTAAAAATGGGCAGAGGACCTAAATAGACATTTCAAGACAAACAGATGGCCAACAGACACATGAAAAGATGTTCAATAGGGAACAACAATCAACAGGAAAATGCAAATCAAAACCTCAATGAGATATCACCTCATACCTGTCAAAATGGCTGTTATCAAAAGACAACAAATAAGTGTTTGCAAGGATGTGCAGAAAAGGGAACTCTTGTACACTGTTGGTGGGACTGTAAACTAGTGCAACCACTACAGAAAACAGTATGTAGATTTCAGAAAACATTAGAAATAAGACTAATGTTCTAGCCAGCAATTCTACTTCAGATATATATTTATATCCGAAGAAAATGAAAACAATAATTAAAAAGACAGTATGTTCCCCTATGTTTATTGCAGCATTGTTTAAAATAGCCAAGATCTGGAAGCAACCTAGGTATCTACTGATAGATAAATGGATAAAGAAAATTTGGGGGGTGGGGAAGGAATAGGGTGTCCCCCCAAAAATACATACACACTTTAACAGCTGATAGCTCAACTGATGTTTCTTTCTTTCAGATTTAACCCACTGCAATTAGTAATTATTCAAAGTGTGTGTATACATTTTTGGGACACCCTGTATCTGTATGTGTATGATGGAATATTGCTCAGCCATAAAAAAGAATGCATTGTGCCATTTGTGACAACATGGATGGACTTAAAGAGCATTATGTTAAATGAAATAAGTCAAACAGACAAGTCAGAGACTGTATGACTTCACTTATATGTGGGATCTAAAAACAAACAAAAAACAAATGAACAAGACAAAACAGAATCGCTTCTCGGTCTTTTGGCTAAGATCAAGTGTAGACAAAACAGAAACAAAGTCATAGATACAGAGAAGAAACTGATGGTTGCCAAAGGTGAGATGATGGACAGAAAAGGGGAAGGGGATTAAGAAGTACAAACTTCCAGGTATAGAATATCATGAGGCTATAATGTACAGCACAGGGAATATAGTCAATAACAAGTATGGTGACAGATAATAGATACATTGTGGTGATCACTCTGTAAGGTGCTAGTATATAAATGTTGATCCACTGTTGTATATCTGAAACTAATATAAAATTGTAAGTTAGGTATAATTAAAAATAAATTAAAACTAAATCATTAAAAATAGTTTTTTTTGGAAATAATTTTTTAATAAAGAAAGGGGGTGTAGCTGGGTAATAAAGCCACCTCCATGTAATAGAAAAACCTATATTAAGGTGCTACAAGAAGCTTGTTTTCTCATACCGGTTCCCTAAACATCTCCCATCTGTTTCCTCATACTATGTAATTAAATTTAACCCATTATGATTCTAATAATCACTGTATTTAGAAAAGCTAAAACTCTACATTTAAATGAATTCAGTCCATTTGCTTAATGCAAACAATTTACCTCACATTTCATAATCTGTAGAAATTATGTGCCCAATGCAGATTCTTGTTTAATTAGAGCATAAAGTGGTCCTTAAACCATGCCAAATACTGGATATATTGAATGAATTATTTTCTCAACATCCCCCCAATTTTTTTTATTTACTTGAGTCTATCTAGTCCCTTCTTTTAAAATGGCTTATTCTGTTAAAAACATTTCTAAGTAACTAAAGGCAAAGATTAATATTTATATCTACAGATATTTCATTTCCATAAATTTATACTCTTATGTGATTAATAAGAGACAAAAAAAGTGCTCCCGTTTCAAGAGGAAATACAATGGAAAAATTTTTCCTTGCTTAACCTAAATTACTCTTCAGCTTAGACCTAGATGCTCATGTGATGACTAAAAATATAAAGGCCAACCGATTCTTTGGTCATGTACAACCTAAAGTGGAGTTACCTGATTCCCAGTAGGCACCAGATAAAAAGAGACTCCAAAGGCAATTTTAACAGTAATTTTTCCCCCTAATTTTTTTCATACAGTGTTTAACCCAACATTTAAGCTACTAAGCTAAAGAAAACAATCATTCATATGATCCAGGTAGCTTTTTGTTTTTCTGAGTATTTCTGATCTAGGGCCCCAGTATTTCAGCTGTAAGAAACTAAAAGCACTCAAATATTAGTGGTAGTCATCCAGAAAATTCATAGTGGGTAAAAGCGAACATTTGTCATTGAGAGGCAAAGTCTGCTATAGGCTCTGCCGGGTCACACTGTCCTTCCTGAACACTTTTTCTACCTAATTAAGAAATACTGGATTAACTACAACTTGGGCAGCTACACAGGGTAGTAAGGAGATATAGAGCAACTTCAGTAAAAAGTGCTTAGCTACCCTCAAATGGCTGGAGTTTGGTCACCATTATGCCTTCAATACCTGCAATTGCATTTCTGCATTAACTTTGCTGAAGAGCTCTCAAGTCCTAAGAGCCGCTAACTCTAAAATTCAGAACCAACATTAATGTTCTGCTGTACCAGACAAATGTATACCACTCATCCATATATATGTATTAGAGTTATAGTACCTTTTAATTATGGTTATCATTTGATTATTAAGTACTTATGACCCAGGCACCCAGTTAAACACTTTACATGTAGAATCCTATTAAATTCACATAAAATGCCTCTGAGGTATATATTTTATCCTCATTTTATAGTTGAAAGAGCCGAGGCCTACAGAAGTTAACTTCCCAAAACTGCATAGCTAGTAGGCAGTGGACAAGAGCTGGGCTCTTCAACACTATGCTATCTCCACCCACATGAGGAACCTGGAGTTTGAGGGTAATTGTTTTCTTCTCTCTGTTCTATTCAAGGTGACTTCTCTAGTTATTTTCTTTTCAGTTTTGAAGAGTAGGAACGAATGGTAAATCAGAGCAAATAACAAACAACAGTGGATGGTAAGAAAAGTGATGGTAACTAAGATCTCCAGATCTCAAGTTTAGCACACAGTACGTGCAGTAAACAACGCACCCCTCTGAGCTCCATTCAAATACTCCCTCCTCCATGAAGGCTTTGATGACTTGTACCAATTACATGTGATCTTGCCCATCAGTGAACCTCAGAGCCCTTCACTTGTACATTTTTTATGAGACATCACACTCTACCTCATATCACAATGAAACTGTGTAGCTATCGATACTAATAATAGAGGAATATACAAATTTTCCAGGATGCCGTCACGGTAACAGTAACGACTCAACAGCAGGCTGCGTGGAGCAACCAGGCCGGGGGAGGGGGGGCAGTTATGGACAATCAGGCCAGTTTTTGTATCGATTACTTTATACCCACCACCCTAAAGGCAGGACAACTGTGGTAACCGAGGCTCAATATATTCACACGCACATAATCAATCAGTGAACTGTGTGAAGCGGCAAGGCAGAACCCAGGTCTTGTCCTAGCGTTTCCAAACACCGACCCCTCACTGCACTTTAACACGTACTTCAAAAAGGATTTAAGAACTCAAGTTGCTATCGGCTGAGCAGTTAGGAGCCAGCGGTCCCGGATTGTGAGAAGGATGTTGGACTGCCGGTATCTCTAAGATTGGGCCTATACCGGCAGTTGGACTTCTGCCAAGGGGTCCCGGATTGGAGAGAGTGCAGGCTGGGCTGAGGAAACCCCCGCCCCATGCACGAATTTTGTGCACTGGGCATCTAGTTTATATAGAATTGGGTCTTATATGTCTTAATATAAACCTTGAATCTAGCACAGTCACTGGCACCAATAAAGGTTCAATACATATTTGGTTAAAAGAATAAAACCAAATGAAGGCAGCTATTTTATTGAGGGGCAGTGTGTTATAATAGTAAAAAAGATGGGACTTGAAATCAGACATATTAATGTTTGAATCCTGACCTTGGGAGATTTGTTTGGTGTCCTGGTTACCTCATCTACATATTATGAATAATAATACCTACCTAGAAGGTTACTGGACTGTTTACAGGGGCTGACACATAACAGAGGAAAAGACTGTAGGAAGACAGTGAGCACACACTAAATGATAGCATTACAGGGATGCCATGCCAAAGATCAGTGGCAGGGTATGCTGTGTAGTGTTAAGATAGGTTTCTGTCCTCCAAGAGTTTGTAGACCAATCTGCTTTTGGTCTACACCATACAAACGTGATTAGAAACTCCTGCCCTTCCCTTTATATTATGGTCCGCCCCAAATTTCTTAGATTCTAGTTCTAATCTTACCTTTTAAAAGGCATATAATGACATGCATGTTAGTTGAGGGAGCAGGGGTGGGGGCGTGGACAGTGGAAAGGAAGGAGACTATCTTTGTTAAGAGCCCAGGAACAATGTCTGACGCTTCATGTCGCTGTCCTACTTACCAGTCACAACAACTCTGGGACTACGCTGTATAACGGACATTTTATAGATGATGAGACACAGAGTGACTTGATCAAGGTCATAGTCAGGAAGAGGAGTCTGTGATCTGAATTCCTGTTTTGTTTGTTTGTTTTTTCAATCTGCAAAGCCTGGTAGCTGTTTCTGCTACCCTTTAATGAGTAGGAGAAAAAACCAAGATGTTTGGGATATAGCCCCTCAGATTCTGGTTCTATAAAATAGAAAGAAATGGCTAAACTGGGTCAGGGCAAGCATGTTATCCCACAAAATTATTCTTCCTGGAAACACCATCAGTATTTAGCTTTTTATTTTGACTGGGAATCTTTGGCCTGTCCTAGACCCAACTCTGGCCATCCTTGATACTGACATGGTTCCTGTATGTTCACCTCAATGACAAAGAAACAGAAGCTCAGAGAGATTCAGTGCCTTGTCCAAAGTCACCTAACTAGTATGTGGTGAGAACAGGATTTGACTCCCGGGCTACGTGACTTCAAGTTCTGTGTCTTTCCTCTAGACTATCCTGCCTCACACTATCTATTGTCAACATGCAATATTGAAAGGCTATCATGTGAATAAATTTCTGGATCATTTATATCTAGCAACTCCCCCCGCCCCTGCCGCCTTCAGATCACTAGCTATTTTAGTACTGCTTATATTTGAATTTACAGTATCTACCAGATTCATCATTTAATCAAAAATTTCCAAATCCATTTAAAGTCAAACGTTAGAGTCTTCTACACAGAACTCTATAAATTCCTTAAATTATATTGAGATAAGTAACTTTTTATGTTGCACAGGAAGCTCTTACATCTTGCCAGGGTTCTAAATTTTTATGCTACTGGCATCAGTCACCTCGTAATTCCTAACTCAATCTTCATTACATCACTCCCTAGCATTAACTTAATAGCCATCTAAACATAACAATACGGCACATCAAGGCATTCATTTCAGCGAAGAATAAAGTTAAATTACGCTCCAGACACTACCAAACTCTGCCCAGGTTAACGTGTCCCCTTATAAACATAAGACATTTGAAAGCAATGCAAACAAAAAATGTACAGCCCTGCATTCCTGTTCTCTCAAGAAACAACAGAAACGATCCGATTCTCCAAGTGACGTTTTTGAGGGAGCTTTGTGCACTCTGCACGAGAACACCAGGCTCAGAGAGGAGGGTGACGTGGCTGGCACACAGCCTGGTTTCCGAGCCTGCTTCTGACTGATACCAGCCAAGCCAGTGAACTTTCCTAAGTCCCGGCTGGACCAAATGAACTCCACGGTCTTCTCCATTTATAAGAGAAATTCAACATGAAAAAGAAAGATGTAAAGGTTGGTGTGCTCACGTGGAAAAGGCCACCGTGGCCATCTCCAGTCAGTCTCCACAAGGGAGCTCCGGCTAATTTACTGTGTATGAACTTCTGTCTAGTGCTCAGTCTAGCAGGCTCAGAAACTGACTTTCTCAGCCCAAGGAGATCCTATCCATTTCTCAAAGGGAGACGAGCATTATAATACCAAGATCATAAAACTGAGAGGCAAAAGGAGAATGAAGGTTGCCTAGTTTATACTGAGATATGAGATATAAAGTGGGTGACCATCATTTTCTTTTTTTGGTAGCACACCTACACTGGGAAAAAAAAACACACACAAAACATTAGGAAGAATGGAATCAGAACAAGTGGAGTGGGTTTGATGAACTGATTAGTTAATGCACAGAGTTAAGACATCTGCTGAGTCCTCTACAATCAGTATGGCCTTGCTAATGAGCTCTAGTATTCAAATACTCAATGTCCCTTTAAGTCAGTGCTTACTTAGATGCACATAAGCAACTTCTACATCTTCAAGTCTCCAGGTGTCTCTTTGCTATGATTTTTCACATCTCTGTTCAAATATCTTAGGTAGTGATCTTAAAATTAATTCATAAGATAGTCTTATTTTTTTTACAAGTTCTTAAAGAATACTAGATTATGGTCCCAATGTACTGATAACAGTTTATATAAAGGAATATAATAAAATAAGTGGTAGATGTTTTCCTCTCCTGAATTATGTAACCACAAGTTAATACATACATGTAATATATATAAAAATACATAAGAGTAAATTAAAGTTTTCTAGTCTAACACCAGTTTTTGGCCACTGGCAGTGATAACTGTATGGTGGTGGTAACATTTTTTCTTAGTTCTTCCTAATGAAAAGCTGAAATTGGCCTCCATGGGAATTCCCATTTTTACCCCCTAACTAAGCTTTAGGGGATACGTACAGAAATGTATCATTAACATTTCGGCTTTTATTTTACCCAAAGTTTTATTACCTATTACCTGTGACACTTAAACATTATTGTGCTATACCAATAGAGGAGATGAAATTAAAGAAGCTCTAACACTTTATCGACAATTAGGGACTTAAATCTGGTATAAAACTCTTGCATCATAAATGTTTTCACTTTTTCCAAAAGCTTTGAGCTGTAATATACATATGGACTACAACTAAAAAGCAGACTCAGCTTGGCATTATTAGTATTTTCAGATTTCAAACTGCCACATGAGGTTATTCAAGTTACTGCAGCCCAGTGAACATTTTACAATCACCAATCTAACAGAAGCACAACAGTGTGTCATAATAAAAGCGAGGGCCTATATTTTTAGTTTTTGTTAGTGACTTCTGTTTATTAGGCTGAGATGAAGTCTAGTGATTTGGATTTTTAAAAGAACCTGTTACTGACTTTCTTAATGTAAGTTATAAAAGCTTACTTCCTATATGTGTAGTTTAATTAGAATATTCCAATTGTAATTTATTTTAATATTCACTTTTAAGTCTCAATTAAGATAACTTTTGGCTAATGGTATGAAGTATACTTGTGAAGTTCAAACATACTTTTGAAAACCTATTTCTATTACTTGAAAATGCCAATAATGGCCTGAAATAAAGACTTAACGTGTATAACATCTACCACAAGAAGTGTAAGCCTGAGCATAATTCATAGATGTGTTGATAGTTCACCTCACTGCCAGACATTTACTTGTCTTTCCTTCGTAATGACGCTGCTATACAGCATGGTTTACATCAAGATAATGAAAATAACCGCATCTGGGCATTTTTCTAAAATAAACTTTGCATAACATGTCCATAGTATTTCATTTCATGAAATTTCTGTTAGTTCAAAGGATCCTAATAAAATTAAGAGAAAACATTAATAACCCCTAACTTGAATGCTCTCCTTCACATACAAGATGATTAGATTCATATATATACTGTGTTCCGTATGGAACTCAACATCTGAAGAGCAGTTTGAGGCATGTGGACCAGGCCCTCAGATAAACAGAACATTAGAAAAAAAGACACAGAAAGGCAGGCTGCGATCAACTTCCTATGAGGAGGAAGAAGAAAAGATGAAAGGATAATTCAGCAACATTTTAATATGTTGAGGGATTCACCCTGCTGTTTTCCTCCTCCACAAAGGGTAGGTTAATGGGAGATGATTTACAGACCTTACGTTGATAAAGTCAAAAGTTGTTTAAGGCTATCAGGCCAGCTTAGGCTAGTGTTTTACTACCCTTTCCACCAAAATGTTCCCCAAAACAACCAAACGTGAATAGGGTGTGAGGGATCCGGGGTGGCTCCCTAAGCTCTCCGTAATGCACCCATATAAAATGTTTAATACAAAAAAAATGTGTTCAATTAATTACCCCTGAGTACAACTGGTGCTCTAGGAAGATGTGCCATATTATCTTTAGATTTAGCATATCCCTGCTGAGCAGCTGGAAATGCATAATCTTAGATTCCAGAGAGTGGGCATGGGTGAGGCCACTTAGATCCCTACCAGCAGTAGGCCAGATTCTATCACCAGGTTGCACAGCAAGAAGTAATCTGTAAATTGACTGCTTTAATAATCCTGTTCTAGACCTACTTCACCAAAACCTAACTGAATTCTTCTTCCTATTTAGCTAAAAAAAAACAACCACAACAATAAAAAACCAGGCCCAGCTCTCACACTGCCCCAAACTGGTACCACTTGTACAGAATTTTAGACTCTACAAAGCTCTTTGTCACACTGTAACCCCCCATTCCTATTTTCAGAAAGAAGATTCAGCGATGTTAAGGCATTTGCTCAGGGAAAGATAAATTGGTAAGCAAAGGAGCCATGATGGAAACACAGGCCCCCTGACTTCACATGCTATCCTCTATCCGTCCCTCTGTGCTTCCCTGGATTTGGCATATGAGCACTCAACGTGTGACAAGACTGACTCTTGCCTTATGTGAGAACCAGGGCCACAAAGACCCAGGTCCATCACCCAGCAGAAACATTGACAGCTGGAAATGACCACCCCCAATACAGTTCTAAGCCTGACAAATTGTTTACAACATACAAAGAAGTCAAGTCACCCTTAGTAATTAATTTCTGGCATTGTCCAAAGCCTTTTTCTTTACTTTGATGGTGGTGGGTAAAGTGATATGTTCCTCCTACTTAGATACATGCAGACCCGTTGTCACCGTCTACCAGAGCTTTAAGGAGAGTTCCTGAGCCGCCTGCCTTGTTTTTGTTTTTGTGCTGGCTTTCCCTGTTCTTGAAATAAAAACAAATAAACAAAACTACCATCCAAACCAATGAATTGAGAGAGTAGTCTCTTGAGCAACTAATTAGGCTGTCTTCAGAAATAGGTAATTAAGCTTTCCATTAAAATTCACCAAGCAGACATACATAATTTACAAGGTGGAAAGCCATTCCAATCTCATGAGTAAACAATTAAGTATTATACTTATAACAGATATTCCAGAATGGCCAATGCAGGAGTAATTACATAATTAGGATACATTTTATCTTTATTTTTTAATATATATTTTTATTGATTTCAGGGGGGAAGAGAGAGATAGAAACATCAATAATGAGAGAAAATCATTGATCAGCACGCCCCACACTGGAGATCGAGCCCGCAACCTAGGCATGTACCCTGACCAGGAATCAAACCCTGACCTCCTGGATCATAGGTCAATGCTCAACCACTGAGCAACACCAGCTGGGCTACATTTTATCTTTGAAGTAATATAGTACAAAAAATAAGGATTTGGGGTTTTGGACATGTGGCCTGAGAAAGTGTAAATACTCACAAATTTCATTAAATGAAAATAGAGAAGTGGTCAAAGTATAAACAGATACTCCTTGACTTACAATGGGATTATGTCCTGATAAATCCATGCTAAACTGAAAATATTGAAATGTATTTAGTATAATAATTTACAGAACACCATAGCTTACTTAGCCTAGCCTATCTTAAACTTACTCAGAACACTTACATTAGCCTATAGTAGGGCAAAACAATATAACACAAAGCCTATTTTATCAGAAAGTGTTGACTATCTCATATAATTTACTGAATACTGTACTGAAAGTGAAAAGCAAAATAGTTGAATGGGTATCACGTTTGTACCACCATAAGGTTGAAAAATTGGTAAGTCGAATCATAGTAAGTTGGGGGCCATCTGTATATATAATACAAGGCTCTCCTAAACAGTTTTCATTCAATAACTTGTTTATTTAGTGTCTACCATGTTCCAGGCATTAGTGAAACTGTGGCAAATAGCAGAGAATAGAGCCCTATGCTATTTTCACAAGGATCAGATATTAAACAAATACACACACACACACACACACACACACACACACACACTTAATGAATTAATTATATTTGGGATATGTATTAGATGGGTAATGGATTTTTTCCATTCTATTTTAATTCTAATAGTCTCATTTTCTAACAAAGGTTAAATTTATTCATGAAGTCTATGTCCATGGCCTCCTTCCTAGCATTTCCTCCCGTCTCATGGTCCTACTGAGACTATAACTGGTGACTTCTTTTTTTTTAAATATATTTTATTGATTTTTTACAGAGAGGAAGGGAGAGGGATAGAGAGTTAGAAACATCGATGAGAGAGAAACATCGACCAGCTGCCTCCTGCACACCCCTCCACTGGGGATGTGCCCTCAACCAAGGTACATGCCCTTGGACCGGAATCAACCCTGGGACCCTTCAGTCCGCAGGCCGACGCTCTATCCACTGAGCCAAACCAGTTAGGGCAATCACTAGTGACTTCTTCACATCTCTCCATCCCAGATCTCTCGCTCTCCTTCGAATATTTCAGAAGCCTTCAACATGCCCAAACCACAGGGCAGTGTGCTGACCAGCAATGCAGAGGGGAACTGCTGGTGATGAGGCTTTCTCCTCAATCCGCTTCACCACCCTTTCCATAATCTTAAAAATTTAAACAGAAGTTCAGTATTATTTATAGTTAAGTGGTTAAAAGACTACCTGTTAAAGAATATCAGCTCTACTTACTAGTTATGGAGTCTTAGAAAAATTCGCAGTTTCTTCATCTGTGAATTGGAATAATGACAGTACCTACCTCAAAGGGTGGTTGGAAGGATGGGATGAGATAGCGTACATAGAATGTCTGAAATGTATATAAAGCATATATTTTCAATGTTTAGCATGCACAGAGCTCTCAAAGCTCTCAAAGATAAGTGGTGGTGATGATGCTGATACTGCTGTCATTAGCATATTCAGCACGAAGTAGGTGCTGAATCTTGAAAGAATGAGCACACCAATCCGTAGTATATATGTAAGCCTCACTGAATTCTTCACACATGAATGCCTTTTTGAATGATTCCACCCTCCTGCTTTAAAAATACTATCAGGATAGATTTAATGCAAAGGAAATGGCGATATATACCTAAGCAACCATTACAACGGAACAACCGGAATGACCGGTTGCTATGACATGCACTGACCACCAGAGGGCAGAGGCTAATGCAGGAGCTGCTCCCAGCCTGCAGGCCCTGATCGCCAAGGGGGCCCGCCAGCCACCCTCCCCCCCGCCAGCAGGCCCCAATTGCCTGATCGGGGCCGAGTCCCAAGGCTGGGATGGGGAACTGGGGGTGGGTAGCAGTAGATGCGGTCCCTTTCCCAGGGGGGCCAAGGGCCAGCTCCCTCCTCAGGGTGGTGGCCAACCTCCAAGGTCCCTCCCTCATCCTTTCTCTGGCCGGCAGGCCCCAATGGTCCAAGCTGGTACAGGGAACCAGCGGTGGATGGCAGCGGATGTGGGCAACGAGGGGAGGAGGAGGAGCTGCGGGAGGGGCAACGAGGGGAACCGCGCAGTGGCATGCACAGGTGGCAAGTGAAAGAGGGGGGGAACCTGATTGGCCCTGACTGCCGGTCAGGCCTAGGGACCCCACCCATGCATGAGTTTCGTGCACCGGTCCTCTAGTTTTCTTATAATAGCTATTCTTTAAAGTATCCTATGACTTGGTTTTTACAAAGTAATGGCTGGCCAGAGGTGCAAGGAAGAAGGGCATTTTAAATAGTTCCCTCATTTGATAGCCAAAATGTATGCA
>NW_006288615.1:15409651-15414092 GCF_000327345.1 Myotis davidii | reverse complement strand
CCGATCTATGTGTTATAAAATTGCAAGATAAAATTATTTCAAAATGCATGTCTTAATAAGGAAGACTTTAAAATAAGAAGCATGATGTTAAAAAAAGTAACTTGCCTAAAATATCTCCTCTTGCAGGATCAGCTGCAGAGTTTTTTTAAGTGGATGCTTTCATTACGTTTTTCTCTGTTAGAAATATCAAACCATGGCATCAGTTGAATAATGTTTCTTTGTTGTTTCCATTTTTAAAATAAGCCATTCTTTGGGACATAAAATATAGAATTGAATGCATTATTTTATACCAATGGTACTTATTTTCATAAACGATAGCTTACTAAATTAGCTACTATGGGTCACATATTTCGATAGTTTTTTCTCCCTAACTCTGTCTCCTGTGTTTTTTTTTCTGCTGTAGATTAAGTTAAATTCAGAGTTTTACACCCCCACATTTGAAAACTCTCCAAAAGAGAAAGAGCCTCATACCAAATGATGTAAAAGGTATCTGGGTTTCTTTTAGGAGCAGTTTTCTTGAAGAAAAATATTGAGTTGCTAGATGAGCTAGGTGCTTTTTTCCACAGAATATCATTTTTTACTTGGAAGAACGACTAACATAAATTTTGGTTATTCAAACTCGGCATTTTCTCAAAAATGAACAAAGTGAGCCTGCCATCTCATGGAAAACTACTGATGGTCAATGATAAAATTCAACCTTTCAAGTGAAAATAAGAAGTTTGGACATGCTGTATCTGCCACTCTGAGTCTGATAGCTTTCCAGTCCTTAAATGACTTTTCTGATGATATCAAATGTGATTTTTTTATATCTTATGAAGAAATGTGTCCATGTTTGAAGACCTACATAACGCAGTGAACCAATATCTTCCAAATGACCTATGCATGATGTTACAGAACCATGCACAGTTGAAAGATTCATTCAGGATTCAAAATAGACCAGTGGATTTAGTTTAACAGAATAAGAAATGTTTATTGGTGATAGGGTGTCAGATTCCACATTGCAAGTAACCTCCAGGAAACTGACACTTACCCAGTTTTTGTGTGATATCGAAGAGGAATATACAGTTATCTGAAAATGCTATTAAAATACTCCTCTCTCCAAAAGCATATTTGTATGAGGACAAATTTTCTTCACATACTTCAAATTAATATGTAACCACAGATCGAATGCAGAAGCACTTATGAGAATTGAATTGTTTTCGTAGTAGTAAGAAATACATTAAAGAGATTTACAGAAATGTAAAAAATGCCACTCTTCTAACTAAATTTGTTCCATAAAACATTACAATAGCATTATTCTTAAGATATTAACATGTAATGGTTTTATAATTTTTTAAATGAATTAACAGATATTTTTAAAATATCTGTTCTAATTTACAATATAGTATCAATAGATATAACCCACATATCTCTTTGAGGTGTTCAAATATTTTTTAAGTGTTAAGGGTTCCTGAGTCCAAAAAGTTTGAGAATCACTGATCTAATCCATTAATTGTACATTTACTGTGCAACAGCCCTCCCCTCCCCTCCCCCTGACACACACATGTATATAGAAAGGCAAATATATTATTGTATGTCTGGGCCTCATATTGATTCTACTGAATCAAAATCTCTGCAGGGGTCTCTCCTGAACATAAAACTTCACTGGTGAGAACACTGATCCAATTTGGTTCTTTAATCAGAAAGTATTTATGACTGCCTATTTTAGAACGTCCACAAAAGTTTATTCACATTGTTACTGTTTCCATTTTCTTCATTATTTTATTTTTCAAAAGTACTATCATTAGTAATATCTTTTTTCTTTTGTTGCTATAAATGCAAATCCTTATTCATGTTATTGGTTTCCCTGCTTCTGAGAGATATTATGAAAAATGATAAACTGTCAAATTGTATTAAATCGCTGAAAGGGTTTTGTTGTTGTTGTTTGTTTGCTTCATTTCTGTCTTTTTTTTTTTTGCTTCTAAATGATAATAAACTCGCAATGGTACGTTTTACATATAGTCTCTAGAGCAGTGGTTCTCAACCATCTGGCCCTTTAAATACCGTTCCTCATGTTGTGACCCAATCATAAAATTATTTTCATTGCTATTTCATACCTGCAATGTTGCTACTGTTATGAATCGTAATGTAAATATCTGATATGCAGGATGGTCTTAGGCGACCCCTGTGAAAGGGTCATTTGACCGCCAAAGGGGCTGCGACCCACAGGTTGAGAACTGCTGCTCTAGAGTATTGATCTGAAAAACACTTCAACTGCCTTCAAAAAAATATTGTTTATTTAAGAGATAACTAATTCAGATGTCTCTTATCAGTTTCAAAGAGCTAAGTAAGCTTCAACTTTGACAATGAAATGCTAACAAGCACTTAGACTGAACTGGTGAAAACCTGAAGATGTCAACCTGAATTTCAGTCAACTTTGAAAGCGTAAAAGTGTGCTTTATCTTACATACAAGGTGACATTCTTTATTATATTGTAAATCTTAGTTACCAATATAGTATACTAATACATAGATGAATTGCTATTTAAACTTTAAAGAAGTTTATCCAGATCTCATTCTACTAAGTATACTGCTATTTAAATTCACAAGTTGAATTATTGACAGCTTTGCACATTTATATCACTTACACTATCATGTAATTATAAATCCTTTTTGATTTTTGTTTTACAGTGAAAGGAGCACCATTTGAATTTGGAAATTCTATGGTACGTAAAGGTAAAGAAGGGAGGGTAGCACTCGGCACAGCAGCCATTAGAGAATGAAGCTACAGCATCAGGAAAATTTTTTCTTTTTTTAAAGAAAAAAATTTAATTGATTTTGGAGAGGAAGGGCGAGGGAGAGGGAGAAACATCAACAATGAGAGATAATCATTGATCAGCTGCCTCCTGCATGACCCACACTGGGGATCGGGCCCACAAACTGGGCATGTGCCCTTGACTGGAATTGAACCCGGTATCCTTCATTCTCAGGTTGACGCTCTATCCACTGAGCCAAAACCAGCTAGGCTGTTTCTTTTTTTTTTTTATATTAAAAAATCCAATTGTCAAATAAGAGTTTATTTTTAAAACTGAGCACAAGAGTTGCAGTTCTAGAGTGACATGCCCCATCGGAACCATGCTGCAACTTCCTTTGGACAAGTTCCATGAGGTTTTAACATCTCCCTTTGGAGTAATCCAATTACTCAAAATATAGTGATCCGCTTAGTCTAAATACTGGCACAGTCTAATGTTTAGTTTTTATGATAACATGAAGGGAGGGGCATTTGGTAACAGGGTCTGGCTGGCTTCTGATTTCAGTTTTTAAAATAAGGGATACACTATTAAAACACACCGCAAGAATCCCTCGGTAACTTACCATAAACCTATGTCCCCCAAAGATATTGATGTTATTATAATACCTACCCTCAAAAGTATGCTATAAAGGTTAAAGTACATAATCTGATAAAGTACCTAATATAGTTCTGACATATGGAGGCTTAATAATTGTAGTTATTTCTGTTATTATTTGTAGTTTTCCAACCCTTAGCAATGTACACTGAAAAGCTAGAAGAGACCTTTGATTTCCTGAGGCTAAAGAAAATTATGTAACTGGCTCAAAGATTCAATCCTAGTAAGAAGCAGAGCCAAGCCTACACTTAAATCTACATGTTTGCAGCCTGTTCTACCTCTTAGAATAGTTAAGTTCTCAGAAATACAGAACCTTATGTATGAAAACTTCTTGGGAATTAACAAAGAGAACTTATGGGTAGTGAATCGTCACAGCTAGAAGGGACCTGAATGTCATCTAGGAAAGCTGAGTCCTTCATTTTCCACCTCAGGTCAAGGGAGATTAACAACATACTTAGAGTGATATCACTAAGTCATAAGACAACTATTCAGAGCTGTTCCAAGATGATGCCCAATGAAAACATTGGTTATTTGGCGGGCGGGGGTGGGGGGGGGCGGAGTGGAAGAGGATGGTTGGGTACATAAGAGATAATCCTATCTAATAATAGACAAACATGGTAATTAACTGTACCTCTGACATGCTTCCCATGGGCTAATCAGGGCGATATGCAAATTAACTGCCAACCAAGATGGCGGCCAGCAGCCAGGCAGCTAAAGCGAACAGGAGGCTTGCTTGCTCCAGTGATGGAGGAAGCCAAGGTTCCCCGCCTGCTGAGGCCTGACTCTGAGCTGCACTCTAAGCAACAATGTTGCAATTATAAAAGCTAAACAGAAAAATCAGAAATGGAGAAACTAAGATGGCGGCAGAGATAAACACCGGGAAATTAATGCCGCACACAACAATTGATTAATACCTCAGAGAAACAATACGGACTTCATCCAGAACCACAGGAAGCCTGGCTGACTGTAAACTCTACAACTAGAAGGAAGGAAAGGCACACTGAGACCCGCAGAAGCTGCAGGAGAGAAGCGCAGAGGAACGGGGCTCCCGCGCGC
>NW_006288615.1:15397046-15409506 GCF_000327345.1 Myotis davidii | reverse complement strand
AAGAATATGTCAAAGAACAATAAAAGCTAATTTTAAAAACTTTTAATTCCACACACATATTTTTTTCATTCATCCATCCATTCATTCACTCAACATTTCAGCATAAGGTTCTTTGCCCTTCCTAGAAAAACAATGATAAGCTCTATTCTCTTCCCCTAAAAATTCACGGTCTAGCAAAAGTAAAGTCTATAAATACCACTGCTAACATAGAAAATGTAGTTAAAGCTACCAAATAACAGACCAATTTCCAATGCACAACTTTTTTGGTAAAATTTCAAAACAGCCTCATCTCCAGAAGGCTTCAGATCATCAACCATATGTTACTAAGTATGATACAATCACCCTGTATAATAAAAGCCTAATATGCTAAGTGTCCAGTTGTCCGGTCAACCAATCGAAGTGTGATATGCTAAAACCACTCAACCACTCATTATGACATGCACTGACCACCAGGGGGTAGACGGTAGCACCGGTAGGTTAGCTTGCTGCTGGGGTCAGCTGATCGGGACTGAGCAAGACGGGCCAGAATCGCCCTGGAGCCCTCCCACAGTCCCTCCCCAGCTGGCCAACCTCCTGCATCCCTCTCCAGCCCTGATCGTGCACTGGTGGGGTCCCTCGGCCTGGCCTGTGCCCTCTCACAATCTGGGCTGAAGGACCACCCCCCCCCCAGTGCACATTTCATGCACCAGGCCTCTAGTATCATAATAAAAGCTCCTTTATAAGTGCTTCTATTTGAGAAGTAAAGGTGGATCTTTGTGGAAAACACATCTCAAAAAAGTAAGGAATTAAGAGAGAAAAGGAATAGCACAAAGAGCATTTGAACCAGATGCTGTGGACTGCTCCAAAGCTATGACCAAACACTGGCATACAGGACTACAAAATTCTTTTTGAGTCTTAAACAAGATCAAATGTTAAAGATCCATTGCTATTTAATTTTTCAGTCATAGAGAGAGACAAATTTAGCTTGAAATTTAAAATATTTTTATATGAAACTAAAATATTAAAAACACTGGTTTATAATCCAATATCACTATGAATTTAGTCATATATATATTTTAAAAATGAAACAAAATCAAACCCTTCGCAGTAACTATGAACATTGCTCTTAAATAAAAGCATCTGTAACACATAGAGAATATAGTCAATAATGTTGTAATAACTATGTAAGTGCCAGGTGGTACTGGGGGGAACAATTTGTAAAGTATATAATTGCCTAACCACCCTGCTGTATATCTGAAATACAAAATAATACTGAATGCTAACTATAATTGAAAAATAAAATTTTAAAAAGCATGTTATATTCATTAATTAGGGCTTTACCTACAAGAGACAAAGGGTATTCACTATTCACATTTAAATACATGCTAATTAAAATATTATGTCCAAATGATATCAAATAGTTGTTTTAAATAATAGTTTCCGCTAAACATCCCTGTGCAAGCTGCAGATAGAAATTATGAAAATCCTTCCCCTTCAAAAAGCTTCCTTAATTTAGAATTGTGTGACTCAGACGAATACACAAGCTTGGTTATGATTACATATGAAGCTAATACATAACTTTCTATATTCAACAAATTCAGAAATGTTTCTCTCATGTAAAAGTTTTGTAGATTTTAAAGACATGGATTATTCCAAGGAAAACAATTATTTATGATTTTAATTTATCTCTGAAGTTAATAAATTTATAAACTTAAATTTTTGGTTATCCTTATTCCTAAAGAAATATTTATTTTTATAGCATTAAGTAGTCTGGAAACAAATCTTTTACATGAAGGGCAAAAAGCCATTTTGCAAAAATAAACAAAATTCTGAATTTAGAAAGTCTGTTAAAATGACTTGAGTAATCCTAACCTGAACTAAGCAAAAAAAACTTTAACTTAATGCAAACTAAAAACAGACTTCTCCTTTCAAGACCACGTTAACATGCTCTTTCGGGTACTGTGTCATCTCCCCTCATCACCTGCACTCCTTGAGGATCACACACTGTAGGAGCCATGCTGAGGATCACCTAGTCCAGAGCCCTCCTACGAAAGGTGGGGAAATGCAATCTCACAGAAGTCAATTCCTGTAGAACTAGAACCCAGCTCTTTATTCCAGCACTAGTGTCCCTTCCACCACAGCACACCAACTCCTGCAGAGCAACACTTCTTGCCTCTAAGGAAAAGGAGTCATGAACAAGAGGGGCTTCAGCTATTCAGGACCCAGTGAAATATTTATTAAACTATACTTGTGTCAATAGGTATTTAAATCAGTTAAACATGATTGTTTTTACTTACAAATGTCATCCACTCTGACAGGGAATCAATGTTTCAAGCTGTTGAACAGGTCATCATCCCTGTCCTGTTGGATGACACCTGTAAATAAAATAAATCTATTTTTGAGTAAGTAGATTTTAAGTCAACTAGATTTAAGATGCATGCAGTTTAAAGCAAAGGGCAATTTTTAAATTGATTCTTAATTGCATACTGCTGGAGAGAGGTATTCTCCAGTGCCAACCATGTCACCCTATGTAGCTATCACTGGCCATCAGCATGAGAAAACCCAGGTAAGGAAACATGTAATGTTGCCAGAATACATAGGGAACCATGAGTGCTAACGCTAACAGGGTCTTGTAGCCACTCTCTACCTCAGATTCTTGCTACCTGTGAATATTATTTTCACTTTGTGGAAGGGATCGCCCAGGTCCCAGGAAGTTAAGTGACTAGACCAATGTTAAACAGCTAAGTGTTTTTAGCTGAAGTTCCTTGATGATGAAAAAGTATATACAGAACACATTTGCAAAGGTTATCATTAGGCTGTTCAACTTTGAAAGACTCACATGTATACATTTTTAATATTTCACAAATGTTGACTTAGAATATTCAAGCACATCTGCATAAAACATAATAACAGTATTAGATATCTAAATATAAGCATTACTGAAAAATGTCATGAATGGAAAAAAACAAAGTGAGAAAATGGGAACTAGAGAGTGAACAGAAAATTAAATACAGCATGCACTTAGGATTCTAAATTTTGGTCACTTCCCAAAAAGATTTGTGGTTCCTAACAAATATGAGTAAATTAAAACCCATTTTCTACAAATTCTCTATAGTCTATAATTTAAGATGTTTGTTTCTCTGTAGCCACAAAATGCTACTCTAAGACCTGCCAGAACTAAAATTTGGACTGAAAATGAACATTTTAAAATTTCCATTCTGTACCTAAATACTCCAAGATAACTGCAAGTATTTTAGAATGCTGCCTTGAGGTTGTTATAATAATCTTATCACCAAATTCACATTGAGTTCTTACTATGTTCCTAGCACTGTTTGATTATTTTACACATACTATCTCATTCAATCAATCCTCACAACTTTATTATTATTATTACAACTTTATAGATAAGTACATCAAAGCACAGAAAAGTTAACTTTGAGATTCACTCAACTAGTAAAATGGAAAAATCTGTGCATTAATCTATTTCATGACGGAATCCAAATTCAAACCACTACAAAATACTACATTTCTTTAAAGATTCTCAACTAAATATAACAAATTAACATGATTCCAATAAAAATACATAAAAATCCCCCCAACTAAATCCCACTCAATATAAAATAGGGGTGAAGAACTTTTTTTATGCCAAGGGGCATTTAAATATTTACAACATCATTCGCAGGCCATACAAAATTATCTACTTGAAACTTAGCCTCTGGCAGGGCCAGACAAATAGTTTCTCAGGCTTTACACAGCCCTCAGACTGGGCATTCCCCATCCCTGACATAAAACATCAGGAAATTCACCACTTTTCTTGTATTGGAGGGAAGACCAGGGACAATTTTCAAAGTAAAATAATCTTCATGTTAAGAAATGAAAATCTCTGATGTTGTTAACCTTAAATACATTGTAATTAAAGAATGAAAACTGAAATTCTCTTATAATAAAAGTAAATCTTCCTGATTCAATTATTTCTTAAAAGTCCACAATGAGCCGAAACCGGTTTGGCTTAGTGGATAGAGCGTCGGCCTGTGGACTGAAAGGTCCCAGGTTCGATTCCGGTCAAGGGCATGTACCTGGGTTGCAGGCACATCCCCAGTAGGGGGCATGCAGGAGGCAGCTGATCGATGTTTCTCTCTCATCGATGTTTCTAACTCTCTATCTCTCTCCCTTCCTCTCTGTAAAAAATCAATAAAATATATTAAAAAAAAGTCCACAATGAAATAAATCCTGATTATCAAAATAGTATGAGTTATTAATAAACTTAATGTAATAATATTTTTTAAATAAGGATATATATCACTTTTATAAATAACAGAACTAACTCTATGGGAAATTATCTTTAAGGGAAACAAAAAATAATCAATCTCTTATGTAATATAGCCATCTTTTCTTGACCATAATTTATGCTTCTGAACAAAACCCCTGAACCTTTTTATACTAGGAAATATTTTTAAAACTGTGAAACTGATAAAATAGGAAATAAACAGAAGTACAAAAATACACCTAAAATATTTTAAATAAGAATTAGATATATGGAAAGGTCAGGACCACTGAAACTAGACATTAAGGAAAACACATCCTTTCAAAGCACTAGGAGCAGTCGATCTCTGCTGGCAGTAATGACTTTTTATAAGGACCCCAAAGAGAAGAAGATAAAGTGTGGTTTCATGGTAGCTTACCCTTTTTTCTGACACCCCATCCTGGCCTGTAGAATCTTTATCATCATGTGTCTCTTTCAGGACTGGCATATGTTTTTGGTATGCTGGCTCTCTGTTTAAGGTTGTGTATCCTATGTGCTCATATATTGGGTTTATCGTCATCTTGGCAATGTATTCTGCTGCCTTGGTTTCAATATAGAGAGTAATCAATCCATCAGTCACCAGATCGTGGATGGACTCAAAGCGCTTCTCCCCAACGAAGTGCTTTCCATCGTAGTAGAGCCTGAAGTTTCTGGTTTGACTTCCAAATCTGCCTCAATGAAATGGGAAAGATGTTTTTAAGAAAAGTAACCACGTAAATTCTTTCTGAAAGAAAAAAACACTATTCGCCTGTGTGGCTTTGTTTGTTAAATAAGCTATGGCTAATCTCTATGAATCGTCTGGAATATAGAAAATTAAACTTTTGAACACAAAGAGTGAACTCCTAATGACTAGGGATAACTAGCCAAAAACATGCCCACCCTAGAAGGAAAAATTTGTTCTTATTTTTTAAGTCACTTCAGTATGCTTACAGGAAAAATGGGAAAATAAACCTCCAATCCTATTCGAACACACTCAATATTCAATTGGTCAACTCCATCATACA
Source organism: Myotis davidii (assembly GCF_000327345.1). Lineage (NCBI taxonomy): Eukaryota > Metazoa > Chordata > Mammalia > Chiroptera > Vespertilionidae > Myotis > Myotis davidii. The sequence goes on along the minus strand of NW_006288615.1, from coordinate 15,404,220 downwards.
TGAAATTTCTATATTAACATGTTCTCTTTAAGTTGATCAACAAAAATATTCAATGTACTTTAGACACCAGCATTAATGTCTTTTGATGGGAAAGCTCCATTCAGAGCTCACCTGAGCGTGATACCAGCCTTCATTTAAAGTAGAAGTGATGCCGAAACTGGTTTGGCTCAGTGGATAGAGTGTCGGCCTGCGGACTGAAAGGTCCAGGTTCGATTCCGGTCAAAGGCATGTACCTGGGATGCAGTCACATCCCTAGTAGGAGATGTGCCGGAGGCAGCTGATTGATGTTTCTCACTCTCTCCCTCCCTTCCTCTCTGTAAAAAATCAATAAAATATATTTTTATTTTTAAAAAAAAGTAGAAGTGATTACAGAACCTATGTCACACAGTGGGCAGGGTGACAACAAAAACATACTTTTGCTATTTCTAGCCAAAGGTCATTGACTTGCTCCTCCCTTTTACAAAGTCATTTTTCTGTGTCTGCTTGCTGAGTCTGGGCAAGAAATGTCTGCAACAGCTGGTAGCTATTAAATGAAAATGAGACATTTTCATAAACACTGCCTTTACAATTATTCAAAGTGTATGTATACATTTTGGGACACCCTATATATGGCAAATAAGTAAAAAACTATTGGACTCTAGAAATTCTGTTCTCACTCCTGAGTTGTGTTGTGATTACATATTTTAAAATCAGGAGAAGGATGGTTTAGTTTTATGATAATTTCAGTATTTTGCTCCCTGCAGCAAACCTCAGAAATGGATCCAAGTTGGCATGACTAACACCAGTGTCCTTGCAAGACAAAGGCAAGAATGTGCACTGACTTTAATGAAAGCTGACGCCAAAAGGCACCAAGACTAGCATCATGGTCTCCCAACGACAGCCCTGAGTGAACATAATTAAAAACTAAACAAATCATAGAGAATACATTTAATTTCGCTGTTAAAAATACACAGAACAGAGGTGAACTAAAATACTAAAATCACACCCTGTTTAATACTAAAATAAAGTGTTTAAATAGAACTACAAACTTATGCAAAATATTATTCTAGTATAGGTTGGGTTTCAGAAGGCCAGGCGTTAGAAACTTAAGATTTTCCTTTTAATATGTCCTTTAAAAATTTAACAAAATCATTATTTAAACGTCCTGAGGTATCTGTTTCTGTAGTTCAAACTAAACTTTAATAATTATTTAATCTAAAACCCAACATTCTATCCAGGCTGGTCCTTTCTCTAAAATAAAATTTATTCACTTTTTGGTTCTTAAGATGCAATTAAATTTGATTCACATTCGTATAATGAATAACATAAACTGATGAAAAAGGACAGATCCAGAGACAGAGAGGCATCTATCGGACTGTCGGGCCTCGGAGGGAAGGTAGGGGAGGGTGGGGGTAAGGGGGAGATATCAACCAAAGGACTTACATGCAAGCATATAGGCCTAACCAATGGACACGGACAACAACGGGGTGAAGGCATGAGGGGGGGACAAGGGGGGTAACATGGGGATAAGGACACATATGTAATAACTTAATCAATAAAAAAATTTGATTCACACTCAAGTGAATGATCCAAATAATTTTACTTTCCCTTTCTCCATTTTCCTCTAATGTTAAAGATTATTTCTCCCAAGTAAATTTTCATTATAATGTAAATCTAAAAATTAGAAGGTAAATTTCTACACTGAAGTTAAATATAAAAGATTTTTTTCAGTTTAATATGCTGCTTTATTATTTCCTCTTTGTCAATGTATATTATCTGTTATTGAGAAATCAATATGGAAAGCCACGATATTAGCTTTTATAAGTTCTTATAACAGTAAACACAACATTGTTTAATGCAAAATCCCTTCATACTTCAGATCATTTATTCCTATAGGGGCTTATGATTTTCAACGGGCATTTCCACAGTGGATACAGCACTTTAAAGACTATCCAAGCAATGGCAGAGGCGTTTATCACTCAATTGTCTTCTGAAATCTGAGAGGTCTGGGGCCCAGGTCAGAGGGAAGCTGGCCTCACCTGGTCGGAATGGGCAGACTGCAGGAGGAGAAGTCTGGGTGACTCCTGATGCTTGGCAAGGGGACTATTTCTAATCCATCCAAGAAGAGGCTTTCCTGTCTACCTCTAGGGCAGTGGCTCTCAACCTTCTGGCCCTTTAAATACAGTTCCTCATGCTGTGACCCAACTATAAAATTATTTTCGTTGCTACTTCATAACTGTCATGTTGGTACTATTATGAATCGTAATGCAAATATCTGATATGCAGGATGGTCTTAGGCGACCCCCGTGAAAGGGTCGTTAGACGGCCAAAGGGGTCGCGACCCTCAGGTTGAGAACCGCTGCCTAGATTATTGGGTGAAAAAGTCTAAGAAGTCTGACTTTTCTCTTTCTCACAGTGACTTTAAGAGACCCCATGCACGAGTCCCAATTCCTCCTCAGCCCACATTAGAGCTCTTGACTTTCAGATCAATCAAACTTCCAATCTTAAGGGAGCTGATCAGATAACTAAAATAACTTAAAATATAGGTTAATTAAAACTTAACTTCAAAGGACAAAAATATGAATGTCCATTTTAAAATTACAATTTTTTAAAAGAAAAATTGTATTACTTTTACTAAAGGAACTACACACTTTCTTTTGTCTACTCTGCACTGCCCTCTCTTTCACTTTGGAAGTTACATAAAGATCAGCACCACAGTGGAGACAGATAGGACTCCTCCCCTTCCCTGACCTGAAAGTCATGACAGAAAATCTTTGAGTGAGGAAGTGATGGCTGTGTCTATTCTACAAAAGAGAGCCATAAAAAAAGATGCCCAATCTAAAGGCAAAGAAAGAATCCTCCCTTACAGAAGTTTACTACTCACAGATTGTCATTTACTCAACAGACACTTAAGACACCAGGAATGATATTAAATATTAGTTAGTTCAGAATAAAGTTTCTATTTCCTTGATCATCTCAATGGGAAATAGATAAACAAAAACAAGTTAATACAAAGATAAGATGAGATGCTGAATTTTTAAAAGTTAATGTTTGGATTGATTTCAAAAAAGTAATTTAAAAATGTATATAATTTTATTCTTATATAGAAAAGTTATTTCTATACAGTGATTCATAAAACCCTGTGAAACCAATATCTCCCTCACACTGAAAATCAAGAAACTCACTGCTTAATAAGATCTCTTAATAAGCGCGCGCACACACCTAAGCTTACATAAGATCTGAAAGCTGCTGCTTATGTCCAAATGCAAAAGCACCTTGCAGTCCTGAAACAGGGTTTGGCCAAGGGCAGGCAAGTCCTGGGGTTTGGTAGAAAACCTTGGGCTTTGGCATCAGACAGATTAATGTTAAATCTTGGACCTGTCACTTCTTAGCGAGGTGATTTGGGGAAATCATTTTTCAGATTCTGCAGCTTGAAAATAGGAATAACATATCGCTCTACCCCTGTGGTTGTGAGGATTGCATAAGAATGTTTAAGTCAAAGCCAAGTATATAGTATGTTCAATGAATGGCGATCCCCTTTCTCCTCCTCGGTTGGCTTAGACCATTGCAGAGAGTGACAGAATGAGTTAGCAAACAATAAAGTAAAACAAAAAGAAGCTTAGTAAACATGCACTGAAGGGGGTCCAATAAATAGCTGGTAACACTGGTTGTATAGGAACATGTCTGCACTGATTGATTTTATAGTAAAAAAAAAAAAAGGCAAGAGCTCTTTGCGAATTTTTCTGGGTGTCCCTGAATAAGTGTATACTACCTGGTTAAACAGAGTGGACTACAATACGGTGCAAAGGGGAGGAGGAGAGAAGCGAGGAGAACCCTGCCAGTGTGCCTGGGGAGTTAGGTCTCTGAATTTAAAGGAGAAAGGTCAGTAAATATACTTATATTGAAAGTGGGACATGTTAAATGCTCTAGTGACAATGCTGAATTCTAGATTACAGAGCACTGATTTGTAAAAACTGATAAAGCTAAACCACTTTCTCTCCACTTTTATAGGGAAATTTTCTTTTCATTTTTCTTATATTTATTATCTGCCTCTGCCCTGGCTTTTAAATAGCTGTTTATTCTTCGGTGAACATGTTTGAAACTGTGCAGGCCAAGTCTGATCCAGATAAAGGTCAACAAGATGTACCAACTCCACATGGTACTATGGTTAAACAGAAAAAAAGAGAGAGATTGGGATAGTCTGCTTTGAACTGCTGCTGTTGGACATAATTACCACTTTCAAGAAAGAATGTCTTTTCTCCAGAGTTCTGGGTCTTGGTTTTCATGTTTTAAAGAACTGTTTAATGCGGTGCCCAGTTGCATTCAGATGAATTTCAAAATACATAATTCGAACATCCAGCTTTAAAAAGTGAACAAAACCCTTAATACCATCCTTTCTATTTTTTAGCAAGTAAATCATATTCATAAAAAAATTGTGGGAAAATTTTCATGGGCAATATCTGTAATACTATCAACAATAAAAATGTATTTTAAAAATTTGCTCTAGAGGTACAAAGTGATGAAAATATGTATCAAGAATAACCTTTGGGATCATACTTTACTTTTTCTAAAACCAAGAATTAGTTCTGATTTGGGCCAAAGTATTTGGAAGTATCTCTTCAAAGGAAAGCTCCAAGCTAACAGATGTTTTCTGTTAACAAACAGAAAACAAAACACATACAACACACTTGTCTAAGTTAACAATAAAATGTTAGAACTATTTCCAGAAACCAACCTACAAACAATTCTATTTATAATATATATTTGTGTATTGTTTATCAGAGTCAAAGAAACTGATCTAATAGTGAAATACAAATATCTTATAAATTCATCTAATCATAAACATACCCTCAGAAGGAAGGTTAAAACTGAGACAAGATGGGAACGAGGGAGAGATTAATTGGGGAAATTATATGCATATATGCATAGCCCTTGGACATAGAGGGGAGGGTGTGGGGTGGAGGGGGGGTCAATGGGGAGAAAAAAACAAAGGGGACATCTGTAATATTTTCAACAATAAAGGTAAACTTTTAAAAAACTGAGACAAGAATATGATGAGGCATTCACTTAAACACTAAGAAAGGCTAAGGAAGAGAGAACATAGCTATACACAATTTTTAAATATTTTCTATATCTAAACCTGTTATTAGGATACTTTTATCTATACTGCTATATAATTTTGGATGGTAAAGTGGGCAAAAGTATTAAAATATGTGAACTCATGACAACAGTCCCTTGGTGGGATAAATCATCCCAGGAAAGAAACAAATCCATGTGCCTACCTAAACCTCCATCTGGTACCAGGAGGCTCTGGCACTGATACAGAAGGATTGGCTGAAGGTCTGTTAAAGAAGCAGTTAGATATTTCCCCACCCTCCCTGTGCCGCCCCGTCCCCACTCTGGTGGAAGACTTCATTCTGTTTTCTATGTAAGCTAAAACAAGAAGAACTGAGTGGAGGAACACGGGAGAGAGCTGAAGGCAGACGTACAATACTGAAAACTCAGTGGAAGTTTTAAATGCTAAAGACGGAGACCTCAATCTTTCTTCCCCCCAGGTTCTCAGAAGGCCTGTATTTTCCTGATAAGAGAGTGAAAGGCTTGAGAATGGAGACATCACATTATACTTGGCAGGCTTCTCTCAAGCTCTCAGAACTGCTGGTCAGCTGTTTAGTGCCAAATGAATTTAAATAGGAGCCATTAGCCAAGGACCACTTGACATCTAAGAAAAATCTCCTGCATGAAGGACAAAGAGAAAGCAAGCAAGCTAACGGAAACAAACCACGCAAGGAGATGAGAAACATTTAATTATCAGCATGCTCACCAGAACAGAAGTAGAATGTTTCCCATATCTATTCTTAAGGATTTAGCAAGAAACATTAGGATGGTGTAAAAAAGAACATACATATAGAATACATAGCATATCCACTGAGCCAAACCAGTTAGGGCAACATGCATGAATTTTTAAAATGTTGGAGAAAAAATAACAAAACACAAAAGAATACATACAGTGTCATTCACATATATAAAGTATAAAGGCAGGCAAAATCTAACAGCATTATATATGAATGTATCTATGTAGACTATAAAGAAAACATTTAAAAGATAATTTAACATGAGTAGAGTGGTGAACAATAATGTGGAAAGTAGAGATAATGATAAGAAAGGGAAATGGGAAATTTATAACTATTATTATATCTTGATGTATGCATTATATTGTTTACATATATTTAAATGTAATACATTTTAAAATGTACATGTTTTATATACTTTGCTCTGTGTTTTATTGTACAATAAATCTATTAAAAAACACACACACAAAAGCAAAGAATGGTGTTTCCAAACAACAGTCAACAGCCTTAGTCTGGAAGAAAATCAATCAGAAACAGAATCCCTACAGATGTGTTATACTATGGAACTTAAGAATACAAATTTGTTTTTATATATCCTATATAATAAAAGCCTAATATGCAAACTGTCCCCTCGGGAGTTCAACTGCTCGGGAGGACGTGTGCTAACCACCAGGAGATGGCGCGGAATGAAGGCAGGCCCCGTCCGGCAGCCAATTCAACAGGTCCCCAAACAAACTTACCAACCCTCTCAGAACTTCTTCCCCTCCAGCAAACCATTCCTTTACCACCACCCACACAGTCAACCCTACCAAACTTTCACAATTATATGAGATTCTGCAATCTCCCTTTATACTTAAACTTTTATTTACTGATTGACCTTTCTGAATCTTTGCACACTGCACCCATTCTGTTTACATACACTGGAGCTTATTCCAAAGAGAGCCTGACATCCTTTTCCCTCTTGAAAATTGTTAATGGTTCACTACTGCCTATAAGAACAAGTCCAAACACTCTAGCAAGCCCCGGGCCCTTAAGCATCAGTTATTAGTTTCACTGTTAAAAGCACTAGAGACTGGCACAGTGCTGGGCACATACTAGGCCCTAAGTAAATGGCTGTTGAATAGATTAGTAAAGACTTTATTAATACCGTATTTGCCGGCGTATAAGACGACTGGGCGTATAAGACGACCCCCTAACATTTCCACTCAAAATACAGAGTTTGTTTTATACTCGCCGTATAAGACTACCCCCTCTTCCGCACACCTTCCACACACCAAATAAAAGGTAAAACAATATCAGATTTGATTTTAACATTTTAATTTATATTCAAATGCTTAAAACATCAC
>NW_006288615.1:15393113-15396545 GCF_000327345.1 Myotis davidii | reverse complement strand
AAAATCGCATAACAGCCGAGCATACACCCAGCAGCGCCGCTGATGCCTGAACGGTATGTGGAATGAAGTGGGCGGGCATCGGGAGGCCACTATGGCACGGGGCAAGCACTATGGGCAGTCTATCTGAAGTGTACCTGGCGTATAAGACGACCCCCCACTTGGAGGCATATTTTTCAGGGCCAAAAAATCGTCTTATACGCCGGCAAATACGGTACTTTCCTCTAAGTTGGCCAGCTAAATATAACAATAAAAAGTACTCTAAAAAAACTACATGTGAGTAACAAAATCCCCAAAATTGAGCAGATTACTAGACTTTTGTTGCGTGTAATTTTTAAAAGCAATAATTATGATATAGTATTTGTCATATACAGAGCTGTAAAGCTCTTTGTGTGATGAACTGTATAGCATGAAACTGCCTTCTATAATTACGATTGGCAGTAAATGAAAAACAACTTTTCTAATATAGTGAGTCAATTATAGTAACTTCTGCTATCCTCTGTTTTCATTAAATCAGAGAAACAATATTAAGTATTTTGCCCAGTCAATAAGTAAATATATGTTTAGTTATAAAAAGTATTGTAAACACATTACAATCTTCGCAAAACCAGGTTAGGTCCAGAGACGATCAATTTATTTGTATAATTAACAGATGTGGCTTATTTAAGAGTTGGTGGTCAGCCCCACTAAAAGCTTATTAAAATCTTATTTTTATGAGTCTACTGCTTAAAGATAAAAAGCCACTAAAGTCTACAAAAGCATGGAGCTATATATGTGTGTGAGTCCTTGCAGAGTTCTGTACATGTATACAAGTGGTGTGTACTACAAAAACAAATGCATACCTTCATATATGTATTTTCCAGATTGCTATTTAATTCCTTTAAACAACAAAATGCTTTTATTTAATCATTTCTGTATAAACTACACAATTCTCAGAATCATATACAAACTACAATTTCAACCTGAAGATTCAGGTTCATTATCATGAATATACTACTACTAAAATTTTAGTGTCTGAATACAGAACTATACCAGAGGTTGCTACAGGCTTTGAGTTGTCTCTCCCTGGTCTACATTGCCCCCAATTATTGAACTGAGAGTTCTGAATCTAACTATATTACTAAGATCAACTTCTAATTTGCTACTTTCAAAGTCAAGATTCAGAACATTCCCAACACCCCCCAAAGTAGCCTCATGTCCTTTTACACCCTATTCTGCCCCTTGTCCTAGCCAACAACTTCTTATTACTATAATTTTCTACTATTTTATGTAAATGGAATTCCACAGCATATATTCCTTTGTGATTAGTTGTCTTGGTTTCTAATATAAAGACTTACTTTAAACTAATAGATACTGTTCTCATCAGATTTTAAATACAACCAGACCAGGACTTCAAGCTGTGGAAAGCAATAAACCAATTTTTTTCAGAGAGAGATGGGAAGGGAGAAAGGGATGGAGGGAGGGGGAGAGAGAGAGACTAAGAGAGAAACATCAATTTGTTATTTCATTTATTTATGTATTCATTGGTTGATTCTTGTATGTACCCTGACCAGGAATTGAACCCACAACCTTGGTATAGCGTGGTGACACTCTAAATAACTAAGCTACCTGGCCAGGGCCTATTTCTAGGGTTATTTTTATGTACCTTCTTGTCTCTAGCAAAGATATTAGGCATCATATATAATCAATCTGTTAGTTGGAAACAAAGAATGATCAGAAAAGCAGAGTTGTCATTTGTTGGCTAATAAGTAAAAAGCTTATAATATATCTGTGTGTGTTCATCTTAATAATTCTATTTAATATTTTTTGAGTCATTCAGAAAGTGCTGGAAATAGATTTGACTACAGGTCTGTCTGATTGCAAAGCCACGTTCTGAACTACAACCATATGTACATATTTATATTTAAAACCACAGGGCCAAAAAAGTCATTAAAAGCCCAATAATTGGGTTATATATCTTTTAGCGCAACACAACAAAGGAATCAAAAATATCTGTCCACTTAAGAGATCCATAGATAAGAGCAATAAATAGAATGGGGGAAAATGGCTTCTTTTAGTTCCTTATTTATGGAAAGGACTATATCATAGGGAAGTATTCTAAATCTGACAAGTATCTAATGCAATTTTATTAAATAAGCCCAATATATATCAAGCACTGCATGAGGTTCAAGGAAACTAAGATAAGATTTAATTCCTACCCTGGAATACCTCAATTCATTTGTAAAGACAGGCAGCCATGTAAATAGAATATTACTGATACTTTGTTCCTAGGCATACTCAGGGAATATGTGGACATCTTTTCAGAAAAGAAATTAATAACCATATGATCAGTACCAGGCATAAATCTATTCAGTAGAGAACCAAGTATAATCTTGAAGAGGAAGTACCATCCCTGAAAATAAAAATGCCTAATTTGTGGATAGATTTCTTAGCAAGCTTTAAAATCTGGCAGAAAACATCTATTCCAACCCTTAGGAAAAAATCTGGAAGACCTAGCAAGAGGAGATAATCTGTAGCTTGCAGAATGACCACCACTGAAAGCAGAAGCAGAGCTAAAAGCTAATACAATTGTCTGAAAGGAGCAGATGGGCATCAGGAGGAGGGAGGAACACTCCCTCAGAACAATGACAAGACCATAGGGCAGCTATTTTAACTTGAGGATAACATGAGATATTCATAAGAGACCTGTTCCAGCGGTTCTCAACCTGTGGGTCGCGAACAATGAAAATACATCCTGCATATCAGATATTTACATTACGATTCATAACAGTAGGAAAATTACAGTTATGAAGTAGCAACGAAAAATAATTTTATGATTGGGGGTCACCACAACATGAGGAACTGTATTAAAGGTCGCGGCATTAGGAAGGTTGAGAACCACTGTCTGACTCAGGGTACACCGGACAATTTAAGGAGGGGTGGGAGGGAGGATAAACCAGAGGAAACAGTCAGTATATTTGATAAGGGTCATGTGTATAAAAAATATACAAGAGAAAGACAGAGGAATAGGAAGTCCCAGTCCCTGTTCCTCTTAAAGACACTGAATTAGCAATAATATATGAACCAAAATTCTATATGAGATCTTAGGAAACCATTTAAGAAATAGTAGTACCCCAGGAAAGCACAAAGCCCAGAACAACTATACTGGAACAGGAGAGAAGAGCTGTTTTATTTTATCCATGACTAGAGGCCCAGTGCACAAAAATTTGTGCACTCAGGGGGGTCCCTCAGCCCCGCCTGTGCCCTCTCACAGTCTGGAACCCCTCGGAGGATGTCCACCTGCTGGCTTAGGCCTGCTCCCTAAGCTGGCAGTCAAACATCCCTCTGGCAGCCCGGGAGCCCTTGGGGGATGTCCACTTGCCAGCGGGGACCAGGCCTAAGCTGCAGTCAGACATCCTTAGCGCTTCTGAGGAGGCAGGAGAGGCTCCCACCCAC
>NW_006288615.1:15391657-15392667 GCF_000327345.1 Myotis davidii | reverse complement strand
CCATCTTGGTTGGGTTAATTTGCATATAGTCGCTCTATATGCAAATATAGATTGGCTGGTAGGCATGGCTTGGGGTGTAGCGAAGTTATAGTCAATTGCATGTTTCTCTTTTATTAGATTAGATTGCCCCTTCCTCAGTGAGTATAATTCGGCTTGGTTTGTGGCTTCTCTCTGGGTATTGGCGAGAGGAGCAGGGAGAACAGTGGAACATGTGTCTAACATTCTGGCTTTTCAGAGGGCTGCCCAAAGGACTGGTTACCATCCTGCTTAATTTAGAGTTCTAATGGAACTGGCAGTTTGGGTGATGGGGTGTGCTGAAAGCAAGGGAAAGCAGGGGCAGCTTGCAGCAGTGTCAGAGAGCCTATGGTGCCCCAGAAAAACGTTGGCTTGATTTGGTGCAATCAGGTCTATTAATCAGAATAAGGGAGGGGGAAGAGTGGGACATGTGCCCAGATTTGCAGAAAGCTGCCCAGGGGACTGGTATCTGTCTTGCTTGATCTGTGGAGCTTATAGGGAGCTGGCATTCTTTGGGGCTACAGAGAACAAGGGGAGTAAAAGGGAACCTGCAGTACCACAGACACCAGATGGTATAAGAGGTTAGGACAAACTGACAGCCTCTCTAATGGGTAAATCACATACACACAAGCCCAGAGAAATCACATAACATCTCCTAAAATGTTTATCTGGCCCCCCAAATCTTTACCTGGGCTGATTAGTGAAGGTTTTCCTCTGTATGAAGTCAGCCTATAAAAACTTGGGGAAGTGGCTGTTTTTAAAAATGTATAAAACTCAGCAATAATGCCAAAACCGGTTTGGCTCAGTGCATAGAGCGTCGGCCTGTGGACTGAAAGGTCCCAGGTTCGATTCCGGTCAAGGGCATGTTGCTGGGTTGCGGGCACATCCCCAGTGGGGAGTGTGCAGGGGGCAGCTAATCGATGTTTCTCTCTCATCGATGTTTCTAACTCTCTATCTCTCTCCCTTCCTCTCTGTAAAAAATCAATAAAATATAT
>NW_006288615.1:15388759-15389938 GCF_000327345.1 Myotis davidii | reverse complement strand
CTCCAGCCTGTCCCCTGGGGGCGCAAGGAGAGCACCTCGTAAAGATCCACCCAAAAGGTTGTCAGCATGAACCTATGTGTATTCCAGCAAGTGGAAAGAAAAAATTTCCTACAAGAGCCTGCAGAGTTAGTGCCGCCCATGGAAAAAGGAGCGAATCTAGATACTTATGTAAATTCTGTTTGGTCCCTCTTCATAGAGGAAAATGTCTTACGCAGTACCATACATTAAAAAAGTACTAGGAACTTTAATTGTTTAATTGTTCAATTGTTTAATTGTTTTTGTAAATAAAAATGTTATAATTATTGAAAAACAACCCCTAAAGTGCATTATGATGATTTAAATAACGTGCAGTTTGCCCAAAAACGTGTGGTCCCTGGCGTATGTCTTAGAGATTTCTATGCAGTATGCAACGTGTTAAGAAAAACAATACTCTTTATAAAGAGTATAAAAAATACTCTTTGTAAACAGACTTGGATACTACTGCATAACTCATTAACCTCTCTATGTATTTAATATGACAAAGATTAAGTTTGTAAAAGAGAAAACCACAAATTTCTTTTCTTCACATCTTCAAAATTCATCACATTTATTGTTTAAATGTCAGACTCAACTGGTTAAACTTTAACTAGTTAAATATCAACCATATATATAATGGTTGTTGATATTAATGCTTAAGATGGCATGAATTATTTTTATATATGTTATATTGATATTCAAATAATATGTATGTGTGTGTGTGTGTGTGTGTGTGTGTATATATTAGGGGCCCAGTGAAATTTGTGCGTGCACTGGGCGGGGGGGGGGTGTCCCTCAGCCCAGCCTGCCCCCTCTCACATACTGGGAGCCCCCAGGGGGTGACCCCCATCACCCTACAATCGCAGGATCGGCCCCTTGCCCAGGCCTGACGCCTCTGGCCCAGGCATCAGGCCTGGGCTGGGAACCCCCAGATCCCTCCGATTGCTGGCTCTGCCCCTTGCCCAGGCCTGATGCCTCGGCCAGAGGCGTAGACCCCCATCACCCTCCGATTGCCTGATCGGCCCCTTGCCCAGGCCTGACGCCTCCGCCAGAGGTGTCAGGCTTGGACAGGGGACCCCCATCTCCCCCCGATTACTGGCTCTGACCCCCGCCCAGGCCTGAGGCCTCTGGCCCAGGAATCATGCCTGGGCAGGGGATCAGAGA
>NW_006288615.1:15353979-15388605 GCF_000327345.1 Myotis davidii | reverse complement strand
AGGATATGACAGTTCTTAGCCCTCCAGCAGTGGACCTTCATTTTTTTCGCCAGGAGTGTGATGAAAAACCCTAGATTACCTTTTTGGATTCTTGTTACCCAAGTTACTAAGAATATTACCAGTGGCACAAGGAGCTTAACCAATGAGCAGTCAGAAAAGGTGTTTCCTCTGTAGTTCACACCAATCGCCAGCTTGCCCACCCCTTCACCCCAGGCCTGAGCCTCTGGCCCAGGCTTCAGGCCTGGGCAGGGGACAACCCAGACCCCTCCGATTGATGGCTCCTCCTCCCGCCCAGCTGGGGCTTCTGGGGCCGGCCTGCAGCCTGGGATGGTGGCTCGCACTGGTGGCTGCACTGTCCTGCCCTGCCTGTGGTATGCAAATTAGCCGACATCTTTGTTGGTGGTTAATTTGCATATCACACTGATTAGCCAATGGGATGCGTAGCGAAGGTATGATCAATTACCATGTTTGTCTATTATTAGATAGGATGCTTTAGTAAAATAGCTTATAAATAAATCTGAAAAATGGGGGATGGTAGGGGGGAGCAAAAAAAGAAAAGTTTCTTATCCCATTTTCTATTGCTATAGTCTGGTTAATCTAAAATTGGTGTGTTCCAAAATTCTGAAATCTGTGTGTTCTGGCAAAATCTAACTAGAAAAAGCTGTACAATTGTTTGGAACCCCATGCTCTTTCTTAGTCAAATGGGTGTTCCAGTTTATAAAATCCACTGAAATTTAAAGAATAAAAAGATAGTTTTTTCCCAAAATAAGCAATATCTTAATCAATTTGTATACTTATTGCATATTTATTACTTTGCACATTATACTGCGAGGGAAAATGTACTAATTCTCTGTACTTTGACAAGACAGAAGCCTATCCTTGCATAGCTGACAGCCTAAATGACAAAAGACTGATATCTGCCCTAGAATTATGACAAAATTATCTTCAGAGAAAGAAATGTGTCCACGTGTTTGTGTGGATGTGGTGTATAAAAGAGATATCCAAATATAAATGTATTTATTCCAGACATTTCTAAGATATGTTAACTCTATTGGGAGGAAAATTAAAACACTTCGAAGTTCAGCTCCATGGGATGAAAGTATTCCTCGAAAGGTTTCATTACCTGTCTAGTGGCCAGATGAACTACAGATATATGTCCTTTTATCGTGGAAACAAACATATGACTTGATTAAAAAACACAAAAAAAGAAATTACAATGGAACTGAGAGCTTGATAAACAATAAGAGCTCTGACAAACTGGAGAGAATAGGCTCCTCTGAACTGACCACAATTCATTGTCTTCCGGGACGAGCAAGAAAAAGAGGTGTGTGGTGAGAGGGAGAAGCAGCAGCTTACAGTATTTCCCAAAATGAAGGACCTACCTCTAAATAAGACAAAAATCTGACAGAAACCCATCTTATTAAACTCCTTGAATTTACATCAGATTTTCCTGTATACAGTCATTCTTCCTGTCCTTTTCCTATCATAGCACTTGTCCCAGTTTTAACTCTATATATGGGACGGTCTCATTAAAGCTTAATCCTCTCACTCCCTAATAAACTCCATATGGCCAGGGATCTTGACTGTTTATTTATCCTTTTATCCCCAGCACCCAGAAGAGTATCATTATAATTTTTTTTACTATACTTGATTGTAGCCAAAAGGCCAAGAATGTATATGTATGTATGCGTGTGTGGGTGTGTATTTAAAAGCAAAGTAATAAGCCCTGGCCAGTGTGGCTCAGTTGGTTGGACCATCGCCCCATACCCCAAAAGGAGGCGGGTTCAGGGCACATTCCCAGGTTGCGGGTGCCATCCCTGGTCAGGACATTTATAGGAGGCAACTGATTGATGTTTCTCTCTTACATCAATGTTTCCCTCTCTCTCTCTCCCTCCCTTCCTCTAAGATTAAAAAAAGAAAAAAGAAACAACAATAAAAACTTGTTTTAATTGCCAAAATATTATTTATTTTGTGGCCAATGAGACCGGTAATATATTTCTTTTCCTACATTTCTGCTTTTTACAGTTTCTATATTGTACATTTTAATAAAAAACAAACGTTATGATGGACCTAAATTTAAATAAGTAAATATAATAAGTGAAAACCAGAGTTTTTAAAAATTTGGGATGTAAAACTTGACCTTATGAAGAATTAATTCAAAAAGCAAACTTTCCATACATTTACTGACATGGAAAATACTCATGATGTATAGCTAATTTAAAAGTATACCATGGAAATGATACCTGGTATGGAACCATCTCTTTAACCCAGGAAAGTATTAGAGTTACAGTACAATTCTTACAGTGCTTGTTGTCTCTAGGTAGTAGGATTATAGATGATTTCTTTTGCTTTTCCTTCAGCTTTTTACATTAAATGTTTTCTGTGTTGTATATATGTTAGAAAAAAACTAAATAATCTTTTAAAACAGCTATAAACTCTTGAGCATTTACATTTCAACTTGCAGTCATTTTCAGAAAGACATCTATTTTATTAAAGTAAGTAGTGCCTTACATTAAACTATCCACTCCCTACCGTGTCATAGCAATACTTTTGACTGTTTTATTAAAGCATACATGACCTAAGGATCCTTCATATAAACTGGAATCATTATACCAATATTTTTTAAAAGCTTATGGCATTGATGACATGGTATTACATTTTAAAGTAAATTATGCTATCCTTTTTATCAATAACAATCCTGGTACTGCAGGGCTACTAAATGCAATTGTCAACACATGTGTTATTCACATACTCTTATATCCAGAAAATTTCCCAAAAAGTAATTCATAATCTTACATAAAAGAAGCAGAATACCTTTTTCAAAAATTATTCTGCAGAACATTATTTTCCACATATTCCAAATAGCACAACAAGAAGGTTTGCAGGAAATGAAACGAAACCATGGTAACCAACTAAACCTATCATGAGCCATCAGATCAAAGAACACCAAGTACATTACACGTCAACGCCTACCAGCAGCATAATCCTTCCCCAGTTACTTTGGATCCTTCTTCCTAAACGTGAAAAAGCTTTCATCCAAGGTTCACATTGTAAAAATGTGGAAGCTCCTTTACCAATGCACTGCAATTCTCTGACTGCACCCAGGAACTCTGGCTGAGTTCACTTTAAAAGTTAACCAGCCGAAACCGGTTTGGCTCAGTGGATAGAGCGTCGGCCTGCGGACTGATGGGTCCCGGGTTCGATTCCGGTCAGGGGCATGTACCTGGGTTGCGTGCACATCTCCAGTGGGAGATGTGCAGGAGGCAGCTGATCGATGTTTCTCTCTCATCGATGTTTCTGACTCTCTATCTCTCTCCCTTTCTATCTGTGGGAAATCAATAAAATATATTTTAAAAAAAAGTAAAATAAAATAAAAGTTAACCAAATATTCTGAGATTTAATTGTTGGTAACTCTGGCTGAGTTCACTTTAAAAGTTAACCAAATATTCTGAGATTCAATTAAAAATTGTTGGTTTTTTCCCAATCATTAGCAAATTTACATTTTTAAAATTTCAATGCATTTTATTATTTTCGAATACAGTAGCAATAGTTTCTTCTAAAATTTGAGAGCAGTAAAGATTAAATATAACATTCTCACAGGAATTCCTCAATCGAATCTTACTGGCATTCTAAATTCAAAGCCACAATAAATTAAAAGATGTAATAAATTACATGGATGTAAATATGCTATTATTTTCATAAATTATTATTGCTGTTTTTATTTGAAAAGTGATCCAAACTCACTACAAAATTATTTTTATAAGTACAAATACTCACCAAATGATTTTATAATGGAATTTAGGCATAAATAATTGAACAGTATATATACCTAATTTGGCTTTTCTCTTTTTGGAGGTAGTGGTGAAAAGTTATCCCTTGAGAGTTAGTTGAGTAAACCTCATCCTTAAAGGTTTTAAACAAAGGTGTATGTACTTTATAAAAATGGTAATGTTAAAATCATTATTAAAAACTCATTGATTTAAAAGCTGAGTTTACTCTTATCTCACATTCTTTATGTAAAGTATTGCACATCCTATATAATAAAAGCCTAACCTGCAAATTGTCCCCTCGGGCGGTTGTTCGACCGCACACTATGATGTGCGCTGACCACCAGGGGGCAGCGTGGAACATGGCAGGTGCCCCGACGAGAATAGGACCAAAGCGGGATGGTGGAGGTGAGTGGGCAGCGCCAGGTCAAGGCGGTACGAGCGTGGGCCTGATCGCTCCCCCTGATTGCTCCACAGACGGCAACCAGTGGCGGCAGCAGCAAGGGGCCCGGCCCTGATAAATCATCCCGCAGATAGGATGGTGGAGCAGGTAAGGGGGCAGTGCCAGGCCAGGCTGCGAGGTTGGGGGTATGAGCTGGGACCCATCTCCTCAGGCCACCCCAAGGGACCCCACCCATGCATGAATTCGTGCACCGGGCCTCTAGTTTTATTATGATTTAGGATGTTTTTCATTTTAATAACTTATAGTCTCCATATCTTAGCTCTTTGTTCTTAAGCAAATTAATTCTTGGTCTCATCTGTAAAATGCAGAAAATGTAGTCTATATAACATAAAGCTTCTATTACAGCTAAAACTGAGTTTTCCAACCTAGATGCCACGAATAGAGAACACAGATTACAAGATATCAAACCTGCTCAGCCTTTACAGAGGTTAGATGCTTAAGTCCTTCAGCCAGTCATACTTGGCCTTGATCTGCCTCCACCCATGACCTCCTTATATATAATTTTCAATGGATGCCACAATATGAAAAAGTATTAGAAAATACTGAAAGATAATTCACATAAAGTATTTACCATAGTGCCTGATACAGTAAATGTTCAGGAAATGTTAACTATTATTATATTTATAAAATGGTTAAATTCACTAAAAAAATATTTGGGTGTAACAAATCATTCACAGGGAAGGAGGCATGTCAATGCATTCTAGGGCTGTATCTTGTTACCAAGTAACAGGACCTGTTAAGAGAAGCTGGTATATTTTCTACTGCACCTTCAAGTAGGTATATAAGTCAGATTCTTGATTCCCTTTGCATAGTAGGTAGATAACCAGTCAGTTAACTCTCTCAGATCAAAGTTCCTATTGATTAGCCCCCAAATGTACTTGAAACCCAACTGCACCCTAAATGAAATGCTCAATGGAATTTGCCTTATGCTGTACCTTTAAATTACAAAAAAAGGTCAGCTTTTTTGATTCATCAACTGTTGCTTTAAATCCATTGCTCTGTATGCATACTTTTGAGATGAAACTAAAGTCTGAATAGATACAATATATAAAAATGATATTGAGCATAAACATTTGAAAAATGAAGTACCATTCAAGAGTAAGGTGCAATTCAAAATCACAAAGAGATACCACTTCACATCCACTAGGATGTCACATCCACTGTTGAAATCAAGACATAGTATGGGCTGGTGAGGAGGAGAAATTGGAACCATCGCATACTGTAATGCTGGTGAGACTATAAAAGGGTAAAAACGCTTTGGAAAAAAACTTGGCAGTTCCTCAAAATGTCAAACAAAGTTGCAATGTGATCCCGCATTTTCACTCCTAGGTATATATACAAGGGAAATAAAAAGGTATAGCCACACAAAAACTTGTGAGTAGCATTATTCATAATAGCAACATTATTCATAATAGCCAAAAAGTGGAAACAATCTAAATGCCCATCAACTAATGCACAGATAAAAAAAATGGGCATACATGCAAACGTTGGAACATTATTTAAATATTCATTAATAAAAAGGAGTAAAGTAGTGATACATTCAGCAACATGACTGAACCTTAAAAACATACTAAGGGAAAGAAGGTAGTCACAAAAGTTCTTTTATATATGCTTCCATTTATATGAAATAGCCAGGATGCATAACTCTGTAGAGACAAAAGTAGGCTACTGGTTCCCTGAGGCTAGGAGGATTGGGAGAAATAGGAAGTGACTGCAAATGGGGATGGAGTTTCTTTTCAGGGTGATTAAATGTTCTAAAATGGGTTTTGTTGCATAACTTTCTGAATGCTCTAAAAACCACTGAATTGTACACTTTAAGTGGGTAAACTGGCATGTTACTTATAACTAAAAAGAAAGGTTTTTTAAGAAGAGTAAATGTTCATAGCATGCAAAGCCAAGCCTGCAATTTTTTAATACATATAAGTGGTACTTGGATGCCATAGGTATATGTTTCAGAACACTCTTTAAATAGAAAGTAAATCTTTTCTGGTTCAGGAAAAAAAAAATCTGAAGAAAGAAAAAAAATCAATGAGGCAATAAGCCCTTAAATTTTATCTATCAATTTAACACCTCAGTAAAAAGTCTTTGGGACTTATTTATCAAAAAGAGGTGTGAAAAAAATGGGAAGGATGCCTCTTTTTCTTTTATTGATTTCAGAGAGGGAGAGAGAGATAGAAACGTCCACGAAAGAGAATCATTAATTGGTGGGGATGCCTGTGCCCTGACAGGGAATCAAACCATGACCTCCTGGTGAACGGGTGAACATTCAACCACTGAGCCACACTGGCCGGCAGGATGTCTCTCTTAACCTATCAAATAGAAGAAACTGGTAGATCTGTCCCCTTTTCTTTTCTCCCTCAACTCCAGCCTTTATTCTAATTTGTTAACTTGAAAATGAGAAACAACTCAAAGGCCCCTAATACTCTACCTATACATTTTAAGTTTTCTCTCCATGTAGACCACATGGATGCCTTTAGTTAGAAGGTTGCTTGATGCATGAGGTCCAGAGAAAGAGGAACTGTGCAAATCAAATGTTTAATGGAATATTTCTCAAAGTGTGTTCCACAGAGGGATTCCATGAAAGAGGGTCACATGATCAAATGATTTTGGGAAATGCAGTATAGTTTATCAACATATGACTGCCCTCCCTACAGCCCCCAAGCCTGACCAATTCTTCGATTCTGAACAATTATTTAAATAAGTTAATACATTCCACTTAGTCAGATCTTCAGAGATATAGGAAGTTTTATCTTCCACTTTGCTTAAAGAGTAAAGATAGCCCTATTGATTTTCTTTGGTTGACTGTAATAATTCTATATATGCATTGTAAAAGAACAACAACAAAAAAACCCCACCAAATCAGGCACTCAGAAAGCTACAAAGAAATAAAAATCACCTTAAATTCACACTCAGAGATGAACACTATGAATGTTTTGGTGATTATTCTTTTAGACATCTCTCTACTTACATATACCTAGTATACCAAATAGATACCTAATTTTATGTAAGTAGAACAATAATATACATAATGATAATGAATTTTATTTTTCAGATTAACTTAGGCTATGTATATTTTTAGAATTTAACAAATATATTTTTAACAAAAAATATAATAAATATATCCAAACAGAGTCACACTATGCTTTTTCAGTTTTTAAATTCTTATTGTTCTCCATTATCTAAATTTTTTCCAAATATTTCTTGTGATGGTTGGCCATCCTAAAACTAAGGAAAGTGCAAGCACTGTGGGTAAAGCATTCCCTGGACTATGTCCAGCTCTGTCCCGGAATATCCAGATACAGGGTTTGGGAGTACTGACTCCTGCACTTGTCATCCTGTTCTTCTCCCAATTTAGAGCAGGTAAAATGAATCAACAGAAATTCCCAAATTTGAAGCTAACGTTTCTCCTCAAGGTGAACCCTTTGAAATCTATAAGATATCTAGAAGCCCTTTAAAAGATCAGTTCTCCATAGCCAAAGAAAAACTGCTTCCTAAATTAATTATCTAAGTAATTCTGGTACAGCAGTTCCCACCATCCTCTCCATTCATTCTTTTTTGTTACTGTCAATCCTCACCTGAGGATATTTTTCTCTTGATTTTCTAGAGAGAGTGGAAGGAAGGGAAGGGGAGAATGGGAGGGCGGGGAGGGAGGGAAAAAGGGAGAGAGAGAGAGAGAGAGAAAGAGAGAGAGAGAGAGAGAGAGAGAGAGAGAAACATTGATGTGAGAAACATCCATTGGTTGCCCAGCATGCACCCCAACTGGGGGTGGGGATCAAACCTGCAACCCAGGTATGTGCCCTTGACCAGTAATCGAACCCATGACCCTTCAGTGCATGGGCTGATACTCTAACCACTTAAAAACACTGGCCAGGGCTCCATTCCTTCTTATTGCTCCTACAATGATCTTTCTAAATTATAAATGTAATCATCACTCTCTTCTAAAAAAGCTTTCATTGACTCCCATGTCCCACAGATAAAGTCCAAATTCTCAAGCATGAAATACCAGGCTTTCCTGGCACACTTCCTGTACTCCCGAACCTCAAATGTTCCATGCTGTTCTATATATTCCGGCCTTGGCTGTTTCTTCTTCCCAAAATGCTAATTTTTATCACAACCTATCCTTCTATCTGGCAAACTTCTGCTCTACTTTTAGGAAGTAGCTTAAAGGTCTTCTTCCTTCACCCATCTGGATAGGCAGTCCCTGGCAGAATATGGAAGCTCAATAAATGCTATTTTTGATGATGCAGCTATCTGGGGGATTATGTTAATTTCCCAATTTAATAATGAAGACCAAGACCCTGATTTCCATGAAAGGCCTTGACACATGTCAGTGACATACCAGGGATACATTTTTTAAGGAATATATTAGTCAATACTACAATGGATTTATTTCACTGTGCTAAAAATATTAACATAATTAGACTTTCCGTGTCATCTTTAAAACATTAAATTATTTTAAGTCAGATTAAAAAAGATTTTAAATCAAATTTTGAAAATACTATAGGCAAAACAACATCACCAAACAGAATTTATAAAACTTTGGTGACTGGCTTCAGGTACCTGATTTTCTGTGGAACTCATACCACATTTTCTTATTATTTACAAAACTGGATATACTACTTTAATAAGAAGTTGATCAGACTAAAATATTTGAAGAATTATACCATGGATTGATCCTCACAGTCTAACATGGAAATGACTTTAATACCTACTATGCTGTATAGATATAACTGTACACATTCCCCACCCCAACTCCCCCCTCCACACACACACTCCAACCTTTTCCCTGCTTTTAAAACAAGAAAAGAAAACCAGAATGTATTCATCCAGACCTCCTCCCAAAGCCTTATCTTCCATTAGAAGTCCAGGACCCTGCAATATTGGTTGGACAATCAGTACATGCATTTCCCTGCAGGTTGTTATTGGTCCAGGGTTGGGAAAGGGAGACCAACGCTGGCTGGATCAACCTGACGGGAAGGATGCATACTGCACGAGAGAACAGGTTCCCTTGTAAGCAGTAAATACAAGGAAGCACACAACTCTGACTGCCCCTGCAGCCACCTCTGACCACAAGGAAAATCAGCCTTAGACCGAGCTGATGCTGTGAATGGCCAGAAATGGAAAGATCACAAGTCCCCCATAATACCACTGGGATGCTGATCATCCATGCTAATACATTTCTGAAGTTCTCATTATGTGAAATAGGACCTTACATAATGTATTGCTTAAGCAGGTAGAGTTCGCTTTTGAGTATCAGATAACACTGGAGCTGAAGGCTTCTCAACTGATAAGATAATTTGATTCTTGAAAGTGGGATGCTGCTAATTAAAGAATCTTAAAGGCTTCATTTTACAAACAGAAAAGTAAAGCTCAAAGAGGTTAAATATACACAATAAGGTCAAGCAACTAAAATTATAGTATAATTATTCAATGGATTATTATACAGCAGTGAAAATAAATAAACTATAGCCATGTTCTACAGTAACGATATATCTCAGAACATAATGTTGAGTGAGAAAAGAATGAAGAATACATTCTACATGTTCCATTTATTTTAAGTCCAAAACAAGCAAATCAAAACCATGCACTGTGTGGGGATACAAACATACGTTATAAATTTATAAAGAAAGGCCAGGGACTGATCATTGGATAAGGCTGCCAGTGCGAGTAACAGGAGGAAGTAAGGGTATAGGGGAGGAATACAAGCACACAGGAGACTCCAAAGGCAATGGCTGTTTCTTAAAATACATGCTGGGCACATAACAGTTATAATCATATTTAATGATTTTTATGTTTGTTATAAGATATTCTTTGGTATATACTTAACATTTAATAAAAGATCACAGAAAACATGCACTAGTCCTATCCCTTTTCATTTGTCACTCCACATGCACAACAGTGAACATATTTTCTTCTTAGTGAGAAAAATTAAATGACAAAATATTTTTTAAAGAATTAGTTTTAAAACTATGAAAATGATAAAAAATGTTTTCAATCCAACTTCTTAAATTGTCTTAAGCTTACACATAACTGTATTTGCCATACCTCATTAAACTATAGCTAATCCAAATGTTGTCAAAAACATACAGAAAAATCCCAAAGTCACTTTGAAACAGACCTCTCATTCTTCATAAGGTATTATTATTATCTGACGCCTGGCCTAGCATCTTCAACTACACACTGCATGTAAGTGTCTGTCTGTATACTTCTTTCGCTGAGTAACAGTCATTTTTCCTGAACCAAGGGGTCAACATGGGCAAAGGCAAAAAAGCCAGACAAGGCCTGGCCTGAAATTCAGGCTGAGATGGAATAGGGGAGAAGATGGTGAAGAGGCGAGTAAAATTCAGCTGCAGAATACCTTCCAGCTATGGAATGAGAACCTCTTCTTAGTGCAGAAAACTGGTGAGGTGACAGCACATACAAAACACATAATCCCCTGAGTAATACCTCACATGACCACAAAGATCATCAGTGAAGGATCAGGGTTAGGCCTCCACAAGTATGGGAGAGATGTCAGTGATGGGGGGAGGTGTAATCTTTGAAACCTTTTGCCCTACCCAACCCTACAACCTTGCTGATCACTGCATCAGATTTTAAGATTGATTGACATTTACAATACTGTGGAAGATACAGAGAGGGACAAGACTGGATGGATGCAGGAAGCTTTCTTAGGCAGTTACTGAACTAGTCCAGGAAGGGGCTTGCAGCTGAAAAGGAGAGGGAATTTTGAGGGAGAAAAAAACCTCAAGAAATAAAAAGTTGTTGGGTTTGGCTGTGTGAGATGAGCAAGAAGAAAAAGTCCCCCTCACTATTAGATAACAGAGGCATACGTAGCATGAGAGAGAGTGAGGGAGAGGAAAAGAGAAAGAGCGTGGAAGGTTTGGGTGCTACTTTCTTCAAACTAAATCCTTGGCCCTTCAGTGTCTGCTGTTGTCATTAAGTGAAAACTGCTTGGTAACATGTTCTGAGAGGCAATACAGCATAACGGAAGATATAGAAACTTTGCAATGAGGCAAAACTGAGTTCAAATTCCAGTTTTGTAACTTACTATGTGATCTCGGGGGAAGGTAAGAAGACAGCAACACTGTACCTCCTTCTTCCTTATTCAAATCCACTAGCCTTTACAACAAGGCTTATTTACCTCACATACTCAGACAACCAAACTTTTTGGAAATGTGATATTACAGAATCCTAAAATTATAAAATGTTAGGAGCAGAAAGATGAAGAAACTAACTTTAAGGATTCTGTAGTTGGCCCCATGTCAGTCTTCTAGTTCATTCAGTGGCAAAACAAATAGGTTTTTGAATTCCCAGCCCAGATTTTCTCCCCTGTATGCCATAATTTAAACCCAAAAAACAATATAATTAAATAATTAATGGGGACTTACATTTTATCATTTGTCATCAAAAGCAAATTTCCATGAAATCCTGTAACAAGCTCAGTTTTCCAAGTATGCAATTAATTTGGCATTCAGTATGAAATAATACTGAATTTTATCATTCTTTTTGTTAAAAAGATTAATATTAAATCTGATGGGTGGGAATAAGAGTAATCCCTGATCACTCACAAAGGCATAAGTGACTAAGTTAGACTTGGTTATATTAGAGTCCTGAGCAATAACATAACCTTTCTATTCTCTCTTTGTGGCCATGGAAAGAAACTTCATTTCTTTGACCTCTTTCTTAGAAAGTTTCCTTTTTTATATTTTTATTTTTAATCCTCACCAGAGGATATTTTTTTCCATTGCTTTTCAGAGAGACTGGAAGGGAGTAAAGGAGGGAAGAGGAGGAAGATAGCGAGAAACATTGATGTGAGAGACACATAGATCAGTTGCTTCCTGCACATTTCCTGGTGGGGGGAAGGCGGGGTAAACCCGCAATTTACCTATGTTCCCTTGCTGGGAATCAAAATTATCACCCTTTGGTGCTCGGGCCAATGCTCCAACCACTGAGCCAGGGCAGAAAGTTTCTATTTTTAAGGCTTTTCCAGAGAATGGAAGAATAAACGAGGAATGGACAAAGACAATGGATAATTATTCCAGGCTTTTATAGAGGCAGCAATGTAGATAGATTAACAGAACAGGCGCAGAAGCCAGACTGTATGGGTTCAAGTAGCAGCTACATGAATTATTAAATGTATGACCTTGGCCAAGTTCCTCAGCCTCTAGCTCCTCTTTTTCCTTATATGTAAAGTGGAGAAGGTAACAACCCATAAATCCTGGAGTTGTGAAGATGAAATGAGGTTAGAGTCCTGGCATGAGGTAAACCCAAATGATAAGCATGCTATTATATTAGAACCCTGTATTGCAGAGTTAATGGAAATGTTTGTTTCTGGGCACAGTACTGTAAGCTAAGAACAGCTGAAACGCTGAAAAAGTTCAGCTGATAGGAAAGAGCCAAGAGCTCCCAAGAAAATCTGCTTCAGCCAAAAGCCAAGCTAAGAGAAATGACACTAGCTTTAATTTTATGAGTTACAAAGGCCTTTCCTCTTAGTTCCTTTTCTCATTCAAGAAATAGAAGGAGCTGACACAGCAGGACAGATGGGAGAGAACCCCGATGAAATGCAAGAAAGAAACCGTAGAGCTACAATAAAAATGCTTTAAAAGTTCTTCAATCCTTAATTAGTGAGTGCTACCATTCATGAGGAATTTTTTAAGGGCCTCAAAGCTATTAAAATGGTAATTAGGTCCCAAGAAAACAAGAACCAATTCAATTACGTGCTGGATGCTTTTAAAATTTAAAGCCTTCTATTAAGAGGGCTTTAAATGAAGCGTAGTTATAATTACAGGTCCTCGACCAACCTTAAAGCCAAAGTGTATGTTCCCGGCTGGCGCTGGCTCTCCCGGATGAGGTAGCTCCCCTCAGCCACACTCAGGAGCTGGTCGGCGGCTTCCCGGGAGATCCTGCCGTGGAACCTGAGAAACAAAGTCAATTCAGAAACTGCATGTCTTCCACCTTTCTCAATGAAACAAGACAAAACAAAACCCCCACCTTTGCCTGTTGTTTTCTAGACCAAGTACTGCCATAAAATCAAAGGGGATTATAAACTCAACTGAGTTTAACTATGCTTGTGTTTCCCTGGGCCTGGCCCCTGGCCAGCTTCTCTGTGGTGATAAAAACAGAACCAAAGTCGCTACCCAATCCATTTAACAATCACAAAATCAAAATCCACATCCATCCAAAGGAAGACCAACCACCTCTCTTGAGAAAACATGCCCTTCTTATGTAGCCGGTCTGACCATATGGACATGATGAAAAATATACAGAAATGTGTCCCATTTCCTTTCTTCAAACTAATAACATTTCTCGAAATTTTGGCTCAGAGTCTATGTTGGCAATTTTCCAGGACCCTGGGTTGCCCATAATTGGCATGATTGTCCAATAATGTGCATAATCTGCATCACTGGTTCTCAAGCCAAAAGCAATGAACTGTAATACTTGCTTTCACTCCCTGCTAAAACCTATTTCTGATTAACAGAGAAAAAAGGAGGAAGAAGAATAAACACACTCTTTACACAAACACTCAGAGCTGAAACACTGAAGAAGAAAAATATGCCAATGGTGACTGATGATTAATATTAAAAATATAAAGTCACCTTACATTCGTATGAGATTTACAAATTACAAAGAATATACATTATGTCCTTTTAGTAACTCAAAATAATAGAACTGAGATATTGCTGCACTAAAACTTTGCAGTTTTTACTAGTAAAATAAAACAACAATTTCTTGATTTTGGAATAATTTGTAATAATATATTTTAACTAGTGTCCCTCAGCCTAGCCTGCACCCTCTCCAATCGGGGACCCCTTGCGGGATATCCCACAAGGATTGGGCCTAAACCGACAGTCGGCAGAGAGGTTAGGGGCAATCAGGCAGGCAAGCAGAGAGGTTAGGGGCAATGAGGCAGGCAGGCAGGTGAGCGGTTAGGTGCCAGCAGTCCCAGATTGCAAGAGGGATGTCTGACTGCCTGATGTATAACATTTTTCATAAAATAGAAAAATGTTCATTATTAATATTAAATGAAAAAACCAGGCTACAAAAATTGTAAGTATATCTCCATTTTGTAAAATCAGTTCGAAAAATAGATCTTTAGAAGGTAATACTTCAAACTGCCAACAGTTATTTCTAGGTGGCATATATTTACTTATAGAAATTTTAGAAGAAATTTAAAAAATAAAGAAAAGTATAAATATAGACTAAACAACCCATATCCCAGCACACACATGTGTGTATATATCTATATGCTTAATATATACATGTACACACAAATATAAATGTTTCCCTCATATACATCTAGAACTATTTATTTACTTACATGGCTTTATTTTAACATTCTTGCATACATTTCCACATGCTACTTTCTTCACCAATTAGAATAATTACATTTATAATCAGAAAAATAATTTCACTCATCCAAACTTGAATACCTCCTTCATTTTTACTAAAAGCACCCATTTAATCATCTCTCTTACATATTCCAATCTATAAAATGTTTTCTGATGCCAAAACCGGTTTGGCTCAGTGGATAGAGCATCGGCCTGCGGACTGAAGGGTCCCGGGTTCGGTTCTGGTCAAGGGCATGTACCTGGGTTGCGGGCACATCCCAGTGGGAGATGTGCAGGAGGCAGCTGATCGATGTTTCTCTCTCATCGATGTCTCTGACTCTCTATCTCTCTCCCTTCCTCTCTGTAAAAAATCAATAAAATATATTAAAAAAATGTTTTCTGATAATCCATACTTACTCTCTTCCATAATATTTTGGTCTGTTTTCTACCTATTGGGAAAAAAAGAAAGAAAGATATTTGTGATAATGCAAATGTTCAAAACATTACTCAACATTTTGTGTGACAAATTAAAGCAAATATTAAGCAAAAGAAAAATCAGAGTCTGGAGTTCCAGTTCTACCAGCAGACTAACTGACTCTCAGGCCTGTTTCTTATCTACAAAACACTTTGTACGTAAAAAGAGTTGAACTCAATTATCTTTTATTTCTAGGGCTTTAAAAATCTGAAAAAAATATTTACATCACTTTATCCAAAAAGTAAAATAAAATATCTAAGCACTTAATGCCACAATATGTCAGAAGAGACGGTGACTTTCCTTCCTGGTTACTCCACATTCCCCCTGCTGTTAACATCTCCACATAACCTTGCCCCTTTGTTCTCCCACTGGGGCCATCACCTCACCAGCTAATCTCCCCTAGCTTTTCATGGCAGCTTGTGCTGGCTATGAGATAGAGAAAGGCCCAGCAGAAAAGAGCCTAAGGAATTTGTACCGGGGTAGACTGAAAAAGAGTATTTGCCTGGTTCATTTAAGAAATGTTCTGGAAGCGTAGGTTCATTTACTGCATGTTCAGTTCTGATCATTTTACTATTTTTATTTAAATCTGTTGTTTGAATATGTGAAACATTTGCATAGTTCAAAAGTCACAACTGTACAAAAACATGTCCTCAGAGAAGTCTCACTCCCATCGTACACCCTCAACACTGCTCCTCAGCCACTCCTATGGAAAACATTTTACCAATCTCTTGCTGATCCTTTCTGTGTTTCTCTTTTGCAAAAATAATCTTTATTTTTTTCTTTTCTTTTATTGATTTCAGAGAGGAAGAGAGAGGGAGATATAGAAACTAGAGTGATAAGAGAGAATCATTGATTGGCTGCCTCCTGCATGCCCCACTGGAGATCAAGCCTCAAACCCGGGCATGTGCCCTCATCAGAAATCAAACTGACCTCCTGGTTCCTATGTAGACACTTCACCACTGAGCCAAGCTGACTGGGCTCATGCAGACTGACTTTGAGGCATAAACACAGCACTCCAAAATGCATTCCCCTTCTTGGCGCTATGTGTTTTAACCAAGGTCACCTCTCCCAGAAAGGTTGTTTCCCCAGGTAGGGTTTTTCCCTGAAGTTAGGGAGGGAATAAAACCCCTTACTTAAGTGCCAGGCTGGTAGTTAATCACTTTAACTACAAACAATCACACTTAAGCTACATAATCTTTACTCCCTGGAATGGAGATAAGAAACGCCCTAACCTTTGTAATAGAAATTGACAGGATTAAAATCAACTGGTATAAATACGGATGTAACAAGACAATAAACGGCAGAACTTCTCTGGAGATCCAGACCAGAACTTGGCTGGAGATCCTGGCAAGGCTGCTGATCAACTGAACGCTGTCTCCATGTCACTCCTTCTTCGCCGACTCCGTCCACACCTTTGGGGACCCCTGGACCTGCTGGGGTTGGACCCCAGCAGCTACCCAGGCATATGGTCTGACTGGGAATTGAACCGTGACCTCCTGGTTCATAGGTTGATGCACAACCATTGAGCAACACAGGCAGGGTTATTTTCTTTATTACTAAAAAGGGACCACACTTACTATACTGTATATGCATTTTATATCATTCCATATCATCTCATAGAAATCTTCCTTATAGACATTTAGGTTTTTTTTCTAATATTCTACTACAAACAGTCCTACACTAAAAACTTTAGCATATGTTATTCCATATTTGTATAGGTAATTCATCAGGGTAAATCCCTATAACTTGGACTAGTTCAAAGGTTAAGTGAAGTTTATTTTGTTAGACATTACAAAATTCTCATAGAATTGTAGCATGGCACATTCCCATCAGCAATATCTAAGTGTCTGTGTCCTTACATGCTTACCAACCAAGTATACTCTAAGCCAGTGGTTCTCAACCTGTGGGTCGCAACCCCTTTGGCGGTCGAATGACCATTTCACAGGGGTCACCTAAGACCATCCTGCATATCAGATATTTACATTATGATTCATAACAGTAGCGACATTACAGTTATGAAGTAGCAACGAAAATAATTTTATGGTTGGGTCACAACATGAGGAACTGTATTTAAAGGGCCAGAAGGTTGAGAACCACTGCTCTAAGCTTTTGAACTTCTGCTATTCTGAAAGGCAACAATGGTCTATGTATTTTAATTTCCATTTCTATTATTAATGAAATTGAACATCTTTTCCCATATGTCCTGTTTTCTGTGTGAACTATGTCTTTGCTTATTTTTTACATCATGACTTACATCTTTTTAATGGAAAAATTAATAATACTTCCATAATGCCTTCAAACTGTTTTAAAAGCAAAGAATAAAACAAAAAGTGGAAGAAGAATGTAGGAACAAAAAAGATGAACATCATTGAAAACTATACTGTCATATTCTATACTGTGTTCCCAGACCGTCCCTTAAACAGTGACAGTTATTTCAAGTGAAAAGAATGTTAAGAAAAATGCATTCAAGTTGCAATGCTATGGTGCCAACTACTGTAAATGGTTAATCCCACAAATAACCAAGCCGATGAAGAAGGTCAAAGTCTGGGAAACAAATGAATGAAAAACATTTCATTGTAACAGTCTCATTACACCCACCTCATTAGTACAGGTAATTCTTCTAGGATGGGGAGCTTCTTGTTGCAGCTGGTACACTACAAGGAAGAGAGTGAAAGACGTCATTTTTCTTATGCAGAACTTCTGACTATTTTAGGAATCACAAACTACTTTTCTATGTTCACAAGTAAACTGTGGTGCAGTCCTACTCTTTATGAACAAAGCAAATAAAGTAAACCTGACTGAATTTAGGGAAAGCTCAGGAACAAACACAAATAAAAAACACAAAATTGTCTTTCTGCCTTGTAACAAATCAGTACTGGATATCTGAGTCTGTTCTCCATAATCTGAGTCATTTATTTTCCCCATTTTTTTTTTTTTTTTTTTTTTTGGTGTGTGTGGCTGCATTACTTTAAGCTTTTCTCTGATACAAACCAATAATGGTTATGTATTTTTAAGTACATTATTAAATATCAAACTTGAAACTAAAACTAGAATTTAAAGGCTAGATATGCCATTTTTCTCTCCTATTTTTATGCAAACCTCTCTCTTCAAATATAATCTCCCATATTTTTTTTAAAAAAATTATTTTTTTATAATCTCCCATTAAACAAAATTTCTGAGCCAAAGTTACTGCCACTTATTCAATTTGGGCAAATGAAGCAAATAAATAAATAAATCAGGCACTGAAATAATTTGCCAAAGAGAGAATTTTTGGAGTATTTAACAATGGATCAGTGAAAATTATACCAATACCATCATCTAGACCAGGGGTGGGCAAACTTTTTGACTTGAGGGCCACAGTGGGTTCTTAAACTGGACCGGAGGGCCGGAACAAAAGCATGGATGGAGTGTTTGTGTGAACTAATATAAATTCAAAGTAAACATCATTACATAAAAGGGTACGGTCTTTTTTTTTTTTTTTTTAGTTTTATTCATTTCAAACAGGCGGATCCGGCCCGCGGGCCGTAGTTTGCCCACGGCTGATCTAGACTGTCTTGGCTTTTTTTATTTGAAATTTAAAAAAATAATGAATAGAATGTGTGGTTATTAGAGAACGTGTGTTTATGTATGTTTAAATTTATCGCTTGAAAGGAATTTATTTTTGATTTCAACATATATAATCATATTCAATTGAATTTAAGTTAATGCTGTATTTAAATACATACAGATTTTGTCACCATAACATTATACTACTCAGACATCTGGTATTGTCAGATAATAAAGACTCAGATTTCAATTATATAGGCTTCACCTCTGATTGAATTGATTCATATACAGAAACATATATAAGTATATACAATTAGACTATATATACACACGCATATGATTAGACTACATGTATGTATGAGTGTCTATTACATACAATATATATACTGAGAACAGACACATACCACTGTCCTATATTGCTATGTGAAGGCGTTATAACATTGTGTCTAAGAATGTGAACTCCTGGACCAGGCCATCTGGGGGTTGTCTGAACACTGGGCTCTGCCACTAACACTGCATGCTGTGCTTCCGTTTTCCTCTTTTGTAAAAGGGGATAAAAATAGTTTCTACTTCACAGAATACTGAAAGGATTAAGTAACTTACTACATGTTAGACAAAACAGACCTAGGCACAAAGTAAACACTCAACAAAGATTAGTTATGACTGTCTGTAGGTGACTGACAGTAATACCAAAACTTCTTTGGAGCACTATTTGATCACCAGAATGCATCTTGAGTTCATCACCCAAACAGACCACGGTAATGCTATCACTGAAGAGGCACAGAGAAGACACAGCTTTACCGTTTAAAAATCAAAACATAAACAAAGCCCTTCCTCATTAGTAATGACTGAAATTCTACACACAGAAATGTATTCTTGTGCCTTTTCTTCCTGGTTGCAAAAATCCCTAAGAAAGACAGCACCTTAAAACAGTGTGGGATGCCCATATTTCACTGTGTGAGTTCGTTCTTCAAAAATACTCCTGTGAATAAATTTTTATGGGTTAAAAAGATGATATGAAGGGAGGAATTCTGAGGTGGGAAAGGGAAGAAAGAGCACTGGAGCCAAATCTGTCTGGCCCTGATAGAAGTGTACATGCGTTTCACCCAGATATTCTAACTCGCCATCCTCCTGAGAGAAGCCAAAACATGACTGGACAAAGAGGGAGGACTCTTCAGGCCCATTCTTCCACATTGGTAACTATAACTCTTAGATGTGAAAATTCAGTTCACAGTTCTGTTTTAATCAGTAATTCTCAAAAGATCAGTGTTTTCCTTTGTAAAAAAAAAAAAAAAAAATTCTTTGGAAAGTACTGCCACCTATGAAAACTCAATTATGAGACTTGGACGGTACGCGTCTGCCTATATCGCCGCCATCTTCTTCAACTTTCAAGCATTGATTTTTAACTCAACAAACAAACACTGTAGCATCTGGTTATCACTGGTAATATTTACCTATTCAGTAACCAAGCATTAACATGAGCCAGTATGAAAAAACAGGGGTGACAATATTGCCACGTTAGAATTTCAACCTTCATTTTTATAAGTTTTAAAGGGTATAGTTCCATTCATGGAGAAAAGCAAGTTTTAGACAAATACCTCCTCATTTGCTACCTATGGTTAGTCTATCCTTAAGACTCATTTTAAATAAATATGTTATTTATTTGGATAATGTATAACTGAATATAACATGAATTTGAATTCAGGAGACATGTATCAAAAGAAGCACTTAAAAACTGTACACAGTAATAAAGACTAATTCAGGCCCTTTTAAATTTAAATTTTTGGGGTAATTTAAACTGGAATCAGCTGAAATTTAAATTGTATAATCATTAACTGATTCACCAAAAATTAATAGCTAAATTATTAAATGAGGAGATACATGATTAAAGTACTTAACATTTTTCAATCACCTTAGAACTTCAATGCTTAAATACTTACTAGTGAATTTCTCAATACCTAGAAGCAATACATTTTTAATGAAGTTCCAAGATCACAAGTTGGTAACTTGAAGTCAAAATCAGCTCACATGCGTCTGGTTTAAATTTATTTTTAACACTTAAAAATTAAAAGCTTTAACTCCAACAATAAAGCAAAAGAGAATTCCAGCTTCTCTTTAGAGTTTTGGGTGAATGACCACAGTAAAGGAACGCTAACAATGGGCCTCTCGCTACAGACAGGCCATTCATGCTCTACTTTCTCACAATCCCCACTTGGCTCGCTTGCCCCATTTTTTGCATGTTAAGTCCCTGGTGTAATTCAAGCAATACCTATCAATAAGCAATAAAACTGAATTTTTTAAAGGAGACTCATCAACTTAGAATTCTTGCTAATTCTATTTTCCCATTGGTTTGTATTTGTAAGGCTTTAAAATTACATTTTCACAAGCTTAACTAAACCACACTGGAAAGTGGAACAGGCATAGGTAAAACAAGTTTCTTACAAAATCACAGTAAAATGTTTCTTAGAGAATCTCACTGTGAAAAGCTATACACATCCCATTGTGCTAAAGACAGAAAGTAAAAAACAAACAAACAACAAGTTGCAACTTCTGACATTAAGATTTAACTGAACCCTTTGGTTTTACAAATGTAATACAGACTAGAACTTAACAACCAGAACACTTTGAATATTTTGTTTTGCTAACATTGACTGACATAACTCATTTTTTAAAAATCTAATCCATTTAGATTTTATTAATATTTTGAGAATTTTTTTAATTACAAAATTTTAATTCACATCACAAATGATGAATGCATTATGGTTTGTCAGTGCCGAATACTGTCGTGGAATTTATTGTCAATTATCAACTCTAACCAAGATAGATAGATAGATAGATAGATATCTTCCGCCAATGAGATAAATATATATAAACATATATATAAATATATATAGATCTGACCTATTTTTTTTTTATTATTAGTTAAGGGATCTGACCTATTTTTAAAATGGGCTTTTCCACTTGGCTTTAACACAGTTTAATCATAACATTTCCTTGAAGTGGAATGAAGTTTTTTCATTTGATGGAAGGAGATAAAGTCTACTCTAATAATTTCTTCCCTTTTTCTACTACTAAAATGATGGAGGGGGAGCCCAGGCATTGAAGTCACTAAAAAAAAAACCTGTAAAATTCAGTAGCAGTATTCTTACCCCCCAAAAAGAAATATGCCATTTTTAAAGACAAAAGGTGGCTATGGTAGGACATAAAAAGATAGAAAAAAATACACACTGCATATACTACATATAGTAATCAATATTCTTTAGGGGGAACAAAATCACCACCACGATTCAATACCAGTCCGAGGCTACATAAATGCTCTTACATAAAAAAAAATGTGTAAGGCACAAGTCAAAACAAGGAAACAAAGATAAATTGAAAACCAAAAAATACAGAAAATAATTTTAAATAGGCTTCTGCCAATGAGATTATGAGACAAAGTCTTTAGGAGTCTAAAGAACATTGTTCATTTTTATACATTCTACACTCTCCAGAAACCAAAGACACCAGCAGGGGTAGGGGAAAATGCATGTATGGCAATATTTCAGAAATTGTTCATATTATGCTTACTATAATTAGCCCAAAGTAACAACCTATTAAAATAAAACTCTCCATTGTTCTGGGAATATAAAACCAATAAGAAACTGAATTGCTGCTCCTTCAGTCAGCAAATTTCAGAAATACGCCAATATCAAAAGTTAGAATAACTCAACATCGACAAGATGTTAATAATCTATATTTAAAGGAAAGGTTTCTTAGGTGGCTTATTCAACTCTATTGACAATAAACAAAAGCTTATAGTACTGGTTTTTGCAATAGTGCATTCATGGATTTTTTTAAAACTACGTTGATTATATTTAACCTTATTTCTACTTTTTAAAAATAACTTTTACTTGATGAAACAGTATTTTCTAGGAAATAAGAGAAAATAAAAGACTAAGAACCTAGCCTTGAAGAAATTTTTATTCTAATGCAAAGTTTAAAGAGCAGTACAGAAGTCAAATGCCTCTTTTATATTGGGGAGACAATTTCTAAAAAAAGAAAAAGAAAGACTGCTTTTCTTTTGCCACTTTTTATCCATTCCTTTTGTCAAGATAGCTTCCTGATTTAACATCATTAATAGAGCCCTTCTTCCTCTAAAGAATCAAAATCTGAGAATAAATAATTAAATGGCGTGAATTCTTAGCTAGCTTCACCTTGCATTAGTTTATCAGCCATTGTCAACAAGCAGTCTCAGGTTCCATGATATGGAATTCTGTGCAGGCTCAGAAGGATGAGATGCGTTCCACACGTGCAAACCATGTACAGGCTGTAGAAACACTCCTATTTCCCCACAATTACTTCTGCTATTCCAAAATCCTGTTGTGAATTAATTTTTCAATAACAGGTACAAAATGGAATGACTTCATATCTAATGATCCTAGTATTTTTATATTACTTATAAAGCACTATAATCCACCCAATTTAAAATTATTAGTATACTTACAGTAAGATTTCCAAACAGGAGGTCTATATTCATCTGTATCTGAAAAGAATAAACATCAAATTAATATTACCAAACATTTATATTTTAAATGAAATATTTTAATCATTAATTAATTTAATATATATTTGTTGAGGCCTATTTGTCCTACACATTCTGCTAGGCATATTCAAAGGTGTTTTTTTTTTTAGTCTTGGTCCTCATTTTCTTGGAGTACAGTTTCAAAGATGTTCAAAGAAAGTCACTGTACTTATTTAACTACTTATCACAAAAAATATCAAGATTTTTACTGCTGGCACTTATTTCTTACAGGTAGTCAGAACTGTACTTACATATATCCCCCCATTACACTTGGGGGATTCCAGTATAACTGGTTTTCCTAACATCAGGAGAGAAGAGCAGTCAGGTACAGATCTTAGTCCTTATGCATCCTGAACAATCAAAGCCAGGAAATGAGAAACACTTCAATGGAAGAGAATGTATCCAGGGAGCTACAAAGACCATAAGGTGAACATCTGCTCTTCAAGTCCATTTCCCCTCCCTCTGTTTGAGTACAGATGTAGGAGACCGTGTGAAGAGGCAGGAGAAAGAGATGCAAATACAAACATGTGGGAGAGATGGGGGACTCAGAAAAGGAGAAGGGGAATCAGCTTGGTCTGGCTTCTCATCAGTAAAGCATCACTGAGGAATAATGCTGCCGGTCATACGTTCCGCCTGCAAGCCCCAGTAGCAGCACTTTGGTGTGGGAAGGTGTGGCTCTGCTAGCATCTGACATGAACCCAATAAGAAATTTCATGCTAACAAAACTGATCTTTAAGAAGGCAAGACAATTCCTAAAAAGTTTTTTGAGAAGTCTGAATCTAGCATATGTAGCTAAAGTAAAAATGTCCATAGTCTCAAAACATTCAGCCCCTAACTCCCAATCTTTAAATGCAATCTGACACTTCATGTACGATGTGCAATTATAAACCACACAAATACTTGGAGTCACTGGACTACAGCAAGACTACTAATACTGGGCATAAGAACACAATAGGGAAAGTGTAAGTCATGTAGAAGTTGCTTGGCACCCAGTAGAAGTGTTCAAATATGTATTCTTACAGAACAAATAAAATGTTACTTGAATAAATGACTAAGGAATAAAGTAATGCAGCAAATGCAGTTGACTCTTATTATTCACAGTAGTTATATTCTATAAAGTCACCTCAAGCACTGAATGACTAAATACTGAACCACTGCACTGCTCCTAGGAGAAACATAAGGTCAGGTTCCTGCATGCCTCTGGCCATATTTTCATCAACCAAACAATATATTACTTCATATTCTGTGTGTTTCCATTTAAAAATATATACTTAGTGCCCTAGCCGGTTTGGCTCAGAAGATAGAGCATTGGCCTGAGGACTTGAAAGGTCTCAGGTTTATATATATGTATATACTGTTGATTAACACTGAACTCACAGCCAATGTTATAACTCACGCCTCAATGAAGCTTATCTAACACGTGTGTTTTCTCCATAAGATACATCACAGACAGCACTTTGACACTATGCTTGGGGACCAAAGGTGTCAGCAAAATCACCAATAAAAAAACCCATAAAATGCAAAAAATGTTACATTAAATAGACTATGAAGAGGACACTTGTTTACAGTGTAAGAGTTAAAACAAAGAAGGCAGAGGGCCACCTTGTTTGACCTCAGCTGGGAATATGCAGATCATGCAACTCAAATATTTTGCCACTATGCAATCATTGGCAAATGAACACGAAAATGTCACAGGTGTTTATCTAAGAATTACAAATAAAAGCTAGCAAATTTGCAAATACAGAAGCATGAATAATGAGGATTAACTACATATAAAAGAGCAATTATTTAAGAAAACTGCCACCTCAGGTAAATCTGCTTAGTAATGACCTAAAGTTAGGATGAAATATGGCCTTAATGCAGTGTGTGTGTGTGTGTGTCTTTGGGGGTTTCATTATATTGAGATTTGTCTTAAGTAAATTTTAATAAAGTCAATTATATATTTTTAATACTAAAAAATTGTATGTGAGCATTCAAGTCATTTTACGATTTCACTCGTGGCCTGCATGCTATCCTAAACTGGTTCAGGGATTAACAGAACGCACATTCACTCCCTTGGCAACTGTCCATATTCCATGTGCATTTCAGCTTCCTTTCCAGGGTCCAAACAGTATAAGCTGCAGTGACCAGGCACCTCCAAACCCACCATGTAGAAGACACTATGTGTGGCCAGGAATGGGAAGGGCACTCGACCAGGCTGGGGCTGGAGTAAAGAATTTCGCCTTACCCCAAGAAGTCTGGTTTTACCCTCAGCTCCTAAGAGGTCATTTTATTTGCTTGTGGGCCTCAGGCTAGCCAGAGAGCAACTAGTGGGGATTTGTATCACATGGTACCAGTCGACTTGGGCAATCAATCAACCATGAATACATAATGAAGTCCCAATAAAAACTTTGAACTCAAGGCTTGGGAGAGCTTCTATGGTTTGAAATACTCCATGTGTACAATTCTATAACACATCATCTGTATATTGCCTTGTGTGCTCACCACCCCAAGTTAAGTCTCCTTCCATCACCATTTATCTCCCCTTTACCTTCTCCTGCCTCCCCCCACAGTCCTTTCCCTCTGATAATCACCATACTATTGTTTGTCTATAAGGATTTTTTTTTTTGCTTAATCCCTTCATAGTTTTCACCCTGAAACTTATATTTATTCATCAATGTCACCCCAATAAATTTAATTTTAAAAAGATAAAATACTCCCCGAGTATTGTCACACATCCGTGTGGTCAGAATATGCACCTGACTTCATGGAGAAAGAACAAGGAAGGCTTCACGTTTTGTACTTCTCCTGGACCCTGCCTTACATGCTTCTTCCTTTGGCTGGTCTCAGTCTGCAACCTTTCCCTGTAATAAATCATGACTGTCAGTGTAATAGTGTTTAGTGAATTCTGTGAGTTCTTTTAGGAAATTATCAAAACTGAGGCTGCTTTGGGGGAAACCCCTCCAATTTGCAGTTGCTGTCAGAAGTGAGGGAAGTCTTGGAGCTGGCCCTCTAACTCTGCAGTTGGCCCTAACTCCTTGCAAACTCTGTGCAAACCCTGTTCCTAGGAGCACTGAGGGCCTCCTGCAGATTGCTTTGACTTTGGTGAAGGTGACTGCGAAAGACACAGTCCTGTCTCTGGGGAATTACGTATCTAGTCCTAGACAGGGTCTTCTTAGAGGAACACGAACCTTTTTTTATAAAATGTAATAGAAATTTCTAAAATGAGAACAGGAGCAACACAGATTTGTTGTGATGATTAAATTATGTATCATCTATATTTTTCTTATATATCTATGCAGGTTTTAAAAATTATACAATGAATATATTATATTTGTGCTAAGAAGAAAAAACTATTTAAAACAAAAGGTGTACATCAAGCAGGTCTAACTCGCGGCCTGTACTTAATCAATAAAAAATATATATAAAAAAAAACAAAAGATGTACATCAAGCAGGTCTAACTCATGGCCTGCGGGCCACATGCCTCGTTTATTTGCCGTGTTAGCCTTTGAGTTTGACATGCTTGTTCTAAAGTCTTTGAATTCCCTCTTCATTTACCTCTTCTCCCTGTTCTAACCGAATCTGCTGAATGGCAAGCATTCATTATGAAAAAGAGAACAGTTTCTTAAATTTTCTCTCACTTATGGTTAATTGCTAAAATTGTGAGTCAAAGGAATCTTACTTTAACCTATTTTGTTTTTATAAAAAATGATTCCAATTTTTCTTGCTTTTATAAACCAAAGTTACAGATTTTAAGCAAGATTTGGTGTTAAAGTTTTTGCCTATAATTTCCTTTTGTGCTTTTATGTCTAAATATTAGTATTTTCAGGACATTCATTTTTCCTTTAAATATTAAAAATCTCAAGATATTTATCTATACCATTAGGTAATAATTTTAAAAACATTAATAAAATATACCTAGGATAATATCTTTGCTAGTATATGATATAATTTATAATATTAAGACTATTTGGGAGGTACTCAAAGTGTTCAATTATTAACTGACAAGATTAAATGTATGTATAAGTATCCTAATATTCTGAATTTTTAGATTAACTTAAAACATTTTATGCCTGCTCTCTCCAATTAGAACCTGTCTACAACCAGCTTATCTATGGATGTCACTGAAAATGACTGACCTTTGAAAACAAAAGAATCTTCTTGTTTTCATAGTCTTGTGTATCACTATATGGTTATGTTTTATAAGTTTTTTGGTTTAGAACAGTATTCTGGTACAGTTTAAACCTGCTTAACTTTACATTTAAAAAAATAAATAGTTCATTCTAGAAAAGACTAGAATCTTAAATTTAAGCTATTGTTTTAGGCTAAAACCAAAAAGGCTTTTGTAACATTTTAATACTATGACGGATTTTCTCAAAAAAGCCTAGGTTATATTTTAAATGTGGTTTAGACCCAGAACACTAACAAAGTATGTGATCAATGTTTTACAGCATGTTTGTTTCAGATCGCCTCTGATTTGAAAATTAATCATTTTTATTTCAGTAAAAAGAATGGCACTTATTGACAGAAAGAGCATTTCTTCCCTTCAAATGAATACTCACCTTCCAACCAACTGTCAAGAGCTTCCCTGTCCTGCTTTACTCAGGAAATGCAAGGCATTAATGATTAAGCCCCATCTGTTGCTTTTCTGTTTCTGTACCGAATCTGGCATGCCAAAATAATGAGATGCTTATGACCACAAAACTCTATTTTACTACAGAGTAATCCGTTAAAAGAACTAGAGCATAAAATTCATAAGTACCAAACAATTACTATTGTTAATATTTGAAAGAGTCACAAAGAAAACAAACTGACTTTTTACTCTAAAAGAAATATATTTCTTGGAAAATAAAAATTCACAGCAAAAAAAAAAAAATCAAATGCTCATAACAACATATACAATGCTAAAGTGAGGATGAAACAATTAAAAACAGCTGTGCTAGGTTTCTAGATGCCTCATATCCTGACTAAACTTCTTTCCTAGAAAATGATCCAAACGTGGAAAGTAAGCATTTCAACTAAAATAATTAAAATTCACTCTGCAAAGTCATGGCCAAATCAGGTCAGTAAAATTCACCCTTGGATGAAACAAAGTCATTTAAAATTGTTCCAAGTTGAAAACTGATGTGTCATGATACAATTCTGACAGAAATAAACTATTTTTAAAACCAAAGATAATTGTTTTTATTCTTTGGAGAATAATGACCCAGAACAGTAAGTATATGGGAAAAACTTCTGAGGCTGTGCATCTACAGTGCTCACATGTAACTCCTTCAAAGATCTCCAAAAACAAATATTTTGCAAATGCAGTGCTCAACTATTCGCCACAGACCCACAGCTTGGACCAAAAAAGCCTCCTAAATGTAACATGAACCAAACTTGGAAACCTCTCCTTTTTAAAACTCAAGCTTGGCCTTTATTAAAGACCTAAGCAATGTTTCCTTTAACCAACTTGGCAGACCCAGCAAGCAGACTACACAAACAAAATCCTTCTGCTTATTCAAATCTTTTCACTGTACTCTTAGAAACAAAAAGCTATACACAGGAACTTGGTCATTCAACTCTATTCAAAGGTAAGGGTTGCCATTTTCCAACCTACTCTTTCTTTTCTTTTCTTAAAAAATATTTTTTTTTAATTTTCTTAATTATAGTTTACATTCAATATAATTTTGTATTAGCCTCAGGTGTACAGCATAGGGGTTAGACAATCATATACTTTTCAAAATGTTCTCTCTGATATTTCCAGTATCCAACTGGCACCATACATATTTATAATATTACTAGGAGTCGAGCGTGCAATTTGAAATCGTGCAGCGCCGCCCACGTCAAGTTGCTGGTCAGGCCCTGCCTCGCTCTCCGGGCCCCAGCAGCCGCGGCCACTGCTGATCAGGACCTCCCCCAGCGCGCACACACAAAAAATAACATATCTGATGGACACTTTTTCCAAATCCAGCAATTCAGACTTTTTACCATCCAGAGCACTTGAAGTTATAGATATGAAGTATGTAACCAGATGGAACTTTTATTTTTTTACAAATATGAGTTCTGGAAAAATAATCAACTAAAACAATACTTTTATTGGGGATCTTCCTACTCAGTTACCTAAAAACTATAACTCAGTTGTTAGCAGTGCCCTCACCTCCTTCAGTAGACACAGTGAGTGTATATCATACCTACTTGTTCTTTTCTTAAAGGAAAAGTTGCAAACAGTGTTTTTCTCCTTGTTATTATTCATCCTCTGGGAGAAATTCAAGCTTTATCGCAAGGACAGATGCCTAGAAAATAGGATATACTAACTCTTAAATGAAACTCTCTGGGGGAAAGAGAGATAATGCTCCTTTTACTAATATCATTGGCTCTGTGTATCTGTAGGCTCTGCATCTGTGGATTCAACCAATTGTGGATCTAGAATATCCTTTAAATGTTATTGCTGCTGACATGTACTATGTAGTTAGGCCTAAGATAGATGCTCTGCACTAAACATGTCCAGACTTTTTTCTTGTCATTACTCCCTAAACAATACAGTGTAACCACTATTTACTTCGCATTTACACTGTGTTACATTATAATCTAGAGATGATTTAAAGTATATGGGAGGATGTGCACACATTATATGCAAATCTTATGCCATTTTACACAAGGAAAATGAGCATCCCCAGATTTTGGCATCTGCAGGGGCGGCGGGGAGGATCCTGGAACCAACCCCCGCGGATAACTGTACTTTGACATCACAGATAACTGAGATGGGAAAGATCACAACATTCTTCATCTTAGCATGATAATTTCCTAAAGCACTTGTTTTAAACTGGACTTTTCTGGGGAAAACCAATCCGTCACTTAAAAAACAAAAGTGGATTCTGAAGAACACAGAGAAGTTTGCTTTGGATTACAAAATGTGGGGCCAAATGTGGAATTAGGCAGCTCACAGCTGTAGGGAAGAAAGCAGAGTCAGAGAAGTAATACTGTATCAACACAAATGAGCACAGTTGGATAATTCTAAGCACATGCTAACTGTCCCAAGGTATAACAAAACGCTCAGCATGTTTTAATTAATTGTGCTTTGACTGCACACATGACAGTATAGGCTGCCAAGATGCAAAAACTCTCTGGAAATGAGAGCTTGTGTTCCAAATTGACAGGTACCTATTTTCCTCCTTTGAAAGCAGAGCCCAGGGCACAAAAGAACTGGGGTTGTGGTCTCTCACTGACAGCTGCATTCGACAAGGCCTAAAATGCACATGGTCAGGGACTTATCTGTCTGAAAGAACTTCAGTCTGGGCACATGAGGAGCAGCTAACTGAAAGTACAATAGTAACGAAGGCCCACCTTTCCTTAATTTTAAAACCCAAATACTTTACAAAGTGAAAGTACTTTTATAATAGATTTTGCAGCAAAATCTGGTCTGACCTAAACCTGAAAGTCTTTTTAAATTCTTTATAACTCATTTGATAGCAGAAAGCTCACCTGAACGAATGTGAGAATGTTTACAGACTCGCTTTATCCCACAGAGTGTAACTGTTCATTTGTTTCATTGCAGAAATATTAATGTGTGATTAAAGTGATGTCTCAGACTACTGGGGTGTTATAAAATATACTTTACATATGAGAAATATAGTACCTTTCTAAAATCTGAAATATTCTGAATTGTAACACACATCTGCTACCCAGGGTTTTGGACAAGGAATTATAGACCTAATATGCTATTAATATTTATGGCTGATCATGTTCAAACATAAGTCAGAACATACTCTCTTCTGCTACATCCTCTCCAATGGCTCCCTGTGTCACTCAGAATAAAAGCCAAACTC
Source organism: Myotis davidii (assembly GCF_000327345.1). Classification (NCBI taxonomy): domain Eukaryota; kingdom Metazoa; phylum Chordata; class Mammalia; order Chiroptera; family Vespertilionidae; genus Myotis; species Myotis davidii. Next base: position 15,357,677 of record NW_006288615.1, on the reverse strand, counting down.
TACAACTGCCTATAATATTGCTATTCAAACGGGACCACAATATTGACATCAACTGGCAATTTGTTAGAAATGTAAATTGCAGGACCGAACTCCCATCTGAGAATCAGAATCTGCACAGTCACAGGCTCCTCAGTGATGTGTATGCACCTGGTTTTCCAGAAGTGCTGACCGACAGGACCTGAGATGACCTGTCCTCACTCTGCGGAGCTCATCCCCTACTTCTCTCCCACTCACCCACTCTTCTCCAGTCTCTTCCATCTCCTTGCCATTCATCAAATAATGAGAAACACTTCCACCTGGCTGTTCCCTTGGACTGGAATATTCTTCCCCAGGTATCTCTGTGATTGCTCCCTCCCCTCCTTCAGTTCTTTACTCAAAAGTCACTTTCTCCCAACTAGTGGTTACCAGATGGGTGGGGGGTTGGGGAAATGGGTGAAAAAGGTGACGGGTTTAAGAAGTACAAATTAGTAATTATGAAATAGTCACAGGGATGTAAAGTACAGCATAGAGAATATAGTCAATCATCTATATATAAAAAAGGCTAATGTACAAAGTGTCCCCTCAGGAGTTCGACTGGGAGACCGAAAGTTTGATCGACTGCTATGATGTGCACTGACCACCAGGGGGCGGCGCGGAACGAAGGAAGGCCCTGGCTGGCAGCCGGCAGCTGGGGAAGGGAGGCCCCAGCTGGCAGCCAGAAGGCCCCAATCGGCCCTGATAGCCAGCCAGGTCTAGGAACTCTACCCGTGCACAAATTTTGTGCACTGGGCCTCTAGTATTGTAATAACTGTACGGTGCCAAGTGGATACTAGACTTATTGCAGGGGTCACTCCATACGTTATATACTAGTATATGTCTATCACTTCACTGTAAACCTAAAACGAATATAATATTGAATGTCAAATGTAATTAAAAATTTAAATTAAAAATCACCTTTTCAGTGAGGCCTTCTCTAACAATTCATATTCCCTCTGTTGTCATGAGTTGTTATTGTAGTTTTGTTCTTAGCACTTGTCACTATCTAAAATACTAACATTTTACCAACTTATGTTGTTAATTTTGTCTCTTCCCACTAGAATGTAAACTTTATGAGGGCAGGGATTTTGTTGTCTGCTTTTCACACTGCTACAGCCTTAACGCCAAGAATGGTACCTATGTGGCTTGTGGATCCTGAGACTCTTTCCAAGGATCCACAAGTTCAAAACTATTTCCATGTTTATTCTAAGGAGTCATTTGCCTTTTTCACTGTGGACGTTTGCACTGGTGGTGCAAAGCTGTAGTGGGGGAGCCTGCGGGTGCTTCGGCACAGAGCAATGCAGTGGCACCAACTGTATTAGTGTCATCATATTCTTCACCACCACGCACTCAAGGTTCAAAGGGAAAACGCCACTTCACTTAGAATGTCTTTGATGAAGCCGTTTTAAAAGTATTCTTTTCATCAAGTCCTGACTCTTGAATACATGCCTCTTTAATATTCAGTGTGACAAAATGGGAAGTGTGCATTAGGCTATCTCAGTGCTTCTCAACCTTCCTAATGCCGCGACCCTTTAATACAGTTCCTCATGTGTGGTGACCCCCAAACATAAAATTATTTTCATTGCTACTTCATAACTGTAATTTTGCTACTTTTATGAATCGTAATGTAAATATCTGATATCCAGGATGTATTTTCATTGTTACAAATTGAACATAATTAAAGCATAGTGATTAATTATGATTAATTAACAAAAACAATATGTAATTATATATGTGTTTTCCGACGGTCTTAGGCGACCCCTGTGAAGGGGTCGTTCGATCCCCAAAGGGGTCGTGACCCACAGGTTGGCGACCCACAGGTTGAGAACCGCTGGGCTATCTGCTGCATCCTGCAGTGTGATGTGAGGAAAAGCGTGAGACCGAGCTGTCAGGGGACTAGTTGCAATTTTATAAACACCATTTCACTCCAAAGAATGACTGACAAACTCCGACTATTCAGACTTTGGTATGTAGTAGATATTTTCTTGAAAATGAACAAAGTGTGCTTATCATGTCAAGGAAAATAACTGATAGTAATTATTGCCAGTCATAAAATCAAGTTTTCAAGTGAAAATTAGAATTTGGGGAAACTTGTATCCATCACCATGAGCTTTAAGAACATTTCCAATGAGATTGATAGTAATAGTAAAGAATATGATTTGTTAATATGTTGTATAATGAAATGTGTTAACATTTGGAAAATTTGCATAACTCAATAAATTAATATTTTTGAAATGACAAATGCATGACAGTACAAAATCATGTATGGGTAAAAGATCCAGTCAAAGTATAAGACAGACCAATGGATTTTAATGTAGTAGTACGAAATGTCCTCTGATATGGTTTCAGAATGGACGTTGCAACTGACCTGTGAGAAACCACTACTTACCAAGTTTTAATGTAGCGTCAAAGAATATCCACAACTATTTGAAAAGATTATTAAAATACTTCCCACTTTTCCAACTACATATCAGCATGCAGGCCAGAATTTCTTCATATACTCCAATCAGAGCAATATATAATAACAGATGATTGAAGACAGGCGTTTTCTTCTTTAAGCTGGACATTAAAGAGTTTATAAAAAATTTGTTTTAAATACCAATCTCTTCACTACTGTAAAAAGGTACCTATTTTCATAAAATTTACTTATGCTAGCATGTAATGGGTTTATTATTGTTATTTTTAAACCAACTGATAATTTTTTAATAATTGTATTTTATTTTTAAATACATATAACCCACATAAACATATTCTCCTAAGGTTCCCAATGTCTCAGAGTGTAAATGGGTTCTGAGATTCAAAACTTTGAGAACCACCAGCTAAAACCATAACTAGTAGACAGCAATAAATTCTGTTGCACTGAGCACTTACAATGTGCTGACCTCTTGTTAAGTGTTTTTATAGTTATTTCAGTTATGCCTCACAACACCCTTAAAAAGCTGGTATTATTACCATCACCATTTTACAGATGAGAAAACTAGTACTTAAGAGAGATCAAGGTATGTGTTCAAAGTCACAGCAGTACTTGAGTGGAAATCAACTGACTCCAAATCTTACCCTCCTAACCACTACTGACATAATGAAAGCATGTAGGTTAGAAACAAGACAAACAAGTGCAAAGCCAGGTGACTACATTGAAAAATGTCAAAACAATAAGGAGCCAATACAGGGTGGACAAAAGTAGGTTTACAGTTGTGAGTATGTGAAACACACAAGTTTATTCTTACATTATTATTTATTCATTAATGTATTCTTTTCCATGCAAACAACTGTAAACCTACTTTTGTCCAACCCCATCTAAAGCCAAATGAGTTGGGGATTGAAGAAAGACCATCTACTCTAAGGAAGTCCGTGCGAGCAGAAGGCCAGGACAACTTCTCAGATACAGAATGTACATGTTTATTTCATAGACAAATTATTCAAGAACAACTTTTATTAGACTGAAAAATGGGCAAAAATCCGGAGATATCTATTCAGCTTTAAGACCCAAGGATAGCAGAAACAAGCTGATACCCTTATGGTGAGGCTCATTGACGATGCTATTAAAATTGTTTTGCTACTGTTGGTTTCCAGCTCAAGCCTGAGTATAATCTTTAATGAAATGTTTAGGCTATTCTCTGGTTCCCATGCCCAAAGGTCAAGGACAGTGATCCCTTCCCAACTTCAAATTTTCCTAAGTTACA